>NC_062271.1:3907500-4557500 GCF_916048215.2 Malus sylvestris | reverse complement strand
TTTATCGGCATGGATGGAACCTTGGAGAAGCATGTAATCATCATGCTTGAGATATCTAGATAATTCTACTAACTACTAATCTTGTATGTTGGTTGAAACCTCACCATTCTTCTAGACTCTTCCATCAACTTGAACTTTGCTAGAATTCTCTAGCATGTGTATGGATCTTTCTTTGTCCATGGGCTGGATCCATCTTGGGCCAAGGCAAGATCACACTTCAACACAAACACCAATTGGGCTGGTGTTGATCTTCAACAGTGACTAGTTCTGAATTTTTATTACGTTGAATCCCTTGTTTCATTCGTATATATTTTCTTTAAGAACAAGTTAAAATTTTAGGAACTATTTGATAATTTTGATGTTATTGTTTTAGCAAATTCAAGAAGAAAAAGAGAGATGAAAGTAAAGGGAAGATGTCAAGTGAGTGTGGAAGGATAAACAAAGGAGAACGACGGAAAAAAAAAATGAAAACAACTTAAATTGTTTTCAACTATATGCGAGGCACAAAACCCGCTTAAAGTCAGACTACATTACACAAGCAAGTCAGCTTGACTTTCTGAAGTTATTATAAGGACAAAAATGATGAAGCTGGTCCTAAGACTGTCTCCAACTCAGGGGTAAAAAAATAAATCCCAAAACATTCATTTTTAATAAGATGTAGGCTGTGATTAATAACATGTTACATGATTAACATGTTTTATGCAACATCTTGGGTGGGCTGTGAGCCGTAATTAACTGATACTTCGTACCATAAATTGATAATAATTGAGGGGAAGAGATCGGCGTGCAGTTTAAGTATGTTTCGTGTGCATGAAGAAAGCCCTTGTAGGAACGAATTCTATAGAACTCAATTTTATAGATTGTGTGCAGTAGAAAAGATGTAAAACACAGGTGGAGTATTTACGGAACTCTTAATCCAAGCACCAATTTATAGAATGAATTGGTTTATCTAAACGGATTGACCAGACAACCAAAGGTCTTTCGATGCCTAAGTCCTTAAATGTTTGAGAGAAACTAAAAAGTATGTAGATAGTTCTAAGTTGAATTCGCGATTATCAGTTCCCTTAGATGACTTGAATATATATTTAAAGATGACTGGCGGAGCAGTTTCCCTACAAGTGAATGAAAGCACCAATACAAGATTTATTTTAAATTGAAGTTGTTTTACACTAGTTACATCCATCCACGTTTTCATCAAGAATGTATTCTTGGGATGATCTCGTAGTTCCTACGGCACAGGCCTTGGTGCAACCCAAAATTTGCAAGGCCGGCAATAGCATATGTCGTCGCAAAAAATTGGGAGGTAAACAAAGAAATTCTCTTGTAAATTCTTACAAAGACTTCTAATTGATTAGTGTCTAATTTGGATTTATCTTGTAAATTCCTTCTATTATTTCGCATTCTCCGTACACTTCAAAAGCGGAAATAAATATCAAATAATATGGAAAGAAACAGATCGGTTTGTGTTTCGTAGAAGTTAGTAAACAAGTAAAAAATGGGAAGGATAATTAAACATTAATGCTTGCTTCGATTTAGGGTTGTTACTAGTAAGCACTTCAATGACAATTCTCCATTCTCTTCGTGCAGTTGTAGTGTCCTTTGGATCTTCCACCACAATGGATGATCCCCGGCCCAATCTAATCTGTAGTCTCAAAAATAAATTAAAAACATACCGTTTAACTTGAATCTATTATCATATTCATGAGAGTTTAAACTCGGAACCCATAATGTAGAAAATATGATAGAAACTTATTACCCAATGGTTTTAAGAGCATAGAACATTTTGGTCATCGTCCTTTAAAATTGGTAGAAATAATCTGTAATTTTACAAATTATTACACTAGTTGTCCTTCCGTATATTAAATTATCAAGTTAACAATTATTCATTTACGGGAACTCGGTAACTTTATTCATTTGATTAACAATGTTAAGATTTTATTTGGTACTTATAAAAAAAGTTCTTATTTATTGGCCCTAGTACTTGTTAATTTATGCGGTACCGATATTACTTTCATGTATGTAAATGGAAAATAGGTCAACTACAAGTATTAAAAAAAAAACAAACGTTAATTTACATTTTTACAGCGAACAAGCAAAACAGATATAAAAAAATAACATCACACTACAAGTATTTCAAAAAAAACAAAAAAACAAACAAACGTTAATTTACATTCTTAGAACAAGCAAAACAGACATAAAAAAAGAACATCGCGTAAACTTCATTAATTAATTAGTAAAAGAAAAGCACACCCGGAAGAGATCATATATTGGTTTTTTATTTGATTGATAATTATATTTGCACATACAAAACTAACACACTTTTTAAGAATTGGCTACAATAATAGAGGAATCTAATATGGATTATAATGTGCATGAAGTAGTATATCAATTTTTTGTGTCTTACAATTACTCTCGGCCGGTATTCACATGTATAAAGACAAAGCGAAGTTTTTTTTGGTGTTGGAATTGCCCGAGAATTCGACTGCCATAATATTATTACTATGTGTAAGATTCCAAGGTAAGATTGTGATTAGGGTTTTACATATACATGCAATTTCTTACTTAATCCCTTAATCTAGTAAGTTTACAAAAGATTAAATACTCTATATATGCACTAAAAAGAATCAAACGTTTAATAACGAGACTTGTACAAAAGGTAACCCTAGTCAATGAAAGCTCTCATTTTCCTTCTTGAAAAAAAAAATGTAGAACTCGATAACAATTGTAACAAAATAACATAAGTAATGCATCACAACGCATGGTCTCACATCAAATAATGCCTCACAACCAATTTACGCATTTCCATCTCATCCAATTGCGTAATTACTTTAGCCTTCAATTTTTCTAATGAACTCTTGAACTGCTTCAGTTCATCCAACTTCTTCACATTCTCGATTGGCTGATCCCACCAAAATTTGCTCGCCTCGTCCTCCTCCGTCTCCTCTGTGTCTTTTTCAAGATCTAAGCCAAGATTTTCAAGATCTATGCTCGTTTTGGACACCATACAAGATTCTTTTGAATTGGACTCGATTATACTACTGCTGTCTGTATCATGATCTTCAGCCTCAGAACTAGCATGCATAGAGATGTATTGGTGGCCATGCAAGGCAGTGCTTACGCGTTCAAGGCGAGAGAGAACAGAATCCACCGATGGATGGCCAAAGACGTACAACCTGCCACACGGAGAGAAGACAATGACGGCCACCTCAGCGCCACACAGACCGCTGAGTTGACAAGCCTTCCTGAAAAGACCGCCCCTCCGCTTCGAAAACGAGACCAGCAGGGAATTTGGTTTCTCTATTTTCTTGATAACAAGTTTTCTTTGAACAGGTTTTTGATTTGGAAGAGCGGTATTAATAATGCCTGGCATATCTCTAGCAAAAATGGAGCGAGTTTATAGAGTTTACGATGGTAGGTTTGCGGTTGTAGAAGAGGACATAACGGAAGAGATTGGAGAGCCCTCTAGAGGGGGATATATACACACCGAGATTATGAACAGAAACTAAGAGTCGGTGAAACCATCTAATTGATTAGGCGGTTACCCCTTTCCCAAGGTTTCCTCATCCGTTTCTAAATCCAAATCTTTTCTACTTTTATTACGCGTTCTCCAGATTTTAAGACGTGAAAAGACAAATTAGTCAACACAATTTGATTGTTTGGGAAAAAAAAAATGATTTGATTAGGTTTGTGTCCTATAAGTTAGGGAACACGATTAACTATATAGTGTTATTATTTTATTTAACATATAACATATGTATTTATTTATTTTTTAAATACTTAAGAAGTGAGACACAAGAACTTTGCTGCCCACTCATATTTTAACGTGCAATAGTGACACTTCGTGGCGGAGTTTCCGATACCTACAAAAATTTCTTATTAACACACGTCAAAATAATAAGGTTGTCATCGTTCTCATTCCGATCTTTTGGATTTTACTGGTAAGCACTTCAAAGATAATGACTTATTCAACTTCCTTTCTATCATGTTATGAGGTAGACTTTGAGAATGATGGTACATATAGTGCCGTTTATGACCACTAGTATTACGGTTTAGTGAATATTAATTTCTTTCAACTATAAGATGGAGGTCTTTGACTTCCATGAATTGCAAATTTAGTTCATATCTAAGGTTGTCTTATTGTGGTGAGTAGAGCCATAAATTTTTTATCGGGTGGGCCAATATGTTTATTTATTGAGTAAATTGTAGCAATAGTCCCTGAACTTTACTCAAATTGGAGCAATGGTCCCTCAACTAAAAATCCATTACCATTGGTCCCTCAACTTATCAAAATGTGTAGCTATAGTCTTTTTCATTAATTTCTTCAAAATTTTGTCAAAATATGTTATGTTGGAATAACCATTTATTTAATTAGGGTCCCTCAACTCATCAAAGTGTGTAATTATGGTCATTTTTGTCAACTACGTAAATTTTTTTGTCAAAACGAGTTATATTTGAAGGACCATAGCTACAATTTGGATAAAGTTAAGGGACAATTTCTCCAGTTGAATTAAAATTGAGGGACCAAAGGTAATGGATTTTTAGTTGAGGGACCATAGCTACACGTTTTAATGAGTTGAAGGACCAATGGTAATGGATTTTTAGTTGAAAGACCATTGCTCCAATTTGAGTAAAGTTCAGGGACCATAGCTACAATTTACTCTTATTTATTTTACTGCACAAGTTAACTTCTATAAGGAGACTCCAATCAATGACCAAACAAGGTATTATTGTTGTAAAATCAATGAGAAAAACAACTAGGAATCAATCTTTTGTTTCTCTTACCAAAACAACAAACTATTATACTTATGTTCTTCAAAATATATTTTTCCGTGCAAAATTATTATAATTCCTATTTAAACACTTGTAATCAACAATATAAAACCTAAATTTAAAGATATTTGAATTTAATAGTGGTTACTCAAATAAAATAACGTGTGAAGAAAATACTCAAAGGACAAAAAGGGCAAAAAAAAAAGAAAAAAATAAATAAATTGGAATAGGGAAAGATCGGTACCATGTTACCTATCCTCGTCCAATCGTACTTAAATCATCGTTTAATCTATTTATTTTCATATTCGCCTCACCGGGAAGTTTTGAAAATACACTACTACAAAAGGGCCTTATAATGTCAGTAGGTGATGTCAGTTTAATATTATATAGTGGCGGATAAGACATTTGCGACACCTACTAAACATAACATCGGATTTACTGTCGCTTGTAAGTGTCATAAACTGTCTATGTCGTTTTTAACCGATGTAAACATTTAATGTCGCTTATAACCGATATACTTTTTAATAATTTTTAAATATTGGTGTCACTTTAAATAAAACAATGTCGCTTTTAAGCGACATAACGTATGGGTGTCGCTTCTAGCCGACACTAATTATTGTTTTTAAATATTTTAAAGCCTGCATCAGTTTTGAGCAACATAGATTTTAGTTTTTTTAAATATTTTGAAACCCAGTGTCGATTGTAGTCGACACTAATAATATTTTTAAATATTTTAAAACCCGGTGTCGTTTTGTTATCTACCAAATTCATATATACTTAAGTTAAAAAGTTTTTAAAAGGCAGGTCACTAAACTTTTTCAAAATTTCAAACATTTTGAAATTTGAAATTTTCACACCACTCCAGTAGACTCCCGCACAAAATTCTAAATATAAAGGAAGAGAACACAGCCCCTTCACCAAAGCAGCTCATTCTTTGCTCCTTCTTCGCAGCCACAACAGCAGCAGCAGCAATCGTCGTTTCAAATTCAACTGAGCCCAAACCGTGCTCCTGCCCGTCACGACGGAGGTCATCGATCCCGAGTTTCAGAATTTGCGCGGGGCTGCTGAGTTAAGGCAGAAGACTGTCATTGGGAGCGCCGAGGGAGTCGTGGAAAAGACGGAAACGGTCAAAAGATGATCACCCGGATGCATCAATCTCGTCCGTTCTACAGCAAATCGGATAGTCAAAAAACGATCACCCATGTGCTGACAGCAACAGAAGCTGCGATGGCAGCAGTGGCCTCGGATCCTCCACCTCGAGACGGTGGGCTGGTTGAGATGGGGGCGGATGTTGGAGAAGACGACGACCCAGGATCGTAGCAGCGGCCTGGAAAAAGGCGCAGTAGAATCGGCTAGAAAAAAAAATTTGAAAAAGTAGCAGAATTGCAGAGAAGGAAGAAGAAGAACTGAAGAGGAAGAAGCAGCAGCAGAACCACATAGGAAAAAGAAGAAGAAAGGTGTTGGGGGAGGATCTGGAGGATTCGGACAAAAGGAATTCGGAGATGATCCAATCCCTGGCAATTCATTGAAAACGAATCCAAAGACAGATTTTGAAATATTTTTATTATTATTAACAAAGGTGGTGTTGGTTAAGACTATCGCTAGTTTACATATTTTATTTATTTAATTGTTATCCGACGTCACTTTAAACCGACGTAATGTTGAAGTATATGTCGCTTTAAACCGACGTCAACATCAGTGTCGCTTTTAACCAACGCTGCTTAGTGGCGGATTAAACGAACAAACCGACACTGAAGCCCTTTAGTGACGCTAGCAATGGTGTTGCTATTCCAATCCAACATTACATTGTTTTATGTTGGATTTTTGCCAAATTTCGGACAGAAATCGGATTTCTTGTCGCTTTTTGGTCCGCCAGTGATAGCCTATATTGTAGTAGTGATAAGGTAAGACTTTCCGTTGAGTTTCTTGAGCCCATTTGACAATGTTTTGGGTTTCACTACTATATGTTTCACTTACTTATTTAGTTTTCGACTTTGATGTGATACTAAATATACATTTATTGCTCAATAAATCGTAAATCCACTTCCAAATGCCTTATAAAGCTTTCCTTAATGCTCACAAAAAATATTTCGCGAAAATAACAAATTTGCATTTTTAACAAAAACACATGGGTTAGCAACTCACGATTTTTAGTCAGTTTTGCAAATTCGTACATAAATCATCGTTCAATCTATTTAGTTTCTCCTTCGCCTCACTGTGAAGTTTTGAAAATTAAGGTAAGACATTTCCTTGATATTCTTGAGGGTTGAACCCCATGTTAACATTGTTTTGGGCCTCTCAACTATATTTTTCATTTATTTTTTAAGTTTTTGTCTTAAATATTCTACTAAATAGACATTTATTGCTCGATAAATCGTAAAACTGATTCCAAATGCGTTATGAAGTTTTCCTTAATGCTCATAGATAACATTTAGTGAAAATTAAAAAATTGAATTTTTAACCTAAAAACGTGTGTTATGCGGGCTTGATGCACGCAAAACGAGGCAAACTCCGTGCACGCAGAACTATGCAAACTTAAGCGCAAGGAAAGCGAGGCGGGATCCGTTCACTGGAAACATGGCAGGCTTCTGACATGCAAAACGAGGATGGCTCTACGCACGCAACACAAGACTGTATTTGCCGTGCAAACTAAGGCCCGCTCAAGGCACGAAAAAGAGGCATACAAAACGAGGCGGGCAAGTGCACGGAAAACAAGAATATAAATCTAAAGGTATTTGAATCTAAATAAAGTAACGTAGGAAGAGAAGAAAATTCAATAAAAAAAAACAGAAAAAAGTAAAAAATAAATAAATAAATAAAATAGAAAAAGATACGATCGGTACTTTGTTACCGATTGTACAATCTGTCGCTAGCAAGGTAGCAACTACTGAAATCGCTAGCTTCATACCGATCGACTTTTTTAATTTTTTTGCTAATGTTTCTTTTTTTTTTATCTTAGCATAACAACAAACTTTCATGTTCTTCAAAATATATTTCTGTGTAAAATTTATTATAATTCATATTTAAACACTTGTGATAAACCATTTAAAACCTAAAATTTCAAGATATTTGAATTTAATAGTGGTTACTTAAATAAAGTAATGTGTGAAGAAAAAAACTCAAAGGAAAAAAAAAAGCAGAAAATAATAAATAAATTGGAATGGGGAAAGACATGTACCACTCTTCTGATCCTCGCCAAGTCATACTTTATTGTTATTGCTATTTATTTTCACATTCACCTCGCCGTGAAGTTTTGAAAATTAAAGTAAGACTTTCCGTTAAGTTTCTTGAGGGTAGAATCCCATTTGACAAATTTTGGGGGTCACAACTATATTTTCACGTATTTTTTAGTTTTTGGCTTAAATATTCTGCTAAATATATATTTGTTGCTTAATAAATCACTACTCCAAATGCCTTATAAAGTTTTCATTAATGCTCATGAAAAATATTTTGCGAAAATAAAATATTTGCAGTTTTGACAACAACAAAAAAGTGTGAGTTAACACTCACAGTTTTAGTCAGTTTTGCAAATTCATATATAAATTATCGTCCAATCTGTTTATTTTCACCTTCACCTCACCGTAAAGTTTTGGAAATTAAGGTAAGACATACCGTTGATATTCTTGAGGGTGGAACCCATTTTAACAATGTTTTGGGCCTCACAACTATATTTTTTTCATTTCGACAAAATAAAAAAATCCTTTTCACTTATTTTTTTCCTTCAATTTTCAGCTTAAATACTCTATTAAATATATATTTGTTGTGACATCTCGTCCCAACTTTTAAGTTTTATAAATTTTAAAGTAGTGATTTTACGAAAATGCCCTTAGAGGCAAGGATGTTTGACTTTCGCCTATGCATTCGTAGAGTGGGCCTGAAAATAAAGCTTTAATAAAGACCTTCTAAACGTTATAACCCCTCACTGTAATACCTGTATAGTTTCCAGAAAATCATATTACGTATAAGTATGAAATCAAATGTAAATCAACAGTAAATCCAGGAATATTCCAAATCACTACGTATCGGTAGCAACATAATAAAATCAGGTGCTCATCAATCTATGATAACACACGAATCGAAGTTGCCTAAATCAACCTGTACGACTCATAGGCAACATGTACGACAGTGTCGAAGTTGCCTAAAACACAAATATAATCATGTCATAACTCAATCATTTCAAATAACACCATACACTCACTTGAACTTACCTGCACTTCCCGCGTTCACCTTAGCACTTCAAAGCATTCACAACAATTATATGTAGGTAATATGCATAAGGATATGCCATGATGCAATCTAAAACTGAACCATATCATATTATTTTAGAATATATAAATATATATATATATATGACATGGCATAAAATGCATAAATCAATTTAAAAGTGTTTGTGGAACTATCAATTATATATATACAATAAAAAGGAAAAGACCCACTCACATAAGGTCCGCAATACGACTCCATAACACGAATATTGAGACTCACGAACAATCATCACCTAGAACAAATATTCAGTCACGTCTCAGAACTCTTATTAATAGAACACGTAACTTACATAAAACACATCCCAATGACGTTCTAGAATGGTTTGAGACCAATTGACCAAAAGTCAACCGTTGGTCAAAGATCAACGATAGGGTCCACAACCCTACGTAACTCAATCCGAAAGATCTACATCTCGGATTCTGATTCGTAACTTCTAAAGATCCATATTATACTTTTAGGACATCATACTAAAGTTTCATTATGATCCAACGGTTGGATCTCCGCCAATTGCCAATTCAAGTGGCGATCAACGTTTTATTTTACGAATTTACAAATCCAATTTGGGAAGATCTATGTCAGATTCCCAATCCGTAAGTTTCTAATATCCTCAAATATACATACTATAATGTATTAAATTTTGGTGACGATCCAACGGTCGAATTGTCAATTCACATAATGTTCAAGTAGCGGTCTTTAACAAAACTATGTTCAAACGATGAGATTTCATCAATCGGACTTCACCTATGCAATTGGGGTGTCAAACTTAGGTTAGGAAGGTCAGGGGGTGACTCAGGGGGTGACTCGACTCACGCGCCGCCGCACACGGCAGTCGGCCGCCCCGATTCGGCGAAAAATTCAGCTATCTCCAAAAATTCTCAAATTTTACAGAAATGAAGATTTCAAAAAGTAGAGTAAGTTTTATTCCTGTGACCAAGTCCAATTTGGCCGGGAAATGCTCCAATTTCACTCAAACCCACCTAAACCCTAAAATGGGTGAACTTCGAATCTCCTAACTCGGTGTTCCAATGTATCTACCACTGGTTGGGTCTTGTTCCTGGGTCCAAGGGAAGTTGATTAAGGGTAGTTTTAGATGGTGGAACTCGTCGGATTGGAGGAATCATTGTCGAGCACCTCCGGTGCTCCAGTGGAGTTCCTCACGGTTTTGGACATAAAAACCCTCAAATATGGGTGGAGATGGTAGATGGGAGGTTATGGAAGAGGTTGCAGGTGATGGATGGGTGAGAATCGCCTGAAAAATGGCGGAGGATCGCCGGAATCAAACCGGGTCATCGTCGAGTTTATGGTTTGACAGGAAAGGAGATGAAGTTCTTCTCTCTCCTTCTTGATTGGTCATTTCTTTTCTCCTTTTTTCTAATTGGTCCTTATTTCCATTTAAATTGATTGGTCCTTTATTCCCTTGTTAAAAGTTGATTGGCTTCCTTCCCACAAGATGGGAGCTCAAATTATTTAACTAACTTTAAATAATCAATTTCAAACGTCTGTAACTATACCGTTATAATCCGAACTCATAAACGGCTTTCGCTTACGCGTACGAAGCTTCAAAATCTATTCGGAAACATTAATTGTGACTTCAAACGATCAACGAAAGTCAAACATCCTTGCCTCTAAGGGCATTTTCGTAAAATCACTACTTTAAAATTTATAAAACTTAAAATTTGAGACGAGATGTCACATTTGTTGCTCAATAAATTATAAATCCACTTTCAAATGTCTTATAAAGTTTTCCTTAATGCCCATGAAAAATATTTCACGAAAATTAAAAAAAAAATTGCATTTTTAACAAAGTATATGGGTTAAACTTAACATAACGGTAAAGTTGATGGAGTATAAAAAAATGAATACTAGTGCAATAAATGATATCATTCGAGAACTGGAAAAACTATTAGAAAAGTTGAAAACTTAACCCCGTGAAATAGATTAGTACTATTGCTACAATTTGGTCAAAATATTTAATGGGAAATTTTATTTGAACCCATGTAATCTCTTTCTACACCCAACTTAAATTTAAATTGTTAATTGTTTATTTTACCCTATTGCATAATTACTATTAAGTACAAAATGAAATTAATAATAAAACTCAAATTTATCAATAAACCCATTAAACCCTACCATCACTTCTTGTTTATCTTACGTTCATTCTGGCTAAAACTCTAATAGGTCTTGTAGAGAAAAACAAATTTTTTTTTTATTGATGGATGGTGATTTTGAAGTTTTGAATCCTCTAACTAAGGTATGACTCAATTTATGAATATTTTGTTTGTTTGATTTCAATTTTTTTAAAGTTTAGAATATGAGTGTTTGGGTTTCAATTTTTTTATCAATCTCGAATGGTTTGTTAAACTTTCTGGAATTGGAAAATTCTAAGGAAAAACTTCTTACCAATGTTCTTAGATTATAAACTCTCTTGCTTGTTGATAAATATACGGGGATGAATTGTTTGATTTGTTACTTATCCACATCAGTAGAAAGAAAAAAGTCAAATGTCTAGATTTGGTAGCAGAAAGAGAAAAAAAAATAGCCATGGAAATGTTAGTGGGGAAATGGCGGTGGGGCAAGGACACCTCTTTAAAAAAAAAAATCAATTACAAATGCTATTTTATAAAAGGCATGAGTGTAAAGATAACTTAACATTTTGATTGGGTTTGAGATGGTAGTTTAGGTAATAAATTTGGGTTTAAAGAGAGATTAATTCTTTAATAAAAAATAATATAGGTGAAAAAAGTAAGTTGGGTGTGGAAAAATATGTTACATAGGTTCAAATAAAATTTTTCATATTTTATTTAATTATTTTATTTTTTCCTATAAGCTTCGGCTTTAGCCTAAAAAAAAAACGGTGAAATGGGTCTGTTATTTAGGTTTGCAGCGGCAACTGAGCTTTGAAACTCTTCACACTTTGAGACTTTGCGGTGGCCGTCGCGGTTGAAACGAGGCTGAGGTCGGTGGTGGCGCACAAAGAACTCAAATTTCATATATCCCAACCTCCGATTCTCCCCCAAATGCCCATATCCACTAACAAATGTCTGTATTTTCCTCCATTTTTGCAGGTAGGAAGCAATTCTCTGTTGCAGCCATGGCGGCTTGGCAGAGGCATCTGCAATCAGCTATCCGTCAAATTGGAAAAAGGGTTGAATGTAGTTACAACCCTCTAGCCAATTTCTCTTCTTCTTCCTCTTCTCGTTTAGAGGGTCAGTAGCTCTTCGAAATCTCCAATTTTCTCACTTGGTGTTTTGGAAATTGTTGAATAGTCAGAATCTTAATGTTACAGGTCTCTTGCCTTATTTCCAAACTCTTTGCAAACCATCTTCTCCAACCATTTCAAGGCCCCTTCATCAATATTTTCAGCAGTTGGTAATTCTCAAATTTATATATATGTATATATATCTATATATATTTGTGTTTTCATCTCTATCACTGTTGTGTTTTCCTCTTCATTGTCAATATTTGTGCTGAGTTTTGTTTTGACAGGGAATTTCGAGTTCAAAGAACTTGAGAGCAGAGGAAACACCTCTTCCATCTCCATTGACTCCTGTTTTGGCATCAAATACTGCAACGAATGAGGAGCACAAGCAGAAATCACTCACTAAACCTGCTAAAGTTCAAGCTATCTTAAAGGGAATAAAGCAGGTATTGAATTGCACTCTTATTGTGTCGTTTTAAGACTTTGTAATGGATTCTATGCTTTGTTCGGATTCAGATTTTTAAGCATCTCCGGCCATGAAGCACATTTTCTGAATTCTAATGTTCCTTTGCTATCCAATAGTCAAATTCAATATTAGGGTTTTGATCTGTGTGTTCTACCAAATTTACCTTAGATTGGACAACTAATGGCGGAGAGAGGGCCGGGGTTTGAACAATTCCTTTACACTAGTCATTTTGCTGATTATGTGGGTGTGTGTGATGCATTTAGGGAAAGACAGTACTGAAAACAGTAGTCTTGCAGAGCTTATTTGTGACAAGAGGAGGCTTGCAGTTGAAACGGACGTGTATTCCGGTTCCATTCATCTTGGATGCTAATTGTCCTAACAATTGGAATTGTATCTTGGATGAATGATCTCGGGTTGCATAAATTACTGCTCTATACTTCATGTTATTCCATATTCTCCCCCTTAGTATTGACGTACCTTTATTGATTTTAGCTCACTCATTTGTTACTCTCAGAGCCCTAAGAAGGTCAACTTGGTTGCTGCACTGGTGCGTGGTATGCGTGTCGAAGATGCATTGTTGCAGTTGCAAGTGACAGTAAAGCGAGCTTCAAAAACTGTGTACCAGGTGATACAGCCATTCAGCGTTTCATTGAGCTATTTTAATTAGAACAGATATATATATATGTTAGCTATGCTATGTAAAAACATCTGTGCTGAAGTCAGGTGAGATAAAATTAGCATTTAAGGCGATTTACTGTTTATTATTTTGATTAATGTGACTTGTAATGCCTTCATTATGCTCATTGCATACTCACATGAAAAAAAATATACTTCATAATGTCAACATTGATTAAGAAACTGCTATTTGCAGGTCATTCATTCAGCCCGAGCAAATGCAACTCATAATCATGGGTTAGACCCAGACCGTCTCCTTGTTGGTAAATACTGCAAACAAAGTTTAGTTTTTGTTATCTTTCTTTTTTGTTTTTCAGTTTTTAACCTTCTTTGTTCTGCATTTTCTCCTTATTTGTAGCCGAGGCTTTTGTTGGAAAGGGATTCTTCAAAAAGAGACTGTCCTACCATGCCAAAGGCAAATGTGGAGTGAAAGTGAGACCAGAATGCCGCCTTACGGTCGTAGTGAGGGAGATTACCCCTGACGAGGAGGCAGAGATAGCCAAACTGAAGGTTAAGAATTTCATTAAGATGACTAAGCGCGAAAGAAAGCTTGTTCCTCACCAACTTATTGAGACAACTCCAATTTGGGGCCGCAAAGGCAGAAGTCGTGATCGTGAACGAAATGGTGAGGCTTCATGAGCAAAGGTTCCTTCCCTTGCTTTCACATTCTAAAAGAAAGTTTTGAGACTCCTCGCCCTGTCCTTGCATTTGCATCAAATTTTCGTGTTGTATTGTGAAAGACGGAGTGCCACAGCAGGAGCAAACCTTGTTTCGTTTCTGGTAGTGGCTGCTTGCAGTTATAAATTTATTCGCCATTATAGATTTTAAGGTCGCGCTTGGTGCGATAGCAAGTGCCTTCGCCCATGAGCGGTAGGTCTCGGGTTCGAGACTTGGGAGCAGCCTCTTCATAAATGGAGGTAAGGCTAGCCGACATTCACCTCTTCCAGACCCTGCGTAAAGCGGGAACCTTGCGCACTGGATACGATCTTTATAGATTTTAAACGCTTAATATGTCGAATATCATTGCAGTCATTTCTTAGTCGGCTTTTGTTGAGAGAATAAAAGTTTGAAGTTTAGAAGGAAATGCAGGATTCTCGTCTTACAGTGCTTTTTTATTTTGTTTTCCTCGTAGTAACGCTTGTATTTATTCACATTGATACCACACACGGTAAGCATATCGAAATACTCCAATGTGGAACGGCAAATCCTGGAGGATTTTAGCGTGCACACGAAAATATATCGTTTTAGATGCTGCTTACCAGTTGGCTAATTACATTCTATCAAACTAATCCGTACCTGTAAGCTGCCGGCTTATCGATGAAGAATTCTTCCCTGCTCTTCCCGGAGGGGAACA
Source organism: Malus sylvestris (assembly GCF_916048215.2). Taxonomy (NCBI): domain Eukaryota; kingdom Viridiplantae; phylum Streptophyta; class Magnoliopsida; order Rosales; family Rosaceae; genus Malus; species Malus sylvestris. The sequence goes on along the minus strand of NC_062271.1, from coordinate 4,542,770 downwards.
ATTTCTCCCCTCGACCATCTTCATGAAAGAAGCTGCACAGCGGTTGCTTGTTTAATAAAACCCGACAGTAGAATTAAACTGTGGTCCAAGCTAGGCGCTCGACGGACGAAAACTGAGTCAAACACCATGCAATGCTCTGCAGATCCAAACCCAAAACTACAGAACTGGGTTCAGAAACATAGAACCTCCCTACAAGAAGACTCATTCACTTGTGAGAGTTTTGTTATCGACAAACCTTAGACATGGTTATGGAGAGTGTCACTCTCGACATAGCAGCTGAGCTACCAACAAATCTGGCTAACTGATCTAACCATTCCACATGACCAGCCCTATCTCTTATTTTGCTGCATAAATTCGGGGACTGACCCGTTACTGCAATCTTGATGAAGAAATCGAATAAAAGAAAAGTTCACAGGTATTAAGTATAAAACCAAAGCAACCAAGATCAAACAATCAGAGTAAGTCGAAACGTGCACAATCACAAGATAAAACTGCAATGCCATTAATTAGTGATAGCACTGGTTCACGATATAGAACAAGGATCCGCGCCAAATTTTCAAACTGAGAAAACCACACACTAAAAACCTGTGTCAGGAAGTCACAGGGGACATAGATTGCCTATGTATGAGTAACTTGGTAAAATATTACTTTGGCAAATCAATACTTCTGTATCTAAAAATCTCCACACCCAAGTAGTCAAGAGGACCATGAACAGCGACATGCGGCTTTGCAACTTTCACAGAGACAGCAGATATCTGGGGATAATTTTTCAGAGTGGTAGATGCAATTTGTTGAGCCACAGACTCCAGAAGATTATGAGGAGGCCCTTCTACAACTTCCTTTACGATGCTGAGGTGTATAATTTCAATAAATCACAAGTGATGGTATTAGTTTGACAAAATCTTTAGATATAAGACGATAATCATGTAGTTTAAATTTTTTTTTTCTTTTGTGCACGCAAATGCCTAGCTTTTGAGTCTCCATTTTTTAATTATCTTTCAATCATTATTAGTAATTATATCGCACTCATACGACAAAAGAAACAGAACAAAAAACAGACAGATCTCAGGGAAGACTGATATTGAAGATTAACTTTTCAAGGCCATTGCAAACTGAAGTGAACATTTGACTGGTAATCTGCACATGCTAGAATTGCAGCACTTAACTAGGACGTTATATGTCAGTATTCGAGGTAATGCAAAATGAAAAGGTCGTATTATGTTATTACTAACCGATAGATTTCGGTGTAACTAACTGTATCTGACAAGTGATCAGATTTACCAGCCTCCCGGAGATCCATCCAAGCATCAACGTCTATCACAAACTTCTGACCCAACTTCCTTTCCTCAGGCTTCACCCCATGGAAACCATGGAACTTCAAACCCCTCAATATGAGCTTATCTCCCCCTCTTACTGCAGCATCTTCCTGTATTGTTCCTAATGAAAATCAACCATAATTAGCCATTAACGGCTGCCCAATAACACCAACCAATAAAGGAAAGTCGCACAAAAAACGTTAATGTTCACAGTTCACCTGGAACATACAAAAGGCCTAATAAAATTATTACTGAAAAGATAACAAGAATCTATACAAATTGACTGTCGTTATTTCATTGTTATTATTCGAACAGTATGCTAATTAATCTAATCTATACTACGGGGAATGGATTCGAACTTGGGTGCAGAGGGGGATGCAAATTGACTGTCATTAGGAAAAACGACAACTTTCCTTGTACACTATCCCTCAACTCCTAATATAAGTTTCTATGCTAGTTAGAAGAAACTTTTCGTGTTCATTTACACTTTATGACGACCTCGATTGTCTAGGATTGAATTGGATTGGATAACCAAGTAGCTTGAATGAATGTTGAACAAAGAAATGTATGCCAACTTTGAAAATTTTGTACGAGTTGAATATCGAAGATGATATTAGTCATGAAGGGAACTTATCCTTTTAATCCCTACAATAGTAGGACGCGGAGGGATAAGTTACCTTCATGACTAGTTCATCTTCCACCTTTCATCCTGTGCAAAATTTGGAAGCGGCCATCCAATTCTTCATTCAACATACAAACAATCTAGTGAGTTATCCAATCCAATCTAATCCTCGGCACCAAACGAGGGCTATGCATTGGTGATGGGGTTGAGGTATCCAAAAACTCCTATGGCCAACCAAGAAACATCTTTTGTTTTTTTTTTTTTTTTTTTTTTTTTTTTGTAAATCCAGGAGGAACCCAGTAATGCTAACATGCTCATAACCACAAATGTTCAAGAACCCATTACCCATATCTCAAAGTTTAGACCTTTTTCCATATCAAAATTACCACAAAAAAAAAAAAAAAAAAAAAAAAAAGATTTTATTCAACTTTTTCAGAGAAGTAAGAAAAAGTAAGCAGAGTAGAGAGAGAGAGAGAGAGAAGATGAGTTTACCAGAAGTGGGCGCAGCCATTAAAGCTCTGTATTCGGCAGCTTTTGCTGAATGTTTCTTCAAGGGTGGTGCGTTGCGGGAGAATCTGCGTTTGGTGAAAATCTGGAACACTACAAATCACAGATGGATACTGGATAGCGCGTGCTATACCTACACTTATGTTAGCTACACCGTAATTATGGTCTATAACTCACCATTTTAATGGACCATATAATAATAATATTAACCCTCCAAGTCCATTTGATTTGACAGTACGATCTTCTAATTATATACATTCACATGTAGGGACTCCAACAAGAGAGGGACCAAATAGTTGCTAGTTGAAATGGTGTTGCCAAAGACGAACTTGAATCACATTATTAGTAGTTCATTGTAAGGCTAAGCCCATTCCGTCTCCTTTGCGTAAATAATATTGTTTGTTAAAATAATATATATTAATAAATAAATAAATACGCATGTTATAATAACAAAAGTAAATTAGTAACAATCGCATGACAAGTCGTAACACAAATGCAAATCCGATCACATAATCGCTCCTAACTATTTAATTTGATGACCACGAGCAAAAAACTCCCATCCTTGTTCAAGATGTTAATTCAAATTCAAATGAAGTAGATGCAAGCCTGCAAGTAAATTGGAGACAATTACCAATTCTAAAATGTGCAATAAATAACCAAAAGGTGAGATGACAAACAAAATGTTGCACCCACAGAGAATCCAACTCTTTGAACAATTGATGCTATTTCAGTACTTTTCTGGGTCGAGTATATATACAAGGTGAACCCAAAATCAAAGAGGTGATGCTATTATACGCCTCTTCCACCGGCGCCATTAAAAGCTGTACAACATTAATCATATGCTCCATTTTTCTGTTAAATATCCCTCCTCCGATATCTACGCCCGTCGCCCCTCCTCCCGCAACCTGCTTCCCAATTGTTACTTAGCTATACAACTGCCTAGGTGTCTATACATCTGGCACTCTTCGGTAGAAAAGAACATATGCAGCTGATGTCTTGATCGTCTCTTCCCCAACATGACAAACCCTGTCATCATCAAACTCATACCATGAACCATTACCGAGCTGCACATGAACAAAATTGTTTATTAAAACCGTGTCATTCGAAAGGTCTGTGTACAAAAGAAACGCAAATTTGCTTGCAGAAGCCCTGTATAAATCAGGTCCGAAAACTTAACAACTCCTAACCAAGGTGAGTCTGTGACTAACAGAAGCTGAAAAGTTACAATTAACTCTTACGACTTCCGTTCATTTTCATTTACACATTTTTTTAGCACACACATGCCTAATTATAAATATACTTTAAGAAAGCCTTAAACTGAGAAAACCCTGGAGATAGATGCATATAATGAACAAAATAAAAAAGGAGCTTTCTACGGGGCAGTCCAACTTTCGCCAAGTTAAATGTTTCAACCGAGATACTTTGACAAGAACACAAGGAATTTCCAACAATAAAAGAAAAAACACTTACTTGAGCAAATGCAGTATAGTGACCACCGCCCATGCCACCATAGTGATTACTAATCGCATACAACATGTATCGGCTGGATAACTGGCTAATTTGGTGGGCAATGTAGCGTGAAAAATCCAGATCATGAATTGGAAAATCAACAAATGTTTCTAGCTTGTTCTTAAAATAATGGCTGTACGAGAATCTTTTCAGATGAATAACCAAAATCTCAGGCAATCTCCAAAGATCTAACTTTTTGCTAGCTTGTTGAGGCTTCTTGCAGGTAGGGCAGTACCTGTAAATAACAGATCATTGCAAAAGCTATAATTAATATAGGCAACAGGAAAATGACTTGACTGCATTATTTAATAGATTGTCAAAAAAAAACTGAAAAGTCGAACTGTGTAGATAACGTAAGTGATTAACAAAATAAATTGCATTCTCTCACATAAGACTCACTAGCCAGATTATGCCAAGAAACAACAGCCAGCAAGATGCATAACATTTTTGTTCTCGTAATTTCAAATAAAAGGCAGATACTAACCACATATCTTCTGGCCCTAGAGGTTCTTCCTTCATAAAGGCTTCAAGGCATTTGTACAGAGAAACAGATTCTTGAGGCCTCCTCACAGAAAATTGGGGCTTGAAAATTTCCGGCAAATTGCTTAGAAGGCATGTATCGTACTTTTTAGTCATTTTATCAGACCATAAAACAAGTACACTCAACCTCTTAGGCAACTTTGAGACCACTATTGGCTCATTCATGTCTATCAAGGTGTCTCTTATAGCTCCCTTTGTATCTGTAAAGTAAAACTGGAAGTCATTATCCAAATGTGCTTCATCCCCAGATCCCCTGTCCGCGTAAGCATCATTATCCATAATCGTAGAAGGAGTAGCGTCCTCCTTGTTAGAATCTTCAGTAGCATAATTTCCAATATCATCATCATCAAAAATATCTAATGCATCTCCAGTAGGCATCAAGTATGGGTTTAGTACTTTCAGGAACTTGTTACGAATATCAGATCCATTGCAAACATCAGGCAACCTTGCTATGAGGGGTACGCCAAACGCCGGTGGGACTAATCCCATCTCTCCATTATTATAGCCCCTGATCCCAGACAAAAACATGTATTTAGGCTTTTTAACGGAATAATAACAATTCTTCAGCGGCGGAAACATAAAACTGTAAATTGTTTATCTTTTTAAAAGATCAAGTGTTCATAGATTCAAATTCGGAACTGACATATCCAACTTTAGTACAACAGAGTTCATTAAAAAATATCACTAGCTATAGAAAGAGACAAAAAATGCCTATAGCTGTACAGCACGAAGACCAGTAACACCCCATAAGACAAATTCTTCTATGCCATGAATTCAAACTTAAATGAATATAAAACAGATATCAAATCACCACATCAATTACTTGCTCTTTTTTCCCAATACGTCAACTAATTGCATCACATGAAAGATAACATACACCAGCAAAAAATATTTTATGGGGAAATATCACATAGTATGTTTTCGATGCAATTTCTAGTGAACTTTAAGATCCAACCGCCATACTTGCAAGTTAGCATAAAGTGTCCTTTCATATACAAATTTGTATCAGATAAACAATGTACCTTCATTACACCTGTAAACAAGATTATTCTATCAAACATTTTATAAAAAAGCCACAAAGTTATTTTACAATCACATAAAACTCTTTAGGTTGCTTATTGAGTTCACTAAGCATGTTTGACATACAAATACAGCAGAAAAATCATCAGCAGTATCACTTTCAGTTTTTTGATAAAGTAATTTGAGTAAAGCAATTTGATAGAGCAGTGGTGATATATTTAAGAGACAAAACTTACACGTCCATATGCTGATGAATAAACGTAACCAAAAGGGATGACTCACAATCCTTTGGTAACCGATAAGCAACCAACAGGTCACCATCTCTGATCAAGGCTAATGAATCAAATGGATCTTCCAGTAGACGAAAAATACAACTCTTGTATATCTACAATGTTATAAACAAAGGTCAAGTTGAAAGGTAAAATACAATATATCTACAAAATTACAAACAAAGGTCAAGTAGTTAACCTTTCGCTGATGATTCTTAACAAGGTTACAAATAGTTACAAAAACAATCATGGGCATAACTTTACTGGAGAGAATGCAAAAGGCATAAAGAGGCCCCCTAATAGTCAAAATGCCAATAAATGGTGCTAGAGGATCAAGAGTCTGCAGAACAACACAACTGGCCCATGATCATAGCTAGTATAAATGTCATCCATCCATATGGAAAACCCAGTCCCCACGCCAATGACATGCAACAAAGTTTTAGTACCCCAAAATTTAGCTCTAGAAATATACCTCAGCTACCATCAGAGTTTCATCATCTCTTAAGCAACATGCAGTGCTTAAGGCATTAGTAAGATCCATCAACCTCCCACCCTGGGGCACTGTCACTGTACATGTAGATGGCATTGCAGTCCCATCTGTACTTAGGACCGTCAAAGTCATAGTCCGCATTGATGTTGAAGGTAACGGTAGCGAAAGGTACATAAATGGGTCAAACATAACAGACACCTTGTTGCAAACAGGGCATACCAATTTTGACCGGTACTGACCCTACAGTTGGAAAGCAAACAGATATTGCAATATAGTGAAAATAATTGAATGAAGTTGATCCCAACAAACTTATTTTAAGAAGATATAGGAAAAACTAAAATCACCAAATTACAAATGCACTTAAACCAGAATACTTACTTGGCACACATCGACAATGATTGAGTCATTCCGAGCAAGGTGATTTTGCCAATATTCTTCTGCTACTTCATCATCTGGACGACCCTCCACATCCTTAGCTTCAATGTAAGGTTTGCATTTTACACGATTTAGATCTTCGTGGAGACCATCCAACAAAAAAGCAAGAAGTTCCTACAAGAGGCACTTCAACCAATTACAATTTATAAACCTATTTCCAGCACAAAATGATTAAACATTCCCACCAAGTAAAAAAGGAGAATAAACATAAAAAGAACTAACCTGGGAATCATGCTGATTATAGCCACTGAATTGGGGAGCAAAATTAGCAAGTTTTGACTTGAACATCGTTGGAGTCACTGACCTTGCACCTGGAGCCCATAACCTCCTCAACAACTCTCCAAATGATAAAGCAAGCTCTCCCTGGAAAATAAGTATAGCAAAAGGGAGAGGCAATAATCAAAGTAAGTGAAAGATGCAGAGAAAGGCAGGCATCTAAAATGAAAACTAAGGGAATAATCCAATTACATACTTTCAATCCTAGTGGATTTGCGTAATTTATGTCCTTCCGGTAATCTCCTAGAAAGTAATCAACCAGCTTTGGAGTATGCACCAAGCATTGGATGGCACTGTTCATAAAACAAGTATTCCCAAGATTCTCTAGTCCAGTAAGGCCTAAGGAACCAACTCCTCTATAGATTATACCACTTTGCAAGGAGTTGGTTGAAGTTAAATAAGGATTCACATAGTCAGTGCTTCCATTCATCTTAATAGAGCCACCATAAGTAGAACCATCCAAACTTGACTCTTTATCAGCCACTTCATCACTCCTCCAATCTGAACCTTTCATACAGTCTGAAAATCCATGGAGTCGCAATTCAAGGAGAATCTGAAAAGACAATATGAAAAGAAAGGCCGGATGACTAAACTGTAGAAATTAATCTGCATGAAAGATTATATAAAGAGCAACACTGAGCATTGAAAATTAAGTTTACTAGATATTTGTACTATAAAATTTGAATACTTGAGAAGAATGCATTAGTAATCTATTTTAAAAAAAAAAAAAAAAAAAAAAAAACAGGACTTGATGTAATCCACTCCACGCTAACAAAGAATCAATGCAGACAAATGGCATCATTATCACCCCTTCCCCCTCCTCACCAAAAATGGGCAATGGCAGCCACATCAGTGCTTTTTAAAAGAACTTTTAAACTTCAAACATAGAAATAGCTTGGGGAGAAATGGAAAGAAATGGAATTTTTTAAACCTTGGCCGTGTTGATGTTTGTCTTGGTGCAAATACGAGTGCCCAAAAATAAGTTATGCTAATGAGAAACTGGCCCTTGTTTCCAAACCAAAAAAGACCAATCAGATCGTCACCCAAAAAATACAAAAAAGGGAGAGCAAAATCTATATATCAATAAATGTTGCATACATTTAATCACTCACCTCTTTGTTCAGTTGTCCAGGAATATCGCTTGGCAAATTAACTCTGTCATTCATGAAAAATTGGGTTGTCTGCCCAGAGAAGTCCCAAATATGCAACTGGCCAATCAATTCTTGAATGAGTAAATATCACCACTTAATTATCAGACCAATTTTAAATGACTAGTTGTCACTTGGTAACTCACCGGAACATACTCTGAACTGAAAACATTACAGGCCCTCTTGTAGGAAACTATTGCATTATCCTGAAAGTAGTGGTCAATCAATCCAAACCTAAAGAATTTAAATGAGTATTGATAAACTGAATAGTAAAAGAACAATAAATAAAAAAATTATAATGTAATTGTAGTCTATATGTCAGCATAGGAACACCATTAAGCAAGCTCACACATAAATATACAATGAGTTTCAAGGCTTGACCTTTGGATGATATACATATTGTCACTATAAACTTGTAATTACGACTTATAAGCTAGAGAAAAATAGTATCACGTTTTGCAATACAGACCTCAGGCTGACAGTGCTATCCACTTGTGTGTGCTACTATCGAGCACAAGAATGTATCAAAGTACAAAAGTAAGAATCATATGCATGTCACAAGCATACAAGAGGTTAAACAAAATGCAAGTGACACAACCCACATTTCAGTAGAATCCCAAGAAATTTTACCGTAAAAGGTAAATTTTCCACTTAATGTCAACTACTAGAAGCAATATAATCCATAAACAGTATACTTTTTATGTTCTCATTCTTTATGCATTTCTTAACCTGACTCCTAGCTCAAATAACCTTCCTTCATATGACGCATGCCACAAGAACAAATAAATACTCAGAAAAATTTCCTTGAAACATAGCAGAACAGTCCCAATACAATATCTGATAAACTGATGAGAAATAGTTCATTGCTGATTGGGACTACGCTCCTTGGCTAGCTAAAACACACACTCCCCTTCTTGATCTCGCTCTTTCACTCGCCTTCTTAGCATCTTGTTCAATAACCATATCATTCCATATTTTCACAGAACTCCGGTCCACAACACAGAATTAGTCAATTTTTACGTCAATTTAATTAGGAAGAATGCATGCATGATTTAACAACTTTCCAAACCTACAATGTTTTGAACCTGCAAATACGTATCACAAAGAAAAGAAAAACGATAACAACAAAAAGCAATTTCCACACTTTAGATTATGCTAATTATAATGTAGAGCATGATTCTCAAACAATTTCCTTCCCAAAGAACAAGAAGCATCTAACTTCCATAACAAAGTTTTCAAAATTCATCATCTACAGGACTATAACAAGAGGGAAGGGGATAAAAGAAAATACGCTTCAACTACAAAACTAATGTCACTAACCTTTTGGGTGATCTTTACAAACAATGAATTTGTTTCCCAGGAAACAAATAGCCTAATTTGTAGAGAATAAATATCGTTTAAGTTTTCTGCACCAAAAAAGCTCACGTTATCCTTCGCTGCTGCGTTGAAATCATTATGCCTACAAGAAGAGTGGACAAATCAACACCAATACTATAGGAAATCCACTGCTTGGAAAATAATAGAAAGATAGTGGCAGACAAATGGCAGCCAGAAGGTTGTGGATAAGAAAGCACCGGTCGCATAAATCACTGTTAAACCATGTAGAGATAAAAATAAATATCTATTAAAATACTTTAGGAGGAGGCGGAGAAGAAAGAAAGAAATCCCTGAAAACATATTAAAAGCATTTTTCTATTTCCTCCCGCAATCCCAGACAGCCCAGTACCAAAACAATGAAATCAACACCGTTTACACTTTACCAACTTTTTCTTTAATGAGAAATAAAACTGTTCCTCGCATAGAAAAAATGTACAAAGATAGTGAACAAGGACTACACTTCTGAGAAAACATATCGGCAGCTGCTTTCAAGTGTGATAAATAACAGAACAAGATAGTGAACAAGGCTTGTTTGCCTGACCATTTGACTAGTATGATTGGAGGGGATTTTTTTATTTGCCTAGTCCCTTGAATACTAACCTCAAAGCTATATACTCCATGAAAGAGCCTATAACCAAACCCTATCCACATTCTCAGAGCATCTCTAGTCAATGGTGTATATGGAGATGTATAACATATATACATCCCTAGCAGGTAGTGAAGCTCACCAATGGTTAATTTTAAGGGAATGTAAAACACCCATCTTGACCGGTAGATGCAAGTACTTATATATTTTTTTATACATCTCGAGAGAAATAAAAGCAAAAGTCCTAGAGTTCAAAAAGAGGAGAGGGCCAAATTTACTACATCTCCCATTGGAGCAAAGAACCACATTGACATCTCGAGGAAATGTAAATGGGATGTAAACGGGGTTTTTACACTTCAAATTTGCATCTCTCCATTGGTGATGCCCTAATAAACCCTCTTTTTCCTTTCCGCCATATAAACCCAGAAAACTGCCGTCATCTTCCCGGAGATGTGCTATTAATATCATCCAAGCTCAATCATTTATGAAACGGGCAATCAAAGATTTGTGTATGCCACCGTAACAATTGAACTAAGGTGTATTTAGCAGTTCCTAAAAAGATTATCCAGCATAGTAATAGTTAACACCTTACACCAAGAGAGAAATGACACACTATCCTTCCTTTTAAACCCAATTAAAGCCTCCATTAAGACCTGCCCTAATTACATTTCGAGGGTTTTCCGAACCCCGAAACTAGCCTACTCCTGCCCTAATCAATAAAACTTAAAAATACCATAATTCAGAGCATTTCAATGAGAAATCAGAACCGCAAAGTTATCCTCACCGTATGAGAGCGCGACACCACGTTGATTCAGGGACCAAGGCGTATTCGCGCCCCGAAAACCCTTCTTCAACGACGTCGTTCTTCTTTAAATCCAATACAATTTCAGCGCCAGCGTCGTCGTCGTCCGTCGTAGCAGTGTAAAGGACCCCTCCATTGCGATCCTCCTCCGTCCGAGCCTCCTTCCACCACCTGAAACCGAACCAAAACGACACCAAAACCCAATTGGAAAAATCCCCAAAAGACAGAATTTCAGCGGGAGTAGTCGTTCCAAAACGCACCTGTAAGGAACGAGGTAGACCTTATCAACGGCATTGCCCAAAACGTCTTCGTTGTCGCCGTTGTCATCGTAGTCGTCGTGGAGGCGGGGGCGCTGGGAGCGGAAATGGGGGCGGAAGTCGAGGTCCCAGAAGGAGTCGTCGCCGAAGGAATCGGCCATAGCGTCGCGGTCGTGGTCGGAAAAGGGGAGGGAGAAGAGGGCTAGGGTTTTGGCGGCAAGGGCGCGTGCGAGGGACTTGCAGAGGTGGAGCGTGGAGGAGAGAGAGAGGTGGGGAGGAGGACAGAGAAAGCGGAGGGTCGGCTTGTAGGGGAAGAGAGAGGGTCGGAGCTTCTCGGAGATTCGTCGGGTCATAATAGGGAGTGAGTCAGGGACTCCTTTTCTCCTATTTACTCTTCGCCACACGAAACTAATTATATATTAAATAAAAAATATTGTTTTTTCTTTTACAAATAAAATTAAAAAAATAAAAATATTGTCATAATTCTATTAATTGGTGGATGACCTCATTATTTTATGATTTTTTAGCTAAAATGGTCAATGAAATTTGCATAACACATCATTTTGGTCCCTGGGATTGTCCACCATCCATTATTTTAAAAACTCCGTTAAGTGTCCTGAAGCTCATGGTCGGAAGTTTTGGCAATTTTCAAAGATTCGTAACTCAATCATTTCTTAACCAAATTCGACCCATAATATATCAAAATGAAGATAGGAAAGTTTAGAACAAGATTATGCTTTTTTGGAAGCCCAATGATTGCCGAACATGGCCTGAAAATAGCTGAAAGGTGGCTGGTCCGCGGGAAAACTAGAAACTTGGTAAACTTTAAACGTTCATAACTTTTTCAATACTCAACGAAATCGAGGGATTCAAAAACGAAAATCATACTTCTCGACGAGACGAAGAGAATGGTACCTTTCTCAATGACTAAATCACCGTGGTTTGGCCAAAACATGGCTCGAAAGTGGCTGTCTTGGGCTCAAGTTAGCCATTTTCTAGTCGTTTTCCAGCCAAACTGATATAATTAAAAGCACACCACAAAGTAGCACACCACAAAGTAGCACACCACAAAGTAGCACACAAATGTCCTATTGATTTTCCTTATTAACACTAATATTTGTCAATTGTAGCATATGAAAATAAAGGTCTTTCTCGTAGAAGATTGTTTTATCTAACTACTTAAAATGTCACAAAAACTTATTGCTGTCCCTACTGACCAGCCATCGAAAAATAATTATTAGACCGACTTACACTAATCTAAAGTCTATGAAATTTTATATGCAGATACTAGACACACAGAGCTACACTTCAACAAATGTTTGGGATTTTTGGAGTTGATTTGCTATTTAAATTAAATCGAACAAAAATAGGACAGAAACAAATTTTAAGTAGTTCACAAATTAAGAAAAATGAGTTAGGGGAATTGATATCCACCACCAAATAATCATGCAAACATGTTATGTTTCATTCAAATTCCTTTTATTTCCGAATGAAGATGCTCAAGTTGGCTCAATGTTAGAACTAAACCTATTACTCTTTCTTATATAGTATGTTAAGAGAATGGCATTTTCAACTTAACTTAGTTCCTAGCATGCAATCTAGAATGACGTGTTCATAGATTTAACAAGTAAAAATCATTAAGAACAAAAAGAGTTTGAGTCATCACAAGGCATCGTAAGTACTAGCGTTGTCTTACTTATCCTAGAAATTGGTTCACATGTTAATCTCAATTAACAAGTACTACTCTAGAACATATGTAGGTCCTCATTCGATAAGGGCAGGCACACACATATTCATAGCGTTAGAATCCTAGATATGCTTACTAAGTATGCATCTGTAGAAAACACATAAAGAATTCATCAATGAGACAAGTAGTGAATCAATTTTCATCCATTCATAAAAGTAATTCAAACAAAATGTCATAACAAACTTGCAATCATATTCGAGGCTTCAAAACAGCTCCTAATTACTAAAAATTTAGTTACATATTATTATCAAATAAAACCGAAAGAAAGACATGAGTTTGAGAAGATAAAACCGAGATAAGATAATGCCAAGATTTCCTCCTTCATTTCCTTCCTTCCCCAACGCTACTGCCTTGTCCTCTTTCCTTCCTTTCTGCAAAGCTGCCTTGTCCTATTTCTTTTATATATTTTTTTTCCTTCTCTTCTTTTTCCAACGCTGCAACTTGCTGCCCCATTTTCTTCTTCTTAACTCACCCACTAACAGTCATTTAGTGATGGCAATAAGTGAGAGGAAATGGTAAAACAATTGTAACTCTTTGGGTAGTATTTATGCCAATTACTCCCACTTAATCCTCATCTTTATTTCCATTTCCTCTGATATTTGAATAGGTGTCAGCTGACTTGTTCTTGGCTGCATCAGTTTTGGCTGCTAGATTTATTGGGTTTATTGCTTTCATTGCAGTTACAAACTGCTCAGTCTCTTGTGAACCTTTTAGTTTTAAAACGGCCATAACTTCTTCTACAAAAATGATATTAACAATCCACAAAATGGTTCAGAAAATAGACATTTGTAGCTTTCCAAGCATATAAGGCTCATTCTCTAATTCATTTTGAGTTGTTCACAACTTGCTTCCAAAGTCAGCTGGCCTACATAGGCAATTTTGACGAATTTGTTACTTAAAATCCCACTTGTGCTATTTTTCTTTTATTTGCTTGACAAATCCTTCAAAACACAAAAACAAAGTAAGTAGCTCAAAAATATAAGGAACTAACTAAGAAAAGAGAAGTGAATTTGATGTAAAATATATATAAATGTGAGCTTATCACAAACCACGGCGAATTAGCCATTGAGAAATGTATCATTCTCTTTGTCTCATTGAGAAGTATGAAGTATGATTTTCATTTTTGAATCACTCGATTTTGCTGAGTATTGAAGAAGTTATGAATGTTTAAAGTTTATCTAGTTTCCGGCGAGTTTTCCAGTTTTCCCGCATACCAGTCACCTTTCAGGCTATTTTCCAGCCATTTCTAGCAACCATGGGGCTTCCAAATAGGTATAATCTTGTTCTACACTTTCCTATCTTCATTTTGATATATTATGGGTCAAATTTGGTTAAGAAACTATTGAGTTACGAAGCTTTGAAAATTGCCCAAACTTCCAGCCAAGAGCTCTGGGACACTTAACAGAGTTTTTAACGGAATATACAGTTTTTTTTGGGGGGGTGGGGAGTTATACGTTAATGGTTTGATGTTTCTATTTCAATTCGCATATTATAATTACTATCATTTATGTTTTTGTCTTTTAATGTTGAATATACAGTTTTACTCCATTTTATTATCTGAACTTGAAGTTTCGTAACATATTAGACCCAAAGTTCTAATTTGAAAAATTGTAATAATCTTAGAACCCGAAGTTCTAAAACCTAATTCGACTCAAACCTGCAGTTATGACTATATAAATTTGTATACATATTACTTTATAAAATGTTTCACCATTTTTGGCTTCTCCCTTTATATATATAGATAACAAAAGAAACCATGACATGAAGTACTGGATCTACATCCAGCTAGGATGTGAACTTTTGTCAATTATGATTATGAGAGACAAAAAATGAAAGAAAATAAAAACGACCCAAACCCTAAGTTTATCGATCATTCTTAAATAGATTGTCAAAATTAAGAGAGGACTAGAAGATCCTCGTACATTATCTATGTAATTTATTTTTATTTTTTTTGGTGAATAGAAGGGGTGAAGACACCTCATATGAACTAAAACATATCATTAATAACAATAAAGCATCCCATAAGGGCACCTACAATGTCATATGTTGCATAAGCCATTGGAGAGGAGACTGAAAAGAACACAACCCAAGGTCCAAATTGTAGCTCTATTTAGCTAGTTTATCTGCAACATTGTTCACTTCCCTGAAATTATGCTTTAGCTCATAATGCTTAATTCATCTCATCAAATCCCTATAACTCTTCAAAAGCATAGCAAGGGGGTGAAAAGTATTTTGCATAGGCTGGTTCAACAATAATACTGCAGAGGAAGAGTCCATCTTAATGATTAACTTAGATATGTTTTTTTCAATAGCAAGCTGAAGTCTAAAATACAATCCCCAAACTTCAGCTTATATAATTTGCCCTTACCCTAGATTAATAGAGAAACCTCCCAGGCAATCACCATTGTGGTCACGGAGAATTCCTCTGGCATCGATTTTGCTCGAAACCATCTTCCGGCATCGATTTTGCTCGAAACCATCTTCCTAGATCCATCCACATTCAACTTGTGCCAACCATAAACAGGAGGCTCGCACTTCAACATAACATGCACCCGAGAAGATGGTTTATCAATTTTTTGAAGGGAATTCATCCATTCAGGATGCTGCTCCAACACTAACCTTTTTAGGATCACTAGGGAAGGAGAAATCCACATAAAAAATCTGGTAGTTCCTCAATTTCCAGATATACCAGCAAGCAAAGACAAACAAACAATTCCATTTTATCTTGTCAGACCACATTACCTTAGATGTCACATTAGCCATCAACCAGGCTTTCAAGTCCAAATTAAAAGTATTATGCAATTGAGTAGGAATCCATAGAATATCCCAAATGCATTCAGCTCTGCTACATTCCCTCATAATATGTGTGATGGTCTCCAAAGGCCAAGAACAAAGGTTGCAAAAGGAATCCACAATTAATTTTCTTTTGGTTCTTTGCTCATTAGTGAGTAACTTACCTTGACCAATGAGCCAAAGGAAGAAATTAAGTTTGGGGGGATTTTGAGAGTCCAAATCCCAAACCAATAAAAAATAGGCATGCACATTATAGGCCGTTTTTACCGTGAAAGTTCCATTTGAAATGCATCCCCATATAAGTTTGTCCTCTCCAGCACCAATAGTCCCAGTAGGTCAACTGATTATTTTTTGGACCAAGTTTTCTGGAAAAGCAGATCTTAGCTTACTAACATCCCACCAACCAACCCGAAGGAAAGATGAGAATGGAAAGTCCTACTCATGAAAGTTATTATTATTAATATGATTAATTAAAGGATCATGCAATACCCAATGGTCTTTCCAAAACTTGACACCATCACCTTTCCCAATTCTATATTTCATTCCTTTACTCAACAAATCAGTTCCATAAAGAATTCTTTTCCAAGTGTAAGAGTAGTTAGACTTCTCATGTAATTTAGTATCCAAAATAGAGCTCCCTTGTAAGTATTTCGCCTCATAGATTTTTTCCCAGAGACATGTATCCTTAGCATGAATTATCCATCCAATTTTAGTCAACAAAACTTGATTCATCTTTGCTGCTTTCTTTAATCCCACACCTCCAATGCACTTGGGCCTACAAACAAGGTTCCATTGACATAAGTGAATTTTCTTTTTTTTGCTGAGAGTCCCCCCAAAAGAAGTTTCAATTCAACTTATCAAAATGCTCACATACACTAGACGGAAGCTTAGTGGTTTGCATAGCATACACCGATATTGCAGAGGTGACTGCTTAGATTAAGGTGGCTCTTCCAGCCATTGAAAGGACATTACTCTTCCAAGAAGAAAGTCTACTCTGAACTTTATCAATCACACCCTTGTAAGTTAACTTAGAGATTCTACATTAGATCAATGGCATCCCCAATAATTTCCAAGATTATTAGACAAAAGAGATACACAAAAAATACTAATTTCTCTAGCCTCATTTTCACAAGTATTAGGAGAACAATACAACATAGATTTCTCAAAGTTGATTGCTTGGCCAGATGCTAAGCAGAATTTGTTAATACATCTCTTCATCACCCTAGCTTGTTTTGGTGTTGCATCTGCAAAGAGCATAAGATTATCTACAAAAAAAAAGGTAAGAGATGCCGAGACCAAATTGAGAAGCTTTAACAGATTTCCACTTACCATAATTGACTTCATTAGTAATAATGTGAAACAGCTTCTCAATACAAAGTACAAAAATATAAAGGGACAAGGGATCTCCTTGCTTGATACCATTACTAGGCGTAAAGCTCTCAGTTAATTCACCATTAACACATACCTGGTATTTAACAGAGGATATGTAGCCCATAATAAGATGAATCAAATTTTCAGGCAAGCCAATCTCATAGTGTAAAATCCCGTCCCATAATATGTACATTTTTCATATTAGCGGAATTACGAAAGTACTTTTATGTAAATTGCCATTTTAACGGGGTTGTAAAATGATCATTTTACCCCTATCATTCACCCAATATGGATCCCTTTTTTAGATTTTCTTCAAATTCTCCCCCTCTCTTTGACTGCCACATGGCAGCTCCCCCTCCCCCTTTTTCTTTCTTTCTTTTTCCTCTATTTCTCTCTTATTCGCCGAGTCTCTCTCAGCTCACTCACTCTCATCTTTCTTACACTCTCTCCCTTTCCCTAATTTCACACACCCACATACATCCAAAAACAGAGAAATCAACGGCAACGACGACACCACACACCACTGTGTGAGTCTCTCTCTCTCTCTCCCTTCTCCTCCGTGAAGCCCATGAAACCCATGAAGTTCCTCCGGCGAGCCCATGACTTTCAAGCCAAAATTCGGCCGGCTCCGACCACCTCACGACTTGTATCTGGTACAAAACTCTTCCTCTCATCTTGTATTTCATTTTGGTACTTAGATCGTACCCTAAGGTTGAGTAACGAAGCTCGGCAAGCTCCAGCCTCATTTCTCCGTTGAAATAGGGTTAAATGACCCAAACCCAAAGCTCAAGTCCTTTGGCCCAAATCCTTAGGCCGGGCTTTAAAGCCTAAACCCGGTCCAACCCAGAACCTAGGCCACACGTGGGCCTACACGTGGGTGCACGTGAGGTCAAGCCAGTGTTGGCGCGTGGAACACACGTTCCGCCGTCCACGACGGCTCCAGCTACTTTTCTGCCCAACATTCCGGCGACTTTTCTCGGCATGTGGTCGCCGAAGTCGCCACCTTACGGCGGCGCGTAGGGGTACCCGATGTCCCCTTTTATGTTTTTCGACGTCTTGAATCCGTTTATGATGTCCATTTTCTGAAATTCAATTGTTTGATTATAGTTTTATTAATTGGACCCTTTATGTGCTTAGGTGCAATTACTAGCGGTGTTTTCGTCCTTTCTTTTTTGTACGGTTCTTCGATGATAGAGTATCTGTGAGTGGACCCCTTTTAAAATGCATACATGAAAAGCATGATTTAATGGTTACATTTTATGAGTAAATTAGATTTAACTTTATTATTATCATGCTTTACTAAGAATATTTTGGAATACCATACTTTATCGAACTTATGTTCTTTATAGTATATATGATGGATGAGTATATACTATTTATGAACATGTTTTTACACTTCTTTATAATATATATGATGGATGACTATACGCTATGAAGATGTTTTTGAGATATATGTACTTCTGTTAGAAAGATTATATTCAATGTTTTGTGAGTATCTAGTGGTCACTGTTCTGCCTATGGGCGATTGTCCTGCCTACGGGTGTATGTTCTACCTACGGGTGTGTGACGGTCCTCCCTACGGGCGTATATCTTGCCTATGAGCGTATGTTCTACCTACGGGTGTGTGACGGTCCTGCTTACGAGAGTATGTTTTGCCTACGGGTGTATGTTCTACCTACGGGTGCATGGCGGTCCTGCCTACGGGCGATTATGATACCACTAGTTAGCACATTATATATGATATATGTTTTATGAAAGATTTTATGGCATGCTAGGGTTTTCAGAAAACTTATCACATTTTATGCTATTAGTTTTCATAAACTTTGGAAGTTAGTATGTTGTTGAACAACTATTTCTGTATTACTTATATATCAATTTGGTTCACTCATGTTTGTTTTGCACCCCCTCAGGACATAGGAATGAGGCGTACAATCCAAGCTACGAGGCATTCCCCTACCAGTGATATCGTGTCATCCCTTCTGATTTGACATCATTGTAATAGCACATTCCGCTTGTATTCTGAATTAGATGTACGCTCTGAACATTTCATGCATTATCACTATCATTATTATTGTTGGCAGTTGAATATTATTATATTATTTTAGTAAGTTGTATTTGAATTTTACATTGTGTATTTTGAGCGAAATTTACATGCATGTTTCACATGTTCTCAGTATATGCATTCATTAAATGGCTTGCGTCACCCTTGGGTGTCGCCCAGCACGTGGCCATCCCGATGTCCGGGGGACATCGGGATCAGGGAGTGTCACATAGAGCACACCATTGATAAAAGCTCCAGTTTAAGCAATCATAAGCCTTGGACAAATCAATTTTCCAAGCCAAAAAACCTTTCTTACCCTTGAACTTTCTAAACTTATAAAGAATCTCTTGTGCAATGAGAATATTATCCGTTATATGTCTGCCAGGCACAAAACTAGCTTGATTTGGGCTTATCAATTTAGGGAGAAAATGCATGAGCCTAGCTACAATAATCTTAGTTATGACCTTATATAAAGTGCAACATAAATTGATTAGTCTAAAATTTAGCATCTTTTGAAGGTTCTCAATTTTAGGCACAAGAGCAATTAACGTAATGTTTAAATCATGAAGCAATCTATGAGTTTGAAATGCTGTTTTAACCATATCAACAATATCATTTGCACATCTGCCCCATTGAGCTTGATAAAAGCAAGCAGGAAACTCATCTATACTCAGTGCTTTAGTACCTCCAATACTGAAAAAGCTATCCTTAACTTCAGCAAGGTCAATCTCTAAAAGTGATCCAATACCATCCAAATGAACAGACGGAAATAGTTTAGGTAGAGAAGTAACATGTCTAGACCATTACCCATGAGAGAATAATGATTGAAAGTACTCCACAGCAAGACTCTTTAGGCCATCAGGGTCTATAATCCATTCACCTTGGTCATTCTTCAGTCCCTCAATTTTATTTCTCCTTCTTCTCACAATCGTGGTAAGATGAAAAATTTTGGTATTACGATCACCATCTTGTAACCATTTCAATCTAGACTTTTGATGCTAGAAGATAGCTTCTTGATTGAAAATTTCGTTGAACTCTGAAATTAGTTCCGCTCCAAGTTGAGAAGAAAATTGTTTGGGCCTCTACACAGTGCTTTCTGGTACCAGTAATGCATCCAATGAGCTTCTTCTTCTTCTTCTTTAAGTACCCAAAGACATGAATATTCCATCTTTTTAGAGGCTCAACTAGAGCACAAGTTTTGTCCATGGCAAAACCATGAAAACTAGCCTAATTATCTGCAATAAGCTCATCAAATGTGTCATGCCTAAGCCACATAGCCTCAAATCTAAAAGGTCTTTAAAGAGGATTAGGGATATGAGAAGATTGAAGATTGATTTTGAGAGGACAGTGATCAAATTTAGTATGTGGTAAGTGGAAAACACAAGCTTCTGGGAACAAGTTTCTCCAAGCCATATTACATAAGCCTCTATCAATTCTTTCTAGAGTCCTCTTGTTAGTCCAAGTGAATTTAGGACCAACATATCCTAAGTCCAGAAGACTATTTGTATCCACCCAAGATTTAAAGTCTTTGATCCTACAAAGAGGAGCACCACCTGGTTTATCACCCACCTCTAACATTTCATTGAAATCCCCTGTTAGCATCCATGGCATTTGGTGGCAGTCAACTACACCATTAAAGTAATCCCATAATTTTCTTCTCTTCGTAATACAAGGGCTAGCATAAATGAACGTAAAAACCAGGGGTTAAAACCAGCTCCCCTCACACAAGCCAAGATGGATTGATCAGTGGTGCCAATGACATCAATATGAACCTTGTTGTTATCCCAAAAAAGCCACAACCCTCTAGATAACCCATTAGCATCCATTATTTCAAATGAAGGAAAACCTAGCGATTTGACCACATAAAGGGCTCTCGTACCAGTAATTTTAGGCTTACAAATCGCAAAGATCTCCATTTTGTGGTTATGCTTTAAATTAGTAACATTATTCTGAAATTTGGTACAACCAAATCCTCTATAATTCCACATAACTATATTCATGCTTAAAAGTAATACAGATTGAGTAAGCAGAGAGCCAACATCATCCAATACCAAGCACCACACCTCTAAAAATGTTGACAGAGCGCATACCCATCATAAAAATCCGACACTATCTCCTGATAGATCAAAGGTTAGGATACCCAAAAAATCAATAACACAGAAAACCCTAAAAATTTGCAGGTACAAATTAACAAAATTGTGGAAAATTACAGAAATTTGGGACGAATTACCAAATTAACTCATATGGGTCACTAGGCCGCAACCATCCACATCAACAACTGAGGCAGTAGCAACAAGGATAGAAAGAAGGATTTTCCTTCGATTAGTAGGATGTCCGGCTTGCTTTCACTGAGGAGAGAGAATTTATTGTAGGGGAGAGAGGAGAAAAATCTCCACAAGCAAAAAGGAAATATTTTAATAGGAAGGTGTGCTTGAAAAGGTGGAAGAGATGGATGATTTGACTAGGGATTTGGGGAGGAGATTTTTAGAGGGGACAAGAACAATGTATAAAAAGCAGGAACTAGAAAGAATAGGTGGAGAAAGGGCAAACGGGGGAGAGTCATGAAAGTAGGTTGAATCGAGAGGGCAGATCTGAAGGAGATGAAGAGATGGGTTGAGGGCTCACCGAGAAAAGGAACTGCAGGAAGAAGCTCACAGATGAGGGGAATTCTCACAAAAGAGATGGCCAATGGGCATTGGGCCCTAGCCCACAGAGAGATTTTTTTTATATTTAATTTAATTTAATTTATTAGAGGACTAAAAGGACCCAACGATCATACATGATGGTTATAAAATCTTCATATCAAAAACTTATGATTGCCACTTAATACTACGGTCTAATGGTATTCCTTTTTACTTGTGAGTGAAAGGTTTTAGGTTCGATTTTTATTTGAACCACATTATTGCTAGCCCGTTAGTATAGATAATATCGTTTAAAAAAATCTAAAAATAAAGAATAAAACAATAAAAAACAACATATGATTAAGGGCAAAAAGCTTTTCAATCCTACACAAACGAAGACTTGAGATTTATTCGTTCTTATAATGTATCAAAGAACATGAAGTTATTTAGTCATAAAAAAAAACCAAATATAAGAAGCGAAGTTCTTCAATTTCTCCTTCTTGGAACCGAGCTTTCCAATAATTTATTTTTTATTTTGGTACTTTGGTAGTGATATCCACTCACTTATTTTTACCTCTCACACACTCTTCTCAATTTCTAGTCCAACCGAATGAAATGAAGAAGATCAATGGATAAAAAATAACAAAGGTGTGTGAAAAGTAAAAAATGATGTGTGAAAAGCAATACCTTTTATTTTATGGCAATATTGTTTTACTTTTTTTTTTCTTAAACCAAAGCGATAGATACATTTCTTTGATAGGGGAAAATTACAAAAGATGAGCAATTACTGCTCAGAGAGCCAATCTTCAAACAAAACATCTACAATCAAATGTGGTAGTTCTTTAAACCATAAGCAGTGGTGCTGGTGCAGCAACCTCATTTGCTTGGCTTTGGATATGGGTAATGTTTTACTTTTATTGTTACAATTCAATTCTTTGTTTTATTTCAATATTTTATAGCCAAATGCTTAAAGTCCTACACACATTTCAACAATCGGAGAACTTGTGGTTCAAATTGTACCTAATCTAAAGAATTTAGGACACATACTACATCAATTTCCAAAATTTTTCTGAAAATTTGGATTTTGAGTTCTTCAATTGTATTATTATATGAATTTCTGTTTCTTTGTACAATATCAATTCAGTAGAAATTTGAACCCGAAGTTCAAACTGCAAATATTCTTAGTTTGATACACTTCCTCGAATTCAAAGTTTTGATATATATTAATATGAACCCGAAATTTATAACATTTCATGGATTCAAATAATATGAACTTGAAGTCCACGACTTTATTATTTATGACGAACCATTGGAACTATTTGGGAGAAAATTTGTACTCCGAGTTAGTTTTGGAAAAGGAATATTACACGAAGCGTGATGTTGAAATGGTCAAACATGAATTGACAGTAAGTTATCAATCTCATCTGATTTGCTATGAAAAATGTCAATTGGGTACCTTATATTCACACCTGAGAAAGGAAATAAATATCCTTGAAGGATTGTAATGTAAAAGAGCAAGTTGATAAAGAAAATATATTTGTTCGTGCCCATAAGTTGTTCTTCAGCGGTAGAAATATAGCAAACATTCATTCAACACGATCGAATAACAAGATGTTTAAAGGAATGATGTTGTGAATAACAAGATGTTTAAAGGAATGATGTTGTGAATAATATGTGGATGGCCCACATGAATGGTTTGTTACTATTTATGCACAGTATTTTCACTATTCATTTGTGGAAAATTTGTAAAATAAATAGTGTTCTCTTTGCTTATAAAATGAATGAGAGGTGAAGGAGGAGAGATACGAATGAGGATATAAGCAACATGGCTGAGAAGAGAGGAAGAATAAAGAGATAATATGGGGAGTTATCTTTGTACTCCTATTATTCCAAATTATAATGAAAGCATCACTGCTGCCCCGAGAACGTACTCCAGTCGCACTGACTGTAGAAGAATCTCGTAAATTTTGTGTCTTGTTTCGTTTGTTCCATAACACACACCGTTGATTTTACAACAGTTATCAGCACGAGAAGCTCTCATGTCAGTGGAAAACACAACGTTATAAATCCAGTGAAGCATTACCTACCTCTCACCTCTGTTAGCCAAAATCTCACAAAATAAAAGGTATGTCCATTTTCTGTCTCTCCCACCACGCCAAAAGCGTCCCACCGAATTCCAGTGATAATTGAACTTTACAACGACCTGAAGTCGTCATGAGATGAGAAAACTCGTACTTGACAACTAGTTTCCAGAGATCTAGAAGAATCTCATTAGACTTGGAAACCCGGATCGCGTCGTTTTCAACGGATCTCGAGAACTCCCATGAATACTTAGTTGTCTGAGATGGTGATGGCAAGATTGACTCCACTTAAGCCTCCCTCTCTTGTGCCTTCGTCAACCCCACTGTCATTTATGTCTCTGTAGGGAGGTTCTTGCTTTGTGATGCCATGTTCTCTAGGCCATGCATGAACAACACCAGTTTTTGGTAGCCTTTTTAGATTGAATTGGTTTTGTGTGACCTCCACAACAACCCAGCTGGCCCTGGGTTTCAAGACTGGTAAAGACAGACAAAGAAAAAAAATGAGTTTATGGAATATGAACGGCACCATTTGAAAAAGAAAGAAACAAAAGGTTTTGGTGCCTAGTGTATTTGCACCATCTAGATAATAAAATAAATAAAATAAAAAGGAATAAAACCAAAGGTTTGTTTTGGAATGGTGCAGCATGTGAATGAATAAGAATAATAATAAATAAATAAAAAGTAAAGGCTTTTGGATGGTGTTGCACCATCTAAAAAGAAAGAAGAAAAATATATATATTTATTTATGTGAATGGTGTTGGCTTAAAACACTTTCACAAGTTCTATTTACTTTAAAGCAATTTATTTATCATGGACGGTTTTACCGTCTATTGCTTTAAGTTTTGATTTATGTGAATGGTGCTGAATTCAAGCCCTTATCACAAGTTTTATTTACTTAAATGCAATTTATTCACTATGGCTGGAATTACCACTTATATCTTTAATTTACTTATTGTACTTCTCTTTTGTTACGATGAGTATAACAAGGACCCGAAGTTCCTTGAACATATCAGAATCTACAGTTTCTTAATCCTCATCATATAAAAATGATTGGACCCGAAGTTCCATCATACAAAAAGATCGGGCATGAAGTCATTTGATCCTCAAGATCAGGACATGAAGTTCCTTGATGAGCATCGTAAGTTTGAAGTGCCCCAATGCCTCAACTTAATTGTAATAAAGACCATAAGAGTCTCAGTCCACAGACCATTTAATAAGGACCATAAATTCTTTATGTCCATACTCAAAATGGTTTAGCGGAAGCCTTATTAAGCGGATGAAATTGATTACCCGCACTCTGCTCATGAAAACAAAATTGCCAATTTTTACATGGGTATATGCTATTTTACATGATGCATTATTAATTCGGTTGAGACATGTTACCAACCATCAATACTTCTCAGTATAACTCATGTTTAGGAACCAGCCAAACATTATACATTTACGAGTTTTTGGTTGTGTTATCTATGTGCCTATTGCACTGCCACAACGTACTGAAATGAGGCATCATCGCCTATTGGGCATTGATATTGAACACTATCTATCATTCAATATTTAGAACCCTTGACTGGGGATATCTTTACTGCGTGGTTTGCGGACTGTCATTTTGATAAGATAATTTTCCCGTTGTTAGGGGGAGAAAATATCGTTCCAGAAGAACGATGAGAAAATATCATTCCAGAAGAATGATGAGAAAAGATAGTTCCAGAAGAACGAAGAGAATTTGTCTTATTTTGATTCACGAAGCAATCAACATGAAAATGAAGAAAGAATAATTGAATGATGCAACGATATATCAATCAAATGTCATATGCATTTAATGATGCAACGGAAGTGATGAAATCACATATATTTGCTGCAAATGTGCCTACAAGAATTGATGTCCTTGTTGGACAAAAATAATGGGGCAGCAAATGATTTATTTGTTGCACGCCTGAAGCGTGGCAGACCTTTAGACTCAAAAGGTTTAGTCATTTGAAAGAAGAAGAATATAGCACTACTAAACTATTGCATTCCTGAAGCATAATTGTTGCATATCAGAAGCATGACAGTCGGCGCATGGATATACGTCCCAAAAAGGACAATCCGCAGACATGGGAATGTTGATGTCTCATGCATGAAGCATGATAAACGTATAGGTTCCAATGAATCAACTCCCAGAAGTAGAAATTAAAATCCAAGCTCTACAACGCTTAAGAAGAGGTTATGATCCGCATTATCTAAATAATGACTATCCTGGAAGAGATAGTGTAATACTGTTGAAGAGGCAATGGATATCCAAAAGAAATGAAAAGTTTTTATGCATGCGCATGCACATGAGAATATGGGATCACGGATTGATGATAACTAATGGTAATTTTAGTTTTTATAAGTAACTACTAAATTCATCAATGAGCTAAGTTGATATTGAGTCTCGTTCTTTTTCGTCAACGAAAAAAATGAAGAAAGGAAATTCCATTACAATTTTGTAAGAACGTAGAAAAATGGACTTATATATTTGAATATAATACAAATAGCCAAAAGATGTTGAACCAAAGAGGTTACATTGGGCAATTTGTAACACAGTGAAATACACTCACATGATATGACACAAGGTTACTAATTGAAACCTGAAATTATACTCTTGTAAACGAGTTCATATGAATGGAGAACTATATACGAAGGGTTATGAGTCGCCCACATCATATCTCCACAAGTAAATCCCTCAAGTATACATAGGAGCAAATTGTTTTGTATAAATTCCAAAGGAAAATGTGTCATGAAGTGTAGAAAATCCCTGAAAGATTCAAATTGCTTGAAGTAAGCCCCGGAAGCGTAAATCATAAAATATGTACTTAATACCAATGGATGAAACAAATTGCCTTAGTGAGTACTATCATTATGATATTGTTGCAACATCCTAAAATCTCTTGCAAGGGTCAATGACATTAAATTAGAACTCTTGAAGAGTTGATGATATTAAATTGAAACTCCCAAAGAGTATAAAGTGTTGACATAAATATTGTCTTAAACTGCAGATCGAACAATATGTCAACCCGAATATTATCCATGATGTTTATGATATTAAAAAATCATATGGATTGAAGATTATGAGTTAGATACTCAAATAATGTTGACACTAAGAATGATAATTTATCTTCGTGAGGGTAAAGATAAATTGATATTTGGTCCATAAGTACCACATCTTAGTGAAGTATATGCTTTATTGTATTTAGCACAATACATTGAATGAAATAAAGCTTATCTATTAATATCTCCGAATAATTACAGATATGTGCATACACATGAGTTAAAACAAACAAACAAACAAGATGAAGCCTTCACAAATGTTGCTCATGTGAAGCCTCAGTGCTCTACAGTACCCCAGAAGGGGGAGGCACTGAAGATTGATCATGTGGTACCCCAGTACTTGGCAAAACACCAGAAGGGGAAGGCATTAGTTGCATTCGGAATCTAGTAACGAACCTCTGGTGATCACTTTAAATCCGACTTTCGGATTCCTGCAGCTGATCGAGCTTTTTTTTTCATGCTCGTTGAGTAATTATTTGTAAGCACGTGTAACATTCTATTTTAGTGCTTAAGCCCTCTGATCTCTTGTTTAAGACTTGTCACCCAGCCATCAATGATTCAACTTGGCAAGTTTGAGCTAGTAGGCGTTGGCCTATATTGGATACATAACCCACACATTGAACATTGAGAGCCAATGAGTCTTGAACGGCCGACTCATCAAACCGTTTTGAAAGGATTCTGTTATCCTTTGGAGTGAGAAGATTCCTAGCTACCACAGTAATGGTTATGTTATTCTTCATCACAGAGTCCCTAACAGTAAAATGATCATTAGAAGATAAGAAGGACGAGCGCCAATTATTATCCTGACGTTGCACATCTATATCACTCCTAAGACTCAAATCTAAGCAAATGTTAGATGGGTAAGCCATTTTCAGAAATGATGAAGGAAAAAAAGGTCAAATAAAATCTCAGAAGTGCAAGAAAGGAAAATTTTCTACAAGCAGCAACTTTCTAAGCATACTCTTGAACACAATTGATGTCTCTATAAAAGAAGAGGCAACATAGCCACTTGTTCAGAGATCGAAGAGACATCGCTCTCCAAAATTCAAAAGCCAGATTTTCTTGAATAAAGTTTGTTGGCATTTTTTAGACGCAATCTCAGTTTTTTCGGATATCGCGTGCAACTTTGTCGAAGATCTCTAACAAAGTTGAAAACACGTAAATCTTACTGTTCTAATTACACCACAATTGCTGACAAGAGTAAATGCACAGCACCACTACTTGCTATTGAAAAATCTCTATATATGTTGACATCCGTTCTCCATAACAAGGCAAACCTACAAGAATACCTAACTCTTCTTCATCTCCGAGAATGCATCTTCAACAAAACATCTCAAAATACTTAGTTTTCTTCCTTTCTGAGAATACCTCTTCAAACAAATCACATCATAGTAAGATTATCTCATATCATCAGGGTCGAAAGCAAGAATATCTCATATCATGCTTTCTCCCTATCCTTTCCTTTGTCCTTGTTCTTACTTGCAAAGACAAGGATAAAGAAAGTGAAATATGTCGGAACCTCCAATCAAACTTTCGGTAAGGAACCAACTGTCTGGAACCTTTCCTAATTGCTTACCTAGAATTGCTCTCAAGTAGCCATCTTAAACTGTTGATGGAGCTGGGTCTCAAGTCACCAACACCATATAATAATTGGCCCGTTGTTGGCTCTTACACTAAAGCTGCCATGCATGGATGAGTCACCAAGAAGTGATGAACCATCCAAATGCAAGGTTTGCATTCCACTCTTGCATCAGTGAACAAATACTACAAGAGAAGATGCCACACATGCATGGGGGAAATCCAGGGAAAATACCACTTATGCAAGAGGAACAGATAAGGCAAGCGAAAATGATACACTAAAGCACGTAGAGACAAGTGCAACAAACATGTACTGATTCATCCCCGACAAAGCCGAAGATCACTTGCCACGTGAAGCTCCTCATGATCCAATTTCATTCACGATTAAGCCTCGAAAGTCCTTGAAGAAATCAAAAGTCTGATTCAAGATCAAGTGTCCACCACCCTTGAATCAAATTTAGCTCCAGATAAATGAAGTAAAATCAGACTTTTGGAGGAAATCAGAAGACCCTCCAGTCCAGTTCAAGAACAAGCCTGTGGAAAGTTAACAACAAGTAAAACACCTCTTTCTGCAACTTTTCTTGCTAAGATACTGAAGCTGAATGATTTACGATCAGCCTAAATGATTTGAAATCGGGGGAAAATACTCATCGAAGGGAGCATCCAAAACAAGATGTTTAAAGGAATGATGTTGTGAATAACAAGATGTTTAAAGGAATGATGTTGTGAATAATATGTGGATGGCTCATATGAATGGTTTGTTACTATTTATGCACAATGTTTTCACTATTCATTTGTGGAAAATTTGTAAAGTGAATAGTGTTCTCTTTGCTTATAAAATGAATGAGAGGTGAAGAAGGAGGAGAGATACGAATGAGGATAGAAGCAACATGGCTGAGAAGAGAGGAAGGATAAAAAGATAATATGGAGAGTTATCTTTGTACTCATATTATTCCAAATTATAATGAAAGCACCACTGTTGCTCCGATGACGTACTCCAGTCACACTGACTGTAGAGGAACCTCGTAAATTTTGTGTCTTATTTCATTTATTCCACTACACACACCGTCGATTTTACAACAAATGAGTAATTTTATGTACATCTTATTGACTCCACATTATTCCCTAAAGCGAATGCAAAATTAATTTTTATAAGTAATGAGATCATGATACTTCTGTTACTTATGTTATAAAAGTAAGAGCTTATATGGACATTCATCAAGCGAGCATGAAAATTCTACGTTATTATTTCGCTATCATGTGTTTATCAAACGTATTTGAGTCCATAGAAGAATACTTGAGAAATTGTTGATCATATAAGTAAACGAATCAATTAAAATCATGTAAAGGATCATTGACAAGAAAACTCTCACTGCGTAATACTATACAAGTAAACTTTGCAATTTGATTTGGTAGTTCATTGGATTAAAAAGCCACAAGATAAACGAAGATGGTTTCTTAGAGGTGCTTGGACCTTTGAGCCTAGCCCATTCGATTTGTTTGTGATTGAATAAGTGGTTGGACCATTGGGGCCGGCCCAGCAACTAACTAGACCACTAGCAAAGACCACATTATAAACAATTGCTCGGCCACGAAAGCGCCTAGACACCCAACCCACATTAGCCATCTTCATGTCGTTTTGCCCCAAGTTTCACAACAGGTTGTGTCAACAACACTCGACAAATTCTCTCTATATCACTCATCAGATTGCTTTAGCGTATGTCGATATCTATTGGCATGTATGCAACATAATTTGGTTGATGACAACAAGCCCACCGAATATGTGACGACATGCCTTTGCCAATAAATTGAAATTTTTTTTACACGCTTTCTATCTAAAAACTTGTATTTAACATTGAAAACCTCCAAAATTCGCATTCTAAATCCACCACTGGAGACGGGTAAGTTTCTTTTCTCAAAGACTTGGCATCGCCATGATCCTTTGTCTTGTCTATTCAAGGATCTAACAATAGATTTGTGCTTTTGTAGCCTGTCGGTGTCCATCCATGTGTGTGAAAGTAAAAAGGTAAATGTGTTGGCCAATAAGCAATGGCCGCTTTAATATTGTCGTGGTGGTGGCAGGTGGTGGAGCTCCGTTTGGTGAGGCAGATGGTGCCATTTGGTTGATTAGTAGGCTGACTAGAAATAGAAATCAAAACTATGTCGTCCAATGCCAAGGCACCATCAATCCTCCTGGGATCTCTTCACAAATATATATATATATATTATGTGCATCCACGTGAGGAGTGAAATCTAAGTGGAATCCATGGCCCTCAAAACTCTTAAGACTTCCCACCGATCACCATGACCATAATCATTGTTCGTCGGAGAAAGTTTGACTAAAGTAGAGATTAACTAGGTCTTGTTTGGAAATGTATTTAAAATAGCAAAATAACGCTTTTAATAAAAACATTTTGAAACTAATTCTTAGTAAAAATTTAAGTAGATTCTAGAAACGTACTTAAGTGCTTCTTACAAGAAGCACATACTTGATGCTTCTTTCAAAAAACACTTTAAGTGCTTTTGAAACCCAAAATCAATTTCACGAAAAATATTTTTAATCATTTTAAAAGTATTTTCAAATGAGTCATAAATTCCTACAAATATATATAGGATGAAAAATCTCGAAAAACAACTTGCATACACAAAGATGCACATTCACGTATTCCTACTTCGCTTATAACACAATCATGAGTGTTGACGGGAGAGAAAGCAGAATACATACACTCCTAGACAGGTAAGTTTTTCCTCCAGCATCGCCATAATCCTTTGTCTTGTCTATTCAAGAATTGAACATTGTCAATCCATGTGTGTAATAGTAGAAAGGTCAAGTGTTGGCCAGTAAGCATGGCCGCTTTAATATTGTCGTTGTGTGGTGGAGCTCCATTTGGTTGACAAAAAACAGAAATCAAAACTATGTCATTATCGTCCGATGCCAAGGCACCATTAATCCTCCTGGGATTCCTTCACAAATATACATAATGTACATCCTCGTGAGGAGTGAAGCCTAGTGGAATACATGGCCCTCACGACTATCAATGTTTCGGGAGGTTTTTAGTGTGATGAGAACACGGCTCTGTATATCATGAGTCATAATATCAGTGGTTAGATACTTGAAAAAAAAACTTTTAAACCACTTATATTATGATACTTGATGCACCAGACCGTCTTCCGGATAGACTGTAAAATTTCTCCAAGGCTTCCCTCCCACCACTAATGGACTATAATCATTATTCATCGCTTGCAATTGAAGGTCAAAATGCCACTTACCCCATTTCTTTAATTATTACTATTATTATTATCACTATCCATTTCTTCTTCTTTCATATCATCAATTTATTACGTATCAATTGTTTATGAAATGGATAGTGCACTTTTTAAGCACATGACTAACATGTATTGAATAAAAATGCTACTAACACTAAATCACTGGCTAATACTCGTGTGAACCATTCTTCTCTAATGATATGTTAATTTTTCATCGAATCATCCCATATAGGGTTGTTTACTGGCCGTTTCCTCAGTTTTCCATCATCAAAATTGTCACATACTCTGAATATTTCCCCATTACTTGAATGTTGAACCCTAATAATTTTTTGAGTTAGTAAAGAAAGTTGAGATTCCATCATAAAACCAATTGGCAATATGGAGAGTAGTCCAATCTCTTATAAGCTCATGTAAGGTCTCTCCTCTCATCTATGTAGGATTCATTCTCAACACGTCCCCTCGCGTGTGGCGAATTTTCAAGCCGAACGCATGGACAACACAAACGGGGCAACGCGGAGCGCGTGTGGTTGTTGGGCTTCACACGTGAGACAACCTGCTCGGATACCATGAAGAAAGTTGAGGTCACCATAAAACCAATTGGCAAGATGAGGAGTAGTTCAACCTCTTATAAGCTCATATAAGGTCACTCCTCTCATCAATGTAGAATTCATTCTCAACAGTTAGGTAGTGCGTGATATATAGACTCCTCCAAACTACTTTTTCGCAAAAAAAATGAACTTAGCTTATCAATGGATGAGGAGATTCTCCTCAAGATGCTTTATCATGTTATAAATCACTTTGTAGAGTTCATTTATGCTAAAAGTCAATAAAATGTGAGATTGTTTAGCAATTTAAGTGTATAAAAACAAATGGTTGGATACAGTAAAAATATTACGAACTGTCAATCTATTTGCTACAGTTGATTGACTAAACGACTTTATTTTAATTAATTTTTTACATAAATGATCTCTACATAGTAATTTATAATATTGAACAATTCTGATTATAAACACAAAATTTTATACATCAGTTGTAAAATATCTTAGTAGAAACTCCTTTGTAATTTTAACGAGCCGAGCAATATTCCTCTTTTCTCGAATGATATGCCAACTTTTTTATCATCTTATTAACACTCATCAAAAAATTTAAATTTCTTTTTAGGGTTTATTTAGTTATTATTTAATTGGTGTCCAGCATTGTATGCGTCGCTGCTTTTGTTTCGAAACTGCCCTTCAATTTTGTCCCGTTGTTCTAGAGAGATTTTTCAGTGTGATCGTCACACGAGATGGTATATCACGTGTTCCTATATATATGATAGGTTATATATGTTAAAAGATTAATAACTTAAAAATTAAATTTTGCCACCACTTGCATAAAAACACATAATATATCATCTTTATTCCTGTCATAACTAAAAATTTCTCGTAGTTCTAGGGTCCGTGAACCGTGGGGTTTTGGGGTTTCACAAATCACATCCTGTTTTTATCTTACATTTCGAGTTGAGTTCTATGCCTTTGATTTTAGAAAAAGACATTTGGTTCTGTGCTTAATTTCTTTCTTGCTATCAGTAACCAAGACGCAGATTCTGTGACAAATATAATTTTCTTTACATAAAAGTTTCCTTTCTCTTTTTAGGTACTTGAAAACAAGCACATACGAGCGGAAGTCGAGAAGTCGAGAAAGTTGTGCGATATGTTTGTTTCTGTTCATCAGTAACTGCTTAAGCACTGGCGGTAGCTCATCTGCTACCTAATTAATTAGTAATTATATCCAAGGAGAAGCCAGAAGAGGTTAACTGTAATTTAGGTTAAATAATCGCAGTTGCGTGCCACAACTAGTCTTTGTTCTATATGTTGAATGAATAGAAAATGATAAACTAGTCTTCATTTGATTGCGTATCTTAACGGTTATATTTTCCTTGCATGATTCTTGTTGGCTTTTACCCTTTTTTAGTTGACCCTGTTAGGGCGGGTGGGTGATATCTATCACTCTTTTTTTCACCTGTTACGCATTCCTCTTAATTTTCGACTGTGGAATCGAATAAATTAAACACTCTATCCATTGACCAAAAGAGAAAAGGACAAAGTATACCATACTTAATTTAAGTAATTTTTTTTAAATAGGTTTCTCAGTTGCAATGAGAATTTAATTAAACTTTTTTTTATTATTATTAGAAGCGATATTGTAACTCTAAACTAGACCAAAGGGAGTAGAACTTGGGACAAGTTAGTTGAAGAGAAAGACCTTTTCACCAATGCAATCTACCACTCAAAATGAAGTGAACCCTTAACCTAATCTAATAATAACTGATTTTACAACCACTTACACAATCACAAATTGTGTGTGTGCTGGTGTCAAAACTCAGATGGAGTTTGGACTAGATTTAACACGTATTTGCTCCGAGTGTTGCTTTCGACATCAGTGCCACGAGATGGCTTGAGATAATAAGTGTACTATTTTTGGAGGCTACCAACATACAATGTTTGTGTTTGAGTGCGCGTGTGACTTCTTAACCAACTGATTGTGCACTGAGTGGGGCATTTGTTCAATTAAGTTCTTTTTTGTGCCTAACGAGGAATTAAAATTTAGTGTAACATCGTGTATGCTTGCCTAAAAAGTAAATGTAAGCGAAACAGAAACTAAGACAACAAATAGAATGTAATAAAAATTCTAGCAAGATTCATACCATGAAGGGCAAGATAATGCTAAAGGAGTCCACCAAGATCACTGGTGTCAAATTGGACTTAGTACAAAACATGCTCTTCAGAGAGGACATTAGGGTGGTTGGAATTGCACATCAACTGAAGCATACCATGGGGTGGCAGAGTTGTAAAATATTTAGATCTCATAAATCATAGGCATTGTTTGCTTCGAATGGAGGCTTGAGATTGTAGCTAAAAAGCTTATAGAGTTTTGCTGAAAAGCAATTGGGTTTTTGCTGAAAAGTAGTTGGATTGATTAAAGGATCACTTGAGTTTTTTTGTTTAATTGTAGAGATTGAATTTGACGAAGATTCTGAGCTTGAAGACCTTTGACTTTATTTATAGATAGGGGAGAAGGAGCAACCTCAATCATATCGCTGAGTTGGAGTAGGGGTAGATCGGTCCTTTGGTGCTAACAGTTACTATAATTCTTGGTAGGTGGCTTTCAACGGTGTCTTGTGGCAGCTAGCACGATCACGGTAGTGACCTTAGCGTGTTAGATGATGCATACGTTTGCATTTAAGGGGGCGGGATATTCCCGAACGCTAATTGTTTGCGTGACAAACGCGTCTCGAAGTTGGTGAAAGTGCGACGTTAGCGTAAATAAATAGATAAGCCCCATAAAGCACCATATTTTAATTTGTAGCAAAAAATAATGTGTGTGTAATCTCATATTTGGTAAACACATATTAGTTTTAGTTTGATTTTATGTAAGCATAAGAAACCTAAAAGGCGAAGGTTTTCCAAACACATGAGAAGACAAAAGAAGTGGTATTCGTGATAGTTCAGTTAAGCGCCGCCTTTTCTGGACTCGGCTGCCCACCTAAACGAGCCACTCGCCCGCCTGCTGGCCTGGTGAATCCACCACACCATCCTGTTACTGGAAATACACCGGACATAGATTTAGTGAAGCAAAAATTTCAGATTCTAGCCTTGATATTCTAAAATCCGATAACATGCACAACGGCAAAATTCTACACTAACGGCACAAAAAAGTGTATTCCGAACTATATAAAATGGTTTAATATAATATGCTGGGATATATTATATTATAATTAGCTTTAATCAGGATTAATTAACCAGTTGAGGTCTTACCAGCTCTTTTTGACCAAAAAGTTGGGAGAATATTCAATAGATTAGCTAATTAATTATTATTTTATTGGTAATCAGTATATAATCGTAGAACGAACAATGAAGTGTACTGTTGAACACGTTAAAGACAAAGAGAATACTCTGAATATGTGGTGACAAACATACGTAAACCAAATCCTAAATTATTATTTGTTGAACACGTTAAAGAATTATTATTTGTTTAAGCCCTAATACAAGAAGAATCAATCAACAAAAGGCTCCAATCTTTTAAGGTTTGGAGTGATTGGTCCCGTGGGGTTCTGACTCATGGCCAGCTCTGTTTTTTGAGACATTTTCTGTTTAAGGAATTGGTTAATTAACTTTTACACCACCAAAAGTATACACAAACGATAACTGCAAGATGGGGTTGACGGTGTTGATAAGATTATAAAAATAAAATATAAAAATAAGATAAAAAAAAAAGGTTGGTGCAAGGATAATGATAAGTGCTCCCTATTTTTTTTTCATGCATATATTCGTATTTTTAACCATTAAATTGAGTAAATAAATTAAAAACAACAATATAAATAATGGGTCTGGAAAATGATACAAGGTGATGGGCAGAAATCATTTCTCTTTTTGCTATTGCGTTTTTTGCAAATGACTTTCTAAACCTTGGGTAAGAAGACATGTTCAAAGTTCTTACTCGGAAAGACCAAGAACTTTGCAAGTTGCCCTCTCAAAATTCTTCTGAATTAAAGACTTATTACAATCTAAGTGGAAAACATTATCTATAACCTAATTGCCCTATACTAAAATATGTTACATAATTCCAAGTAGGCTCTAGATTAACATCTTCTCATAACCTAGTTTGTTGATGCACAAAATCAGCGAGGACTTTGGTACAACATAAAGTGTTAAGTTTGTGACATTCGCTAGATTGCTCCGGTCACTAGTGTGGATAAGTAAGTAAATGGATAGGGACATGGAAGCAAACACAAGATGTACATGGTTCACCCAGATTGGCTACGTCCACGGAGTAGAGGAGTTCTTATTAATTGTGAAGGGTTTGCACAAGTACATAGGTTCAAGCTCTCATTTAGTGAGTACTAGTGAATGATTTAGTACAAATGACATTCGGAAATATTGTGAGAGAATGATCTCTATTTATAGAAGAGAGTTTCTAGTTTCATTCTGACATTGACACGTGCCGTGTTGTGATTGACTTCTGATGTTGACATGTGTTGTGCTATGATTAGCTTCTGATGTCGACACGTGTCGCGCTGTGATTGGCCTCCTGGTTGGAGGGAAACTCTTCTGGGTCTTTGATGGTATAACGTTGACCTGTGCTCAGTAGTTTCGGGATTGGTTAAGTATGGTACAAACATAGTTAGTTGCATCGCATAAATAATATTCTTTTCCTTTTCTATCTATATTTTCGTAAAATTTGAATTCATCTTAATTATAATCCTTGATCTCATTACTCAACTCACGCATAAAGAATAATGCATATATATAGTTAAATCAATATTTGATAGTAAAACTGATCACAGTTAAGCGACCTAATTGTTATTTGAAAAAAGGTTTAAGGCATAGTGAAAAAGGTTAAGAAAAATGGATGATAATTGTGAGTTGGTTATACAAGAAAAAGAAGGTGGCGTTGTGCGCACACATTTTTTTACCTCTCATATATCTCCGGTTAATTTTTGTCATTTGATCATTTCAATTCATTTTATTCGACAACAAAAAATTAAGAATATATATAAGATAAAAAGAAGTGTTAATTGCACCACATAAAAAATTGAAATTGACAAACTTGACAAAAGCTATATGGAGCAAGAATATGATTATTATTAACCAATAAAAATAGTTAAGTAACTAACAGGATCCTCTTTGGATTCTTTTGGTAAGGATTATAGGGATCCGTAAATCGTGTATGTTCATCGTATATATCAGGTACTGTTTGTATTTAATTTTAAATAAAAATATTTAAAATAATTTTTGATCGTACGATATACGATGAACATATATAATTCATAAATTCCCGAGATCTTCACAAAGAGAATCCGGCGATAATCCGGATTTGTTAAGTAATAGCTGAAATGTCGAGTCCTCGCGAAAATGGCCGCTTTCTCCTACAGTGAGAAGGTCGACGAATCACTCTCCGATCCAATAGGAGACATTCTAAATTTCTTACTTGACAAATGGCGTGTTTTCATTAGCCCAAGGGTTTTTCGTTTTCGTGATTGATTGTGATTGGTGTTTCTCTCTAGGCCCACTATGGTCCTTTCCTTGATTTGTGGCCACTTATTCCACGCTTTCTGGCTTTTTAGGGTTTTGGAGGTACATTTTTGAAGTGTTGTGTTTCCACCGTATCTTTATTTTAAGATTTCTATGTGCCTGCAGTATTTTCATTAAGCTGTTGATCGTGTGTTTAAGAAAAGATAATTGCAATTATCTTCTCATTTTTCGCAATACACACACAAGGTCAAAGATGTTAGTAGCTAGTTTCAACTGATTGTATGAGAAAACCTACGTAATTTGTCAAACCTTTGCAGATGGTGAAAGAATAACAAATTACTTGGACTTTCAACTTAATTTGTCAAACCTTTACAGACTGAATCTGTCTAACGGAACAATGTCAAAAGAGAAAATCTACTTTATATGGTGTATTTTCTTTTCGGAGGACTTACATTCAATGGAATGTGAAAGTGACTGGTATTTCAAACCAATTTTGCCCCTATTATGTTGAAAACTTAAAGCATGTTCGCTCGTCTTGTTGGTTGTGCAAACGATAACATTCTACGTGCGGTCGTGTTATTGATCATGTATGACGCATCAGATATAATCAAGGAAGCTCAAATGTTATTCCTTGGCTAGAAAATACTAGCAAACCCTAGAATTCTCTAAGAAGAAAGAGATTAAAACTCAAATTTGATTGATAATATCAATAAGATAACAAAACCTACACCAAGAAGATATATTTATACATTCAAAAACACAAGTTCAAACCCTAATTAATAATACTTAACGTTTCAATATGAAAGAAAACAAACAATTAACAAAGTTCTAAAAGTATACTTGAAACTTAAAACGCAATTTTGAGATAGCATCCATGATCCATGCATGGTGCTCTTCGAAACATATTTTAAGCACTATTCCAACACTGGTGATCAAACTTGCAATCTACTAGTTGCTGCTAGTTTTACGTCTTTCGAGTTGCTCTTTGATTAGTTCTGTCATCTGTTCTACATCAATGCATGTCAAGGATTCCATGCTTCGTGACCAATATTTCAAACCAATCATGTGACACCATATTTTTTTTATTTTGTAAACTTGATCGTGAGTAGAGTCACCAAGTTTGACCTATATATAAAATTGTAAATTGAACCAAATGTTTACGTTACATTATACACACGCAATGCATGTGAAATAAAATGGCATAGTCTTAGCTCTTAAGTATGTTGATGACCTATTCACTCTTAATAAATCACAGAGGCTAAGCTAAGCTTCCAGAAATGGTGGAAGATGATATTTTAATATTTGTTTCTTAAATGAACATGCTTGATTATGATATTTAAGTTACTACTATTTTAGACTATAATTTTCGTACTGGGGATGGCACGATGGGATGAAGCATGATCATATATGCAGAATTTTAACAGCTAATATATTGGAGAAAACAATATGCTATATTGACGACCTAATTTTTATGAAAAAAAAAAATCACACTTGATTGATTTAATTAAATAACGATATAGTGAGGGGCTGAGCCCACTTCCATCCCCATTGCAAATTGATAGAATAAGCTCATGCTTTAATTCCCAGTGACCTAATGAAAAGGACACGAAACAGACCAAGCATCAAAAGTCAGAATCCAGAAGCAAGCATGTGGTTTGACGTGTTTACTGTGCATTATTTTAATAGGTTAGAGAGATTTTAAGAGGGTATAAAAGTCTTTGCCAGATTTCATCATTCTTTTCGAAAACCCAATGATAAATCTAATGGAACCGGATTCCCTCCGAAATCAAAGGAATTAAGCTTATTTATCAAATGATCCGGATCATTGAAATTTGATCTAACGACTACAAGTAATAGAGTCCTCTAAAAGTTATAATAATTGTAGCCGTTGTATCAAATTTCAATGGCTCGGATCATTTGATGCTTGGGCACAGTTCCTTTGGATCCAGTTCCAAATCTAATGTCATATATTGGGCTATTTTTTTAAGAGAACTGTTATTAGTATTCCACAAATCGTCATTATGTACTTCTTATAAGTGTATTTTTGTTTATAGTTATAGAAAATTTGGAGTACAAAATAAGATTTTTAAAGTGTTAATAATAATTCTCATTTTGAATATATAAACATATACATACATACACACACACATGTGTGTT
Source organism: Malus sylvestris (assembly GCF_916048215.2). NCBI lineage: Eukaryota > Viridiplantae > Streptophyta > Magnoliopsida > Rosales > Rosaceae > Malus > Malus sylvestris. Next base: position 4,502,877 of record NC_062271.1, on the reverse strand, counting down.
TGTGTTCTAGTTATCTAGATGACGTACATATATATATATATATATATGGGTGTAAATATTTTTTATTATACATATATAAGCTCGTTTGGAAATGTTTTTAAAATGACTGAAATTACATTTAGAAAAACGTTTTTGAGTTCCAAAAGCACTTGAAGTACTTCATAAAATAAGTATCAGTTATGTGTTTCTTCCAGAAAGCACTTCAGGTATTTTTTTTTTTTTCAGGATTCAGTTGTGTTTTTACTAAGGATTGATTTCAAAAATATTTTCACAAAAAAACTTTCAATCATTTTAAAAACACTTTCAAACAAGCCATATTTATTCTTGTTATCTAGACGTAGAAAAGTATATTGTGCATTTGTTGAAACTTCTACATTATTTTGAATAATTAAATTAGTATAGTAGTTTGAGATTGTGTCATTTTATGCAGTGATAGGAAAAGACTTCTGAGTAATGAGTGATCAAAATGATGCAAAATTTGCTAATTAAGGTGACAAAGCAAATCACATGATACCCTAAAAGTGTCTTCAAAATGCGACATATATCTAAACTAATTAAGTACGTGAGTATTATTGCTAAAACTTAAACTAGAAGAATATGAAAGTCGAATCTGTTGAGACCTCATGAAACTGTACGGACCAAATTTATCTTTGTTTTTCTCAAACAAGTATTTCTTAATTTTTTCCAACTATAATTTTATGTTGAAGTTCAATTAACTTACAAGTTGGTTGAGCTTTGTTGGAATATGATTATTATAACACAATTTTCACTATATGGTTATAAACGACTCTATATATGTTTATAAACGACTCTAACGCTTGTCAGAGAATTATTTCTTTCAACAATCTAACGACGTTGTATTAGCGATCATGCTCCGTTTGTATCACTAATTCACCATTTCCATCAAGTTTTCAATTAACCTAGATGAACCGCTCCCTCATTGGATGTAAGGCCCAAATGTAAGTTTTGGGTATGTACATAGGGTTGTTATAAAAATTTGTATTAATACATGAGTTGAAAGAGTATTATTTAATGGACAAGGATTGTTTGTCCTCCTTGTTTCCGTGCCCTCCCATACCCTCTTGTTTGTGTGGTTACGGTTAAGCCACGTCAACATTTTATATTACTATTCAATTTTGTCTTATTATCTCTATAAAAAAAATATAAACTGTTAACGTGGCTTAACCGTGACCACACAAAATAAGAGGGCACGGGAAAGCATGGGAACAAGGAGGGCAGACAATCCTTGTCCTTATTTAATCCATCACAAAAGTGCTTTTTAAGTTTCTGAATTACTCTCTCTCTATCTCTCTAGATCTCTGTATGATTTGAACAACCTTAAAGTGGTTTTAAATTGTAGACTGCGCATAATATTTAAAAACTTTTTAGGTGATGAGCAAAAATTTTGAAATGAGATCCAGCTTGTAATGGTGGAGCCAATGAATTTGTTAGGTAACTAATTTAGAGCCCACATATTTAGTAATAATAACTTGATCAATCATGATAGTCATCATCTCTAGCTAACATGATGTTATGACTCCTTTCAATTTGCAAGGAACAAACAAATGTGGTTCCCAAGTCCAAGGGCTACCTTCAAAACCAATTCGATTTCCTAATACAACAATACAAGGGTTGGAGAGTTGGGTTAACCATACAATTAGTTAACAATAATTTGATATCAAACTCGTTATTTATGGAAGTCGAAATCTGCTACATGTGCTAAAGAACACCACTAGATCATAATGCTTGTGGTAAAATCAATTTGAACTTTTAAAGTGTAAGAAAGCCAAGTTGTAAAGCCAAAACTGTCCTTTAATGAAAGAAACTAAAACCCTAATTGAGGTTGGTTTTGGTTGCCCTTTATTTTGGTTCACATAAAAGAGATAATCTACCTGTATCTGAGTATTCTGGCTTCAAAGGTCTTCGATCCCTATCCAACCCATGAAGCAAAACTGCACATGCAATCGAGTGCAACATGTGACACATGTGGTGCATATGGAGTCAAAAAGGGGCAAACCAACTTACTAGAACTCCTTTACACTTGCCGAAACAGGCAATCCAGAAGAAGAGGAAGTAAAAAAATAATAATAATGAAAAGGATTTAAAAACTTTGAGTTTTAGGGCTGGTTTGGTATTACTGTGCTTTGAAAAAAAACTGATTCTGCTGTGCTGTGAGAATAAGTAGCTGTGAAATAAAGTAGCAGAGTGTTTGGTAAACTTTTTTGTAAAAGTGCTTTTGAAAAAAAAACAATATTATAGTGTTTGATAAACTTTTATGTAAACTAGATGTGAAAAAAAGCTAGTTTTTCAAAGCTGGGTTTTGGCAGCTTTGTGTTTTTGGCTTTGTGTTTACCAAATATAAAAAAGCTCCCAGCTTTTTTTGATATCCACTTTTTTTTTTCAGAATCACCTTAGTACCAAACCAGAGTTTAATGATAAGGATAAAATAAAAAGTAAAATAAATAGTACTATGATTGATTTTTTAATATAAAAATTTGATTTTTCGTTAAAGTTCAAAATAAAAAAAATGGTTGGGTTTCTATCCACCAAAAAGAAAAGAAAAAAGGAAGATGGGTTGGATTAGTTTAGACGTTGACTCATTATATATTGCATGACTACCAAAGCATGACATCAGAAGCAAGATCACTAGAAGAGAAACGAGCGCACCACCACCCAAAATGGTCAACTAGTTTTGTGGTGAAGGAGGGTGCTTTTATTTCAATAGCCATCTTGCATTCCTTTCATATCAATGTAATGAAGGAACTTAAAAATTAGATGAATCTATGTTAACCTTTTTAGAATGCCAATAACTGTTTTTTTTTTTAAATTAAAAAAAAAAAAAAAAAAGAAAGAAAATGAGCACATTGTAAAAGAAAAGTTACACTTAGATTTTGCAATTAATTTGATAATAGAAAGGTGATGAGTAGAACAAATGACTAAAAAGATAGAAGAAATTTAGAAAGACGTAAAGTTAACAACAAAGTCAAAGCATTGTAGATTTAGGATTCAACGTCATATTTTAGACCCATAACTCACGGTTTTGAAATCTGAACCAAACTCGGTGGTTTGCTATGATATAGGGGCATTTTAGTCAAATTCTTTTGTTTACCCAAAACGAAATTTTAAGATTTTACCATCTTTATGGTACTTGATACTTGTTTATTTTGCTTTCTATTTATACTCGTGATTAATATAGGGTTAACCGACACTATTTAAGTAACCGCTAATTCTTAGCTTTAGAATACCTCGTTCAATTTATCTGTTCATTATATCACGCCGTGTCATATAAATTGAAGAATCAAATGTATAGGGAGGTTAAAATTTGAGAAGAATGGTTAGCCATTGCCAATTATGCAGTAGTTGGGGAAACTTTTAGTGGATATGGTGCATGTGAGAATAGAGTCCAACCCTAAAGCAAAAACACCATTTCTAGTGCGTCAAATGGTTGCCTTTTCCAAATTTGTTATGTTCTTAAAACCTAAAAAGGGCGATATAAACGAAGAAATACTTAGGATATATATGTCGGGTCAGGCCATATACACAAAGGTGATAGAGCCACTGAACCTAAAAATTGTAGCTGCCAGCTGGTAAAACTAATTAAATTATGTATTGCACTATTGTCCTATATTTCCAGTTGAACATTATCTTATTGAAGTTAATTATTATTAAAATTAACTCACGTACAAGAAACGAAAGTTTTTGTTTTAGGTAACAAGTTGCTTTGTGCCTCAGTTCTATACACATGTAAAAAAATGACTTGCATCACCAGTAGCGGATCCAAAAGAAGGTCAACGTAGTCAAGTGACCTGTGGTGAATGGAAAATTTGTTGAGGAACATTTTCTATGACCCCTTGATTGTTAGAGTAGTAATCACTTCGTGCACATAAGGTGTTCAACAAAATGCCAAGTACCACTCGTTAACACTTGACATCGTCCATGTGTGTTTTGCATGGCTCGGTAGATGACTAGCCTATTAACTGTTTGACGAAATGTCACATTGAAGTACATAATATATCTGTTTACAAAAATGAAGGGACAATGGACTTGAAAGCTCCATCATTTAAAATATAGTTAATATTTAACTAGAGGGGTTAAAAAAAATTATAAGTTAGCCTAAGAAATTGCAAACAAATTAAGACATCCTTGGGGTTTTTTTTTTTTTTTTTTTTTTTTAAAGTGCTAATACAAGGTCATGCGTACGAAGCAATGATTGCGTGGTTATACTTCTTCAAATGATTATGGCTAGGGATGGATTTTTTTGCCAAATTGCCATACCAACCGAATTGCCAACCGTGCCATACCGATTTTGTGCCAAATTTTTTGTACCAATCGGTAATTGTACGGTATTGTACCGTACCGAAATTTCATGGTACGGTATTGGTAATGGATACCATTGCCACGGTATTACCGTACCATACCGAAAATATAATATAATATATCATTTATAAATTATATAATAGATAGTTATATAACACATATTTATAATATTCCAATAATTTGAAAATAAAACCCTACTTATATTAGCATTGTTGTTGGTGACTTTGATATCTTGAAATTGTAGAAATCAAACACAAAAGGGTTCCTAATTCTTTCACAAATAGCCAAAATATCTTTGTAACCCCCATTTCTATTGTTGCTATTGAAAATGCATTTAGCCTAGGGAGGAGGGTTGTGGACCCTTTAAGGTATCTTTGACTCCTAAAATAATGGAGGTACTAGTGTGTACTAGTGGTTGACTTAGGGCAGATGAAGTAAACTTCTACAAGGAACCAACGGAAGATATGCTTCAATTTTACAAGGAAATGGAAGAAGAGAAAACAAGAAAGATATGCTTTAATTTTTTCAGTAAATTTGTTATTAAATGGTTTTCAACTTTAATTCTTCTTGCTACTAATTAATATGTTTTCTTTGTTTGTAATGTAGGCTTGACACAAACTCAATCTTCTATAAGTTCAATGTCTCCTCCAAAAGCTTCGACATCTCAAGTTTGAATAACTGATCAATGAATTCTCCTTTTTGAAGTTTACTTCCAATTTTCATTTGGTTTAAAACTTTAATTTCTATTTGAATGGTTAACTTCTATTTGTTTTGGTTCGTAACTTCTATTTGGATTGTAAGCTTAATTTTCATGATGAATCTTGATGCATCATTTGAATTATTATGTGTGTGAATTGTGAATGATGAATTTAATCTATAATGTATGAGATAAAGGTACAAAAAAAAAAGTTTTGTCCTTGAATTGGGTTAAAAAAACAAAAACAGATTTTGTCCCAAAACAAAATGGCAATTACCATTGCCATACCATGCCAACCGAACTTTTGGCAATACCGAACTTCGGTATACCGAAAGTTTGGTATGGTAATGGTAATAGATTTTACCAAACCGAAAGTTTGATACGGTAATTGGTACAAGGGTTTTGGTACGGTAACCGTACCGAACCCACCCCTAATTATGGCCGAAAAGGAATCTCCTCACGATTGTTAGCTCTTTTGTCTTGAAAATAAGAGTTTGAATATGTCAATTACCAATATGGCATGTTCGATTAGGTCACGTGATTGATAAATTAGTACACGCAAGCAACTAAAATCAGACAATGGGACAAAGATACTCACAAATTCATTGGTAAGTTAATTGTTCACTTGCAACATACATTTAACATTTTAACACTTTTTGACAAAAAAAATTAACGCATTTACGAAAGAATAGTTTAATAATTAAACATAAAACATAAAAACCCTAATTTTTTTTTCTACACTTCTATCTCATGATGTGACGATTAATCCAAGTCATACTTCCAAATTCATTTTACTTTGAAGATTTATACACAAAGGAGGGATGTTTTATGAATAAAGCTACTCCGTTTGTTTTCTTAAACGTTTTTAGTTCATGTTTTTACGTTTGCTTAGTTACTTTTTTTCAAGACTTGATAATATGTGGAGGAATCTAAAGTTCATAGAGTATGTTTTGTTTTTTGTTTACTTAGAAGGAAAATGCTTAAGAGCTTGAATTTTTGTTCACAAATTACTTTCCCCCCCAACTTATGTGACACTTAGATGTATTGAATACACAATTATCTTGTAGACCCAAAGGTGATAATTCTGTTGTTGATACTTGATGGAGAAAAGTTGAGGGTTGCATACTGCTCTTTGTTATCCAATATGATTAATGAATTTATCATCCAGACATCATAATCGAGATCGTTTATTAATCTTTTTATTATTATTTAAAGATTATGTATACAAATAATTATTTAATTTGGAGATTTGTTAGCCATTCATATGCGTAAAACAAATGGACAGTTCATCTTAGAATGCTACTTGTTATTAGAATCGTTAATTGGTTTAACATGTACAGTGACTAAATGATCTCCAAATTAAACGATTTTTGCAGATATGATATTTAGATGATGATAAAGAGAATGGACGATTCTAATTCAATAAGGGCGCTACGGAGACACTACAAGAGCACTACAACAGTCGACTACCACAATTTGAATTACAAAGTCGACTACAACAATAATTTCATGCAACACTCCGAATGAACTTGGTTCGCTCGTGAAGCGAACTATGCGGCTAATTTAGTCACCTTGCTGGTTGTGAAGAAGACATGCCTAGAAAACCAGGTCAATCAACCTCTGTCTTCTCCGATCTTCATGTTGGCTCGTGATGGGCTGCCATGTCCTCCGCCAGCTTCATAGACTCTAGAATTACTCATAGTTTGTATTTATGGGAGTTTCCTTCTTTTATCTCTGTACGTTTGTTTTGGGGTCTTGGCTTTGTTTTTGCTGTGAACGCCTGCCCTTTCTTTGTCTTTGCTTCTCTTAAGCAATTAATAATTTCACACTCGTATTTTAATTAATAGATAGAACTTACACGTATCAAGTTCAAGCTCACGCCACTATTAATAGTTTTATAAGAATCGAACTTAAAATGTATAATTTGTATAAGCAAAAATCAAACTTATCTGAACCACTGTAAACGTGTTTGATTTATATATTTGAAGGCAATAAGTTAACGTATTGCGTTATGTTGAACTGAAAACAAAATTTTAATTTTTCAGCATAGAAAACATCTTTAAAAAAAATACGAAAAACACAGATGTATTGCCAAGTCAACATAAGACGGAGCATGCCGCACAACATTTTACAGCACCATGACAACCCCCAGATGACTTAACAACCACAAAGAGACAGTAGACTTTGAGGAAATTATAGTGTGCGTTACAGACTAGGTCAACACACCGTGTCTTTAATACGACTTTAGATTGTATACGTGAATTTAATCAGTTGATAAGGATATGTACTCATATCTTGATTTTAATTTAACGCATTTTTTCATAATAGTTATTTATTTATATTTTTTTATACAAATAATAGTGAGAAAGAGGATAATCGAACTTTGAACCTTAGGTGATGCAAGGGCATCGTAGAAAAAAAAATGCAGTATTAGGTTTTGTTATACGGTATAGAGAATACCGGTATGGGTAGAGACTACAGAGTAGAGAGTATAAACTTAACCGTAGGTGGAAAATTTAACCCAAGTAAACAAAAATGGACCCGACCCGACCCAACTCAACCTTTTCTCTTACACTAGTAATACAAACTACGGACACAAAATTTCCTCATTCCAACCCCCTCCCATATACTTTCTCTCTCTAAAATCCACTCTCTTTCTCTCTCTACAAAATTTTCATACCCAACTTAACGGCATATTCTCTCTCTCTCTCTCTCTCTGTTCTTCCTCCCACTTTTCTCGGAAAATCCGTCACTGCAAACCCAAAAGCTCCATCGGAATTATTTATTTTCCCGGGAACCAAACAGCCCCCAGAGAAAAATTTCAATTCGGATTAAGGGTTGCTTTTCTCAAATTTTCTTTTCTGGGTTGGTGGGTCGGTGGGTAGGAACTGATTCAGAGGAATGGTGGTGAAGATGATGAGGTGGCGGCCGTGGCCGCCTCTGACGACGAAGAAGTACGAGGTGAGGCTGGTGGTACGGCGGTTGGAGGGCTGGGATCTAGTGCGGGAGGGTGCAGGCGGGGCCGGTCCACAGGACCATGAGAAAGAGGACAAGTGGACGGCGGAGATTAGGTGGAAGGGATCCAAGGTCAAGGTTGGGGCTTTGAGCTCTCTCCGGCGCGCCGTCGTCAAGAGGAACTTTACCAGAGAGGTCGAGGCTTCGTCCCAGGACGGCGTCGTTTCCTGGGACGAGGAGTTTCACAGCGTTTGCTCTCTCTCGGCTTACAAGGACAATGTATTTCACCCTTGGGAGATCGTATTTACCGTCTTCAACGTAAGTTTCGATTTTTCTTCTTCGAAATTTCGCTTCGATCTTTCTAAATTTTTTTGTAATTTGAAATTTAATAATTAAATTTGTGATTTTAGAGAAATTATTGTGAAATTAGCTGGAAATTAGAGACATGGTTTGTGAATTTAAGCTGAGATAGTTAATTTTTCTTGTAATTGCTGTTGCTGTCATTTGATTTGGACGGATGATTTGTTTTGATTTTTGTTCTTGGTTGAAAAAAATAGTCTCTTTGAATAATCAAGGGGTTTGTATTGATGGAGTATTTAATTATGAATTTAATTGTGGCAATTTTCGGCTATGGGACTTTTTGGAGGGTCCTTCACACGACCGATAGTTTACTGATTGAGTTGTGGAAGGGTTATTGGAAATGATATCCTGATCCCTCAAGGGGTTTTTTATCCCCTAAGTTTTACAAGTGTATGAATAGTTGCTTCAATTGCGCATTTGTTGGTTCAAATCGCTGCAAATTTTCATCTGTTTTTCACGTAGGTTGCATGATTTCTGTAATCAGAATTGGTTGTTTTGTTATGGGTTTTCCGCAATTTGGTGCCTAAAAGCATATGTATTTTGCGGAACACCATTTTTTTTAATATCGTTTTGATATTTTCTTTTTCGATCATTTGATTTTTGTGGAATTGGTTATTTTGTTATGGGTTTTCCGCGATTTGGTGCCTAAAAGAAGATGTATTTTGTGGAATACCACTTTTCGTTAATATTGTTTTGATATTTCTTTTTTGTTCTTTTGATTTTTGGTAAACTTTGATTACCCTTTTCTAGAGAACTAACTTGTAAGTTGCAATTATAATACAGGGTTTGAATCAAGGTGCCAAAAGTAAGGCTCCTGCTGTTGGAATGGCATCAGTGAACCTTGCTGATTTTGTTTCGGAAGCTGAACAGAAGGAGCTTGAGTTACACATCCCCTTCACCTCATCTGGTCCTGCTGCTGAACTTTGTGTATGTTCCTCTCAACTAGTTTCCAGTTCTTTCTTCTTCCACATGTGCTATCCTTTCTCGGTAGAAATTAGTTTGGTCCCGCTGCTGCTTAACTTTCTGAAGTTCTAGAATTTCTGACCTCAAGTTCTGCTAAATTTTCAGATATCACTCAGCTTATTGGATCTGGGAACTACTCAGGAAATTACAGAGCCAGTGGAGAGATCAATTGTGCCTGTTCAATCACCTCCCCATTCAGCGGAAACTGTATCGCCAGAAAAAGACGAGCTTTCTGCTCTGAAAGCTGGACTTAGAAAAGTAAAAATTTTCACAGAATATGTGTCTGCCAGAAAAGCAAAAAAGCCCTGCCGTGAGGAGGATGGCAGTGAGGGCAGGTGTTCTGCTAGGAGTGAGGATGGTGATTATAATTATCCTTTTGACTCTGAGTCACTTGATGAGTTTGAGGAAGGTGAATCAGAAGAGGTCAAAGAGGATTCCAGTGTTAGGAAGTCATTCAGTTATGGCACGCTGGCTCATGCAAATTATGCTGGAGGATCAATTTACTCCAATATGAGAATCAACGATGAAGGTGAGGACTGGGTTTACTACAGCAATCGCAAATCAGATGTGGGATGCTCACATACTGAGGAGTCCACTGCACCAGTCTCTGACCCGCCTGCAAGTTCAAAACGAGGCTTACTATCTTGGAGGAAGAGAAAGCTGAGCTTCATCCGGTCTCCTAAAGCCAAAGGAGAACCTTTGTTAAAGAAGGCCTATGGTGAAGAAGGTGGTGATGACATTGATTTTGATCGTCGGCAGCTTAGCTCTGATGAAATTCTATCTCTCGGGGTAAGTATCTACTTCTAATTCTTCTTGTGATTATGGTTTAATGAGATCTTGGTGTTGTCATGATCGTTTTCAGCATCTTGTAGTTAATTTTCTGTCAGAGTTCTTAAAAATAAAAGTTAGTTGCTTAAGTTCTGATTATAATTAATATAATTTGGCAGTGGAATAAGACAGAGGAGGATTCATCTGCTAATCGGTCGTCAGTGTCTGAATTTGGGGATGATAATTTTGCCATCGGCAGTTGGGAGCACAAGGAAGTGACAAACCGCGATGGACACATGAAGCTTCACACCCAGATCTTTTCTGCTTCTATTGATCAACGGAGTGAGCGAGCAGCGGGCGAGGGTGCTTGTACAGCTCTGGTTGCAGTGATTGCTGATTGGTTTCAGAATAACCAAGAGCTCATGCCCATAAAATCCCAGTTTGACAGTTTGATTCGAGAAGGCTCATTAGAGTGGAGGAATCTCTGCGAAAATGAGACCTACAGGGAGCGATTCCCTGACAAGCACTTTGATCTTGAAACAGTCCTTCAAGCCAAAATACGTCCTCTTTCTGTAGTTCCTGGGAAATCTTTCATTGGGTTTTTCCATCCTGAGGTTGTGGACGAGGGACGATTTGACTTTTTACATGGTGCAATGTCCTTTGATAACATTTGGGATGAGATTAGCCGTGCTGGATCAGAATGTGTTAGCAATGGCGAACCTCAAATTTACATCGTCAGCTGGAATGACCATTTCTTCATTCTCAAGGTTGAAGCTGAAGCTTGCTACATCATCGACACATTAGGGGAGAGGCTCTATGAAGGGTGCAACCAGGCCTATATCTTAAAATTCGACAGCAACACGATAATTTACAAAATGAAAAATGTTGAACAATCATCTGATGATAAACCGACAACCAGTGATCAACCAATTGTGGCGGCAGAAGCAGGCGAATCTAGAAACCAGCGGGTCAATGCAAAGGAAGAAGAATCTACAGTAGAAGCAGGAATAACCAAGTCAGAGGAGCCGAAGGAGGAAGTGGAGGTGGTCTGTCAAGGGAAGGAGTCCTGCAAAGAGTACATAAAGAGCTTCTTGGCTGCAATTCCAATAAGGGAGTTGCAGGCGGATCTCAAGAAAGGACTAATGTCGTCCACGCCTCTTCATCAACGGTTACAGATTGAGTTCCACTACACCCAGTTACTAAAACTGCCTCCGGCTGCTCCAGCAGTAGAAATGACCGCAGATGCTTCACAAAGTCCCGAACTTTCAACAACAGAGGTTGCGGCATAGGAGAAACGTAAATTGTAGGAAGTGTGATTACTAACTGTATTTTCGCTTATTTTAATCGTTTTTCTTTCAACTGAGTGTGCTTAATTGGAAGTGGATTAACCGATAGGAGACCGCTTAAGCGTTTTGAGGATCATGGGAGAGGTAACTGCTGTGTGTTTCTAAGTTAGGCTGGAAAATGAAAGCGTAAGTTTCTTCTGTTTGAGGTTATGTTTGTTATGTTATGTTATCTTAATTGCCTAATCTCACTGGGAAATGAGTAATTCTGTAACATGACCCTGTAATTTCCCTTTCAGTTGACGGAGCTCTGACTTTTTTTTACTGATGTTATCCAAATTTTACTTTTTATGGCTTTTAACTTTGGCAGTTTGATGTAGTGAAAATCCAACCATTCTGTTCTGCTGGAACTTTGTGATTCCAATTTCCCCTAAGATTTCTGATAGCTTTTTATAACAGTTGAATTGCAGTTTGAGTCCCTATAGTTTACTTGGATTTTCATTTTTATCCTTTTATAGTTTCATTCGGTTAGCTTAGTCCGTTAAATGAGGTAAAACTTCTTCAACTTTGAGTTTTTGGACTGAGAAGATGTGCACAAAAATGATGGAATAATAAACTTGGCTTGTTTGGACTGCTAATGTAGAAAACATTTGACTGCTGGAAATGCTTTCAGTATACACATTCTAAAAATGCTTTTTGCAAAAAACACTTAAAAAAGTGCTTCCTAAAAAAAACATTTAGTTAGGAGTTTCACCAAAAAAAACCTTTCTACAAGGCACAAGCGGATTAATTGTATTGCCAAACATAGTTGGAAACAATTTTGGTTGCTAAACAATTTTAGTCATTTCACAAGCAATCTCAAACATGACCTTAGTTGATAGATTGATCTAAAGGGAAAGAAAACACGACGAATATGCATGGCAAAAATGTAATAACAAAAAAAAAAAGGATGGAAGTGAAAATCTGAATAAACTACAGGGACTATCAGTGCAATTTATCCCTTGGTCAACAATGCATATTTGATTGATGCCTAGATATTCCATTCTCTATGTTTGTGGAAAAAATCAGATAATCCAATCCCAAATGCGGTGCATCTCATTAGCTGTAAAGATGCAAAGGGAAAAGTTTTCCGTGACGAAAAAGATAATATTAGAGAGACTAAATTTGCAAATCAAATTATGTGTCATTAATAAGAAACAAACACGTTAATCGATACTCAATTAATCATCCAATCATCTGCAATCATATCATTTGGTTTACAAATTTAGTTTAAAAAATTTGATCTCCTATCCTGAGAAAATAAATAAAAAATAAAAAGAAAGAAACAAAAAGATGGATGATGAGGCTTTCAAGTTTTGGTGTTGGAAGCACGCAGGCTGTGTTGGAGGAAAAGTTGAGGTCTGGAATTGGTTCCACCACTAGGGCACTACTACTACTACTACCACCTAAAATAAATAACATGACATATTTTATTAGGGTTAGCTATTTGCATATGGCATCATTCAGTTGAAGGCATATGTTAGGGTTTCGGGAACTTTAACGAAAAACTTCCGGTACTGTTTACTTTAACGAAAAACCATATTTTTACACTAAAAAGTCAATCTTGGTACTATTCACTTTACCTTTTATTTTGTCTTTATCGTTAAAACTCAAAGTTTTCAAGCCATTTTCATTAGTTTTCCTTAGGGTTTTTTTTTGGAATTTTGGCCCCCCTGTAGTGCACGTTGAGAATCTATGGATTGTTGGTACAAGTTTCTGTCATTGTTCCATGTTGTTTGGTTCAACTTGCCCCACGTACATGTCACTCATAGTTTGGTTGAATATGTCATCTAATGAGAGGGGAATTCGAACTTATGAGTTTGTTTATGACATTATCAGATGGAGAGCTCGTTGGTGGGTGAATTAAATGAAAAAAATGTCGTTTCATTTTTAATAAAAATATGACCTGTAGAGATTTCAAGTATGAATGCGTGGTTCAAATTGACAGTTTGATAACATTGCATAACATAAACAAAATGTTCAAGATTTTCTAACCATTATTTTTCACATTTATAATCCTTATTTGGCCTAATCCATAAAACTGATTACCACAAACTACTTTATTATTTTACTTCAATATCTTTTTTTATATAAAAAAATAGACGATATTCTTTAGTAAATTTGTTTAAATTACGGTGGAGAGGGATTCTGATTTAGGTGTAAAAAGACAGAGTACACTGCTCTAACTATTTAGATAAGTCAAAATCTGCTTGTTTCTAATTTCTTTTAGGCAATATATGTAGGTGTAACATAATATGAGTAGATGTCTATTGATACTATATTAGAAAGTGCAAATACTTTGTCGTTCATATCACAACACGTAACTGTTTATATTAATCGATTCAGATGCTACATGACACAATAATATTTTCTTGATCCAACACGTTTTCAAAGTTAGTGTATTTATTGTGATAATTGCCATGTAATGATTAATTACCGGCTATAACCGACTTTTGAGACACTCAACAAAACAAACGAAAAGGCCAAGACATGCCTTGCCAAAGTAATTGTATTTACGACAAAAATTCACAGCTTGAATGAAACAGTTGACAAAAAGTTAAAAGCGCCATCAACATAATGAATAGAACTGAATTATTTTTAAGGGTGGGCGCAAGTCGAGTCAGGTTCATTTTTGGTTTGTTTTTCTGTAAATGAGTCTGAATTGGTATAGGTTTACATATTTTTATTAGTGGAACTAGCTCATTTGGATCGGTTTGGTATGGTTTGGTTCTTATGAGTTGAACATATTCATTTTCAATCATATATGCCGTATAACAAAACAACAATATAAAACAATCTCTATGTATTTTTGTTACGAAAGAATTGCGTCTAACAAAACCAATACCAACAAATGTTCTTAAGACTCTTTGTTTAAAGAAGTTTGATTGTTGTTTTACTTCTTAGGGTTAGATTGACATGAAAATATGGATCATGGGCTTCATTGTGGACTACTAATAAAATAACAAATGCTATGACAACCTTAACCGGTCTGTGCCGAGTTATTCACACATAAGAAATATTGGTTCAGTTTTGAACTTGTTTTTACACAAGCTGGGTCCAACTCAGAGCATTTTAAAAATAAAAAGTAAGAACCGGACGATTTTACATCCAACCGTGTAATATGGTCCGACTCCACAAGGGCAAAGACCTGCATGTCCAACCCTAAGTTTTATATTTCTCAATGAAATGAGAGGATTTTGTACTTTAGTTAAAAATACAAAGCTTTTAATATTTTCTCACTTTAGAATGCTTCATGGGCTTGGAAGTAGTTGGTGTTAGAGGATTGGGCTCGGCCTGATATACATTTTTTTTCAATCTTGTATTGGGTAGCTTTCAAGTTTAATACACCTTATTTAGACACAATTTTTTTTTATAATGCACATAAAATTCACGTATTTTATAACATTTTCAACACATAAATATCAAATAAAAAATGGCAGAATTTTTCAAAGTATCATTTTAGCAAAGTTGCCAAATAGTACATTTAAATTTTTCAGTACTATACCCGTTCCGTATTTTACTAACTATAATTTAAAGATAGCATGTTTATCAAATCATCCATATGCTATGCACTAAGGATAGAAAAAAAGAGACAATGACATAAAATTATTGTAACAAAAAGATATTATTTATTAGAGAGGACCAACGGATACACGGATCAAACATGATGTGAAAAAAAAAAATGGAAAAACAAAAAAAAAATCAGAGTCAAGAAGTACATTGCCACTTTTATGTATTCTTTAGGTTTTTAGTAATCTTCATGATAGTAAATTGCAATTCTAGGAGTGGATGAGTTTTCCCAAGTTTGTCAACGTCGCAAGGAACCACAACATCACTTCCATTGTTGCTACCTCGAAATTTCCCACCTGCATCACTTCCACCACCGCTGCTATGTCCAAACAGTCCATAACAGTGGTGGAGCTAAGATATTAGTCTAGAAGGGGTCCAAAAGTCTCAATATGAAACGCTCTCTTCATCTTTTCATGTGGTGAGTGATCGATCACCGTCATTTGGGTCTGCCATGGTGCCGTCCTTATCATTCTCTTCCTTAAACTTAAACCCCAAGCCATTCTGACTTTCTTCCTCTCTCCTTCCTCTTCAAAGCTCACAAGTAACAGATTGCTTGAACTCCACATGAGCCACCAATTTCAAATCAAACTAAACTAAAAACCTTAAAAATTATAAGCATAGCAAGAAACATTTATGCTGAGAAAAAAAATGTCAAGATGGACCTGGGATCATTGTATTCCCTTCATAGCTCTGCCTATGGTCCACAAGGCAGTCCTATATCTGTTTCAGGACCTCCTGTGCTGCCATCGTAAGGCAGATTCCCCAATACATTATTGCTACTTCCATTAGCATTCAAATATTGCAGCATCCAGTGAATGATAAGAGATAGAAGAGCTACATTCCAAAAGAGAAAGGCAAGCTTGTTCAAGAAAACGCGTGACTCGCCATCTTGTATGTTGTTAATGGCTTTACCATTGGATATGGCGCAGACGACAATGAGTTGACAAGATTGTGAGCTCACTCATTTTCTTAAACAAGGTTGCCTTTTTGGAATGTAGCCTTTCTATCTCTATCGTTCAGTATCCAGGCGAGTTTTACCTTCGTCCTAGTCATGGTTGATATGCTATTTTCTTACTAAGATCTCTCTGTTTCTATACCAACTCTATTGCTCTGGATGACACTCACAAGAGGGAATATATAGGAGCAAGGATATGACTTGACGACCTTATTCTAAAGAAAAAATTGGAAGATGAAACAAATCAGCGACGAAAGTCGTTTTGGTATTATTAAATGTCGTATTAAAAAAAATCTATACATGTAGATTTTGTGAATATGTATTTTCTAATTAGCAAAATAATTTAACTTCGCATCTTGCTAATTTGCGCAATTTGTTATTATTAAAATATCTATGACATCCGGAAGCCAATTTGTATTTTAAGAGATTTAGGGTTGGTTTGGTATTGCTGTGCTTTAAAAAAAAGCTGCTTATGCTGTGCTGTGAGAATAAGTGACTGTGAAATAAAGTTGTAGAGTGTTTGGTAAACTTTTATCTAAAACAAATGTGAAAAAGCCAATTTTTCAAAGCTGGGTTTGTAGCTTCTTGTTTTTGGCTTTTTTTACCCAAAACTGTGAAAAAGCTGAAGCTGAATGTTTACCAAACACAAAAAAGCTCTCAGCTTTTTTTGATACCAGCTTTTTTCAGAATTACCTCAGTACCAAACCAGATCTTAGTTGTATGTATTAAGCCACAGGTTAACATTAGTCGTAAGGAGAGAGAATTACAATTAGAGATAACACTAGGGGTGAGAAAAGGCCTCGATGTTCTCTTTGTTTTCCGAACCTCACTCTTTCCCTCCCAACTTTCTTTTTTATTTGCTCTCACCTCTCATAGCTAATTACAAAGCTACTTGTTGAGGCCTTGGGCTGAGAGAATCAATGAAAATAAATTCGTTTTGACCAAATGGAGCGTTCTTTCAGAACTTCTTTTCTACGAGAATACAAGGATCTTCTTCGATGGGCCCTAGTCCGACATTGGTAGGGAATAGAAGGAAGTTGCATTCATACTACTGTTGGCTTATGTGGTATGTCTAGCGGATGGTGAATCCTATCTAAGATTAGAATTGGACTTCTAAGTTCCCTTTGCCAAAGAAAGACCATAAGAAGCTTATATTTATAGGCGAGCTACCAGTAGTCCTGTTTATCTACCTCTCCAGACAATGGTTACCACATCTGTTGGTATGTGATGTTTAGGGAGTAGAGTGAAACTTGACATGTTTGGTTCATATATTGGAGACCTTGGAATATGAATGAGTTTTCATATTCATGCGTATACAGATTGTTGGAATGTGATACCACTAACATGACTCTCTTCCCCTTGGCATAACAAGAATCAAATGGACTTGGCCTTCTTGTAGGGATGTTAATGCTTTAGCCTTTTATCACTTTGTACTACAGTTTAATAGTATTCATTTTCAATTATAACTGAAAGGGTCTTAGTTGTAACTTCCATGAATGACGAGTTTAATACCAAATTATTATTGTTTGGGTTGAAACTTAAACTTTGGGCTTAGAAGAGAGTTGGCCCAAAAAGAGAAGGAAAAGCCTGAAGCTCAGCCCAAACCTAGAAAGCAGAAAGGGCCTTTTCCGACTAGGTGCAGATCATTTGCACCACTTGCTCACCTACCCAAGGGCCAAGTGGTATAGACCAGCCAGCTAATCAGCCCAAAAGTACTTTATGATGGCAATACAAGTAAATAGCTGATGAGTCACTATCCTTCAAACTGCATTCGGGCAAGATTATTGCTACAGGAAGCCAAGCCAAGGTGGCTATAAAAGGAGAAAGAGAAGTCAGAATCAAAGACACTCAAACAAACAAACAAAAGCACAAACTCTGCTCAAAGCCAGATTTGCCTTCAAAACGAAGCTGTAGTCAGCCAAGCCTTCATCCATTTTGGGACAAACCCTTTGTAATAGCTCTGCTACCCTGTTCAACACCTGCTGTAGTATCGATTTTCTTTCTGCAAACTCATTTCCCAACCCCTTTTCTAAGCCTTCAAACCTTCTGTTAACCCACAAAGATAGGAAGTTGCAAGATGATCAGCCTTGCCCGACAAGGTTAAACCTTGCCTGACCTTCTTTGTCTTTGTCTTTTCATTCATTAGCCTAGCAATATGTTGTATACTTCAAGTTGTATCCAAGTTATTTCTAGTAATATGGCTATTAAAAGACTCTCTCAGCGCTTGAATCCGATTTGAATATGTCTTCACAGTTTCAAGCCAGATCTAAGTTCTAAGCCCTTGGGCATATAAGATTTGATCATCCTAAAAAGTCCTTGGCCTCAAGGCATAAAAAAGAACCTGATGTGGACTTAACCCATCCACGACAAGCTTTGATAAACAAGAAGTCCGAAGTTACTTGGGGCGCAAGTAATCGACTTGCCACTTAGTTTTATTTCTGTTATATTATGATGACCATATAACGTTCGAGTACGGGATGAATTCTGATGGGAAGCCTCAAGGCCTATGCAAGGCCCCACAAAGGCACCTATTTGGATTCATCTTATTTCTCGGGCAAGAATGTTCGAGTACGGGATAAATTCTAATGGGAAGCCTCAAGGCCTATTCAAGGCCCCACAAAGGCACCTATTTGGATTCATCCTATTTCTCGGGCAAGAACATTGAGTACAGAATAGGTTCTGGTAGGAAGCCTCAAGGCCTATTCAAGGCCCCACAAAGGCACCTATTTGGATTCATTCTGCTCTTTGAGCTCAGGTAATCAGAAGTATGATGGTTATAAGACCCATATAACCCATAAAAGGAACCTTATGTGTTTGAGTACTAAGTTAGTTATTTATGAGAAGCCTTAAGGCCTACACCTAAGGCCCCACAAAGGCACCTGTCAATAACTAACATAGTCTCTCGAATGTATATAATTAAAACTCAAACATCCGTTCTACATCTACCATGCTGAAGATGGTAGTGGCACGCCTGAGCAATTCAAAGTTAATCTTGATCGTGAGCCTCAAGGCCTACACCTAAGGCTTCACAAAGGCACCTTTCAAAGTTAACTATGTCCTTCTTTTTCAGCCTTGCCCGACAGGCTTTGCCCGACAAGCCCCCTAGTAAAGCAGAAGCCCGACAAAAAGCATCAACCGGCGCCAACCTCTCGGGGAGCTGTGTGCTCGTCGGCCAGGAAGCATTCCTCACGGAAATTCTCGTCACGAACAATTATGACTTAATGTTGTCCCTAAAAATTACACCTACGTGATGTGAAGTAAGTAAGGAGCTAATGACGTCCTTCAATTGTTGATTGCTAATGCGGGCGTGCCAACTCACTACCGAGCTCAGTCGGGCGAATGTCGCTTTAAACTCTTGAATCTAGCGACTTCGACCGAGGAAGGAACACTTTCGGCCTAGGGTTTTATAGCATGAAGACAAGGTTATGCAAATCACTATTAAGTTCTGGATCTTGTGCACCAAATTCGACAGCCTCAACTATATTAGTAAGAATATATGTCCCCCAAACTGGTATCAAAATGTACGGACAAAGATACTCAAAGGAAATGAGTATCTTTATTGTAAAAGTGGTTCAACCGTCTAAATGCCGAACTCTAAACATGAGTTGAGAATATCCAATCATAAAACCCTCCACTTCGCTAAGAAGGCTAATGATGTGATATCTCCGGCGAAGAATCAAATACTCTTCGTAGGCGGAGACTTGAGATAGTTAATTAGTCGAACTTGAGAAACTCGTCGTCTAATGAAGTGGTCGAGACTTTTAAGTCAAACTAATTCTTCAACTCCAGAGCCATCTAACTAGGCAATCGCCTTTGCTGGTTGCCTCTGGAAAACCTCATCTAACCAAGCAATGGTCGTCCGACAATTGCCAACCCAAATCTATCTAACTAGATTGTATTCATGCTGATAGTTAGTAAATCATTTAGTATTTTCTCAAAGGGATGAAGGGGTTCGCATATAATGTTGATTCGTGTGTTGAGTTGAAGGTTATCCCTACATTACAAATCATCTTATATTTATATGAATAAACTCCTTCATACCCCAGTCCACCAGGTTGTAGAGTATTGATAATACTGCAATTCCCCAACATCACCAATCCTTCTTCCACCAAAACTCATCACCACCAAGTCTTATTCGAATTCAAATTAGGATTTTGAATTTGATTGCTTTAGATGATAAATTCAATCTTCATCCATAAACCAATCATGATACTTTGAAACCTTTATCCAAGGATCAATCCTGAGCCTCAAATTTTTTTACGTCATCTAGGACTCGGCGACTCCATTAGCACTGCACCATTGGGCCACTCATTGTGAATTTCGGACCCCAAACACTTAACCCAAATCTCTAACCCTTAGAGCTTATCTAATGCATGCAAACCAGCTGGCAAAAATGTAATTTAGCCTCAAATGACAGAATTTAGTTTTTAATGAGGTATATCTAGCCTAGGCTAAACTAGCCAGGGCTCTTCAAATAGCCAATTTAGTCTTGGCTCTTGAAGGGTCAATTTAGGAAAAAACCAGGAGCTAATGAGAATAAATCATCTAACACCATATAACTTCCTAACCTCTCACACCATTAGAACAACCAAATTATGAGAGTACTAGATTTCACGAATATTAATATTTTGAGAGGCCAAATAAAGCCTCTAGCCCCTAACCTTTGCCATTTCCACTAGACTTGCGAGGAAAAATATATTATTGTATTAAAAATACAATAATTATATGCTTCCCTTTAACTTTAAGTTCGTCGGCCTCAATGGTTCATTACTGTGAGCCCACAGCACCCTTTAGTGCATAAAACTTTTTAATAACAATCGCAGACTTTCTGTCCAAAGTTTAGGAAGAGCCATGTGCACGGTCTTCCATAGCCCATCATTTCATAACACAATTATAACTTTGATCTACTAAGCAACCTTACTTAGCATAATGAAATACTAAACACTACAGTATAATGACATAATCCAAAGAGAAATTCTGAACAGACTCTCTTAAAAGTGAGATTTTTCATGGACTCTTTGCAGCGACCTTATATTTTTTATACAATGTTTTATAATGTTGACACGAAAATTAACGTTAAACTGTGAAGTTGTAGAAAATCCATAAAAAATCCCACTTTGAGAGTCTCCTTAGCATTTCAATAAATGCAGTATTCCTTTGCGTCCGAGGGCTATTGTTGAAGACATTCGGTGGATCTCTTCCTCTTTTGTACATATTTTTTACGCCAGTTTTTTAGACAAGCAAATTTTCTTTCGTCGCTACTGCCCGCGGTGCACCTACTTTTTTGTTTGACAAACTTGGCTCCGGTTGAACTAGTGATTTCTCTCCTTCTGACGATTTTTTCTCATAAAAACGGCTGTTTTGCAGTTGTTTTGGTTCCAAAAATCGAAACGACTGGAAACGAAATCTTTTCCTTATGAACAAAACATTCCAAATATTGCAATCTACCATATATATCAGACCTACAGCTGAAATTCTACAGCATCAAATTGTTAGTTCTTCATATTTCGGATAAGCTAATGCATCACAAACACTAAGCGTTTTACAACTCGACAAGTTATAACACGAAAACAGGAAACACCAGTTAAATTTTCAGCAGCAGATGGAGCACTTGATCAAACCATTTTCGTTGCACTCCGGACATCTAATGCACAACTCATCGTTTTCGTGATCACCATCCGTGAAAACTTTGCGACTGCCATTGCAATTGAAGCACACAACGAAGCGCACGTTGGCACAGCCGGTGCATGGGGAGCTAGAGAGGTCAATTGGGATTCCTTCGAAGAGCTTTTTCAGCTTTCCTTGCTCATGAAGTGCTGTAACTTCTTCAGCTCCACCAATGTACCTTCCCTTGATGAAAAGCCTCGGAGGGATCACTCTACCGCCAAATATCCTCCACAATTCTTCCCTGAATTCCATGTGCATCGAAAGGTCCCTCTCATACACCGGTACTTTGAAACTCTCCAGCAAAAACCGGATTGCCTTGCAGTCCTCGAACGTTTTCCTAACCCCTGTCACGCTTGTTGAATATAGAACGACACAATCGCCTCCTCCTGGCGGACACTTTTCCTCGAAATCGAACAAAGACGGAAGTTCATCATCATCCTCTGCATCATGAAAAATGTCATCCTCCATAACTGTTTCTTTGGTTTCCATTGAGGGCGGTGTAATATTCTCCTTACAGACATTAGAACCCAGTCCCGTATCTCCATCTTTGAGCTCTTTAAATACAAGCTCCGCCGATAGAGTGTTCTTCTTCTGACAATCTTCATTTTTGCGAACGAGCTGAGACAGTGTTTGGTGGTTCGGATTGGAGAACTTTTCCGCAGGATCGAGCTGAAAGAGCAGGCCATGTTTCAAAGTGTTAATTGTTGGGATGGCCTTCAATTTCTTGAGAAACTTTCCTCTCATTCCTTTCATCTCAGACTTTTGTTTTGGTTCTTGGAATGGCATGTGATATGATCGCATTGAGATGATCGCAAAGAGTGGGAGAGGATAAAAGGAAGAGTGTTTTGGGGTGAAAAGGACTGGTCAGGAGATTGAATGTCCCTAGTTGATGACATTTTCCCTTTTGGTTTCCAGTTGCTCCAAAGCGACAATTGAAAAAGTTAAAAGTGTTGGGATGCCTTTTAGAATTTTTGGTGGGTGGCTGGGGCACCCCCTCCTCCTCCATTAGAGCTAATTGACCCTTCACCAAATATCATTCATGATTTAAGTGGTCTACTTGTGATCAATTCTACCACATAATGCGTAGAGTGAATCAATCAAATACATGTTGATGGAGGACTCACATACACCTCATGACGCAGTTTTTCGGGCTAGTAATACAATTTAACTTCTCACATGACGAGAGGTGATGGTTTGTGAACAACACCACCTTGGTATCCCGATCTCCACTGCATATTTACCTACGAGGAACAAATATGTTGGATATTCATTCCCTAACATATCCTAGGTTCAGTAACACAAGAAGCGAAGAAAAAAGTGGATCCCATGTTGGGATAGGTATGCCATGCTTAAAACAATTCAAGATCACCATTTAGGGTTGTTTATCTCGTACCTATATAACCAGGTACCATGTGTAAGAATGTAAACATACCCTAAACAACCTTTTTATTTTGTTTTTAATTAGCACATGCAGTGTACTGTATCTCTAACAA
Source organism: Malus sylvestris (assembly GCF_916048215.2). Lineage (NCBI taxonomy): Eukaryota > Viridiplantae > Streptophyta > Magnoliopsida > Rosales > Rosaceae > Malus > Malus sylvestris. The sequence continues at coordinate 4,479,810 of NC_062271.1, read as the reverse complement.
AATAAAAAACATATGTCACTAGACCAAATCATCATGAGCGTAAACTAATTGGTTATGTGTCACAGGACAAGAATTAATTCCGGGGAGACAGGTTTGCCAATTTGGCCATGATTGAATCTCAAGTGAGCAAAAGCAAAGCTTTCCTTTTCCTCTTTTTATCAGTTAGGAGGAACCCCTCGAGATAACAGCTAAAGCGTGGCTCAAACTTTTTGTACGCGCAATCACACCCAACCATGATGATATCCATCATGTTCAGCTCAAAACCCTCCACAAATTGTGCTAATTATAAAATTAACCATCAAGAATATCCTCACAACAATGTAGGTTGCTTGTAAACTATTTGTTAGCAAGTCACTAATGCAAGGATACATGAGTTCATATCATTTGGTATAGGGGAAATATCAATATCTGTCTTCTCACGTGACACGTTAGAAAACGAGAGTACATGTATAAACCCGGAATAACCAAGTTTATCGGCTCATTGATAGAGAATAAAGTAGAAACCAGGAATACCTAAGTTTTCGGAGAGAGGATGAAAGGGTATAGCCCGATATACGCTATGGGGCACATCAGAGAGAGACTATGGGTGCGTTTGTTGCACCGGACTGTCTCAGACTGGACTAGCTTTAGGGATTAAGCTAGACTGGCTTAGACTAGACTAAGCTGGATTAGCTTAATGAAACGTTTGGTGCAGTGTCGGACTAAACTATGGACTAAATTATTTTTTGAATCCAACTTAGTTTTTTTATCATTTTTTTAATTTACTTTTGCCTTCAAAACGAAAAAAAACAAATATTATGGTTATAAAATATTATTTTGTAGCTATTTAACTTTTAGAAACCTAATTAATGTTTCATCCAAAAGCCTGCGGAGGCTTTAAGAAGAGAACTAGATATTTTGCAAATCTCTCTCTTCCTCGTCACTGCAAATCTCTCTCTGCCTCTTCTATTCATCTCACAAAATCCCTTGCAAATCTTAAAATCAAAGGTGAGAGATGGGGTTGAATCTGCTTTCGGTTTTTGAGTTTTCTGGGTTTTTGGCTTTTTTGGGTTTTCTGGGTCTCTGATTTTTTGGGTTTTCTGGTTTTCTCAGTTGAAATTTTGGAAGTTGGATATGGTATTGAAAAGGGAAAGGCTGCAGAAATCCACGAAATGGGTTTCTTAGAGAAAGATTTTCTGACCACAGATCCATGGTGGCTTCGCTGGAAGAGGAGTCTTACGGGAGAAAATAGCAGTCGGGAGGGGGAAAGCAGAGAACTGACGAAGAGTGAAGGGGAAAGGGGTGAAGGAGAGCCGGTCTTAGCAATCCGCCCAATTTTGGGGGGCCTCGCTAAGACTGCCTAGTGAGGCGTTTAGTCTAGGCGAGTCCCCTTTAGTCTCATTAAACATTGTCCCGACTGCTAACAAACATGGGATTTCACTCACGGTTAATCCTAACTAGTCCAGTGACACTAGACCTCGTTTGGCAGCTCGGACTGTACTGACTATTTCAGTCGGATAGGATAATTTGTCATCGGATAGGATAATTTGTCATCGGATAGTACTGACTATTTAGTTGAGCGTACTGACTATTTAATCGGACGTTTGGTGCAGTACCGGATTAAAAACTCAATTAATCAAAGATTATCATGTTCATTTACTTCCTCAAAAGGAGATTGAAGAACATTTATGGCACTGAGTTTTACAATTTAAAACTTGCAAGAGAGATGGAAAAAGAGCCAGCTTGATTTTGTTTTTAGCGACCCGACTAATTAATACCGACGATTTGGAGTTTATAAGTTTTCCGACGTACGTCGTATAAAATAGGCCGGACCGCATAAATAATCCGGTGCTAATTTAATACGGAATGGCACCAAACACCGGATAGTATTAAATAGTACTATCCGATGTGTTATCCGGTATGCCAAACATGCCCTTAGTGAGGGCAAACAAACACCCCCTAGGGGTATAAAACTGGTATACCCAAGTTTTTCCGCACGTCTGAGAGAGAACAGGATTGGGTACAAACCTGGCATAGCTAAGTTTTTCCCTTGGGCATAGACATCAAACGACTATGTGTTCAGGCACTTCGAGGAGGTTGTTTTCGGCCGGGACCTGTTGGGTTGGGCTGCTGAACCATAGAAAGCATAGTCCATAAAGCCAACCCAGTTGTGTTTCGGACATCAATACAAGAGCGAAGACTCCGAAGTTGAGACCTCCTCTCACATCGGAAAGAATTTTACCACCAGACCAAGAACAACTTATCCGTCATCATTACCATAGAAGCGTTCACTCATAGAATCTGCCATTTTACTGAAGGGGTGTGCTATCCACACACCTCTTTTTACTTCTTACACAACCTTTGTTAATTTATGTCCGTTGATCTTCTTCAATTCTTCCGATTCGACGGCCGAAAACTAAAAAGGTGTGGAAGAAGTAAAAAGAGGTGTGTGGATATCACACCCCTTACTAAATTACTATATGGTGTTTGAAACACTATACAAAGTTTCTGAATGAAGGCACTCTGGGGCTATTCAGCGAGTTGGCAGATAGAACGAGCCGGAAAAAAAAATGCTTTTCTTCCCAAGATCACACTCTATCACATATACCGTAACAAGATGTCATATTTTAAATCATGTTCCATTAACTTTCAATAGTCTCAACAAGAAGTAGATGGAACGATAATAATATACAGATCACAACATACCAGCGAAGTTAAAAGTATGGAAGGGGATAATTCTTCTTACATGCTGTATAACATTGTTTAGACAAGTATACTAAAAGACAAAATATTTGATGCACTTAACTATCAGCCACAGATGATGCAAACCCGATGTCAAAATCGAAGGCAATGCATGTCAGCTCATGGTTGTTTCCGTCAAACAGCCTCATTTTAAGAGAGTACGAACCCTGCATTTTGACGAACTTGGTCAGAACACAAAACATAGTAGACGAATATAAACAAAGAGATTACAGAAGCGGCAATGTTGATGGGGACAGGGTGATTAAAAACAATGCAGTAGCAATTTGATTTATGAAGCAGAATCACATATAATCCATATACAGATTATCAAAGCATTATACCATGAGCAATTTTCTACTGGTTTTCTGCAATTAAAATTGTAAATGCATTAGCAACATGCCAACATGGATGATCATAGTAACTTTGGCACCAAGGGAATGTAATATATGGAGTATTGAAGCTTGAGACTCAACTAGACTCTATTAGACCAACTCTGAAATAACTCTTTGATAGCAATATCTTATAACTGACCTGAAATACTTTATGATAAGTAAGTGGAAACTGAATTAAACATGCCCAAGAGAAAAACCAGATTAAGTTAAGTAATTCTTAATGTATTAGTTACAAAATAAAATCGTCATTGAATTCCTAAGACTAGGCCTCCTTGGTTCAAATAAGTATATATTCCAGGGTTATTTGGGAGTTGGTCAAAGAGCCAACAAGCCTCTGGTGAAATCAAAATAGTGTCAATCCAATAAAAATCAATGTCGGAATGTAAGACAGTTTTGTTTGTTTAAGAATAGACCAATTAAATTTTTTTTAGCTTGGTCACCAAGAAGAAGGGGTAATGTTACACATGCAAAGATAGAGAGAAAAGAGTAATGTACTGCTAGAAGCCTAGAAGAAGACAGGACAGAAGTGGGGACATGAATTTTGACCACAGTGAAGAACAACAAACTTTCTTGGTTTTATGTCCCTTTTTTCGCACTATACAGAATAAGCACGATGAGGAAGATTGGCAAACAAACAACACTTTCCAAACATGTATTCAATCAAGTGATCACCTGTGCACCATGGTTACCAAACGTGATAATTGCCCCTTTGTATTACTTAGAATATGACATTTAACCGTCTGCATCCTTTTATAATGTGACAATCTAACAGTTAAGCATAAACTATTTCATTGTACTCAAAAAATTCAGGTGGGATCAACTTAAACTTTGTATTGGCCGAAACAGATACCAACAGTTAAACTCATAGGCTTATTCAAGTTTGTAGGGACAACTCACAGGTAACACTGAAAGCCAAAATAATATATTAAGTATATATGGCAAGGAGGACTTACAGGTGGAGTATATCCTGGTAAATCTTGCGAGTGGGCAATCACAAAATCACCAGTTGAAACAGGGCAAGATGTTTCTGCGCAAAGGTCATGAGTCTCACTGTGGATGTGCCAACCAAAGTATGAAACCTCAATCACCAATTTCCCTCCAGAGATTGATGCACCTGTTACCACATATAGGAGTTTACTCTACTTAAAACTAAACTCCCAAAAGGTCTTCAAACAGAGTTGGATTATCCGATTCGTTTTTGTGTTTATCTAATGACAATTACATGTAAACAAAAACTCACTAAAAAGGTTTTAAGTGTGAGATAGAACTAGGACCTGCAGTTGCAGAAATGCTGAAGCTGGCAGGCTTGCCTCTTGCCACGGGGTAAGGATTAATATCAACCGCAGAGACCTTGACATCATAGTCAACCTTCTTATCTGAACATATTCCACAAATCCGCTTAAGTTTCATTTAACCAACATCAGTATAACAAGAACCAAATAAACCATAACAAAATTCAACACCGAAACACCATTCGATTGAATACATACATCCAATACCAAAACTATCGAAAGAGAAACAAACCCAGATTTTATATTTTTGTTTAAGTAATCTGAAATTGCAAATACATATCAAAGATGTTAACTTTGTCTAATCAGCTAGAGAGTGTAGATGCATATACATATTTAAAGATTCCTTCTTGTTGTGATTGTATCAAAAAACAGAAGAACCCAAATCGAATTTGACAACAAACAATGAAACAATCAGTTGAATTACAGTAAAAAGTGGAAAATTTGCGATTTTCTCAGGAAACAAACAGAGAATTGAAAACTTGTTCCGAAAGTAAAGTATCATGCCTTCATAAATTGAAAGGAAAAGAGAAAACGGTAAGAGTGAGAAACCCACCGCAGTAGTTGACGTCCTTGGCTTGGACGCGAGGGGCATCCAGACAGAGAGAAATTAGGATGATGAGGGGGACGATGGACTTCAACTGAAGAGCCATATCTTCACAGATTGCCTCGCTCCGATTCGCTTTAACAATATTATCTGTAAATTTTGTGAGAAATTAGGGTTTAAAAAGGTAGACGACAGAAGAGAGAGGAATTTGGATGAAGGAAGGAAGGCGTAGGATAGCTAAGAAGAGAAGAGGAAGAACGAAGAAGTAGTCTGAAGGAGCGACGACTTTTTGGTCGAGAAAGACAGAAGAACGGTGGTTGGAACCAATTAAAGACTTCTTATTTAAGGTTTTCTTCGCTGGCTCGGACTCTATTTAAAAACTCAACTATTTTCTTTATATTTTCTTTTGTTTTGGTTGAAACAATTTTTCTCTTTCGTTAGAGTTTTTTTTTTAGGGTAAATTACACAGTAGCCCTTCAGGTTTGAAGTATATTACAACTCCATACAACAACTTTAAAACATTTCACTTTCATACCTCACGTACCATTTTATTTCAAAATAATACATCTGTTAGATTTTCCATCCATTGATCTGTTAAATGCTGATGTGACATTAGTGGATCCTGTTACACGTCAGCCCACTCCCTCCAAAACTTGCACACGTGAAATTTTATAGTCCATGTGGAGCCATGTGGATTGACAACATGGCAAATTTAAAATTAAAAAGTTTCTTGAATCTCTAACCCACCATTCCCGTCCCACTAACCAATGCAACCCCACTATCATTGAGCACACCACCATTCCCAAACCCAGAATCGAAAAGGATGAAGTTTTGGTAACCTTAGCCCCTGTCGCGAAACCTTACTTCCGTCACAAAACCTTACTTCCGTTGTGAAACCCTGTCGCGAAACCTTATTTCCATCACTTTCCACCCGTCGATTTCCTATCGGCGTAGTACCCACTACCTATAACAACCCTTAACCTGCGACCCGCAACCCACAATCCACAACCCAGAACCAACTCCTGACTGCAACGATAATCAAGTGGTTCGAAGTCGAAGGCTGAAAATGACTTGGGAAAGGAGGGAGGATCCGTTAGATCCATTCCCAACATACAGTTAGTGCTTTTTGGTTTCTTTATTTTGTGTTGTTCGATATTGGACTGTTCGAAAATGTTGGGGATCTGAAATTGTGTGTACTTTATAATTTTGGATCTATATTTCCTAATTTTAAATTGCTTTGTTCGAAAATGGTGGGGAACTAAAAATTGTTTGGTGTTGTCGGTTAATGGAGGACTTTTGTCCTTGTTTAATCATGTTGGAAAAAAGCTTGTGAGTTATATATGTTTGACAGTGCTTTGTTTATACCTTTATCTGTGGTATGATGCTTTATTTATGCCTTTATCTAGGACACCACATTGTCAATTGTTGTGTGTCTTTATATGTGAATTGTTTTGTGGTCCTGGGTCTTGAAGTTTAGGTTTCATCACTTTAAATAGGATTTTTTAAAGCAGAAATTAAGGTTTCATCAGTTTATAATAGGGTTTTTTATGCTGCAATTTCAGGGAACAATGAATTATTCACAATCAAAATGTATCACGGTGGACAACTCAGTGAAGACTTCTATGTTGGAGGGAAGGTGGATTTCTTTGACTACTGTGACAAAGATTTCATGTCATTGCTTGAGGTTGACAATATGGTTGAGGAACTGGGATATGGGAATGTCTTCATGAGTTACCAGTATAGGATCCCAGGGATGGAAATTCCAAATAGGATGAAGCCTTTGATGACAGATTCAGATGTTATCAACATGTGCAAATTTGTGCCAAACCATACTCTGATTGATGTGTATATTGAGAAGATAACACCTGAAGAATGTGTCTCTCAAGAGATGAAGTTTATGAAGTCATTTGAACCGGTTGCTCAGAGTATGGTGGTTATTGAAGAACTTAATGGTGATGATGAAGACCAGTGCAATTTGATAGAGGAAAGGCCAGTGCAAGTGAATAGAGGAAATGGCAAACTAGCCATAAAATATCCAATCAATGGCCTTGGTGGTGTATGTAGTGTGCCTTCCCAATGTGTGACTTAAGTTATTGAAGAAGTGGCTGATGAAAGGGGTGATAGAGTAGTTGGTGAAGGAGTGGCCGATGAAGGGGTGGTTGATGAAGGGGTTGATGAAGAGTGGTTGATGAAGGGGTTGATGATGAAGGAGTGGCTGATGAAGGGGTGGAGGATGAAGGAGTGGATGATGTGGGTGATGAAGGAGCGGAAGAAGAAGATGAGAATGATAGTGACTTTATAGAAGAAAAATTTCCTATTGATGAAGATCACTTACAATTTATGAAGTTTGTAGATGATCATGTGGATGCACAGGAAGATGCAGTGTTGGCTAGCATTAGGGAACAAAATAACCCACAATATGGGGATGGATCTTGGCAACAAAGGGAAGAATTTGAAGAAGAGATTGATGTAGATCTTGTTAGGGAGCCGGATTACAATTCAGATGACCTTCACCATGTGCATGAAGATGAAGACGGTGGTCCAAGCAACAGTGAGCATTATCCTGAGTTTAATGAGAAGACTGACATGAAGAACCCACACTTGTCCTTAGGGTTGATATTTAGGGATTCCACACAATTCAAAAAGGCAGTAGTTATGCACTCTATCATAAATGGGTATGGGGATGTCCATTTTCCACGGAATGAGAAGTTCAAGGTTGATGCAGCATGCAAAAAAGGTTGTCCGTGGCTTGTCAAGTGTGGGAAGATGCACAATTCAAACAGCATGCAGATAAAGAAGATTTTAGATCACCACACATGTGGTAGATTATGGATGAATAGGAATATGAATCAGTCTTGGCTTACTGAGAAGTACTTGGAAAGGATCCAACTTAATCCAACATGGCCTATTGAGTCTTTTATGGACAACATTCAAGCTGAATGGAAACACGGTTGCTCCAAGATGAAAGCTTATAGGGCTATGGTTGCTGCTATGAAGATTATAGAGGGTAAGCATTCTGAGCAATACACAAGATTGTGGGATTTTGATGAGGAAATTAAAAAGACAAACCCGGGGAACCCTGTGAAGATAAAGTTGGATGAATGAAGGTTTCAAAGGATGTATGTGTGTTTGGGTGCATGCAAGGAAGGTTTCAAGCATGGCTGCAGACCCTTGATTGGTTTAGATGGTTGTCATTTGAAGTCTCAGCATGAGGGTCAATTTGGTTGCTGTGGGGATAGATCCCAGTGATGAAACTTGGGTGATAGCTTATGCAGTTGTTGAGATGGAGAACAAAGCTTCCTGGATTTGGTTCTTGGAGATTCTGGCCGAGGATATTAGGATTATAAATCAACATCGTTGGACATTCATTAGTGACAAGCAGAAGGGTTTAATTCTTGCATTCTTGGCGGTTCTTCCCGATTGTCACCACAGGTTTTGTGTGTAGCATTTGTACACAAACTATAGAGAACAGTTTAAGGGTAAGGCACTGAAGGATGCTTTATGGGCTGTTGCTAAGACCACTATAATTCCACACTTTAGAAGAGCCATGAAGGAGCTTAGATTGTTGAGCAAAGATGCATATGATTGGCTCATGAAGAGACCTGCCATTCACTGGAGTAGGTCCCATTTTCAAAAGCATACCAAGTGTGAAATGTTGCTGAACAACTTGTGTGAAAGTTTCAATGCCGTGATAGTGAAGGCAAGGTCGAAACCAATTGTAACCATGTTTCAGATCATTCATACCATGTTGATGAGAATGATTCAAATGAGAAGAGACATTATGATGAGAAAATATGGAGATTTGTGCCCTAAGCTTTAGAAAAAGTTGGAGGTTGTAAAAATAGAAAGTGGTCGATGCATTGCTCAGTGGTCTGGTAGGACTAAATTCTAAGTGGATGCTGGAGGAGGTGAACAAATTGTTGTTGACTTGACTGAGCGTACATGTTCATGTCGGGGATTTAACCTCATTGGTCTTCCATGCAGCCATGCCATTGCTGCCATTAATTACAAGCGGGATAAGCCAGAAGACTATGTGGATGTTTGTTATTCCAAGGTTATGTACTTGGAAATATATGGACACTTGATCCAGCCAATGAATGGGATGTCAATGTGGGAGGTCACTGAAAATCCACCTATCCAGCCTCCTCTATATACTAGACAACCCGGAAGACCCAAGAAGAAGAGAAACAAAGAGGCTGCAGAAAAAGAGAAAGAAGCTAATCTTACACAAAATGAGGCTACTAACACAAGTGGAGATATTCCACAACCACAACAGCTCTCAAGGAAAGGCCAAAGGACAGTCAAATGTGGAATATGTAAAAAAGAGGGCCACAATACCAGAACTCATCACAGGCATCTTCCTACAAGACATGAGATGACATATAACCTTATACAAAGTTATATGATTTCTAAGTTGATTTAAGACTTTATTAATCCTGAAATCCTTTAATTTGTTTTAGGTATCAAGTTCTTCACATGGAGCATCTAGTAATCCAGGTGGTGTACCAAGGAAGAGGGGAAGGAAACCCAAGGTAAGCATTGTTTCACTTGTTTTATTTAGTTAAGGTTTGTAAATGAATTTGTGGCCTATATTGTGATAACTTAGGGATTCTTTTGTATGCATTGGATGTGGATATTCTTTTGTGATAACTTGTGGCCTATATTGTTGTTGATTTGGATATTGTTGTATTGAACATTGGATGTAGGCATCAAGCACGGCTGGAGGTGGTAATTCAGAGGTTCAAACAGATGGGGGAGTGAAGAAGAGAAAGACAAGGCAACCAAGAAAGTGAAGTGTTGCCATACAAGAACAAACTGGGTTTTTTGATGTTGGAATTTTTTGCTAGTGGCTAGAATTTTTTGTGAATGTTGGAAGCAGCTAGAAACTGTTTTTTTTTTCTTAGCTAGGAACTGTTATTTTGCTCCCAATTGGATTTGTGGTTTATTAGGAACTGTTATTTTGCTACTGGCTGGATATCCTTTTGGGAACATGCTAGCTTGTTAGGGTTTTTTGATGGTTATATCCAGTTGAACATGCTTGTTATTTGGTTACCAAGAAAGTGAAATATATTGCTATTTTAGTTGCCTATTTGGATTTTGGAATACATTTTTACTTATTCATTGATTACTGTGGGAATATGCATTTCTGCATTTTGGATTGCATCTGATGCAATTGTTCATAATTTAGCAGCCAAAACCCATAAAGAAATAGGAATTAAAAAAAAAAAAAAATTGGCGGGAAAAATTTGAAATTTCAAAATTTGGCCACGTGGGCACTTTTTGCTGAGTTAGCATGACGTGGCAGCTGGATATCCACGTGTACAAGTTTTGGAGGGAGTGGGCTGACGTGTAACAGGGTCCACTAATGCCACGTCAGCATTTAATAGACCAATGGATGGAAAATCTAACGGAGGTATTATTTTGAAATAAAATGGTACCTGAGGTATGAAAGTGAAATGTTTTAAAGTTGTTGTATGAGGTTGTAATAAACCTCAATACCTGAGGGGCTACTGTGTAATTTACCTTTTTTTTATGAGAGGTGCAAAATGTCTTAATATGTATTTTATATTTTTTGTTCGTTCGAAAACTCTCAAATAAAGAGATGCAAACTATTTATTTCTGACGAAAAATATAAATAACAGCTTAAATAAAATTTCTGATGGTAAGTTCTGTCAATTAAATAGATAAAATCTCAAATGATTGTAGACTTATTTGATTGAATTGTATTTAGGACAGAGAGGGAAAGGGGCCGATGGCAACAAAGAAAGACAAGAGATATGTAATTCGTGTGTGTTGTATCACCCTATTATGCCTTTATTTATAGTAGTAGAATAGGTAGAATCCTTACTCTAATAGGATTATATCTCTAATAAGAATTAAACTACTAAAGGGAATATACAAGATACTTCAAGATACACTAGGTTTTACATAATCACATTCTTAATTCAATAGGAGTGCAACACTCTCCATTGAGTGTGTAAATACTCAAACAAAACGTTGCATCAGATCTTCAACAGATTAGGTAAACAGTTGATGAAGTCGTTGACACAACGGGTGAATGCGAGTCTCAAATATAAGAAAGTAAGTATACATGGGTAGTAAAACTCACAAAACCTCGCTATGGTAAAACATAAGGTACGCAAAAACCCATATACTAAGGAGAAAAGTGAGAAGTATGCATAATGTCTAAAACCAACGTTAAACAGGACGAAAGTAGTGAACTCAACGGAATATGATCATCCCATGATGAGTGCCTCATTAAAATCTCGTGAGGTAGCAAAAACCCAGTGGGAAAAATGTTCCTAATCGTAAAAAAAAATACATTAAGATCAAGTGAGTATGCTTCAGGATACTTCCCCTAAGTTAGACATAACTTCCAAATAAGAGAACTACAAGCAATTCAACTCAGATAATTTACGCATACCGATTCCTTGGACGTGCTTCTAAAAAGTAGACTTGGGCAATGACTTAGTAAAGAGATTGGCCAAGTTGTCTTGGGAATGAATTTGTTTGACTTCAATGTTCTGATGCTATTGTTGCTGGTGAGAGTAAAAGAACTTCGACCCTATGTGCTTGGTGTTGTCTCCCTTGATGTATCCTTTCTTTAATTGCTCGATACATGCTGCATTTTTTTTCAAAAATCGTCGTAGGAAGGTTAACGATGGAAAATAGTGCTTTAAATATGTTCCATAACTACTCTAAACCAAAAGCACTATTGCGAGGCTTCATGTAAGGCGAGAATCTCAGCATGGTTCGAAGAAGTCGCAACTAACATTTGCTTGGTAGACCTCTAAGATATAGCGGTGTCTTCAATGGTAAAGACATAACCCGTTTGAGAATGTGCCCTATGTGGGCCAGAAAGATAACCAGCATATGTGTAACCAACGAGGTGGGAATCAACCCGAGGTCCGAGGGGGACGGCGGTTCCTCTCGAGGATTTTTGGGTGTAGAACAAGCCCAAATTCGTCGTACCTTTACAGTAGCGGAAAATGTCTTTAACACCATTCCAGTGTCTGTGCGTAGGCGCCTTACTGTATCCAGCCAATCAGATGTCAAGTTTAGTGCATTGAGCCAAGTACAATAAAGTACCAATTGCACTTAGGTATGAAACTTCAGGCTCTAAAATCTCTCGTCATCCTTGGGACAAAAGGGATCTCGTTTAGCATCTAGAGTTCGAACGACCATAGGAATACTCGAAGGCTTCGTTTTATCCTCATTAAAACATCGCAACACCTTCTGGGTGTAATTCGATTAATTCTAGGATTCCATCCTAACAATGCTCGATCTCTAGGTCAAGACAATATCAAGTTTTCCCAAGATCTTTCATCTCAAATTCCGATTGCAAGTGCGCAACAATTTCCTCAAGCTCTGCGGAAGTTTCGATGAGGTCATGAACACACATGGGCATAATTCGTTGTTCACATAACCCTGACTTGTAAAATATTCACTCAGACAGTTATACCACATCCATCCGGATTGTTTCAATATGTAGAATGGTTTCCTCAATCCCAAGATGTTAAGAGAGCCGTGCGCCACGAAGCGTGCTTTGTATCGCACTATTTCATTATTCTCATTACACATCCTTATGAAAACCCACTTGTAACCCATGGGCTTCACTTGTGGTGGAGTATGAGCTATAGGCCTAAACACCTTACGTTTCGTAAGCGAATCGAGTTAGACTTGGATTGCTTGTTTCTAGTTTGACTATTTTGTTTTACGTCGGCATTCATCAACAGAACATGGTTCAATGTCATCACTAAGCATGATGTCAGAAACAACTGTATACGTAATGCATCATCGACAACCATCTTATTTCAATTCCAAACTTCATCCAAAACTACGTAATGGATCGAAATATCTTGATTCTCGGGAGGCCGGGTTGTCTCATCTAGGACATCATCGTAATCTAGAATAATCTCATGCATTGGAACAAATGAGTAAGCAATGGTTGAATCCAGACTAGGTTTACTAGTTTGTGCCGTTTTCTTCTTCCGGGGTTATGAATCCTTTAAACCAGAAGGTCTGCCACGTTTCAGGGTAGGAGCAGATGATTAGCTAGTCGCCAGTATACCATGTCGTGTAAGAGGTACAACAGCCCCACCCTTGGGGTCGGTCCGGCTTTCCACAATGGTCGTACGATGTACGTTAAGTATGTTCATCCTTACAGGTGTATTTGCAGCGGGTATATGTGATATCGTCACCTTTGTTAGATCAGTAAAAGCATCCGACATGCTTTGAGCAATGCTCTAAAGATCTAGAATACGTCACACTTCAGTTTCATATTGAAGGGTGCAGGGATCAATGAGACATAATGGGAGTAATCCACAACAATTCACTGTGTTCTATAAGAACGTGAGTGATCTTATCTCCCCATAATGACAGGAAGACTATCTTATCGAAGTGATAATCCGTAAAATGTGCGGTAAAGAGATCTCCTGTCAATGGCTCTAGGTAGCATATAATTGATGGCGAATCATAGCCGACATAGATTCTTATTTTTCTCTGAGGACCTATTTTGGTACATAGTGGCGGCGCTATTGGCATATAGAATATGCACCCAAGCCCATGTAAATGTGAGACATCAGGCTCGTATCCAGTAACCAACTGTAACGGTGAATGAGGTAGGGTACCGGTGGGCCTTAGGCAGACCAACATAGCTGCGTGCAATATTGTATGGCCCTAGGCAAATACCAGCAAGTTGATTCGCATAACCAAAGTTTAAGCTATCATTTGAATACACTTTATGAAAGTTTCTACCAGGCCGTTTTGGGTGTGAACATAGGGTACAAAATGTTCTACTTTAATCCTAACAGACATGCAATAATCGTCAAAAGTTTATGACGTAAACTTTCCAGCATTATCCCGTTGAATCGACTTAATCAGATAATCAGGGTGGTGAGCCCTAAGCTTAATAATTTGTGCTAGGAGTTTCGCATATGCAACATTGCGTGTGGACAATAAGCAGACATGTGACCATCGTGTCGATGCATCAACCAACACCATGAAGTATCTAAATGGTTCGCATGTTGGTTGGATAGGTCCATAAATATCCCCTTATATCATCTGAAGAAACTTAGAGAGGTTGTGAATAATCTTTGTAATTGAGGGTTTAATGTTCAACTTCCCCAAGAAGCATGCTTTGCAAAGTGGATGGCTAGATTAAGATTTTAAGTGATGCCCAAGTGATGAAGATACGACACATTATATCTCATCCAAGGTGTCCTATTCGATCATGCCAAAGTAGGGGAGTGCTTTGGAACCCAGCCATAAGGCCGGTCACATGGTGTGTCTTGAGGGCTCGAATAGTTGTTATATACAACCCACTCGGGCAACGTTCCAGCTTCTCGTGAATATTCTTCCAACCATATTCGTAGGAAGTGATACAAAGAAATTCAGAACCATTCTCTTCAATAGTTTCAATATGATATTGATTATATCGAATATCTTTAAAGCTTACCAACGTTTTTCCGGAACGTGGAGAATAGAGTGCCTCTTTAATGGTTAATTCAGTACCATTGGACAACATAATACAAGCCTTTCCATATCCTTCTATTAGGTTGGATGGCTTTGAAAGGGTTGTCAAAGGTGCATTCTTAGGTACGAAGTTAGTAAAATAGTGTTTCTCACGCAATATGGTGTGTGTGGTTGCACTATCAGCGAGACAACTAACTTCCCCACTAGTCATACTTAGAAATAAATTAATTGAATTGGTCACATGCATAAATATAAGTCCATTCATTCAATTAATCAATTCGAGAAATAATATCCATAAAATAATTATCCATAATTCAAAACAAACCAATCCAAACAAATAATTCCAAAGACTTAGAAAAATTGTCCAAAAATTAAACCATAAACTGAATTTTAGGGGAGGTTCGGCGACTAGGAGTGTAAAAACACCTTAACATGTCTCAGAAAAATAAAACTTTATTCTTTTATAGGAGTGGATGCCTCCTAAAAATCTGAAACCTACATAGTTGTAATAGCATATTCAGGATGTTCCACATGCATAAAGTTAGTCTCACGACAGGAACGATACTTGGCAATAGCCTCGGAGGTAGCTCGGCATACACGTGACCAATGATCATTTGATCCACAGCGGTAGCATATGTCTAGTTTAGTGGAATCCAATTGAACGGTAGCGTTTCCCTTGTTCTTGAAGTTTGGGGCTTTAGGGGCAAGGAGTTGGCGCTTCTAGGTCAAGTTTCCTCCCTCGGGTAGGCCTCTGTTCGGTGGACCTTGGGCTCGTGGTGGGCCTTGCTGCCCATTACCAGGCCATAACGGGGTTTCTGTCGGTTGTGGTTACTAGAATTAGTCGCATACTTTTCAGGCGGAGTGTTCGAGCCAGTAGATCGAGCTTGATGATTCTTCATCAAAAACTGGTTTTACTTTTCAACGAGAAGTATAACAGATATCAAATCTAAAATTAGGTGAACTTTTGTGCCCTATATTGTTGTTGCATGACAATATTGGTGGCATTGAAGGTTGAATAGGTATTTTTCAGGAGATCCTGTTCAATTAAGTTCTCTTTACAGAACTTAAGCAGTGATCGGATTCTACAAACTTCAGAGTTGTATTCATTCATAGACTTAAAGTCTTGGAAGCATAAATGCTGACAGTCATGTCTTTCTTCAGGTAAGTAAATGTCTTTCTGGTGGTTGAATCGATCGGCTAGAGCGAGCCAAATGGTACGTGGATCCTCCTCTGCGAGGTACTCAGTTTGCAGTGCATCATGGATGTGTCTTCGGATGAAGATCATAGCAGTAGCTTTTTGAGCTTCGTTGACGGGTTCATCATTGATTAGTTCCTCGATTGTAGCTCTAAGACTCTTTACAGTAAGATGAAGCTTCATGTCTTGAACCCACTTCAGGTAGTTTCTTCTGGAGACTTCCAGAGCGGTGAAATTGAGCTTGTTCAAGTTCGACATGCCCCTAAAACAGAGGGTACAACATAACATAGTTAGTCATATGGTAATCCATAGACATACATTGTAGAACATTCAATTCTATAGGCATGTATTGGTTTAATTTAAGCATGAAAACTACGGGTTTTATGTGGTAAGTTTTGAATGAAACATTCGGGTTTCAAAGGCATTAAATTCGAAACTACAGGTTAGATTTAGTTATGAACTTTTAGTTCATATAGGGGTATGCTATGATTTTTAGTACCTGTGCAAATAGGGTTAAAATCACTGAAAATACTTGCAAGAATATAAGGTAACTGTCATGTAGTTGCTCATGTAAGGTCGTTGTCCCCAAAGATTGTTTGACTAATTTGTAATTAAATTAACTCCTAATTAATTATTAAAATTTGAGATTTTTGAATTTGAAAAGATTAAATTAACAATAAAAGAAATTTGGAAGTTTGGAAATAATGGCAACAAAGAAGAAAAACGTTTTTTAAATTAAACAACTTTGGGAAAGACTAGGGTTTAATCATTAGCATTACAATCCTATGCAATTCTACCAAGTACTTATGAATTTTCACATACATGCTTTGAAGGTTAGGTTTTCTTAATGCATATTTTCCTCATGATGTTCAAGCAAAAACGTATATCAAACAGGCAACCCGTCTGTGATATTCAGATCGAATATAAACATGCAATACTCATTAAGCTTTGTAAAAATCCTTTGAAAAACCATGCAACCCTTAAGAGCATTGTTGATGCACAAAACCGGAAGTCTTGGAACAACGTAAACCTGACCGTGAATCTGCATGAAATGTAAATAACACAAGATGTATCGTGGTTCACCCTAAGGTTTGGGCTACGTCCACATTGAATGTGTATTTATTTGAGGGAAAGAGAGCTCTGAGAGTGAGAGCGTTGAGAGAGGGTGAGAGGGCCTAGGAATTGGCCTCTCCCAATTGTGAGGGTGATGGGTCATTTTATAGAATAAGGACTCCTCACTTATTACATATTTACCCCTTCCTTTATCACATAATTACATTTAAGTCCCCCGAGTATTTATACGAGGTCTAAATACGAGGCCCTAAATATGGTATAAACAGTAGTCCCCCAAGTCTTCTGTCAAGAGAGTCTTTTGGCTGGAGGCTTGAAATTCAGTCCATGTGTGGGCCAAAGTAACTAGATGCTGTCTTGAACTGATGCTTGATATGAGGCATTGCTCAATCTGAAATGACGCTCAACTAGAAGTAGTACACGCTGCGAGGCTGCTCGGCTCGTGGCCTATGTTGCCTTGGTTGGCTTGGCTTGTGGTGTTTGAAGGTGAGGAAGTCCCTTTTATAGAATAAGGGCTCGCTCCTCAATACATGAATGATGGGCTAGAGTTGATGCTCTCTAATGATGGTGAGGGAGTCCCTTTTATAGAATAATGGCTCGTTCCTCAATACATAAATGATGGGCTAGAGTTGATGCTCGCTGCGAGGTGGTTGCTCAGTAGGCGGCGATGCTTTCTAATGGTAGTGAGGGAGTCCCTTTTATAGAATAAGGGATTGCTCCTTAATATATAAGTGATGGGTTATGAGTAATGTTCGCAGTGAGGCAGTTGCTTAGCTGGCGGCATTGCTCTCTAATGATGGTGAGGGAGTCCCTTTTATAAAATAAGGGCTCGCTCCTCAGTACATGAATAATGGGTGCTTTCTAATGAAAGTGGGGGAGTCCCTTTTATAGAATAAGGGATCGCTCCTCAATACATATGTAATGGGCTAAGTCCCCCAAGTATTTTTCATGAAGCCCAGTTGAGGCCCAATATATGGTACATAATGTAGTCCCCCAAGTCTTCGGTCAACAGAGTCTGTTGGCTGGAGACTTCAAATTGAATCCATGTATGGGCCGAAGTAGCGGTTGTTTGGAGGCGGTATTTGTATACCTTGCACTGAAGCTTTGTAGGTGAAGCTTTGCAAGTGAAACTTTGAAGCTAGAGCTCTGTAAATGACGCTTTTGAAGCTAGAGCTCTATAAATGAAGGTTTTGAAGCTGATTGACATGAGTGATGCTCATGAATGTTTATGTTTGATTAACATGAGTGATGCTCATGGATGTTGTCATGAGTGATAATCATGAATGTTTATGTATGATTAATATGAGTGATGCTCATAAATGTTTATGTATGAATGACATGAGTAATGCTCATGTATAATTTAGAGTACTGGGCGTACTTTTGATCACTTGGTTGATGGCATGAAGGAAAGTACGGGTTGTACATTTCATCACCTGGTTGGTGGCATGAATGGCTAGTTGCCAAATGATATTAGAGTACGGGTTGTACTTTTCATCACCTAGTTGGTGGTAATAGCGGCAGGTTACCGAATAATTTTGGAGTAATGGGCGTACTTTTGATCACCTGGTTGGTGGTATTCTGGGCTTATGGGTGTTCGCCCTCTACACAACATTCCAGCCCATTTATTTTGGGCTATGTCATTATTATTTTTTTATTTTTTATTTTTTATATTTTTTTTTTACCCTCTGATGGGTTTTATACATATTACCCTCTGATGGGGTTTATACAGATGTCTCCGAAAGATAATAAAAATAAATTACATCATTCAAAACAAAGGTTTCGATACAAAAGCTTCAATAGTTACAGATCGTTGGTGCATTGCTTTTGCTTTTGCTTTTGTTTTTTGCTTTCGTTTCTGCTTTGCTTTTGTTTTGTTTCTCCCACTCTTGTTTTTTCTCTTTTCTCTTTTGGCAGATGGCAGACAACGCCAAAGCGGAATAATAATGGTATTGTTGTAGGACAGCTTATTTGTATCTCTACTTTCATCATTGGCAGCGGACGGTGATCTCATCTTTTTCTTTTCTTGGTATCTCCATCAGTATCGTTCCAGCCAAGCTCTTAAGAAGCTCAATCTTCTTCTTAATCGACATTCCATGGGTTTTAACACTCTCTCCTGCCCTAAAAACACCATGTTTCGAGGTTCGAGGATAGGAGAGTTGAGGAAAAAGCCGTCATCTCTCTTGAGAACATCGGGAGTCGCAATGATTGTTTGGATGCAAATTCGATTTGAAAGCATGCGGCTTTGAATCTCTTCTTTCTTATGGGTTCTGGGTTTCCCGATTTTTTCTGTGGCGATGGATTTTGAGGAAGCAGATATGAAAGTCGATGAAACTTACCTCTTCAAAGCGCTTAGAAATACGGAAGAGAGGGAGATGCGACACTAGAATATACTTTATACTTTGTGGCTGGAGCTGCCTGAACAACCTCGTAGCATTGCACTGCTCCTCGACGAGCTGCGAAGACTGGATATTCCTCAGCGACCCCCATATGGTGCAGCTCTTCCTTGGCGATCAGACCCAGAAGCAGATGCTGGGTAAACACCATGTTTCTGCCGAGAGCTCTGGCTTCTCTTTCAGAAAAGATGATGAAATTGATTGCTCGCTCCGTAAACCGCTCGAAGATGGCGGTGACGATCCGGAGCTTGGTTTTTCACCGGCCGGTGAGGTCGCTGTGTGACTCGCTGAGTGAATGAGTGGGTGACTCGGCAACAGCGGTGGTGATTCCTCTGACGAAGCCTGGACTCATTCCTGGGATTATTCCCCATAACTGGTTCGCTGTGGTTGCCATTAGAGGAGTCCTGGTTGCCGTAGTCCTCATAAGAGCAGAGAATGTCAAAAGAGTCAGAGACTTGTGGAGAGAAAAAATTCGAGATGGAGAAGAAGATAGGAATGATAAAAGAGTCAGAGACTTGTGCGTTTGGTTTTCTTGGTTTTTTTTTTGCAGATCCACGACAGAGGTAAAAAAAATGAAAGATAACCGACACAACTTTTCGTATTGATTCCCACAGACGGCGCCAAATGTTGATGCACAAAACCGGAGGTCTTGGAACAACGTAAATCCGACCGTGAATCTGCATGAAATGTAAATAACACAAGATGTATTGTGGTTCACCCCAAGGTTTGGGTTATGTCCACACTGATTGTATTGTATTTCTCTGAGAAGTGAGGGAAAGAGAGAGCTCTGAGAGTGAGAGCGTTGAGATGGTGAGGAGCCTTATGAATTGACCTCCTCTAATTGTGAAGGTGATGGGTCCTTTTATAGAATAAGGACTCCTCACTTATTACATATTTGCCCCTTCCTTTATCACATAATTACATTTAAGTCCCTTTAGTATTTGTACGAGATCTAAATACGAGGCCCTAAATATGGTATAAACAGTAGTCCCTCAAGTCTTCAGTCAAGAAAGTCTTTTGGCTGGAGACTTGAAATTCAGTCCATGTGTGAGCCGAAGTAACTAGATGTTGTCTTGAACTGATGTTCAATATGAAATGGTGCTCAATCTGAAATGATGCTCAACTAGAAGTAGCACATGCTGCAAGGCTGCTCGGCTCGTGGCTTATGTTGCCTTGGTTGGCTCAGCTTGTGGCGTTGAAGGTGAGGGAGTCCCTCTTATAGAATAAGGGCTCGCTTTTCAATACATGAATGATGGGCTAGAGTTGATGCTCTCTAATGATGGTAAGGGAGTCCCTTTTATAAAATAAGGGCTCGCTCATCAGTACATGAATAATGGGTTAGGAGTGATGCTCGCGGTGAGGCGGTTGCTCAGTAGGCGGCGATGCTCTTTAATGATGGTGAGGGAGTCCCTTTTATAGAATAAGGGCTCGCTCCTCAATACATAAATACGGGCTAGAGTTGATGTTCTCTAATGGTGATGAGGGAGTCCCTTTTATAGAATAAGGGCTCGCTCCTCAATACATGAATTATGGGCTAGAGTCCCCCAAGTATTTTTCATGAGGCCCAGTTGAGGCCCAATATATGGTACATAATGTAGTCCCCCAAGTTTTTGGTCAATAGAGTCTGTTGGCTGGAAACTTCAAATTGAATCATATATGGGCCGAAGTGGCGGTTGTTCAGAGGCGGTATTTGTATACCCTACACTGAAGCTTTGTAGGTGAAGCTTTGCAAGTGAAGCTTTGAAGCTAGAGTTCTGTAAATGATACTTTTGAAGCTAGAGCTCTGTAAATGAAGCTTTTGAAGTTAGAGCTTTTGTAAATGAAGCTTTTGACATGAGTGATGCTCATGAATGTTTATGTTGATTGACATGAGTGATGCTCATGGATGTTGACATGAGTAATGCTCATGAATGTTTATGTATGATTGGATGAGTGATGCTCATGAATGTTTATGTATGATTGACATGAGTAATGCTCATGAATGTTTATGTATGATTGACATAAGTAATGCTCATGGATGATTTGAAGTACTGGGCGTACTTTTAATCACCTGGTTGGTGGCATGTATGAGAGTACGAGTTGTACATTTCATTACCTGGTTGGTGGCATGAATGGCTAGTTGCCAAATGATATTAGAGAATGGGCTGTACCTTTCATCACTTGGTTGGTGGTAATAGCTGCAGGTTGTCGAATAATTTTTGGAGTACTGGGCGTACTTTTGGTCACCTGGTTGATGACAATAGCGGCGGGTTGCCGAATAATTTTAGAAGTACTGGGCGTACTTTTGATCACCTGGTTGGTGGTAGTAGTGGCGGATTGCCGAATAATTGTGGAGTACTGGGCGTACTTTTGATAACCTGGTTGATACTATTTTAGGCTTATGGGCCTTCGCCCTTCACAACATGCCAGCCCATTTACTTTGCGCTTTGCCCTTTTTTTTGTTTTTTGGTATTATTACCCTCTGATGGGGTTTATACAAATGTCTCCGAAAGATAAAATATATTACATCATTCAGAAATAACAAAAGTAAATCACATCATTCTGATGGGATGTTTATTCGTCACTTTTGCTTTCTCTTTTGCTTTCTCTTTTCTGTTTTGTTCCCCACTGCTTTTCTGCTTTTCTTCTCTTTTTTGCTTTGTTCCCCACTGTTTTTCTGCTTTTCTTCTCTTTTTTGTTTCTGTTTTTCTGTTTTCCACTGCTTTTCTGTTTTTATTATTATTATTATTATTATTATTATTTTAGTGGGATACTTTTGCCTGTTATCCCGTGGGTTTTCTTTTTTAAGTGGGATAGTGGATGACCGCTGTCCAGATCCGTAATCATGGTTTCCATGCTTGCCGACAATGGTAGGGACCAGATTTCTTGAGATCCTTCTCCAATCTCTTTTTTCTTTTTTCCTTTTGCTTTCTCAGAAAATGAAGATGCAGGGGATGGGTCATTGATCTTATCCAGCAGGTTTTCTGCAGCATACAGAGCATCTTTGATTTGCACTAGCTTCCCTGCAATTTGTCGAGGTACTAGGGCTGATCATGGGCCCTCTTGATCGCTTCCCGGAGACTGCGAGATTGAGAACCGGACGGCGGAGGAAGGGCAAAACAATTTGAAAGTTATTACCTGTACAAAAGAGTGGACGGAAATGACTGAAAGTAAATCCCAAAAGAAAAGCTCTCATCGTCCAACGACTGAAATATTGTCTTCTGAGGCAACCCTTCAATTAGCTTCTGATTATCATTCCTCGTCAACCCATGCGACGTCGCAGAGTGGATGTACTGCCGGTTCGGCTGCGTCGTAGTTGGCACCGACGCAAACCACCGGTCACATACCGTAAACTCCTTCACCAGCTCCCTGTGAACGAGGATGTTTTCGGGCCTAAAACCATTCATCACGGTCTCAGCTAAACCGGTTTGTGTTGTTTCAGCATTTTGAGCGAAGCCGTTCATGGTAGGGGGTAGGGTTTTGGAAGCGGAGGCCTCGGTCCATGGCTCGCTGAAGACTTGCTCGTACACAGCTTGGATGGAGTGGTTGGGGTCCGGGTCAATGTAAGCAGAGTTGTCGCGGAAGAAGATTTGGGTGGAGTTTGGGTCCGAGGTGGAAATGGGGTTGGATTCGGAGCCAGTGACTCCGTTGATTTCAGGGTTTATGGACTTTATCCATCCAGCATGTGGTCGAATGAGCGGTTCTCTTGGACCAAAACGACCACCATTTTGATGGGGTTGCTGCTGCTTGACTCTGAAATCAAATCATGCAGGTTCCTCAGCCACAAATCATGCTTCAAACTACACAACCAGGATTCCAGTCCCGAAGCTCCAAACAGATCACCTCTCCGACGCCAAAATCGAAGAGATCGTCGAGTCGTCGAATAGCCGAAGCCTTGTGCACTATCCCGGTGATTAAAAATGAAGCTTTTGAAGAATAAGGGACTAAACACGCCTACTTTCTGTGGAGCAGACCCCGTGTTTCATGTTCTTTGTGATTGGGCTGGTTTACTGCAAACTGGGCGAGTGTGATGATCCAGTCATCCTTGTGGGCACCCATGTAAATGCTAGTGCCATCACATGGTGGTGGTGTACCAAACTGCAGATTCGTGGTAGATTCATGAGTTTTGGACTCTTGGGTTTTGCAGATTCATGGCGGAGGTGAAAAATTGAGAGATAACCGACATAGCTTTTCTTGTCGATTCCCACAGACGGCGCCAAATGTTGATGCACAAAACTGGAGGTCTTGGAACAACGTAAATCCGACCGTGAATCTGCATGAAATGTAAATAACACAAGATGTATTGTGGTTCACCCCAAGGTTTGGGCTACGTCCACACTGAATATGTATTTATTTAAGGGAGAGACAACTCTGAGAGTGAGAGCGTTGAGAGGGGGTGAGAGGGCCTAGGAATTGGCCTCTCCCAATTATGAGGGTGATGGGTCCTTTATAGAATAAAGACTCCTCACTTATTACATATTTGCCCATTCCTTTATCACATAATTACATTTAAGTCCCCCGAGTATTTATACGAGATCTAAATACGAGGCCCTAAATATGGTATAAACAAGCGTGATGTTTTGTGTTAGCCCGTCTCGAATGTATATTATTTTATCCTTGATAGCGTGAAGTGACGGTTATGCCCTTGAGTGTTTAGTGGTTGTGTGTGTGTAAACGGGCTAAAGATTTGGACCATGACATGTTTTTCATAACTTTTTGGACCCAATTAGATTTTAGTTTTATTTGTTTTTGTTTGGTAGCCTAAAGCTGAACCACACACACACCCTCCCTCTCTCTCCTCCCTATAGGATTTTTCCATTCGTTCGTACAATTGTACGGACAAGCCTTCAACTCTCGTCATCTCTCACGGATCGAGGTAGTGGATGTTATTTTTGTGCTTTTTTCAAGCTCAGGAGTCGAGCTATAGTTTTGGTTGGACGTGAGGCCCTCGAAAACTCGAGAACCAAAAACCCCGATGAAGTGCACAGTGACTCCGTCGTGATCACGGAGGTTTTATCGAGTTTTAAGGTTCTAGTGAGCCTTAGGACTTCTTCACGAAGCTCAGAGAAGAATTTTGGAAGGTTTTGAACATTGAGAAGCTCGAGTTTAGCGAGTTGTAGGGGTGGTCGGAATATCGAAGGATTTTTCGGCAACTTTCCGTTTATTTTAGGACTCTTAAGTGGTAAGAACTTGTTCCTTTCGTCCTAAGCTTCATTTTGGTATAAATTTCATGAATTTTGGTTAAGTTATGAGTGAGAAATGATGGTTTGAAGTTTTTCCCAGTTTCCGACAACGGCGACGGAATTCGGTGATTCACCAAAGAAAAAGACGAATATTCTGTCAACTTTATTCCTAACGGCGACTAACGACGTCTGGTAAAAATAACGGCATATGCTTTTATTTAACGGAGTATTCCCTAACTCTGTTAAGGAATCTGTCAGTGTGCCAGGCACGTGCTTGCACATGGGCGGCGAGTCTGGCTGTGCCTTGGCCGATGCGTAGGACATCGAAATTTTTTTCTAAAAATATAGGGATGTTCGTGGGGTTGAGTAGGTCACAGTGGTATATTCAAATACCCTAATTGAGCAACGTATGAAAAGTTATTACGTAGTTTTGATTATGTGCTTAAAAATAACGTTTAAATAGTTGTTTCGCATATATGTGAGACCTATCCTGAGGACTAGCGCAGTCAAGTAAGGCTCGGGGGTTACGACCCTTTCACTTATTAGTGAGTGGGCTTTTGGTTTTCAGTATATATATACACTTGGTATTTTCCCAGAAAACTTAAATGGTTTGATACCTAGAAATGCCATGTCAAATGTTCTTTATGTTTAATTGTGCATTAGTATAGTTATATATATATTGTTGCTTGACGTTGTGGACGCTTAAGTAAGCTTCATGTGAGTATATTGATAGTAGTGATGGTACTGGGTACATTAGTGCTGAGATATATTTCGAGCTTATTATCCTACACCCCAGTGTTAGTGCTCCACCCGAGGATAGGGCTTAGCCTTCACGTGATTGTTCACCTCCCGCACCACACGCTCATCTTGGATCTAAGGCAGGTGTCAGCCTGTCGTACATACCACTTTAGGTGGTTCCGACTCGTAGGTGACTTGCGATACTTCACACAGCCTTCACGTGACCGTAGCACTTGAGTGTACTTATTTACACCCAGCCTGTCGTATAGACCACTTTAGGTGGTTTCGACTTGTGTGCAGAGAACTACTTGATGAGTTATAGATCCAACCGTACAGGTCACGTTATGTGACTCCGGATTGCATACTCTTTCATATTGATATATTTCACTTGGCTTACTTATTTCTTTATGAGATTCGACATGGTATATTCGATGGATTTGCTATTCTGAATATGAGTTTGAGATATAATGGTGTATGCTATTTTTTTTGGGAATTATACAGGTTTTACGGCGAGGAGTTAGTACTTTTGATAGTGAAATGGTTTTGAAAAGCTTTGTTTTTTCCTACTCACACTTTTTGTTTTGCGCCCCTCCAGGTGTTAGGTAGGAGTTCTCGTTGGTGGCT
The DNA here is from genome assembly GCF_916048215.2 of Malus sylvestris. NCBI lineage: Eukaryota > Viridiplantae > Streptophyta > Magnoliopsida > Rosales > Rosaceae > Malus > Malus sylvestris. Next base: position 4,454,204 of record NC_062271.1, on the reverse strand, counting down.
CACGAGGAATTCACGGTAGCTCTGACAGATTATCACTAATGTAGGACCATCTTTGGTATTGTATAATTAGTATTTGTCCTGCTGGACTGCACCTAGGATACCTACGCTCTGGTTATGTTTAGTCACACTTCATTTCGTCCTGCACTTATTCTTATCTAGTGTTTTAGTTAGTTGGTTTTTATTTATTCGCAATTATTTATATTGTTTTTCTTCCGCACTGCGCACATGGCTACACACCCTCATGCGAGGACCATCATGCCTCGATCTAGGTCGGGGTGTGTCATGTTTGCCTTAAGTGAACTTACAATTACTAATCACAAGAAGCCCTTCTCAATTTCAGGGTGATGTTCCAACATAAATTGTATCAAATTACTTGTCTAAATATCCTAATGGTGATCAATCATTAAAATATATAAGATAGTTTAAATCGCGGTGATTAATAATTCAAAGCAAGCATTCATTCATAAGCAAATTAATAAAATCACATATTCATGCTAAGACTCGTGGCCTAACCCTATCAAAAGTAGAATTAGTTACACATACTCATAATAAAAATCAAAGAAAATATCATTAACTAGAAAAAATATGAAAACACCTTGTAGGTAAGAAGTCTGAAATTCTCCAAAGCTTGCTAAGTTCTCTCGATGTTGCGTTGAAAACCCTAATTGCTAAAAAGCCTTGTTTATACTAATCCAAATTAAAACCCTCATAAAAAAGGTTTTCTAAAAACTAGGAAATAAAATAATAAAAGGATAATTAGGAATTACTTTCTCATTCTAATTAGGAAATCTGCCTATTAAAGAGATAACCACGTTTTTGAACCTTCAAGTCTCCAAAACAAGCCCAAAATGACTTGAATTAAAGAGTAGGACCCCCTCTTCAAGTTCCAAGAAGAGTTTAAGTTCAAAATCCATCATCTTCCGGCCCAAAAGTCGCACATAAGCTTTGTAGCCAAATTTGCCAGCACTGCACATTGGGCATAAATTAATTCGCCACGGCCAGATGCTTCGGGATAAAATTATGAAATTTTGATACAACCTTCTTGATAGATTCACGAATCCGCTCCAATTAGAATCACTAAAAAATTCCACCATTTGATTACTTTATATTCAGAACAAGTTCGCATGTCCTACATTAAAAATACATAACAAAACATCAAAATCTCAACAAAATAATAACCAAAATATACAAAGAATAGGGAATAATATATAGTATAAAATGGACTCATCAAAAAGCTTAGCTTTTTGCTTGAAACTAAGGAGGGTGTAGTCAATTTGAATTTAATAGGATTTTAATGGATTTTGGAAGATTTCTATGGATTTATATTATAGATTTCTATGGATTTGTATGAACTTTTTTCATGGATTTCTTAGGATTTTTATTTGACTTCTACAACATAAAATGAATTTATTTCTCAGTACACAATCTAAAACATATATGATATCAAAATACAAACCAATGCAATATATTTTTACTTTTCTCATTTGAATTATAATTTTTTATGAAATTTTTAACAAACCAAAACGTAAATCATTGATGGTTTCAGATGATATCTAAGAAATTGTTGAGTACACACACCTAAGAAAACCTATCAAAGTAAACCCTAACTTTACTGTAATGATAAACTCGTTTTGCAAAAGTGATATTTCTAAATCCTCACATCTCAAATGGAAAAACTTGAGTTTTTCTTCTTTCACCAAATACTCAACCAAAATGCAAACTGATTTTTGCTCTACTTGTCTTGTATGCATGTATTTTTGAAAGCCCTCTATAAACAATAACTTATATTTTGCATCTAGCACTTCACTTCTCTAAGGATGGTGCTTTTGAGTGCTTTAAGTACCCTCAAAAGAAGGGGAACAAAGACAACTAAAACCAGCTGCATCTTATGGAACCTTTAATTAACTTAACTACACACTACAAAACAAGAAAGAAGAAGTTGGTTTTAGTTTTGTTTTTGTTCCCCTTCTTTTGTCACATTGATTAGAAATATAGTTGAGGAATTCGTTTTAAGGGTACTTTAAGCACTCAAAGTCCCCATTTTTAGGAAAGTGAAGTGCTTGAGTGGTGTCAGCCATTAAGTATTGGATGCAGAACATGAGCTTTTTTTATAAAGAGCTTCCTGAAAGACGTGGATGCAAGACAAGTATAGCAAGAATCAATATGCATTTTGGTTAAGTATTTGGTGAACGAAGAAAAACTGAACCGAGTTTTTCCATTTGAGGAATGATTTGGAAAGATAACTTTTGCAAAACGAGTTTATCAATATAGTAAAGTTAGGGTTTTCTTCGGTGTGTGTACTCAACAATATTAAATAGGAAAGTCTAGAAAGAGATTTTAATTAGATTTACTTATTTTACCATGATCTAAAAAAATATAGTAGAAATGACATACTGCAATACTTGAAAAGGAAATGTTTGGTGGTGTTTGGTGGTGTTTGATGACATTTGAAGTTGTGATGCATGAAATTCTTTGAATATGGATTTCCAATTGATGCAGAAATAAAAGCTAAATACTACTCACTACCCATTGCTTATAAGGAGCTCCCTATGCAGACATAAATGGTTTGAATCACAAATCTCGTTTACAAAGTAAAATTGGAAGCTTTTTGAGAAAATAGTAACGGAGTATACAAGTAATTTTACTTAGCTTTATTATGTTTTGTAGTTTTATCATTGTCTTTTATTTGTGGAATATGCTTAGCTTTCTAATTTATTAAGCAAATTTGTTTTTTAGTCTAGAATTAATTTAGTCTTATTAATAGATATTTCCAAATGGGTTTTCTTGATAAAAAGAGGAAAATGATACATTCGGTCTTATACTTCATAAATTTTAGCATGTGCTCCTATTTGTTGCAATATGAGGGGTTTGACAACCCCATCATTTTGTGTTTAAAAAATCACGCTGAACGACCTCATATTGCGTTTAAGGTAATGTTATAGATCCTTTGTTGAACCAGGTTGTAGATAAACTTAAAATACAGAGTCTTATATAGAGAGACCAAATAGTCTTGTGTGATAAAAACATTGTAAGTCTATTGCACACACCATGATTGAAAGAGGATTACATTATTGGACTATAAAGCTTATATCATTTTTTTATTATCTTTTGAATTTTAGTGTTAAAATCAATAAAGCACACTGCCAGCATATAATGTCTTGGGACGAAAAACTATTTTACGTGGTTTGTATTATTTTTAGGGTCCAATGTGACGCCTTTAGCCTAAACCTGTAGGGCTTCTATCCAAAAAATGTCTCAGTTGAAGAGTGGACTATTGTGAGTAAGCATGTTGGTGTATTTGGTAGGAGAGGCATGTATGAAGAAGCTTACAAAGGTGAGGGTGTCATGGGTATTGGTGTTGAGTTATGACAGCTTTGCATATCACATAAAGTCGTGGTTTCTCCATTGACCTCTTTTCCTGAGGAATGAACAAGTGCACAAACGCGAACATTATAGAAAATTTCAACCTGCTATAGAACGGTAATGAGATTGAAACTCATTAAGTTATCCGGACGGCACATTTATTTTTATGAATGTTGAAAAACCTTTAAACTAAAGTTCATCCCAAACTGCCTACAATTACAGTGGCATGATCATTGACTGATAAGAAACAAATTGAATGTCCAGCAGGGTATACAGCAGATTTCAGATTATCCTCGGGTTAAAAGTTCCATCTTTCAATTAATGTACAAACAATACAAGAGTAATGTGCATTGAACTAAAGCTTATGCAAACGGTTTGACATCTCTTATAAAGATTTTATTATAATAAAAATCACAATATATTCGGCGATAATTCGTTTCTCATATAATGCCAACAGAAGAAAGAAAAAAAAAATGCATTACTGTATTGATTGTGTGAATGAAATAAGAAGTAAATTTATACATACCAATTCCCGGGTGACGGAAGCTGCTGACACAAGATTGAGAACAAAAGAAACGCAGCGAAACAAAGAAAACCTAGCAAAAAATAAGGATCAGCAAGAAAATAGTTCATAGTTGTAAGGAAGGTCTAAAATATCGATATTATCCCGATATTTCCATCGAAAGTTCCGTGTTTTTGGACTACCGATATTTCTGATATCATCGATATTTTAGACCTTGATATGAACTCTATGTGATACTAAGTCACTCATGTATCTTAGCATGCAATGTATAAAGTGTAAAATATTGTACTAATTCATTATATATAAATGATTATGGTATGTTTAAACTTCTTTCATTAATTACTACATATTTTTTACACTTACAATGTTTGCCAGCTCGCTATATAATCAACTTAAATAAGTTAAATCCATCGTGCAATGCATTTCCTTCCAATTTTTTGTGATAAACTAATAGATAATTGACTAAATAAACATTCTGCAAAGTTTCAATAAAAATTTCCAAGTTTTTCTTACAATTTCCTTGGTTTTTATTCAATTTTTATCGACATCGATAATATCCCAATATTTCGAACGAAATTTTCGTGTTTTTAAGACTACCGATATTTCCGATGTCATCGATATTTTAAACCTTGGTTGTAAGAAAGCAAATGTGAAATAGTTCACAGTTGCAGGACATCAAAAGTAAAAATGTATAATTGGTTAGTAATTAGGTGGAGAGAACTGATAATTTGGGCTTTAAACCTAAACCCTTCCATTTCACGAACCAACTCCCCTTACTCTGTAACCCAGCAAGCGAAATTGGTCTCCTTGCGCAAATGGCTTAAGATAAAAAAAATTAAAAAAAAAAAAAAAAAAAAAGAAAACAAACCAACTAAGAAATGAGAGAGGGAGGAAAGAAAGTACCGTTTAAGCTTCCTCTGGTAGAAGCAAAGGGTCGGCGAGAATGGATGGATTCAGATTACATTATCGATGGGTTGCAGGATTTCACTGAGGCTCAGATTGGATCTTTATTTTGGATTCTGAAGAATCATTTTAAAGGAAAACTAATGAAAAGAGCTTGAAAACTTTGAGTTTGAATGATAAAGACAAAATAAAGGGTAAAATGAATAGTACCAAGATTGACTTTTTAGTGTAAAAATATGGTTTTTCGTTAAAATGAACAGTACCGCGGACTTTTCGTTAAAACTCCATTCTTTTAAATGGTTGAGAGAGAACAGAAGATTTGAGAAATGAAAAGATGGAGATCAAACATTTTCTCCCTCGTGGAGATCAAACGTTTCTCTCTCTTGCTCAAACAATTATTTTTCTTACTCATTATAGAGAAGGATTCTGAGTGATTTTAATTTTGCTACGTAATTCTGAGTGATTTTAATCACCTGCCACACCGTGATTGATTAAAAATCTTATTGAAATTTATCAAGGTTTTTAAACAGATAGTGACACGTGGCGTAACATAATTGATTAAAAATCTTATTGAAATCTATCCTCAAGGTTTTTAAACAGATGGTGACACGTGACGTAACAAAATTGATTAAAAATCTTATCGAAAATATATCTTCAATGATTCTAGTAACATGTGACGCGAGAAAAATTGGTTAAAAATCTTATCGAAAATCTATCCATAAACATTAGACTTTCGGACAATGACACATGACCTGACCAGATCAGTTAAAATTCCTATATGAAATTAAAAATAAAATTATTTTTATTAGTTTATATAAAAATACTAATATTTTAATAAGAATTGTTTGGACTATTTAGTATAGGGTGAAGATTTACAAGACAGTTAGTGTTCACAGTTTGGCCATTGCCTAGAAGGGCCTTACTACACTAAAATTGCTGTTAGACCATCTTCAACCGAAAGGGTTAAATGTTGCCTGTCCATAATTATAGTCTTCCAAAATATTATTTTTAAATGAACAATGTCCGGCTATATTTATATATCATCTCCAACCGAAAAGGGCTAAATATAGCCCCTCAATAATTTACTATTTTTAAGTTTGTTCTCTTAACTTATTGGTTAATTGAATTAAACTACTATATTAAAATAAGGTTATCTAGACATATTGTAAGCACCTATCTTTTGCATTAATGAGGGACCGTCATATTGTCCTTAAGATAGATGGATGGGCGCTGGGCCTCAGGCGAGTCTCATTTCTTAGTTCTTTTGGGCTTTCTTTCCTCTAGGCCCAAAATTTAAATATTAACCCAAATAGTGCCCCCTTCAATCGTTGTTGAGCCTGCAAACCGAGGCGTAAATGATGATTGAACAGCCGCTATCGTCGCACGCCCCTACTCGGAACTTGTGCCATTTTAATGCAACCATTCGTTTACCTGAAACCCTTTACACTTCCCCACGAACACTACCGTTACTCAACCATTCCTCTATATATAATCCTTACTTGATCTTTTTGGCAGAATATCCTAACCATTTCAAGCCTTTGAATTTTCACAACTCTTTAGAACTCCCATAGTTCAAATTCTTCAAGAATTCCTCTTGTTCTTCAACTCTTCTCCCTTGGCTCCAAATTTATTTCTTCCCACCTTTGCCTCAAATTTCCTAATGGTACCCATATTGGCTTGGGTTTAATCTCCCTGCGAGACTGGTGAGGGGATTTCTACCATGAACTGTCCTCTTAACGGCCTTCATCGTCCTCAGGTAGGCCTCCACACTGAACTCTTCTTCAAAAAGGGATGAGTACTTTGCTTAGGACCTGCATGGACTTATTAGGTCTCAATTGCTGTTGGAAACAACATTCCTAATGAGAAACCATCTTTTATAATATCTTCAGAAAGGCGCACTGCTTCAAGCTTCCGTTTCAGGACTTATGTGGCTTTGAAAAGTAACCGAGCAACCTTAATCGCACCGGTAGATCCTACTCGTGCTGTTATCCATAAGCCCAAACTTCCCCATAGCTTTTGCTTTCTTGATCACTTCATCATCATAGGTGTTTGCTTCAGGATCAACTACCATGACTCTATCGGCCAAAACAACTTGGTCGGGCTTGAAGGTTCCGAAGATTGGAAGAATTTAAGACAACAAACGGAAGTTGGATGTACTAGAACATATTTAGGAAATATTAGCAATTTTTAAGAAGAGTCAGGCAAAATGCAAACCCACCATTCTAGGATAGATGCCCTAGTCAAGGATGTAAAACTATTAAGCTAAATTTGATGTAATCTTCAACATGTACTGAAATAAAAATGACTTCTTCAATTTACTTTGGCTTGCCTTCTTTTCTTGAGACCTAAAAATGATGAGCCCGGGACTGCCTTTAGATTCCATGTAATGCCTACACTTCATCAATGTAACAATCTCTAACATCTCACAAGGTTGGGTGATATTTCTTTAAGAATTTAGCATTAATTGGATGTTTATGTAAGCTTCCTTCCTAATCTGCCAAGTAATATCCCCCTTTGTCCAATACATGGTGAATAATGGAAAGACCTTCCCAAGTTGAGCTCCACTTCCCAAAATCAAGCGAATTGCCTTCCATACTAACTTTCCTTTTTTGAAGTTTTTCAACTTCACATTTTTATTGTATGCTCGAGCAACAACTTCCTTCCCCTCTTGAATTTTATTTAGAGCCTCAATTCGGGCTATATCAAGATCTTCAACTCCTTGACACATAGCTTGAATGTACTATTCACTGTGTAGCCCGAATTGATATAAAATTTTGACAGAACTTACATTAATCTCCATAGGGAGCACAACATCTTGCCCGAAAGTTCCAGTTGTTGCCTTCTTGGAAGTTCTGTAAGCCCACAAAGTTTCTCCCAACTTCTCATGCCATTTTCTCGGCCACCATTCTCTTAATAATGTTTACCATGATCTTGTTGCTGGCTTCTGCTTAGCCATTTGATTGGGGGTAGTAAGGACTGATCTGAACCATCTCTATTTTGAACTTATTCGTAAACTCCTCTACTTTTGAAATAAAAGATGGCCCGTGGTCTGTGACAATTATTTCGGGCACTCCAAATATGTGTAAGATCTTGGATTCAATGAATTTCTTGACTACAGTTGAAGTGATAGTCTTCACAGCTGAAGCTTTTACCCATTTGGTGAAGTAATTTGTTGCCACAATTATGAACGTGTGCCATTTGCTAGAAGCTGGATGAATTTGCCCGATGAAGTGCATCGCCCATCCTCTAATGTATCATTTTCCTCTATTCTTTATCAAGAAAAACTCATTTGGGAATATCTATTAATAAGGCTAAATTGATTCTAGACTAAAAAACAAGCTTGCTTAATAAATAAGAAAACTAAGCATATTCCACAGGCAAAAAACAAAACAATGATAAAACTAGAAAGCATAGCAAAGCTGAGTGTGAAATTACTTGTACACTACGTTACTATCTTCTCAAAAAGCTTTCATCTTTACTTTGTAGACGAGATTTGTGATTCAAACCATTTCTGTCTACACATGGAGCTACTTATGAGCAATGGGTGGTGAGTAGTATTTGACTTTTATTTCTGCATCAATTGGAAATCCAGATTTCAAAGAGTTCCATGCATCACAACTCCAAATGTCATCAAACACCACCAAACATTTCCTTTCTCGTTGGATGATGCAAAGTTTCTCAAGTATTTCAGTATTTTGCAATATTTTGTGTTAGCTCATGGTGTCAGAAGTAAGTCCAATTAAAATTTCTTACCAGACTTTCCTATTTGACATTATTAAGTACACACACCCAAGAAAACCCATCAAAGTAACCCCTAACATTACTGTGATGATAAACTTGTTTTGCAAAAGTGATTTTTCCATACCTTCCCATTCCTCAAATGGAAACAACTTGGTTGAGTTTTTCTTCTTTCACCAAGTACTCAACCAAAATGCATACTAATTCTTGCTTTACTTGTCTTGCATCCACGTCATTTAGAAAGCCTTTTATAAAAAATAGCTTATGTTCTGCATCCAGAACTTGATCGGCGACACAACTTCACTTCCCTAAGGATGGGGCCTTTGAGTGCTCAAAGTACCCTTAAAACAACTTCCTCAGCCATATTTCTAATCTTCTTGCCAAAAGAAGAGGAAGAAAGACAAAACTAAAACCAGATTCTTCTTTTGGAACCTCTAATTAACTCAACTACAGACTACAAAACAAGAAAGAAAATCCTTGGGTTAGAAACTGAGAAGGATTAAAATAAAACACTCCGCAAATGAGAGAGAGTCCAACAATGAAGAAGCGAAAGCATATCAAATCGTCATTTTGCATGCGTAACAAGTTACAAGACTAAAGATCTAACTAGAAACAGAGCAATTTCGAATAGTTAGCAGACCCAAACGTGAAAAATGCACCTTTGTATTACTTACAATACGACCTTTGGCTGTTTTCATCCTTTTTCTAATGTGACAATCTAACAGTTAAGCATAAACTATTTCATTCTATTCAAAAAATTCAGGCGGGATCAACTTAAACTTTGTATTGGTCAAAACAGAAACCAACAACTAAACTCATAGGCTTATTCAAGTTTGTAGGGACAACTCACGGGTAGCACTAAAAGCCAAAATAATATAATAAGTAGATATGGCAAGGAGGACTTATAGGTGGAGTATATCCTGGTAAATCTTGCGAGTGGGCAATCACAAAATCACCGGTTGAAACTGGGCAAGATGTTTCTGCGGCAAAGGTCATGAGTCTCACTGTGGATGTGCCAACCAAAGTATGAAACCTCAATCACCAATTTCCCCCAAGAGATTGATACACCTATTACCACATATACGAGTTTACTCTAGTTAAAACTAAATTCCCAAAAGCTCTTCAAACAGTGTTGGATTATCTGATTCGTTTTTGTGTTTATCTAATAACAATTACATGCAAACAAAAACTCACTCAAAAAGTTACAAGTGTGAGATAGAACCTGCAGTTTCAGAAATGCTGAAGCTGGCAAGCTTGCCTCTTGCCACGGGGTAAAGATTAATCTCAACCGCAGAGACCTTGACATCATAGTCAGCCTTCTTATCTGGGTTGGAATTAATGCACTCTCCTAAATGTTAAGACTCTAGACTTTCCCAAGAACAATTATTCTAGAGTCATTGTTCCTAGCCTATGTCTGTTAAGTTATCTAGGAAGAACTTTCTAGTTAGAACTCTCTAGTACTTTGTATTCACTATATATATAGCCTTTGGCATATCATTTTGTATCAAGAGAGTTACAATAAGAAGTAATACAAGAGCTCTGCTGTAGAAACTTAGATTTCTCATAAACTTGTTAAGTATTTCCATCGCTCTACACTTCCTACAATCCGAAGATACTCCAAAATCCGCTTAAGTTTCATTTAACCAACATCAGTATAACAAGAACCAAACAAACCATAACAAAATTCGACACCGAAATACCATTCGATTGAATACATAAATCCAATACCAAAACTATCGAAAGAGAAACAAAACCCAAATTTTATATTTTTGTTTAAACAATTTGAAATTGCAAATACATATCAAAGATGTTGACTTTGTCTAATCAGCTAGAGAGTGTAGATGCATATACATAGTAAAGATTCCTTCTTGTTGTGATTGTATCAAAAACAGAAGAGCCCAAATCGTATTTGACTACAAACAATGAAGCAATTAGTTGAATTACTGTAAGGTGGAAAATTTGCAATTTTCTCAGGAAACAAACAGAGAATTGAAAACTTGTTCCGAAAGGAAAGTATCATGCTTTCATAAATTAAAGGAAAAGAGAAAACGGTTAGTGTGAGAAACCCACCGCAATAGTTGACGTCCTTGGCGTGGATGAGAGGGGCAACCAGGCATAGAGAAATTAGGATGATGAGGGGGATGATGGACGTCAACTGAAGAGCTATATCTTCACAGATTGCGTCGCTCCGATTCGATTTAACAATATTATCTGTAAATTTTGTGAGAAAGAGTAAACTGCCGATTTGCCCGCTGAACTATCACCCAACTTTTGATTTGCCCCCTGAACTTTTTAATTGGAAAATTAAGGACTTAAACTAATTTTTTTGGCCGATTTGCCCCCTGATGTTAATTTTTCATTCATTCCATCCAAATTTCTGTTAAATGGAAGCATATGCACAACATGTGTGGGTAGTTCGGTCACTTCATTCTTTAAAATAATTGAAAACCTTAGATTTCTAAAATATAAACCTATGCAAATATGTGTGATTCTATAGCTTTTCTGTTTGAAGGTCTAGTGAAATGACGCTTTTGTCCACAAATGAGAGTTACGTGGTTTGCACATGATAAGAGTTAACGTTAATTTGAATGAAATTTATGAAAAACTAACGGTAGGGGGGAAATCGGCCAAAAAAATTAGTTTAAGTCCTTAATTTTCCAATTAAAAAGTTCAGGGGGCAAATCGAAAGTTGGGTGATAGTTCAGGGGGCAAATTGACAGTTTACTCTTGTGAGAAATTAATCATTTAAAAAAGTAGACGACAGACGAGAGAGAGGATTTTGGATGAAGGAAGTAGGGGTGGGTTGGAAAAACCGAAAATCGAAAAAAACTGACAACCAAACCGAATCGAGGTCGAAAAAAACCAAATCGAATGTGTTAAACCAAACCGAACCGAATTTGGTTGGTTCGGTTTCGATTTTTAAGGTCTGAAAACTGGACCGAACCGAATCGAACCGTCACCCCTTTTCATTTTCAAACACTCTCCCATTCATTGCTTTCTTCATCTCTGCTTCCTCAGTCTCTCTCTCTCTCCTTCCTCTCTTCCTCTCTCCAACCTGCCAAGTCCATGGTTGTAATTTGGATCTTACATTTTCAAAGGATTACCACAAGAGGCGTAGGGTTTGTGATGAATTTACTTGACAATCCCCATGTTTTCCCTCTCCAAATCTTACGCCTCTTGTCTCTCTACTCCTCGTCTGATAGACTCTCTCTATGGACTCTCACCTACAACAACTTCACTCCCTTCTAATATTCCTTGCTTTCTACATAAACTTTCGATCTCTACCTTTCAAATACATGCCAAATAGTTTTATACTCTGGGATTCATATGGAGGTCACACCAAACATCCATCTTTGTTCCTCTGGATCTCTTATATGTTTGCCTTTTTCTTGTTGAACTGATTGTGAAAGTTAGGCAAGATTGGGAAAAATTTGCCAACCCCAACGAGTAAAAGTGCTGTCTAAGTTTCTAACCCTGTCGAAACCATTGTGTTTGGCAACAAATTCCGTGATTTATAGCGTATAACTATAGTTTTTTTATGAACCCCATTAGATTTCCAAGTATCTGCTATGAACCTGTTTGATAACCTGTTAAAGTTTGGGACGTAATGTGTGCTTTCATAGAACTGGTTCTCATAACTTGTTAAAGTTTGGGACTTGATGTTTGCTGCATTTTGAGCTTATTTTTCTGCACTGGTGATGAAAATTTGTGTTGAGGTCAGCTTGCTTCCCAGTTTGTCAATTTCTTATTCATTGGTTCTTTAGATTTTGATGCATATATTTTGCCCAAGTTCACTCTATGGAGTGTCCTGTTATTGATTAGAACTAGTTATTGGTTGGTTTGCAGTGTCTACTATGTTAGAACTTAGAACTTAGAACTAGTAATTGTAGGCCTTCTGATTTTGTGATGAACGTTGATGGTAGGCCTTCTGATTTTGTTTGTCAATATGGAATTAGGGAGTTCTGGAGCATTACACTCTATATAGTAATTGAAAAATATTTTTATATGAATCTGGAAAGCATGGACATGAATATGGAAACCTACTATTTTTGTATTTTAAATTTAGTGTTGTTCAATTTCATTTATCCTCTTATTATTTTGTGTGAATTAGATGAAGTCAATGGTGTCAAAGGTCTCAAGGGCCTCAAGCTCAAGTTCAAACTCAATGAGATCAAATTGCCATGACTGTGTTGAAGTTTGGGACTCACATCTTTAACCTTGCTGTAATGTTATGACCTTTGCAGAGACGTGGGCTGGAATTTCTGATGGTCGTTTCATGTTGGAGAAGTCATCTTCAATAGTATTATTCATATTATTTTGGGTGCTTATGTTTCTTAGGACTTTTTTTTTGCTATTGGAAAAAAAAAAAAAATCAAACCGGGCCGAAATTGGATCCAAAAAAACCGAACTGAATACAAACCAATAGAAAACCGAACCAAATTGATCCGAACAGTAATTTCGGTTCGATTTTCGGTTTTGACAAAAAACCGAACCGAACCCACCCCTAATTGGAAATGCCACTAAAAAGAAAGGAATACATACAATTTGAATATTGATCTTTCAACCTTCATAGAGGTTTTTTTGTCCATTTATTTGCCAAACTTGTAAGTTCGTGTTAGGTTTTTCATGGAGTTTTTATTTCAGTAAAAAATACATGGAGTTTTTATTTCAGTCATGTTGAAGTTTTATTTCAGTCGTGTCAACCTCTCCGTTGCTAAATTATCACTCAACATTGCATCAGAAGTTATGTATATATTTGTCACGTGGACAATACGTGAACCACTTAAAAGGATAAAAACAACATTAAGTGCACTTAGATGAGTCATTGCCAGCATTCCCTTTTATGTTTGTCTTGCATTCCTCTTATGTTATTACAGTCTAGTGGTATTTTATGGTATTCTTCTTTTCTTGTGAGATGTCTTATGTTTAATTTTCCCAAAAGTAAATTCGAACCAAGTTATTATGGTTAATCCATTATCAGGCTTAGCTCACTCCTTTATTCTTTAATGCAGATAATATCGTATGTATTAAAAAAGTGTCTAGCATCTTGCAAGTCCCAAATCATGGGAACGAGTACATAGCATGGGATGAGAGAGAAGTAGTATTACCCTTGGAGGAATAAGCGTTAGTAGTGTGTAAATAGATGATCAGGCTCCACAGGCTTGTTGAAATAAAAATATCACTCGACCGCTAAAACGTATTATTTCGTTGATACGTGTAGTTTGTTAATGATTGCATTCATTTCTTATTGTTTTGATTGGAGAGGGATGTGCACATCTCTCGTTCCACAAGTTCATAAGCGTCGCTAACCTTGAAATTAAATTTTGTTTCCTTCCCACAGAGGGATTGGTTTTCTTTTGGCCTAATCGGATAAATGGTTCCCGTGGTCATAAGGTATTCAGATGATAACCCCTGTGGTAAAAAAATTCAGATTTAAACCTCTGTGGTCTAAGTCTGTTAGGATTTATGCCCTTCGGTTAAATAATGCTGACGTGGTTGCCACATATATGCCACGTGGCTGCCAAATGTCTGCCACGTGGCAAAAATAATTTTTTTTTTTTTAAAACCTGAATTTTTACCAAAAAAAAAAAAAAAAAAAAAACCAGAAACCCAGAAACTCCCCCCCCCCGCCCTCCACCCGTTCCCCCACCCCGCCGGACTTCTTCTCCTTCTTCTTCTTCTTCTTCTTCGCGCTGGAGACCAGCTCCCCCCCCCCGACGGAGCCCTCTCCCCGCGCGACCCTCCTCCCTCTCCTTCTTCCTTCTTCTTCTTCTTCCCGCCGGTCTCCCCGCGCGACTCCTCCCTCTCCCTCTTCCTTCTTCTTCTTCTTCTTCTTCTTCCCGCCGGAGACCAGCTCCCCCTCGCCGGAGCCCTCTCCTCGCCCCCTCCTCCCTCTCCCTCTTCCGTCTTCTTCTTCTTGCAGATCTGGTTTTTTTTTTTTTTTTGTAAAAATTCAGGTTTTTTTTAAAAAAAATAAAAAATTATTTTTTTTGCCACGTGGCAGACATTTGGCAGCCACGTGGCATATATGTGGCAGCCACGTTAGCATTATTTAACAGAATGGCATAAATCCTAACAGACTTAGACCACAGGGGTTTAAATCCTAACAGACTTAGACCACAGGAGTTTAAATCCGAATTTTTTTACCACAGGGGCTATCATCCGAATACCTTATGACCACGGGGACCATTTATCCAATTAGGCCTTTTCTTTTTCTTAAATGACTAGATAGATTTCCAATTATATGGACTAATATAGTGTTTCAAATTGGTATGAAAAGATCTTAATAAAGAGTTTAATGTTGTCCTAATTAGTTTGGGATTGAAACTTTAAATGAATCATGATACTTAACACACATAGTTAGATTGAAATTGCGTGTTAGTTTCCTATTTTAATAGGGAAATCCAAGAGTTGTTTCCATATAAATTATAGTCAATGCTCATAAAATAACACGCTCACTCGTTATTGTACCTAGACTGTTAAGATTGATAGTACTACAGGATAGAGAAAACACAAAGTACAGTAGCAAGATGGACACCAAGGCCCTGTTTGGCACATTGTATAAGGCACCGGATAGTACTAATAATACGGTGTACGGTGTTTGGTGGCTGTTTGGATTAAATAGGCACCAGATTAAATAATCCGGGCCCACCTTTTTTACATGGTGTTTACCCGCTTGCTTAAACCATCCAATTTCATGGTATAACTTAGTCGGGCTCTCTTCCTCTCCAGACGCACTCTTCCCCTTCCTCTCCAGACGCACTCTTCTTCTGCTTCCTCTCCAAACGCACTTTTCCGCTCCAGGCGCTCTCTCTTCCTCTCCAGACGCTCTCTCTTCCTCTCCAGACGCTATCTCTTCCTCTCCAGACGCACTCTTGCTCTCCAGACGCACTCTTGCTCTCATCCCAGGTTCGTCTTCTCAAATTCTTCTTCTTCGTTTGAATCACAGTTCATCTTTTACTTTTCTTCTTCTGGGATTCCACCCCTCCCTTTTCCCCCTCCTATTTTTCTTGCAATTGATTGAATCTAGTTATTATTTTCTCTCTAATTATGCAATTGATTATGTAATTTTGTGTTTTAATTAGAATTTTTGAATTTTAGGGTTTGCTATTAGGGTCGAATTTAGGGTTTGTTGTTGCTGTTGAACTTTAATTAGAACTTTAGTGATTGGGTAGAGTGGGAGTGTGCATGTTCACTTACCTAAACAAAACTTTGTCTCTGGCGCAGCTCTCATTTCACTCGCTGTCTCGCAGCTGCAATGCAACCATACGGACAACTGGGTAAGCCAATTTCTCTTCGCTCTTGTTCTCTCTCTCTCTCTCACTCCCCATCACCGTCTATGGCCCGAAAATTAGATCCCAATAAATTGCTGTTCTTCTCAATTTTTGCATCACTCCCTCTCAGCTTTTATCCATTTTTTAATTTTTATGTGAATTTTACTTTTTATCTGGATATATATATGTGTGTGTGAATAATTTCGGACTAGGGTTGTTGAATTGTTGATTGGCATTTATTCCACTTTGTAAAGTAATTGCCTTTTAGAAAAAGAGTGTGAGTGAGAAATAGAGAAGAAAAGGAGAGTTGCTGCTCTTCTAATGTTTCGGCTTAATTTTGATGCAACATGACACTCAATTTTGATGCAACATAAGGTGATGAATATATAATGCTTTGAGGTCGTACAAAGTGTCATCATAGACTAGACTTCTTTTCTCTCCGGAACTTGGTGTTTTGATTTTTTGAATTCGATTCGTAACATGCTTCCTTGATTGATGAATGTCAAGACATCTTTCTGATTTCATTGTAATTTTTCCTTCTGATCACCCCAACAGTCTGTAGGATTTATTATCTGCCTATGACATTTTTTGGTAGGACTTATTAACATGCTTCCTTCCGTTTTCAGTGTTATTATGACTTCATGCTCCAGTTACTTAATTTTTTGCCACTATCTAATAATGTTATTTTATATTTTCACTAGACATGGATGAAAGAAAGATTGTGCATGCTTCATTGTTAAGTTGTGGTACTTGAATATTGTGACTTGGTTGATGATGTGGTTCATGATGAATCATAATTCAGCTAGAAGGCGGAATTGGCAACTTGCACTTAGAAATTGCACATTTGTTAGGAGAATGGTAGGGTCAGCCTATTTAGACAGCATAATAGGATATGATGATGTTCAGTGTGTGAACCAAATTAGAATGGATAGAAGAACGTTCCATTATTTATGTCAAATGCTTCGTGACCACGATAGAGTAAAATTGGATGGTGTAGTGACAATGGAAGAACAAGTTTGCATGTTTTTGCATATACTTGCACATCATGTCAAGAATCGTACAATTGGGAGTAGGTTTTGTCGATCAGGGGAGACCATAAGTAGGTATTTCAATTCCATTCTACATGGAGTGTTAAGGCTACAATGTAGACTTTTGAAAGTGCCAAAACCCATTCCTAATGCCTACCCAAATCCTAAATGGAGTTGGTTTGAGGTATTCTTCATATTTTATAAAAATTACTTCTAAAATTAATGTAATTAAATATATTGAGCTTACTAATGTTAATGATTTTTTTTTTTAGAATTGCTTGGGGGCATTGGATGGGACTTACATTAACGTTCATGTCCCTAAGCGAGATAAACCAAGATACCGATCAAGGAAGGGGGAGATTGCGACCAATATGTTGGGAGTTTGTAATCTGGACATGAATTTTATATTTGTGTACCCAGGGGGTCGGCCTTTGATTCTAGAGTACTCCGAGATGCGATAAGTAGACCATCGGGATTAAAAGTTCCCACGGGCAACAATAGATTATTTGTTTATATTAGTAATTTGAAGCCTCAATTTTCTTATATATAGTAACATACATTTTTTGGTGTTTTAGGGTGTTACTACCTTGTGGATGGTGGGTACACAAATGGTCCAGGATACCTTGCACCGTATAGGGGAGTGCGTTACCATCTCTCGGAGTGGAGAAATAGAAGACTCCCAATTAATCATGAGGAGTATTTCAATATGAAACATGTTCAAGCTAGAAATGTCATTGAGAGATGTTTTGGACTACTTAAGATGCGTTGGAGCATCTTAAGAGGTCCATCATTTTTCCCAATTAAAACACAACTTAGGATTATGACAGCCTGCTGCCTCTTACATAATCTTATTAGAAGGCATATGTCAGCTGATCCGATAGAAAATGAAATTCTAAACATGGACGAATCTGAAAGTAGTGATGATGATGAAGATATGATTGAGACTGTTCAACCTACACAAGAATGGACTGCATGGAGAAACACTTTGGCTATGAATATGTACAATGAGTGGCGTGCACAAGTGTGATTTGATTAAATTTTCTTACATATGCATGTTGTCATTTGGTTATGGTTTGTTATTTGAACAAATAGTGATTTCTTATGTATTCGGTTATGATACTTTATTTGAACAAAGTGTGATATGGTTATGTATTTATTTAAAAAGTGTGATGATCTGCTTATGGTTTTTATCACTTACTATTAATTATATGCACTGTTGATTATATGCTATCTTATTGTGTATGTAATTATAGGAATGGAAAGTGAACAAAGTAGTCAACCAAAAGGGAGTAAAAGGGTTTGGAAACAACATGAAGAAGATGCATTGTTGTCCATACTTGAGGAGGCAGTTGTTAAGAATTTGCGATGTGATAACGGTTGTTTCAAACTCGGAACAATGGCTCAGTTTGAAACAACTATTAATTTGAAATGTCCTAATGCCAATATAAAGGCAGTTCCATATATTGAGTCCAAAATGAGGAGGTGGAAAAAAGATTATGCAATAGTTTATGACATGGTTAATAAAACTGGTTTTGCATGGAATGATGTACGAAAGTGTATTGAGGTTGATAGCACTAAAGTATGGCGGTCCTATGCAAACGTAATTCTCTAACATAATACTAGAATTTAACTTTACATATTTGATTACTTAACATGTTCCTTTACATACAATTTAATAGTATGATTGTGTCTACCAAACCATATCCTTTAGCCCCATTCATTATGACAGCTTAATTAAATTAATGGATGCTTGATTATATTAAGACAGGTTGAAGGGAACAAAATAAGATTATTTGTATTTTATGGATAATGTGATTTGTTTTCCCATTGCAGGTTAACAAAGAAGCAGAGGGCTGGCTAGGAAAATCGTTTCCATTGTATGACAGATTGAATGTTATTTTTGGGAAAGACCGAGCAACCGGAGTAGGAGCTACAACTCCTACTCAGATGATGAATTAGCTTGCGCACATTAATGAAGATGAAGATGAAGATGAGGTGGAGACTAGTTCTCCTTCTGTTGCTCGACGGTCTGGCAGTTCAAGTACCCGGAAAAGGAAGAGAGTTGCTAATGATAATGATCTTCCTGTGGCATTTAAAGAAATGCTTTCTAAATCAATGGATAAGTTGGATGAAGTTTTACAAGCTGCTTTTGGGAAATGAGTGGATCCAAAACCTGAGATTGCTTTAGAATTGTCAAAGATAGATTTATCTATTGAGGATCAAATCAAGACACTAAATATTCTTTTTGAAAAGCCACAGAATGAGAGGACTTATCTATTGAGGATCAAATCAAGACACTAAATATTCTTTTTGAAAAGCCACAGAATGAGAGGACATTCTTGTCTTTGGATGGTGCAATGAAAAAAGCTTTCGTACTCATGTTACTTGGACAACCGCAATTGACATTTCAAACCAACAACAATATGTTTTGTTAAAAATATCATGCATATCTTTTGTTAAAAGCAGCATGCATATATTTTGGCTATCTGGACAAACTGTTTCTTACTGAAACCAACTTGTATTTGTATATTTAATGAACCTGAATATGTGGTTGAATTATATAACGTAACGATTGTAGTTGTTTTTTTGTGAACCTTCTTTTATGTTATTGGAAAATATTTTGAATTTGATGTATGAAATTTACTATTTTTCTTTGTTATTTGAAAATTTGTGTGGTTTTCAATAGGTATAAATATGAGAAAATTTCAACAAATTAATTTTTTTTTCCTCTTGTCCTATCCGGTTCAATACCAAACACAGTATAAATAATATGGTCATTAATCTGATACTGCACCAAACGTCCAACTAATTTATTCAATACTATCCGGTGGCTATTTATCCTATCCAACAGAAATAGTTAGTACAATCCGAGCTGCCAAACGAGGCCCAAGGATTTACGTGGTTCGTCAATTTGTGCCTATGTCCATAGGCAGCGATCAATCTTCCAATCAAAATAATGGATACAACAAGAATAATCTTACCAAACAAAAGAAAAGGCTTAATGAATACAAGAAAGTATAACATACTTTTACCGTGTCTCTAGAACAATTGACAATGTACGAAGTTCGCCTCTAAGATGCTCTCATATAAGTATTGAACTAAACATGGTAAATACCAATATTAAACTAAACATGGTAAATACCAAAAATATATATGACAATATTTGGGAATTTCTTATATTTCATTAATCTCCAAAGTGGAGTATATATAGGAGTTACAATTGGTATTACATATGTACTTCACCAATGTGGGACAATAAACTACTATTTACATTTTAACTAATGTATAACTCGCAACACTCCCCCTCAAGTTGGTGCAAAGATGTCACGCATGCCCAACTTGTCAAGCGAGTCGGAAAACGCACTATTAGACACAGCCTTAGTAAGAGCATCAGCCAGTTGATCTTCAGATCTCACAAACGGAAACATAATAATTCCAGCATCCAATTTTTCCTTAATGAAATGTCGATCAATCTCCACATGTTTTGTTCGATCATGTTGCACTGGATTATGAGCAATCTCAATAGCAGCCTTGTTATCACAATGAAGTTTCATAGCACTTTTGTGTTTAAACCCAAGATCTCTCAACAATTTTTTCAACCACAACAACTCACATACACCATGAGACATACCACGAAACTCAGCTTCTGCACTTGACCTAGCCACCACTTTTTGTTTCTTGCTTCTCCAAGTAACTAAATTACCACCCACAAACATAAAGTATCCAGATGTAGATCGCCGATCAGTGATAGAACCAGCCCAATCTGCATCTGTATACCCTTCGACATTCAAATGATCATTCTTGGAGAAAACCAGGCCTCTGCCAGGAGCCATCTTCAAGTACCTCAAAATACGAGTTACTGCATCCATATGAACTTCACTAGGTGAGTGCATAAACTGACTTACCACACTAACTGCATAAGCAATGTCAGGGCGAGTGTGAGACAAATAAATTAATCTCCCCACAAGCCTCTGATACCGTTCCTTATGAGTTGGAACTTGATCTGGAAATAAGCCCAGACGATGATTCTGCTCAATCGGAGTATCAACAGGTTTGCAATCTAACATACCTGTTTCAGCTAACAAATCAAGAACATACTTCCTTTGAGATAGAAAAATACCATGCTTGGATCGTGCAACCTCGATTCCAAGAAAATACTTCAATTCACCCAATTCTTTCATCTCAAACTCAGTAGCTAGGTACTTTTGAAGGTGTTGTATCTCCTTTTGATCATCACCAGTCACTATCATGTCATCAACATAAATAATCAATGCAGTTAGCTTACCATTTTGTCGCTTTAGAAACAAAGTATGATCTGAATGACTCTGGATATACCCAAACTTCTTCATTGAACTTGTAAACCTCCCAAACCATGCTCTAGGAGATTGTTTCAAACCATACAAGGCATTTCGTAACCTGCATACAATACCTTTTCCAGGAGATGTTCCAATACCAGGTGGGAGATCCATATACACTTCCTCCTTAAGATCACCATGAAGGAAAGCATTCTTAACATCAAACTGCAACAGAGGCCAATCCTGGTTTGCTGCCAAGGACAGAAGAACACGCACAGTATTAAGTTTGGCAACAGGAGCAAAGGTCTCCTGATAGTCCACCCCATAGGTTTGAGTATAACCCTTAGCAACTAATCTGGCTTTATACCGATCAATAGAACCATCTGCTTTGTGCTTAATAGTAAACACCCATCTACATCCAACGGCTTTCTTCCCGTTTGGTAACGGAACCAAATCCCAAGTAGAATTCTTTTCCAAAGCTTCCATCTCAACTTTCATAGCATTAACCCACTTAGGGTCAGACAAAGCATCTTGCAATTTTGTTGGAATTGATACACTAGATAGCTGACATATGTAAGATGCATATGGTTGGGACAAACGATGAGAAGACACATAATTGTTGATAGGATATTTGGCTTTGGCATGCATATCAGGCTCATATTGTATTTTAGGTTTTCCACGATTAGCTCGTGGAGGCAACTGATAAGTAGAAGAATCGTCAGAATTTACCTCATGTATGCCACCATCTTGTACCAAACAGTTAGAAGAATCATCACTGGACGAACCATCATCAGGCAACTCGTTAGACATATCAGCAGCAGGCAACCGATCATCAGATATATCCGCAGCAGGCAACTGATCATCTGTAGCCGACTGATTAGTATCACGCAAAATAATAGGTTCTGTTCCCAACTCTGTCTGTAACACATCATCCATATCATCTCTTCGAATCTGCACTTCACTCCCCCTCTCCCCCTGAAGTGGAGAGTCGGAAGAGGGCTTCACAAAATACGAAACTTCCTCATGGAAGGTGACATCCATGGTAATATAAGTTTTTTGAGTCGGAGGATGATAACACTTATAGCCTTTTTGATTGTTAGCATACCCAATAAAGACACACCGGAGAGCACATGCATCAAGTTTACTCCGCTGATGAGAGTAGACATGCACATACGCAATACACCCAAACACTTTCGGAGGAAGCTTTGAGACAGAAACAAGAGAAACATGTTTTTGTAGCACATCAAACGGTGTCTGAAAATCAAGAACCCGACTTGGAACACGATTGATCAAATACACAGCAGCCAAAACAGCATGACCCCACAAATGATTAGGAACACATTTATCTAGCATCAAGGAGCGAGCAACCTCCATTATTTGACGATTCTTCCGTTCGGACACACCATTTTGTTGGGGTGTAAACGGAGTAGTCGTCTGGTGAATAATACCATGATCACGGAAAAAACATGCCAAAGTGTGATTCACATATTCTCCTCCGTTATCAGACCTGAAGACCTTAACTTTGGTCTGAAACTGAGTAGATACCATTGTACAAAATTCTTGAAGAAGTAACGGAACATCACTCTTATTTTTCATCAAGAACACCCAAGTTACCCGAGTACAATCATCAATAAAAGTAACAAACCAACGGAATCCATTAGAAGTAACTTTTGCAGGACCCCACACATCAGAATGTATCAAATCAAATGGTAAAGTAGCTTTAGAATCACTTACAGGAAAGGAAGCACGATGACTCTTAGCCATGACACATGTTTCACACTTGAACTCTGAATCACTACAAGTGCGAAACAAAGAAGGAAATAGATGCTTCATATAACTGAATGATGGATGTCCCAATCGTCGATGCCACAACCAAATTTGATGTCTGTTATCCACTTTAGCACTTAAAACTTGATGATTATTTGAACCGGAAACAACAGTATCCTCCATAGTCAAGATGTACAAACCCCCTATCCTTTTACCATAACCAATTATCTTCTAAGTTTGAATATCTCGAAAATAACAATACGTAGGATAGAAGTGAGCAGAACAATATAAAGTATCAAGAAGTTTTCCTACCGACAAAAGATTGCACTTAATATCAGGAACAAGTAAAGCACGGACCAGTGATAAGGTTGGAGTCAAAGAGATAGTGCCTTCACCCTTCACAAGGGAAAGTGCTCCATTTGCACTAGTAATATACGGATCACGAACATAATCACATAACTCATCAAACACTCTAGGGTCACTTGTCACATGATTAGTGGCCCCAGTATCAATTATCCATTTATTTGTTCCACCAAGATGCATAACAACACTATGATTATATTGAGCCATTGAACAAAATCACGAACAATAAAGGCACAAAAGATACGCAGCGGAATGAAAACAATTTACCAGAGACTGTAGCAATCACTGTTCACGGTACTGTAGCAAATACCAATCACTGTTCACGGCACTTTTTTTTTTTTTTTTTCACACGGAGGAAATCACGAAAAATGTGGGCACAAAATTTAAAGCACACAAGTCACCAAGAGCGAACTGCTCTGATGCCATATTGAACTAAACATGGTAAATACCAATATTAAACTAAACATGGTAAATACCAAAAATATATATGACAATATTTGGGAATTTCTTATATTTCATTAATCTCCAAAGTGGAGTATATATAGGAGTTACAATTGGTATTACATATGTACTTCACCAATGTGGGACAATAAACTACTATTTACATTTTAACTAATGTATAACTCGCAACAATAAGATCATGGAGACGTTCCAACTTGAACTTGCAAAGTGAATACATTCTTCCAACTTGAACCAAACACAAGCGTTTCAACTCAATTAAGCACTCATATGCTATGTCTTCTATCTTTTTATTTGTAGATGCTGATATAAAACCTTCAGCTATCCATAATTAAGTCAATTGTTCCACTGGTATTTCACAGTCCTCGGGAAAAGAGGTGAATGGAGAAAACACGGCTTTTGTTTGGGGTTTTGACATAAACCCTATCACTTTCATCTTTTCTTAACTGATAATTAGGGTATGGTTCATAGTGATATGCTTCATTTTTTGTTTTGGGTATTTTTTTTGTTTCATGTACAAGTTCCTAAAATCATCTTGGGAGGTTTGAAGTTGACCCCTTGGAGTTTTGGGTCTGCTAACTAGTTAGATCTTTAGTCTTGTAACTAGTTACGTATACACAATGACGATTTGATATGCTTTTGCTTCTTCGTTGTTAGACTCTCTCTCATTTGCGGAGAGTTTTATTTTAATTCTTCTTAGTTTCTAACCCAGAAATTTTCTTTCTTGTTTTGTAGTATGTAGTTGAGTTAATTAGAGGTTTCAAAAGAAGAAGTTGGTTTTAGTTTTCTTCCCATTCTTTTGGCAAGAAGATCAGAAATATGGCTAAGGAAGTCATTTTAAGGGTACTTCGAGCACTCAAAGGCCCCATCCTTAGGGGAGTGAAGTTCTTGAGTGGTGTCAACCATTTCTGGATGCAGAACATGAGCTATTTTTTATAGAGAGCTTTCTGAAAAACGTGGATGCAAGACAAGTCGAGCAGGAATCAGTATGCATTTTGGTTGAGTATTTGGTGAAAGAAGAAAACTCAACCAAGTTGTTTCAATTTGAGGAATGGGAGGGTTTGGATATATCACTTTTGCAAAACGAGTTTATCATCACAGTAAAGTTAGAGGTTACTTTGATGGGTTTTCTTGGGTGTGTGCATTGAACAATGTCAAATAAGAAAGTCTGGGTTTTCTTGGATGTGTGTACTTTCCTATTTGACATTGTTCAGTACACACACCTAAGAAAACCCATCAAAGTAATCTTTCCAAATCCTTTACTGTGATGATAAACTCGTTTTGCAAAAGTGATCTTTCCAAATCCTCCCATTCCTCAAATGGAAACAACTCGGTAGAGTTTTTCTTCTTTCACCAAATACTCGACCAAAATGCATACTGATTCATGCTCTACTTGTCTTGCATTCACGTCTTTCAGAAAACCCTCTATAAAAAATAGCTAATGTTTTGCATCCAGAACTTGATGGTTGACACCACTCAAGAACTTCACTTGCCTAAGGATGGAGCCTTTAAGTGCTCGAACTACCCTTAAAACGACTTCCTCAGCCATATTTCTGATCTTCTTGCCAAAAGAAAAGGAAGAAAGACAAAACTAAAACCAACTTCTTCTTTTGGAACCTCTAATTAACTTAACTACAAACTACAAAACAAGAAAGAAAATCCTTGGATTAGAAACTGAGAAGGATTAAAATAAAACACTACGCAAATGAGAGAGAGTCAAACAAAGAAGAAGCGAAAGCATATCAAATCGTCATTGTGCATACGTAACAAGTTACAAGACTAAAGATCTAACTAGAAACACTGAGCAATTTCGAATAGTTAGCAGACCCAAAACTCCAAAGGGTTAAAGAAAACCTAGCAAAAGAAACCCAGCGAAACAAAGAAAACCTAGCAAAAAATAAGGATCAGCAAGAAATTAGTTCATAGTTGTAAGAAAGCAAATGTGAAATAGTTCACAGCTGTAGGAAATCAAAAGTAAAAATGTATAATTGTTTAGTAATTAGTTGGAGAGAACTGATAATTTGGGCTTTAAACCTAAACCCTTCCATTTCACCCTTCCATTTCACGAACCAACTCCCCTTACTCTGTAACCCAA
Source organism: Malus sylvestris (assembly GCF_916048215.2). Lineage (NCBI taxonomy): Eukaryota > Viridiplantae > Streptophyta > Magnoliopsida > Rosales > Rosaceae > Malus > Malus sylvestris. The sequence continues at coordinate 4,428,396 of NC_062271.1, read as the reverse complement.
GCGAAATTGGTCTCCTTGCGCAAATGGCTTACATATCAGCAGCACAATTTAAAAGAACAGAAGAAACAAAAAAAAACAAAAAAAAAAACAAAAAAAAACAAAAAAAAAAAAGGGCAAAGACATTGTGTGAGAAGCCATGGGGTTGAAATGAGATGGATAGCTGAGGAGATATATCTCTTTCACAAACCAACTATAAATTATAAATCCCCTTTTCTAATTCACAAAAAACCCAGCATCCCTATAAATACTGAAACAACCTTCATCAAAGGAGCCGCTGGAGAGACACAGATGATGGACTGCGGAGAGTATGATAGGGACAGCCGGAGTCAAGAGACGAATATGGAGGTGAGAATCGACGAGAAGATAGGGGAGAATTGCGGAGAGTGAGAGCTGTATGAGTAGGGAGGATGGAGAGGAGGTGCGGCTTGGTGTGAGCATCTGGAGGTTTAAAGCGGTTTTTATGGGGAAATATAATAAATCATAAGATTGGATAAGGACACGTGTCATTGCATGAATAGTTGAAAATCTTAATAAAAATCTCAACAGATAAGTAGAGATTTTTTAATATGACCGTCACACGAAATGGTACACCATGTATCACTATACAAATAGTAAGATATGTGTGTTAAAAAGTTAATAACTTAAAAAGTAAAATTTTCCACCACTTATTTAAAAACATGTGGTGTACCAACCGTATTCCCGTCACAATAAAAAATTTCTCACAGATAAGGCTAATGAATAATGACATGTGACACTACATGAATGATCATGAATCTTAACAAAAATTTGAGGGGATATTACTATTTACAAATATATGTTTTTATTTTTTATGCTTTGTTGGTCTTATCTTATCCTTCATGTGTCATTATCACTTCAAATTTCCAATGAAAATTTCAACCATTCTTGTCGCGCCACATGTCACTATACTTTAATAATCTCCGCTTAGATTTTTTATAATTTTTTTACTATTCACATTGCATCATGTATCCTTATCCGATCTTTTAATTTTCTAATATTTTTTATACAAATCATTCAACTCATGTGTTGGTAGCGATGAGTACTACCAACATAACATGAATATTTTTCAAAACATGTCTCGAGCTTAGAGATCTAACATAAACACGGAAAAAAGGGCCCTTGTAGATGCATTTTGGTCATTTCACATAATATGGAACGAATCTACAAGAAAATTAGAGACGAATCTGGTTGTAACATTGCTCTTTTGTTTAATAAACGATATTATCTACACTAATTGGGAGATGTTGAGTTTAACCTCACAATTTACTAATAATAATGTGATTCAAATTCACCTAACATTGCCCTTAGTTTTGAGATTTGTGATACATTTGTTTTCTGTTTTGCTAATAATTTACATATCTATTTTCGCAAAAATAAAAAATTAAATTACATATCTCTGTGTATGTATATATATTGGAAGTTTTACCATCTACAAGAAAACTAGCTATGTTATGCCATATTTCCTATTATTCAATGTCAATCCTAAGGATATTCATGCAAATCCCATACCACCTACAGAACATTCGGCAGGTGCGAAGCGCAAATCCCCTACTTCACCAAATGGAGTCCATACCTATAAGAGGTTAAGAAGAAATTGTAAACGTATTTGGTTCTCTGTTTTTGCGGTGTCTTTGTCACCTTGGTACTTTTGTATTTGCAAGGATGAAAGTTCTATGATTACCAGACGGTTTGTATTTTGCAAGGATGAAAGTTTTATGAATACCAGACAAGAAATAGGTAAAATGCACTTCTAGTAGGCGGGTATTGTCATGGATTCACAAACACGGGGTAAGATTTGAATACCCATACTTTTCTGGGCTTCAGGTTCACCATGACAGTACGATGGGATTAGATTATTATTTAAGTGCTGGCATAATGTTAATGTAATTGACTTGTTAAATGTTAGCAAAGTGATTCAAAAGAGAACCAAAGACATTTACAATTTCTTTCTTAACCCAATAACCCTCTTACAGGTATGGACTTCTTTTTGGCCAAGGCCGAGGAGGCTTCAGCTCGCCACTACAAAATCCTCGACCCAGAGAGAGAGGCGGCGAGAAACCAGTTCTTCATCAAAACTGCTCCAACACCTCTGAATTGCTACCTAGCCTCTGTAAGGTCTCTCTCTATTAGTGAAAAAGGGAATTGTTATTGGCACTCCAAAAACTTTATTTTGCACTTCAAACTTTTTATAATTAGAAAAAAAAATGCACTTGTGAAGAGTGTAGAATAAAATTTTTGGAATGCTAATAACAGTTTCCATTGAAAAATTTAATCTTTCAAAAGCAGAATGTTTTTTAATTAAGAATTGAAACAGCAATCAAAACTCCACCCCCAAGCTCAACTTTCTCTATCATAAGGTCTTTTTTTGGCAACCCAGTCCATCATTAGTTAAATAGAAAAGAGATTTTTCAGTGTGCCCTGAATACAATGTGGAACACCATATGTCATTATATAATTGGAGGACACTTGAAGAAAAAAATTCTCCAATTATGGCGGCATAATTATATGTATATGGGCTTAGAGCCTTAGATGCCCTTTATTATACCTTCTGGCTTTGTGTTTGAGGAGGGTTGATAAGTGCTCTTACTTATCCTCAACTATCAATCTGGTTGCATATGTATTAGGAAATGCTAGTTAAATTTAACAAGAGTGATTGAGAGGTAGAGTTGCATGACAGAGTGAGTTCAAACTCTGTCGATGGCTAGTCTAACATCTAATCTAACAAAATCTATCATTTGACAAAAAAGAAAAAGAAAAAAAGAAAAGCAAATAAAAAGAAGAGGACGCATCTAGGTTCGAACTTAAGACCTAGAGGCATCACAAGAGAAAAAAGGCGTAGAGCTTGCTCGTGTGAAGAAACCATAGCAAGTCTAGTATATAAGCTGATGTGCAAATGCACATCTCATTTCTTCGAATCTAAGGCCATCTCCAATGGAAAGGGTTAAAGGGGCCATCTCCAAAGGGTAGGGCCATAGGCCATGTTTTGGCAAGAAATGAGAAAAAAACCATTCCCAGTGAAGGGCTGGGCCAAAGGAGAAAGGGATCCATCGGGCCAAAGAGGAGCCTGATTACCATTAGGCTAGGCAAAACCAGCCAGCCTGTTTGAGGGGCCTATTCTGTCACAACCCACTTGTTAGCTGACATTAGCTAGTCGTTAGATTTTGAATTTTTTAGGAAGAAATTTAAAACAAACTAGAATTTTTAAATTTTTTTCTATAAATACCTAAGTGTTGCAGTCCTATTGGATTAGGAATGTGATTGTGTAAATCCTAATGCATCTAGGAGTATCTTTTATATTCCTATTAGTAGTTTAATTCCTATTAGTGATGTAATCCTAAAAGGGTAAGGATTCTACCTATCCTACTAATATATAAAGGTACAATGAGGTGATATAACACACATCTCATAATTACATATCTCTTTTTTCTCTCTTGTTGCCATCGGCCCCTCTCCCTCTTTGTCGTTTATACAGTTCAGTCAAATAAGCATACAACACGTTATTAGCATGCTTTTGCCAAAAGCTAAGGAACTGAATGATCGTAAGAGAAGGTTCTCTTCTACAAATTCAAAAGCTTCCAATCGTTTTCTACCAATCAGGTTCTTTTAATATAAATTAAGATATTTGAAACGACCTTGAAGCATGAAAACATTCCCTATGAAGCATGAACCCCTATATTTATATTTTCCTTTCAATTATATATATTGTATATATGTTCATATATTTTGTATATGTATATTTATATACACTTGTCCATGCATTACGCATTTATGCTATGTGGAATTGTGAGTCAAAGTATCGAAATTAATTTAGAAGCAATTAAGGGTTTTTAACCCTAGATATTCGGAAAAAAAAGAAGAAGGAAAATTGGGATTTTTGTAGCATCACCGTCGCACCACCATGCTGGCCTGAAGCCCAACCATGTCGAGGAAACGGTGTCATACAGACACCTAGACCATGCGCACAGCCTTTTGGGTTGTTGCCGTGTTGAAACCCAACCAGGCTCCAACCTAGGTTAACCAACCCCACGGGCCTAATGCCCTGGTCCACATCCTAAGTCCATAACTCGCAAACTTTTTCTTACTGGGCTTGAGAAAGCCCCAGCCTGTTGCTACCACAGATAACCTTTCAGGTTGGGCTTGTCCCATAACCCAAAGCCACAGTCCCATCTTCGCTAAGCCTCGGGTGAGCTGACCTGCAAGCCAGCTTCGACTAGGCTTACTTCCCGCGTTGGTCTCGACCCAAGAATGCCAACAACTTGTTGCTGGGCTTTTTTTCCCTCGGCCTGTGGCCTATTGCCACTTTTGGGCTGCTTTTGCAGCCAACCCAAGCCTCTAGGGCTTTACCCTACTCATGACACCCAAGCCCAAACCTTTTTGGGCTATGGTTTTTGAACCCAATGCTATTTTTTGGCATTTTAAATAATTTTAACTCGAATGTTATTATTCTTTTTTGCTTCTATAATCGACCATGTATGGTCCGATTTATTTAATTAATTAAAATGATTAGCAGTCCATTAATCTGACAATTAATCCACAATTATTGACCTGAAGTTCAATTTTTGGCATTAACGATTCAATAAATTATTTCGTTTCTTTAAACCATTGACTATCTTTCGTAGTCCCATTGCACTCATACTTAGGTTCATGAAGCAATCCATGAATTCACTATACTTTATTGTATATTGTATTCTGTATTCTTGTAGGTACCCTTATATGAACTAAACGTTCATAAATTAAATCAAATCTGTAGTTTTGAATTTGGTGCCTTTGAAACTTGAAGTTTTCATTCAAAACTTACCACATGAAACCCGCAACTTTCATGCTTAAATTAAACCAATACATGTCTATAGAACCTGAATGTTCTACGATATATGTCTATATGACTAACCATGTTTTGGTGTACCTTTTGTCTTAGGGACATGTTGAACTTGAACAAGCTCGATTTCACTGTTCTGGAAGTATTTGGAAAAAACTACTTGAAACGGGTTCAAGACGTGAAGCTCCATCTTACTGCAAAGAGTCTTAGAGCCACCATCAAGGAACCAATCAATGATAAACCCGTCGACAAAGCTCAGAAAGTTACTGCTATGATGTTCATTCGAAGATACATCTGTGATGCACTGTAGACCGAGTACCTCGTAGAAGAGGATCCCCGTACCCTCTAGCTCGCTTTGTCTAATCGTTTCAATCACCAGAAAAACATTAACTTGCTTGAAGCAAGACACGACTAGCAGCATTTACGCTTCCTAGACTCTAAGTCTGTGAATGAGTACAACCTGAAGTTTGTAGAATCCGATCATTGCGTAAGTTATGTAAAGATGACTTAACCAAATAGGATCTCTTAGAGAAGACATATTCGACCTTCAATGCCATCAATATTATCCTACAACAACAATATAAGGCACAAAAGTTCACCAAATTTTCGGATTTGATATCTGTTCTACTTCTCGTTGAAAAGCAGAACCAGCTTTTGATGAAGAATCATCAAGCTCGACTTACTGGCTCGAACGCTTCACCTGAAGCACTTGCGACTAATTCTAGTAGCCACAACCGACGGAAACTTCGTCGTGGCCATGGTAATAGGCGATAAGGCACACCATATTGCGTGAAAAACACTATTTTACTAACTTCGTACCTAAGAATGTACCTCTGACAACCCTCTCAAGTCCATCCAACCTAATAGAAGGATACAGAAAGGCCTATATAATGTTGTCCAATGGTACTGAATTAACCATTAAAGAGGCACTTTTTTCTCCACGTTCTGGAAGAATGTTGTTGAGTTTTAGAGATATTCGAGATAATCAATATCATATTGAAGCCATTGAAGGGAATGGTTCTAAATTTATTTATATTACTTATTACAAATATGGCCAGAAGCATATTCACGAGAAGCTGTAATGTTTTTCGAATGGGTTGTACATAACAACCATTCAAGCCCCCGAGACACACCATGTGGCCATCCCTAGTGCTGGGTTCCAGGACACTCTCTTGCTTTGGTATGATTGAATAGGACACCTCGGAGAAGATTTGATGCACCGTATGATGCACCGTATCCTCAAAGTATCTAATGGGCATCACTTGAAATCTTATCCCGGCCATCCGCTTTGCAAAGCATGCTCCTTGATGAAGTTGAACATTCAACCCTTAATTACAAAGATTATTCACGACCCCTCTAAATTTCTTTAAAGGATTCAAGGGGATATTTGTGGACCTATCTAACCAACGTGCGGACATTTAGATACTTCATGGTGTTGGTTGATGCATTGACACAATTGTCACATGTTTGCTTATTGTCCACACACAATGCTACATTTGCGAAACTCCTAACACAAATTATTAAACTTAGGGCTCACCACCCTGATTATTTAATCAAGTTGATTTGAATGGATAATGCTGGAGAGTTTACGTCACATACTTTTGATGATTATTGCATGTCTGTTGTTATTGATGTTGAACATCATGTACCTCATGTTCATACCCAAAACGGCATGGCAGAAACTTTCATAAAGTGCTTTCAAACGATAGCTCAGACTTTGATTATGAGAACCAACTTGCTCGTATCTGCCTAGGGCCACGCAATATTGCACGCAATTATGTTGGTCCGCCTGAAACCCACCGCTACCCAACCTCATTCACCGTTACAGTTGGTTACTGGATACGAGCCTGACGTCTCACATTTACATGTGTTTGAGTGCGCAGTTTATGGGCTAATAGCGCCACCACTACATACCAAAATGGGTCCTCAAAGAAAAATGGGAATCTATGTCAGTTATGATTCACCATCCATTATACGTTACTTAGAGGCCTTGACATGAGATCTCTTTACTACACATTTTGGATTGTCACTTTGATAAGGCAGTCTTCTCATCGTTAGGGGGAGATAAGATCACTAGCGTTCCTGTAAAATGTCGCGAATTGTCATGGATTACTCCCACTATGTCTCATTTAGATCCCTGCAGCCTCAGTTTAAAACTGAAGTGCGGCGCATTGATAATGTAATCCATGAAAACCTGCAAAGATGAATTTTTATTGGATTTTTATTGCAAAGATGGAGATCGAACGTTTCTCTCTCTTGCTCAAACAATTATTTTTCTTGCTTATTGATTTTCCACAAAGTACTTAAGAAGAAAGACATTGTAAAACTCAAGATTTATAAACCATGAAGGATTATGAGTAATTTTAATTTTGGTATGTGATTTCTTAAGATGGATGGTAGGTTTTATAGAGAAAAAAGAAGGATGAGGTTGTAGATAATGCCACGTGGCACACCGTAATTGGTTAAAAATCTTATCAAAATATATCATCAAGGTTTCTAAATAGATAGTGACATGTGTCACAACGGAATTGATTAAAAATCTTATCGAAAATCTATCCTTAACGATTTTAAATAGATAGTAATACGTGGCGCGAGAAAAATTATTTAAAAATCTATTCGAAAATCTATCCCCAAAAATTATACTTTTAAATAATGACACATGGCGTGATTAGATCGATTAAAATTCCTATCCGAAATTAAAAATGAAATTATTTTTATTATTTTATAAAATAAAAATACTAATATTTTAATACGAATTGTCTGGACTATTCATTATAGGGTGAAGATTTACTGGGTGGGATAGTTACTGTTCACTAGATTGAGTTGGCCATTGCCTAGAAGGGCCTTACTACACTAAAACTGGTCTTAGACCATCTCCAACCAACAACAACAACAACAACAACAACAAAGCCTTTTCCCACTAAGTGGGGTCGGCTATATGAATCCTAGAACGCCATTGCGCTCGGTTTTGTGTCATGTCCTCCGTTAGATCCAAGTACTCTAAGTCTTTTCTTAGAGTCTCTTCCAAAGTTGTCCTAGGTCTTCCTCTACCCCTTCGGCCCTGAACCTCTGTCCCGTAGTCACATCTTCGAACCGGAGCGTCAGTCGGCCTTCTTTGCACATGTTCAAAATCACCGGAGCCGATTTTCTCTCATATTTCCTACAATTTCGGCTACTCCTACTTTACCTCGGATATCCTCATTCCCAATCTTATCCTTTCTCGTGTGCCCACACATCCCACGAAGCATCCTCATCTCCGCTACACCCATTTTGTGTACGTGTTGATGCTTCACCACCCAACATTCTGTGCCATACAAAATGACTAAATATAGCCCCGTCCATAATTATAGTCATGCAAGATATTATTTTTAAATGAACAATGCCCGGCTATATTTATATATCATCTCCAACCGAAAATGGCTAAACATAGCCCCTCAATAATTTATTATTTTTAAGTTTGTTCTTTTAACTTATTGGTTAATTGAATTAAATTACCATATTAAAATAAGGTTATCTAAACATATTTTGAGTGTCATTTGTCGCTAAATGAATAAGACTCTGGATTTTTTATCTTTATATAATCTCAATAATTTTTCAGATGAGATTTCTAGTGACACAGATGTCAAGTCTTTCCTTTAGTTGAAGTTGTGGTCATATGAAAAAAAAAATAGGGGTGTGCTATCTACACACTCCAAATTACTTCTTACACACCATTTGTTAATTTCTGTCCATTAATCTTCTTCAATTCATTCGATCTGACAACCGAAAATTAGAAATATGTGTGAGAAGTAAAAGGGGGTATGTGGATATCACACCCCAAAAAATATTGAAATGAAGTCTATTCTTCAAATGTATTCAATTGAAATGAAGTCATTATCACAAAACTCATATCCGAAAAATTCTAATTCTGATTAAAACTAAAAATTAAAATAAATAACAACCAAAACCAAAACCAAAGGAAAAATCGAAAATGCAAATGAAAATTGGATTATTGGAGGCTGACTATGAATGCATGCCTAAATATTCACTGCACAGCATTCCCAAAAGTGAATTGTTTTACCTGTGGCCGTTGGATTCTTACATGTTGGATCTGCAAAGAGAATGCAGCAGTAGCTGCTGGGCCCCAGCAAACGGGCTGGGTATCAAACTAAGCTTGGCCAACCCGGTAGCCCGTTCCCCATCTTTTAGCTTGGTGGGCTCCACTAAATTTTAGCCCAGTTTTCAGGTTGGATATGGATTTTGTTCAAATCATGCCATATTTTGGCCATTTAGGTCATCTTCAACCGAAAATGCTATGTTTAGCTTCCGTCTAGATTATAACTTTGTAAGAAATTATTTTTTAATTAACAGTGTTAGGCCATATTTATATACCACCTCCAATTGAAGGAGGCTATTTTTTAGCCCCCTCAATAATTTAGTATTTTAAGTTTTTTATTTAATGTATTGGTTAATTGAATTAAACTAACATATTAAAATAAGGTTTTCAGACATATTTTGTGTATCTGATAAGCTCATATTTATATATATTTTACATCAAATTCACTTGTCTTTTCTTAGTTAGTTCATTATATTTTTGAGCTATTTACTGTTTTTGTGTTTTGTAGGATTTGTTAAGCAAAGAAAAGAAAAATAGCACAAGCGGGATTTTAAGTAACAAATTCGTCAAAACTGCCTGTACAGATCAACTGATTTTGGAAGCAAGTTGCGAACAACTCAGGATGAATTAGAGAATGAGCCTTATATGCTTGGAAATCTACGGATGTCTATTTTCTGAAGCATTTCACAGATTGTTAATATCATTTTTCTAGAATAAGTTATGGCTGTTTTAACATTGAAAGGGAGCAGTTTGTAACTACAATGAAAGCAATAAACCATAAATCTAGCAGCCAAAACTAATGCAGTCAAGAACTAGCTAGCTGACACCTATTCAAATATCAGAGGAAATGGAATTAAAGATGAGGATTAAGAGGGAGTAATTGGCATAAAGGCTTCCCAAAAAGTTACAATTGTTTTACCATTTTCTTTCATTTATTGTCATCACTAAATTGCTATTAGTGGGGGGAGTTAAAAAAAAATGCTGCAGGTTGCAGTGGAAAGGAAGGGAAAAAAACAAAAGGCATAAGCATTGGAGAAGGAAGGGAGGAAAGAGGAAATCTTGGCATTCTCTTATCAAACTCATGTCTTTCTTTTGGTTTTATTTAAGGATTATGTGTAGCTAATTTTTTGAAGTTAGGGGCTGTTTTGAAGCCCCAAATATGATTGCAAGTTTGTTATGACATTTCATTTGAATTACTTTTATGAATGGATGAAAATTGGTTCACTACTTATGTCAGTGATGAATTTTTTATGTGTTTTCTACGGATGCATACTTAATAAGCATATCTAGGATTCTAATGCATGAATATGTGTGTGCATGCCCTTGTCGAATGAGGATCTACATATGTTCTAAAGTAGTTCTTGTTAATTGCGATTAACATGTGAACCAATTTCTAGGATATGTAAGGTAACGCTAGTACTTACAATGCCTTGTGATGACTTAAACTCTTTTCATTCTTAATGATTTATACTTGTTAAATTTATGAACACGCCATTCTAGATTGCATGCTAGAGACTAAGTTAAGTTGAAAACGTCATTCTCTTAACATACTACATAAAAAAGAGTAATAGGTTCAGTTCTAACATTGAGCCAACTTGAGCATCTTCATTCGGAAATAAAAGGAATTTGAATGAAAGATAACATGTTTGCATGATTATTTGGTTGTGTATAACAATTCCCCTAACTCATTTTTCTTAATTTGTGAACTACTTAAAATATGTTTCTATCCTGTTTTTGTTCAATTTAATTTAAATAGAAAATCAACTCTAAAAATCTCAAACATTTGTGTGAGTGTAGCTCTATATGTCTAGTATCTTCATATAAAATTTTGTAGACTTTAAATAAGTGCAAGTTGGTCTAATAATATTATTTCGGTGGCTGGTCAGTAGGGACAGCAGCCCAGTTTTTGTGACATTTAAAGTAGTTAGATAAAACAATCTTCTGCAGGAAAGACCCTTATTTTCATATGCTACAATTGACAAATCTTAGTGTTAATAAGGAAAATCAATAGGACATTTGTGTGCTAATTTTTGGTGTGCTTTTAATCCTATCAGTACCACTTGTCTCTAAATGAATAAACCTCTAGATTTCTTATCTTATATATAATCTCAATAATTTTTAGGATATGATTTTGAGTGACACGTTTTGCTAAATGTTGTTTAAGTTTCATGTTATTAAATATTTTAATTTTACTTGCATGTTAACAACTTAGACATTAATTCAAAGATCACAATTTAATTGAATTACAATTAATTGAAATACAACATCTTAAATATTAAAACTACAACAGTGGTGGAAAGATGTTGAGCTCTTGCATGACAGCGTGGGTTCAAATCCCGTCGGTGGTTAATCTAACAAAATTTATCGTTTGACAAAAAAAAAAATTACAACAACTTAGCTATTAAAGATTACAACAAATTAGGAGTTTAAGGAGTCTAAAGAATTGAATAAAATGAGGTAAGATAGTATGGAAAGGTAAAAAATAATGTGAGAAATTGTGTAGAAATAATGGGAAAAATGCTCCTAATCGTAGGAAAAAGAGTACATTAAGATCAAGTGAGTATGCTTCTGGATACTCCTCTTGAGTTAGACATAACTTCTAAATAAGAGAACTACAAGCAATTCAATTTAGACAATTTACGCATACCGATTCATTGGAGGAGCTTCTGAAAAGTAGATTTGGGCAATGACTTGGTGAAGAGATCGGCCAAGTTGTCATGGAAACAGATTTGTTTGATTTCAATGTTCTGATGTTGTTGTTACTGGTGAAAGTAAAAGAACTTCAACGCTATGTGTTTGGTGTTGTTTCCCTTGATGTATCCCTTCTTTAACTACTCAATACATGCGGCATTGTCTTCAAAGATCGTTGTAGGAAGGTCAACGACAGATGTAAGACCACTAGTGCTTTAAATATGTTTCACAACTGCTCTCAACCAAAAGCACTCTCGCGAGAATCTCAGCATGGTTCGAAGAAGTCACAACTAGGGTTTGCTTGGTTGACCTCCAAGATATAGTGGTGTCTCTAACGGTAAAGACATAATCCATTTGAGAACGTGTCCTACATGGGTCAGACAGATAACTAGCATCTGCGTAACCAACGAGGCTATAATCAACTTGAGGATTGAGTGGGGCGGTGGCTCCTCTTGAGGATTCATGAGTGTAGAACAAGCCCAAATTTGTCGTACCCTTAAGGTAGTGGAAAATATCTTTAACACCATTCTAGTGTCTGCATGTAGGCGTGTTGTTGTATATAGCTAAAAGATTAACAACGAAAGAGATATCGGGTCTAGTGCATTGAGCCAAGTACAATAAAGCACTAATTGCACTTAGGTATGGAACTTCAGGCTCCAAAACCTCTTCCCCGTCCTCCTTTGGACGGAATGGATCTCATTTAGCATCTAGAGTCCGAACGAGCATTGGAGTACTTCCATCCGAACAATGTTCGATCTACAGACCGAGACAATATCAAGTTTTCCCAAGATCTTTTATCTCAAATTTCGATTTCAAATGCATAGCAATTTCCTCAAGCTCTGTGGGAGTTTCGATGAGGTATATGTCATTGACATAAATTGCAACGATTGCAAATCCGGAATGTGACTTCTTAATGAACACGCATAGGCATAGTTCGTTGTTCACATAACCCTGACTTGTCAAATATTCACTCAGACGGTTATACAACATCCGCCCGAATTGTTTCAATCCGTAGAGTGATCTCCTCAATCTAATCGAGAGAGTGTTCTGTGGTCTAGAACTATTTGAACCAGTCAATGGAAGTCCTTCTGGAACTTTCATGTACATTTCCGTATCTAAATCCCCATAAAGATACGCGGTTACCATATCCATAAGCTGCATATTAAGTTTTTCGGAAACTACCAAACTGATAAGGTAGCGGAACGTTATGACGTCCATTACAAGGGAATACGTCTCCTCGTAATCAATCCCAAGGTGCTGAGAGAAGTCTTGCACCATGAGGCATGCTTTGTATCTCCTTATGAAAACCCACTTGTAACCCACATGCTTCACATGTGGTGGAGTAGGAACTATAGGCCCAAGGGATAAGAGACATGGGTGGTTGGGCAGATGAAGAACCTTTGGTGGATCTGCGGAGAGCATGAAGATGGTCGCTAGAGAAGAGGAGGGATTGGGCGGGGCAAGGAAAGAAGATGGAGAAGAAGAGGGTTGTTTGGTCTCAGGTATAAAATGTGTTTGGTTACAGGGATGGCAAAATATTGGAAGAGAATTAAACAACATGTGTTCTAAAATTATTGGGCCAAATTAAATGGTTAGTAAATTGAGTACTCCCCAAGGAGTACCCAAGTATTATTCTATTATTACGAGGTGCCGAAGGATTCGAAAATAATACAATAATTTAGGGGAAGAGATTTTAGAACTCAGGACACGTGGGTAGAACCCAACACCAAGTCCACTAGAATATGGATCCACATATACTCAAATCATTTGAACCAAGGAATTGAATCTCAAATCCTTGATGATCCTGACTTTTTGCTAGGTTTCCTTTACATTCACCAGATGCTTAATCAATATCTCTTCGTTTTTCTGTAATCTAACAAATTCATGTTCAATAACGTGAGGAAAAGTTTGCCTTATTTCCTGTAGGCTCAGAAAAGAAGTTGTATCTACATACCATGTGCCATTTACTTCCTTTATGTCACAACTTTGCAAGCACAACCTCGTTGTAGAGAGGCCTTTCGTAATCTTCTCGATTTCTGAAAAATCTTTTATCAATTCATTCAAAATGCAAAAATACATTTTTCAAAAAATGTTTCATACCCTTTCTGCTCTTAGAAGCCATTGTCATTGAAAAAGTTATAATGATATCCTCCAAACCATCTCGTATGATTTGGAGGATTTCATTAAAAATTTTGGAATGAAAGTGACTTCCAAGAGGGGAAAGGGTAATAAAACATTTTGTGAAAAAGGTATTTTGGCATTTTGAATGAAGGAATTGATACTCACAAGGTTGGTTCAAAAATCGAAAAAATTACGAAAGACCTTTCAACTAGTAACGCTTATGTGGCATAAAAAAAGTCAGACAATATGGAAGTGCAACTTATTTCTGAGGCTACAAAAAATTAGGCAAACTTATGCTTACGATATTAAACATTAATATGTTGAATTAGAAAAGAATAAAAAAAAACGTTGGTTGAATACTTGGTGAATGCAAAGGAAACCTAACAAAAAGTCATGATCATCAGCAAATTAGTTTATATTTGTTACAAACCAAATGTAAAATAGTTTATAATTTTAAGAAACGAAAAGTAAAAATTTAGGATTGTTTAGTTAATGAAAACTTATAAGTAAAAGATCTTAGATTCGATTCCTGCCTAAGATGAATTTGAACACAAATCCCAAGCATCCCTAAAAACAACTACAAATAATGCAGATATTTAACAAGGATGAGTAAATAGATGGGAAACTGCTGACAGAACCCAGCATCTCTAAAAACGAATCACAAGTGTTCTTCATTCAAAACCCAAATCACAAACTAAGCTTGATAGACGGAGCCGTTGAAGAGACATAGATGATATGGACTGCGGAGAGCATGATATGGACAGCTGGAGTCAAGAGACGAATATGGAGGTGAGAATCGACGAGATTAGAGAGTGCCGACGAAGAGATAAGGGAGAATTGCAGAGATTGAGAGCTGTATGATTAGAGAGGATGAAGGAGGGGGCTTGGGGGTGATATCCACTGGTTTGAAGGGTTTTTATGGAAAAAAAAAGGAAATCATAGGATTGAATAAGGACACGTGGCACTGTATAAATTGTCGAAATCTTAACATAAATCTCAACGGATAAGGCTAATGGATAATGACACGTGGCATTGCATGGGTGGTCGAGAATCATAATAAAAATATGCTCGGTAGAAAAACGTCTATTTGATAGCTTCGCGCGCTAGTCTTTTATTTCATTGCCATAAAATAACCGCTTGGTAGAAAAACCTGAAACTTTGATACAAATAAGCTGAGAGGCTCATGAACATTCTCCAATTAAAATCACTCCATAATTCATTTGTTTGATTACTTTTTGCTCAAGAAAAAGTCTCATGTCCTACATTAAAAATATAAATCAATCTCACCAAAACATACCAAGAATGGGGTAAAATATATAATATGAAATCGACTAATCAAATACCTCCAAACTTAGCCTTTTGCTTGTCCTCAAGCAAAACAAAACTCAAAAACTTTTGCTTGTCCTCAAGCAAAACAAAACTCAAAAACAAAAACTAAACAAACAAACTAAAAACTTACAAGCCTTTACTAAGGCAAACTTTGTCTTTCAAGTCGCAATTCATAAAAAAAGTTAAAAATTAAACATCTTTCCAAAAAATATATAACTAATCTCACCATAAAGTCCAAGCCATTTTGAGTCAATTAGAAAAGAATTCATAAACTTTCTTTAGTGTAAAGTGAACTTACATAATTAAGGAGACTCGACTAGAATCTCTACCTCCTAGAATCTCTGCCTCCTAGAATCTCTACCTCTTGCCTTATTTATTTAATTTATCCTTCACTCACACATACTAACTTTAATATATTTTTTTTTTTAGGAAAACAGTGGTGGTCATGCAATGTTAGTTCCCTTAAGCTTCCGATCCAACTCTATGGTGGAAGTAACCTTCACCTTGTCTATTTGTTTTAATGTTTAAAATAATCTATAGATATTAACTTAAAAAGTTGAAAATTTTGAACTGACACAAAATTTAAAAACTTAAAAATTTACTTCTCACCCCCAAACTTAAAGCACACGTTGTGTTCAAGGTATGAAAAATAAAAAGAAAATAAGTAAAAACCAAAAACAATGAACAAAAATAAAAGACAAGAAAAAAAAAATAGAAAGCCTAGAAGAAGTTTTAAAGAAATCCTAACCTAAAAGAAACGACATAACAAATAGTAAATAGAGGAAACTTGATATAACTCCAATTTTTTGAGCTCATAGTAGGAATGGACCAATTTATTAAAATAAGTCCAATTTTTTACATTTAATTATTTTATTATCAATAATTATCTCTTAAAAGAAAAAACTTATTGTAAAAATCAAATTTCTTCCTAATTGTCTCTTTGATTATTTATTTTTATATTTTTTTTGTTATTTCTTGTTCTTCCTCCTGCTTTAACCCATTCATAGATTTTTTTTTAAATTTTTATAATCAACCTATATCACAGGTTAATTGTATTTATCTACCTATATGATAGATTATTTTTCATAGTCAACCTGTCACAGATTAATGTGTCTTGCTTGTAGGTATATTATGTTTTTTTTATACCTTTTAGTTAAGTTTCATATCTCACTTATAGGTATAATATATATTCATATATTTGCTACTTGAGTTAGGGTAGAATGTTTTACAGATAGATTTATGTTAGTATATTAATTTTTTTTTGTTTATAAGATATTAATTAGATATTTTGGAGTTGAAAAATGCATAATATTACAAGATTTTAATTGATTTTTTTTATAATTATTTTTTTGGACCTGGATCTAAAAGCCCCTAGTAAATAAAAGCAAGTGGTCTTTTACCACAGTGGTGGAAAAGTGTTGATCCCTAAGCTAGATATAAGGGCTTCAACATTTTCAATATGTAGGGAATAACAGTTTGAAGTTTCATTTTTTCAATATGTAGGCTAGATATAAGGGCCTCATCGTTTTCATCTTCAAAAAAATGTCCCATATTCTTATCGGTTTTTCATCACGTAAATCCAAAGTTTCTAAGCACACCAAATTAGAAAATATGACGATAACATGAAAACAAGTAACCTTTAAGAAAAAAATTATAAGTGCACTAGGTCACCAATATTACTTGGGATATTAAGTTTTTGCTACACATTGTCTAACTTCAATACCCTGAGCAATTTTAGGGTGCGTTTGTTGCACTGGACTATCTCGAACTGGACTAACTTCAAAGACTAATCTGGACTGGCTTGGCTTAGACTAAGCAGAACAAAAATAGTGAAGTGTTTGATGCACTACCAGACTATATCCTAGACTAAATGATGAAAGAAAACAAAAAGTGATCAACAAACTGAATTTTTGGTCTCAGACACAGAAAAATATTAAACTACTACAAGCTTAAATCACACAAAGTTCGCATCAAAATTAGAAAAAAAAACTTGATCACAGAAAGTTCACATCATAGACAGCAGTCACTAACAAACAATTTAGCCATGAATATGTAAGCACATCATAGACAGGATTGGGAGGTCTCTGCATAGACAGGATTGGGGGGTCTCTCACTACAACAAAACTGGGCTTTGGGTACAAAACTAAGGACACAAATGAAGAGTTTGTGTCTCTAAGAACACCAATACAATGGAACAGTGTCCATTCAATAAAGAGCACAATGCATTGTGCCCAATGTAAAAGAAAATGGACACAAACACATTAGGCTGACAACTTTTTGATAAAAAATACACACAAAGGGATATTTGTGTCCATACATAGACTTAAGCGCACAATTGTACGTGTCCTACTTTTATAATCGCATAAGTATATGTGTCTTACTAAACAAATCTGGACACAAAATCGTTTTAATATTATTTTTTATTGATCAAGGCCCACCACCGCACCCCACTCAAAATTTTCACTCACTTTCAATCTCTCTTCCACAGTTCCACTTACCGTCCCTCTCTCGTCTTTCCCTTTTTCCCCTTCCTCTTACTCTCTCTCTCTCTCTGTCTCTCTCTCTCATCTATCGACTATCCCTCCCTCAGACTCCCTCTCTCTCTCTCTCTCTCTCTCTCTCTCTCTCTCACCTATGTCTCTCTCTCCGACCCCCTTTCTCTCTCTACCTTCCCGGATTCATCCATCTCTCTTTTCCTTCTCCATCTGGTGATTTTTGATGAACTAATCCCAGATTTGGTTCATCTCGCTTCCCTTTCCCGATCTGGTGGTTTTTGATGAACCAATCCAAGGCTGCACATCAATAAAAATATCGTGGGTTGCAGGGGTGGGGAAAACAAATCTCATCAATCCGCCACTTCGCCGCTAGATGGGTTTGGGCGGATGTTTTCTGTAAGTTTACAAGTTGTAATTAAGAGTAAGATCCCTCTTGCCACTCTCTTCTTCAAGTATTAGTTAATTTTTAAGTTTGAGTTTCTTTTGTGCTATTTAATTTTTGGGATTGTCTTCTTCAAGCTATGTTGATCTGGATTTGATGAAGGCTTTGATGGATGGATCTGGGATTATATTTTGTATCTCTTTCTTACTCTCAGCTTCCAGCCACAACCTCATATAGATGGGTATTTCTGAAGCTTAAAGTTGCAATTATGATTTCAGATTTCTTTTATTTTATTTTTTAATATGTAGTTTACTTCTGGGGTGATTGTTTGGGTACAGTGCATGTTGATTCTAAGAGAAGATTTGAATATGTGAAGTGCAGGTCTCCGATTGCTCCATTTCCGGAGTGTAAGTACATCTCTGCATCTTTATTTCATCAATTATTTTTTATTTTGTTATATTGAGTTCCCAAATTACAGATCTTGCACTGACTTTTCGAGACTACTGAATCTGGAACATGCCAAACAACGTGTCTTGCATTTTTCAATTTGCAAAAATCCACACTAATGGTTTGGGGTTTGATAATCCTGGGTTAGTCTTTCAATCAATGTATTTTGATTATATGGTTATGTATGCTAAGGAACAAAAATAAGGAAGCATTTATGATTCAGTTAATCACTAGATTAAGAGAACTGTTTGTATATTTTTCCAAGGTAGGGGCTGGTTTTAAAACAACTGAACCTTCTTATTATTTTCCGCTTCAAAATTATATTTTTATTTGGTTTGATACAAACAGCAACAACAACAAAGCTAGATAGCTTATGAAAATTATCATTTTTACATAAAAGAAATAGTAGCTTATTTGAGATAATTGCAAACTCATTT
The DNA here is from genome assembly GCF_916048215.2 of Malus sylvestris. Lineage (NCBI taxonomy): Eukaryota > Viridiplantae > Streptophyta > Magnoliopsida > Rosales > Rosaceae > Malus > Malus sylvestris. The sequence continues at coordinate 4,409,564 of NC_062271.1, read as the reverse complement.
CACTTGTTACTTTCATAGCTTTTTTTTTAATTTTTTTTTATCTTACAATACAAGGTAAAAGTGTAAAATACATTAACGAATGGGAAGGGTTAATAAATATCCTTTTATTTCCCACATGTATCTAAACATGTAATTAACTCATGTTGAGCTTCAAATTTACTAGGATGATTACAGTCTTTTAGCTCTCCCATATGTAGAATGAAAATAGCTAATATTAATTCGTTTTTTGACAGAAAATTGCGATGGAAGAGTTTCTGATGTCAGAAAGTTTGACTTTATGACTTGGAGTTGAAGAGTGAGTTTCTGATTACATAAAATTTGATTGGATATATACTGAGTCTAAATTTCTTCTTGATATTTTTACCTTCTTCAAATATGCATATCTTATACCAAACCCATTTGCAAAACCTCTTTATCTGTACTCATTTAGTCATTCTTGGCTCAGCTATACTTTTCAGAGTTTCCGAAATTTGAAAATAGCTCAAAACTATATAGAACATGGTATGAAAGTTTTTACCAAACCAACATTTGGTAATTCGGCTAAAGTGTTGCCAAAGAAATGATGTGACATCGAAGCTAGCTTGCTGTTATTTCATGTCAAATATACCAGACTTTTGTTCTCAGAAGTTTTGGCTTAGACTCTGCCTTAGTTGTGTTGGGAGTTTATTTTTGATAAATTTTCAGAAGTCTCTTGGTTGATAGTCTAGATGAACTAGTGATCCTAAATCTATAGGAAGCCAGAAGTGATGAACCATGGACAAACACAAACAAGAAGACTAGAAATAATCAGTTGACTTCTAGTGGGATTTAATATGCATGTCAATGCCATGTTTAGTTGTATATCTTTCTTTGTGCTAATATATGTTTACTGATCTTTAATTTTACCTCAAAAATGTTATCACCCTTTACCCACTAGAATTTTAGTTCTAAAACTCCTCAGACTAAGTATCTTGGTGGTTTCATAATTGGATTGCTGAGCAGAAAGTTTGTGTGATCAAGCATGTATCATTGTAATTGGGAATTTGTGGCGTGATACTGTTGTGATGTTCATGCAGTGTTTCAATGAATAAATTTTCCATGTCATTTCCATTATGATTAGAAACTAAAAGCATACATTATATTAATTTCAAATAGGGTCTTTAAAGTCTCTATTTTAGACTTGGGTAGTTATGATTTTGATTCACACTGAAATGATCCGAGTTTGTTGTATGTAGTTGAAAAATTAGACCTTTGGTAGTAAGGTTTGTGTAATTGTTCTATTTATGTTTAGGTAAAATTGCTGAAATTAGTTTAGTTGCTTTACAAGGTTGTGTTTATTTGGATTTCTGGTGGGTGAATTTCAGTTTTCAGCTCTTTGGGCACCAACACTAGCAGCTGCACCATTTGCTTACAATCTTTGGAAAACTAAGCATTGGGGTATGTGTGTTTTTGCAAGAAAATTTGAAACTTTTTGTTGAGGATGAAGATTGATATTGATTGAGAGAAGGATATACATTTTTATGGTCAAATTTTTGTTAGAGATTGCTATTTGAGATTACTATCAACTCAAACATTTGTTTTTCTTATGATTTCTAAGCTTATAGATTAAAAATGTCAGCTTCAATAACTTGTTATATGATCAAGTAGAAGATTGGGGTAATGGCAAATTTAATGTTTGCTTTCTACATTTTCTTATATTGCTCTATTGTTTTAGGCTGTATATAAATTGTAAAGTGTTTATGCTTACTGAGTAAAATTAAAAAGTTAATTAGGTCCTCTTGAGGAATACAGGGAATAAGCCTATGGGTGTTAACTTAGTTCTTTGATTGTTTCTCAAATGATAACATCAAATCTGAATGTTTACATGCATCTGCAAAATATTTGATGTCATCTGCTAAGTACTAGGTTGCATTGCATCTTTGAAAAATGATTAATCAGTTGACATATTAAACTTATTCATTAACTTTTGTTATCAAATTGTGAGTTCAACTGTAAACAAGTGCCAAACAGTAGAAGCAAAGATAACTGAAAACTCCAAAACAAGCCACCTAAAGATTAATAAATATATTAATTAGTTAAATTTGCAACTATTATTTCTCTCAGCAATTGAAAAAATGGGTGCGCCGGTATTACTATTTCGTTTTATTATGTGATATTTGAATTTATGTTTTTTTTAAATATTTGACCTATTGGGCACAATAATAAAATTTGTGCCAACATTGGATGAGAAGTACTCTGACAGCATTGTCAGAATTGAGGCACAAAAGACCCTTAATTTGTGCTTGCATCTTTAGCACGAAACACGAAATTGTGCCCTTTGACAAATGGTGACGCCCATAGAGGGCACATACAATATTTTAGTTGTTGCACTATTGCCATTGGTCTATGGGCACAATTGTGGGTGCTCTTTGACCTCAAAGGGCACAGATAATTTATTGTGTGCAGTGCCCATATTTGTTGTAGTGTCTGGGAAGGATAATCCCCTCTCTCTGATAGTGATGCACAAATCTCAAATCGCCTTTTTCTCATCACCTGCCCCAAATGACAACAAAAAAAACATTTTAAACAAAATCCATTTACCCAAAATTCAAATTACCCATGCAATATGTGCCTTTTCTGAAAATCACAAGGAAGATGCAACATTTTCTAACCTGATTGAGCTTCTGCAGAGATGGGCATGGCCGCATGGCTGAGATGCTCCCACAGGGAAGCGGGATTATGATAATCCGCAGATGCTGCTAATTTGCTGAGAGTCATTGCATGTACAATAATAAGGAATGGATCTTAAGGGCTTCAAGTTTGTAATCAGAGGGGAAAAGAAGAACCCAGAAAAGGGTATTGAGAAATGAAGGTTGAGTAGATGAAGCAAGTCAATGAGGTCGAGCAAGACGAAGCCCAAAGCCCGTGCCGTCGAAAATCGAGGTCCAAAATGACGGAGGCGTGATCGATATCTTGTCTAATCTGGGTTAGAGGTGAATCGAATGACGGAGCTCATGGATTCTCCGATTGAGAGTCAAATTTGAGGTCTTGTTCGTTCGTGATTCTAGGTTCGGGACGAGGAGAAAGGGAAAAGAAGCGAGAGATGATGGTGATGAAATTGAGGGTCCACTATAAAACCAATCGACAATATGGAGAGTAGCCCAAGATTATATAAGCACATAGCAAACCTTGTCCCTCATTGATGTGGGACAACTGTCAACACGCCCTCGCACATGTGGCCGATTTTCAAGCCTACACGTGGACAACAATTGGGTGACATGGAGCGCGTGTGGCCGTTTGGCTTCACACGAGGACAACCCCCTCTAATACCATGATGAAATTGGGGTTCCACCATAAAACCAATTGGCAATATAAGGAGTAGCCCAAGATCATATAAGCACATAGTAAACCTTGCCTCTCACTGATGTGGGACAACTCTCAACACGCATCCGCACATGTGGCAGATTTTCAAGCCTACATGTGGACAACAACAGGGTGATGTGGAGTGAATTTGGCCTTTTGACTTCACACGAGGACAACCCGTTCTGATACCATGATAAAATTGAGCGTCCACTATAAAACCAATTGGCAATATAGGGAGTAGCCCAAGACTATATAAGCACATAGCAAACCTTGTCCTTCAGCGATGTGGAACAACTCTCAACAGATGGAGCAGGAAGTGACGCTAGGAGGACAAAGCTAGTTCTTAGCTAGTCCCATGGTATGTGGGGGGCCTTGCTAAGACCGCCTAGCGCGGTCCTTAGTCGAGGCGAGTCCTCTTTTATCCCATTAATGTTAATTCTGCCGAGCAACAAACATGAGACTAGACTAGATACAAGATCAGACTAGACTAATTTTCAAGGGATACTTTGGATGCGGTCCCTAATCCTTAACATTCTTTGACTAAAACCTTAATGGTATTCAAAGTTTGATCAAAGTCCTTTGTACACCTCATTATATTACAATTAATATTTATATTTTTATAGTTTTGACATTAATCGTTTGATATTTTATGAGATTTATAATCCTATAAATTTAAAATCCCTCATTATAATACTATTATAAACGGTTACAATAAAAAAATTCAAACATTTTGATTGAATAAATGGATAAAAACTATGTAAAAATAAGAAATAATAAATGGCAAACAAATGTATCCATAGTGTTAAAATTATTGGCACATTTTACAAAAAAATTGGTACATTTCACATATAACAAAGTGATACATTAATAAAGAAGAATGGGTACATTGTAAATAAATTAGGGTATAGATAAAAGATTAAAAAATTACGAGTACAAATGAATTTTAAAAAAAATATAGGCGCTAAAAGAAATTAATACAACAACAACAACAACAACAAAGCCTTTTCCCACTAAGTGGGGTCGGCTATATGAATCCTAGAACGCCATTGCGCTCGGTTTTGTGTCATGTCCTCCGTTAGAACCAAGTACTCTAAGTCTTTTCTTAGAGTCTCTTCCAAAGTTTTCCTAGGTCTTCTTTTACCCCTTTGGCCCTGAACCTCTGTCCCGTAGTCACATCTTCGAACCGGAGCGTCAGTAGGCCTTCTTTGCACATGTCCAAATCACCGGAACCGATTTTCTCTCATCTTTCCTTCAATTTCGGCCACTCCTACTTTACCTCGAATATCCTCATTTCCAATCTTATCATTTCTTGTGTGCCCACACATCCCACGAAGCATCCTCGTCTCCGCCACACCCATTTTGTGTACGTGTTGATGCTTCACCGCCCAACATTCTGTGCCATACAACATCGCTGGCCTTATTGCCGTCCTATAAAATTTTCCCTTGAGCTTCAGTGGCCTATGACGGTTACACAACCCGCCGGATGCACTCTTACACTTCATCTATCCAACTTCTATTCTATGGTTGAGATCTCTCTAATTCTCCGTTCTCTTGCACGATATATCCTAGGTAGCGAAAACGGTCGCTTTTTGTGATCTTCGCTAGATTGCTCCGATCATTAGTGTGGATAAGTATATAAATGGATATAGATAGGAAAGCAAACACAAGATGTACGTGGTTCACCCAGATTGGCTACGTCCACGGAATAGAGGAGTTCTCATTAATTGTGAAGGGTTTACACAAGTACATAGGTTCAAGCTTTCCTTTAGTGAGTACAGGTGAATGATTTAGTACAAATGACATTAGGAAATATTGTGGGAGAATGATCTCGTAATCACGAAACTTCTAAGTATCGGAATGTGGTATCGTCTTGACTTGCCTTATCTGTCTCACAGGTAGATGTGGCATCTTCTCTGGAAGTACTCTTCCTCCATCCAGGGGTGGTATCTGTAACTGGTGGAGATGCACAAGGTAATGTATCAATTTCACTTGAAGCTTACTTGTAGTTTCAGGCTTGGTCAAGCGCGATACAAACCATGTAGTAGGAGTCCCTCAAGTTGCCGAGCTAGGGGATTTGCTGAAAGAGGTGACAGACAAGGTAAACAATCAGAGCTCCGGCTGATTGTTCACATTCTCCCTATCTTGCAGGCAGCATGAAGGATAAAGAGAAGAAAAATGAGAAGAGATGATATGGGATACTTTTGCTTTTGAAGAAGTAACTTTCCACAGGCTTATTCTTGAACTGAGCTGGAGGGTTTTCTGGTTTCCTCCAGAGTATAAGGCCGACTGAAGAATTTGAGGGTCAAAACAAGTCCATCAAATCTAGAGTACGTTCGACCCTACTGATATGGGATACTTTTGCTTTGACAGAGTAATGGATGTATCGGCACGTGTGCTGTTACGCTTGTCTCCACATGCTTCCTTGTATCCTTCTCACTTGCCCTATCTGTTCCTCAGGCAGATGCGGTATCTTCCCTGGAAGCATAAGATGTTGAAGATGAGTACTCGAGAGCAATGCCAGGTAAGTAAGTTCCAGGCAGTCAGTTCCTGGCTGGAAGCTTGATTCCAAGTGCTGACTGATTGCTCTCTTTCTCCTTGTCTTGCAGGTAAGAACAAGGCCAAAGGAAAAGACAGGGAAAAAGCATGATATGGGATACTCTTGCTTTTAACCCTGATGATATGAGATATTCTTGCTCTAGTATAACTTGTTTGCAGAGGTATTATCGGGGGGAAAGAAAGCTGAATATTTCGAAAGGCTTCGTTGAGAGTGCCCTCTCATATATGAGGAAGGGTTGAGCATTTTTGCAGGTCTGTCTGTCCGTTGGGGATGGAGGTTGACATATATAGGAGTCTCCTTAACAACAAGTAGTAATGCTATTCCTTTACCCTGTCAGAGCACTTTGAAAAAGTGGTCTGTGGTATGTGGAAAGCTGATGTTGCGTGTGAAGATTACAGACAGCTTTATCCAAGGAGATCCGGCTCTTGTAGTTGGGAAAGTGTTGCCTCTTCGGTTTTCGAACAAGCAATCCTATCAGGGATCTGGCTCTCGAGATTCGGAGAACGATGTCTCTTCGATTTTTGAGAAAGCAATCCTGCTGGGGGTCTGGCTCTCGAGATTCGGAGAGCGGTGTCTCTTCGATTTTTGAGAAGGTAATCATGTTGGGAGTCTGGCTCTCGAGATTTGGGGGGCGGTGCCTCTTCGATTTTGGAGCAAGCAATCTTGTTGGGAGTGTTTTCTCGAATGTGAGTAAAGGTTGGGCATGTTTGCTAGTCTACCTTGCCACGAAGCACAGAGGTTGACACACAGGGACTTTCCAATTATCCAGCAATGGTACTGTTCATTTACCCTCTCTTCGATTTTTGAGAAAGTAGTCATGTTGGGAGTCTGGCTCTCGAGATTCGGAGGACGGTGCCTCTTCGATTTTGGAGCAAGCAATCTTGTTGGGAGTGTTTTCTCGAATGTGAGTAAAGGTTGGGCATGTTTGCTAGTCTACCTTGCCACGAAGCACAGAGGTTGACACACAGGGACTTTCCAATTATCCAGCAGTGATACTGTTCCTTTACCCTTGTGGGTAATAATATGGGGTAGCTAGACCTTCAAAATTTATGTGTCTAAACTTTGTTAGTGCTGTTTCTTTGCTATTCTTTTACCCGTCTTGGTCAGAGCGATGTAGTGGAAGCTGCAAGCTTCACGTGCTCAACTTTGGCAGAGAACTTTGGCAAAGTTATCTGTGATACACATGAGCTACTATTGCGTGTGGGAAGTGGGTGATTGAACAGTAAGACTCATGTGCTTTCTACTTCACCAGAAGTCTTCGACAGAATGCCCATAATTTCCGCAAAGCTGAGTGTGCGTGTGACAGGTGCTGCCAAGGCTGGAAAAGTAGGTGCCTCTTCGATTTCTGAGATCGGCCCTCGTGGTCTCTGAGCAGCCCAACTTTTGAGAAAGCAAGCGCCTCTTCGATTTCTGAGATCGGCCTTCGTGGTCTTTGAGCAGCCCAACTTTTGAGAAAGCAGACGCCTCTTCGATTTCTGAGATCGACCCTCGTGGTCTCTGAGCAGCCCAGCTTTTGAGAAAGCAAACGCCTCTTCGATTTCTGAGCAGGCGCCTCTTCGATTTCTGAAGCTCCGTCGAGTGCAGATTTTTATAGGGGCTGGCATTAAGTTCCAAAGCACACTTGAATCTCCACCAGTAGAAGCTCCATTCTTACACTTCTAAGATCTTGATTTGTTCGACCTCTTCTCTCTTCAACACCTTTGAAAATGTCTGGCCCCTCCGACCGTCGTTTTGACTTGAACCTTGTTGAAGAGGCAGCCCCGCCTTCTTCAGACAACATATGGCGCCCATCCTTCGTCTCCCCTACTGGTCCTCTTACCGTTGGGGATTCCGTTATGAAGAATGATATGACCGCTGCGGTGGTGGCCAGGAACCTTCTCACTCCCAAAGATAACAGACTACTTTCCAAACGATCTGATGAGTTAGCTGTTAAGGATTCTCTGGCTCTCAGTGTTCAGTGTGCAGGTTCTGTGTCTAATATGGCCCAACGCCTATTTGCTCGAACCCGCCAAGTTGAATCATTGGCGGCTGAAGTGATGAGTCTCAAACAGGAGATTAGAGGGCTCAAGCATGAGAATAAACAGTTGCACCGTCTCGCACATGACTATGCTACAAACATGAAGAGGAAGCTGGACCAGATGAAGGAATCTGATGGTCAGGTTTTACTTGATCATCAGAGATTTGTGGGTTTGTTCCAAAGGCATTTATTGCCTTCGTCTTCTGGGGCTGTACCGCGTAATGAAGCTCCAAATGATCAACCTCTGATGCCTCATCCTTCTAGGGTTCTGTCCAGTACTGAGGCTCCGAATGATCCCCCTCCGGTGCCTTCTCTTTCTGGGGCTCTACCGACTGCTGCGACTTCTCCTAAGCAACCTTTGTGAAGGCTCTCTCTTGTTTGTTTATTTTGACTCATGTATATGTACATATTTGTAGCTTATCGGGGATATCAATAAATAAGCTTTCCTTCATTTCAACGTATTGTGTTAAATACACCAAAGCCTTCTTCTCTAAGTTCTTTGAATTTTCTTTTGTTGGAGCTTTGTGAGTGGAGCATGTAGGTTGAGGTAGTGTTCCCTTAATTTCCTGAGTGAGGAAAACTTCTCGGTTGGAGACTTGGAAAATCCAAGTCACTGAGTGGGATCGGCTACATGAATCTTAGAACGCCATTGTGCTCGGTCCTGTGTCATGTCCTTCGTTAGATCCAAGTACTCTAAGTCTTTTCTTAGAGTCTCTTCCAAAGTTTTCTTAGGTCTTCCTCTACCCCTTCGGCCCTGAACCTCTGTCCCATAGTCGCATCTTCTAATCGGAGCGTCAGTAGGCCTTCTTTGCACATGTCCAAACCACCGTAACCGATTTTCTCTCATCTTTCCTTCAATTTCGGCTACTCCTACTTTACCCCGGATATCCTCATTCCTAATCTTATCCTTTCTCGGGTGCCCACACATCCAACGAAGCATCCTCATCTCCGCTACACCCATTTTGTGTACGTGTTAATGCTTCACCGCCCAACATTCTGTGCCATACAGCATCGCCGGCCTTATTGCCGTCCTATAAAATTTTCCCTTGAGCTTCAGTGGCATACGGCGGTCACACAACACGCCGGATGCACTCTTCCACTTCATCCATCCAGCTTGTATTCTATGGTTGAGATCTCCATCTAATTCTCCGTTCTTTTGCAAGATAGATCCTAGGTAACGAAAACGATCGCTCTTTGGTATTTCTTGATCACCGATCCTCACCCCTAACTCGTTTTGGCCTCCATTTGCACTGAACTTGCACTCCATATATTCTGTCTTTGATCGGCTTAGGCGAAGACCTTTAGATTCCAACACTTCTTTCCAAAGGTTAAGCTTTGCATTTACCCCTTCCTGAGTTTCATCTATCAACACTATATCGTCTGCGAAAAGCATACACCAAGGAATATCATCTTGAATATGTCCTGTTAACTCATCCATTACCAACGCAAAAAGGTAAGGACTTAAGGATGAGCCTTGATGTAATCCTACAGTTATGGGAAAGCTTTCAGTTTGTCCTTCATGAGTTCTTACGGCAGTCTTTGCTCCTTCATACATATCCTTTATAGCTTGGATATATGCTACTCGTACTCCTTTCTTCTCTAAAATCCTCCAAAGAATGTCTCTTGGGACCCTATCGTACGCTTTCTCCAAATCTATAAAGACCATGTGTAAATCCTTTTTCCCATCTCTATATCTTTCCATCAATCTTCGTAAGAGATAGATTGCCTCCATGGTTGAGCGCCCTGGCATGAACCCGAATTGGTTGTCCGAAACCCGTGTCTCTTGCCTCAATCTATGCTCAATGACTCTCTCCCAAAGCTTCATTGTATGACTCATTAGCTTAATACCCCTATAGTTCATGCAATTTTGTACGTCGCCCTTATTCTTGTAGATAGGCACTAAAGTGCTTGTTCGCCACTCATTTGGCATCTTCTTCGTTTTCAAAATCCTATTGAAAAGGTCAGTGAGCCATGTTATACCTGTCTCTCCCAAAACTTTCCACACTTCGATTGGTATCTCGTCTGGGCCTATTGCTTTTCTTTGCTTCATCTTCTTCAAAGCTACAACCACTTCTTCCTTCCGGATTCGACGATAAAAAGAGTAGTTTCTACACTCTTCTGAGTTACTCAACTCCCCTAAAGAAGCACTCCTTTCATGTCCTTCATTGAAAAGATTATGAAAATAACCTCTCCATCTGTCTTTAACCGCATTCTCTGTAGCAAGAACTTTTCCATCCTCATCCTTGATGCACTTCACTTGGTTTAGGTCCCTTGTCTTCTTTTCCCTTGCTCTAGCTAGTTTATAGATATCCAACTCTCCTTCTTTGGTATCTAGTCGTTTATACATATCGTCGTAAGCCGCTAACTTAGCTTCTCTCACAGCTTTCTTCGCCTCTTGCTTCGCTTTTCTATACCTTTCACCATTTTCATCAGTCCTATCCTTGTATAAGGCTTTACAACATTCCTTCTTAGCCTTCACCTTTGTTTGTACCTCCTCATTCCACCACCAAGATTCCTTTTGGTGTGGGGCAAAGCCCTTGGACTCTCCTAATACCTCTTTTGCTACTTTTCGGATACAACTAGCCATGGAATCCCACATTTGGCTAGCTTCCCCCTCTCTATCCCACACACACTGGGTGATTACTTTCTCTTTGAAAATGGCTTGTTTTTCTTCTTTTAGATTCCACCATCTAGTCCTTGGGCACTTCCAAGTCTTGTTCTTTTGTCTCACTCTTTTGATATGTACATCCATCACCAACAAGCGATGTTGATTAGCCACGCTCTCTCCTGGTATAACTTTGCAATCCTTACAAGTTATACGATCCCCTTTCCTCATTAGAAGAAAATCTATTTGTGTTTTTGACGACCCACTCTTGTAGGTGATCACATGTTCTTCTCTCTTCTTAAAGAAGGTGTTGGCTAAGAAGAGATCAAATGCCATTGCAAAATCCAAGATAGCTTCCCCATCCTCGTTTCTCTCCCCAAAACCATGGCCACCATGAAAACCTCCATAGTTGCCTGTCTCCCTACCCACGTGTCCATTTAAATCTCCTCCTATAAATAACTTCTCCGTCTGAGCAATTCCTTGCACCAAGTCTCCAAGATCTTCCCAAAATTTCTCCTTCGACCTCGTATCCAACCCTACTTGAGGTGCGTACGCACTAATCACATTGATAAGTTCTTGTCCTATTACAATCTTGATTGCCATGATTCTATCTCCTACCCTCTTGACATCTACAACATCTTGTACCAAGGTCTTGTCCACGATGATGCCAACACCGTTTCTCGTTCTATGTGTGCCCGAATACCAAAGTTTAAACCCTGAGTTTTCTAGATCCTTTGCCTTACTACCAACCCACTTAGTTTCTTGTAGGCACATAATATTTATCCTTCTCCTCACCATAACTTCCACTACTTCCATAGATTTTCCCGTTAAGGTTCCTATATTCCACGTTCCTAAACGCATTTTGCTCTCTTGAACTCTACCCTTCTGTCCTAGCTTCTTCACCCTCCCCCGTCTAATAGGATCAAAGTACTTCTTTTGTGTGTCCCGGGTAAAGTTGATAGGAGCATATGCTCCCAAACAACTTTGAGTGGAGTCGTTCGAAAAGAAGTTTCTATGGCCCCCTTGCTCATTTAACACTGCATCCGGGTGCCGATGGAGATACAGCGACCCTTGCTCACTTATCACTGTGCTCGGGCCGCACAGCGCGCCACTTACGGGTGACGCCCTAGCTTTAGCGCTATTTTGTTCTGGATTCATTTTCATAAGGATTCGACGTGATCATGGAGTGCCGGCTGTCGACTACCTGACGCCCTCCCCCTCCTCCTTTATCCGGGCTTGGGACCGGCCATGTAAGACATAGGCGGAGTTGCTAAAAGAAATTAATACATGGGTACAAAATAAAACTAAAAAGAAAATGCTACAAATTTAAAAAAAAAATGTTGCAAATTAAAAGTGGGTACAAACTAAAAAGTACAAATAAAAAAATATATGGGTACAAATACAAATAAACTTTAAAAAATATGGGCACAAAAAGAAATTAATATATGGGTACAAATTAAAACTGAAAAGAAAATTGGTACAAATTAAAAAATAATTATAAATTAAAAATGGGTACAAACTAAAACTAAAAATATATGATAATAAATTTAGCCATAAATATAAATATACTAATTGTAATATTTTTAACATTAAATGAATATATTTAGAAATAAAAAAATATTTTATTATTGAAATAATTAATGATGTTATTAATACCCAAGGACCTTGATCAAAAATTGAAAAGCAATAGGATTTTAATCAATGGAGTAGCAAACTGAAGGATGAAAACCTAATTTCTCCAATTTTCAATCTAGTCTAGTGAAAGTTAAGAAGGACAAACAAACGCCCCTTAGGGGATGTTTGTTTGGCCTCACTGGTCCTCACTGGACTCGACTAGATTAAAGATTAGAGTAGTCTGTTGTTTGTTAGCTGGAGGGACTAATTTTAATGGGATTAGGGGGGACTCGCCCCGACTAAATCCATATCTAAACGGTCTTAGCGAGGCACTCCGAAAACCAGCGAACTGCTAAGACCATCGTTGCTTGCATCCTCGTCTTGCTTGATTGTGTCCATGTACTGCTCGACTTGGTCCTCCTCCTGCTCGATGCGTCCTCGTCCGGCTCAACTTCTCATTTGAGAATGCAAAGAAAACCCCTAGACAACCCAACGTCGTCATAGCCCATGCGTCCATTGTTCACTTTCCTGTTCGTCTCTCTCTCATTCCTCTCTCTAACTTGATCATCGTCTCCATTTTTGCGTCTAATTACTTGTTTTCGAATTGGGTTATGGGTTTTAGTTATTCTAGATTATGGTTATTTTTCTTCTAGTTATTTTGGATTCTGGATTTTGTTAATTTGGATGAAATTTCGTTAATTTATGGGATTAAAAGATGAAACTTGGAGTGGATTATGGGTTATTTTGCAATTTCCCCTTCTGGCTATGTAGGGATTCGTAGCCATAAATGGTGATTCTGGGTTTTGTTAATTGGATGAAGTTTCGTTAATGGCAGAGAACCTCTGTTCCTTCCTTGCACTCCCAAGGCAAGACAAGAATTGGGAATGTAAAGGATAAGTGGCTTAGAGTCAACTGTTGTATTTTCTGGAATTGTTTCTTTGTTTTCTCAATTTCGTTTCCAAGAATTGCTTATGTTTAGCTTTGTTCCTCAATTTCTTTTTATTGCGGATTTGCTACTTTTTATTGGATTGAAGCAAATAACTTTAATATTTTGTTATATATCATCGGGTTTTTTTATTTATTTTTTATTTCTTCATTATCCTGCTTCTTAGTCCGATACTGCATCAAACGCTTCACTAAGTTAATCCAACTTAGTCTAGTCTAAGCCAGTCCAACTTAGTCCCTGCAGCTAGTCCAATTCGAGATAGTCTGGTGCAACAAACACACCCTTAAGTTCTTAACAATGACGGTAATAATATATTGTTTTTTTTCAAAACGATAACTATAGTCAAAGTAAAAACCTAACATGTTTTTCAATTTTTGCTGGAACATATTTGTTGCTTATTCTAGGACAATAGATGGTAAATCTTCAAACGGCAATTGTTGTTTGTTTTTTATCATGATACCAAATCAATTGACAATACGTAAGAAGTTCAGCTTCTTTGCTTTAAGATACACAAGTCTCGCATAAGATCATGGATGCGACAAGTTTTGATCTTAATCCATTCTTCCAACTTGAACCAAACACCTGGATTTCAATTAAATAAACATTCATATTCTAAATTTTCCATGATTGCTAAATTCAGTTGAAATCCCGGTGTTTGGTTCAAATTGGAAGAATGAGTTCACTTGATAGGAAGATCAAAACTTGCTGTTACCATGATCTTATACGAGACTTGTGTGTCTTGAAAGCAAAAAAGGTGAACTTCTTACATATTGTCAACTATTTGGAGCCACGATAAAAAAAAAAAAAAAAAAAAGCAACAATTACCAAAATTCAAAGAACTTGCCATCTATTGTCATGCACGTATGTTAGGTCCTTCTTTCACTTTGGCTACAGTAATCGTTTAGGAAAAGAAAATAGATTCACTGGTCAAAAACTTAAAATTGCTAAGGGTATTGAAGCTAGAAAATATATGGCAAAGTTTAATGTCTCAAATAATATTGGTGACCAAGTGAGTTTTTGAGCTTAAAGTTACTCGTTTTCCAAGTTGCCATCATCTTTGGCGAATTTAATGTGCTTAGAGATTTTGGATTTACGTGGTAAAAAAGGGTAAAAACCATGAGAATTTGACACATTTTTTCGAAGATGAAACTGTTGAACCACTTATATTTACCCTCCATATTGAAAAGTGAAGAGTTCAAACTGCCATTCCCTATTGAAGGCAATATTGAATCTCATAACTGGGGACACTTCTTGTTGAGTTAACTACAACAACAACAACAAAGCCTTTTCCCACTAAGTGGGGTCGGCTATATGAATCCTAGAACGCCATTGCGCTCGGTTTTGTGTCATGTCCTCCGTTAGATCCGAGTACTCTAAGTCTTTTCTTAGGGTCTCTTCCAAAATTTTCCTAGGTCTTCCTCTACCCCTTCGGCCCTGAAACTTTATCCCGTAGTCACATCTTCGAACCGGAGCGTCAGTAGGCCTTCTTTGCACATGTCCAAACCCATTTTGTGTACATGTTGATGCTTCACCGCCCAACATTCTGTGCCATACAGCATCGCCGGCCTTATTGCCGTCCTATAAAATTTTCCCTTGAGCTTTAGTGGCCTACGACAGTCACACAACACGCTGGATGCACTCTTCCACTTCATCCATCCAGCTTGTATTCTATGGTTGAGATCTCCATCTAATTCTCCGTTCTTTTACAAGATAGATCCTAAGTAGCGAAAACAGTCGCTCTTTGGTATTTCCTGATCTCCGATCCTCACCCCTAACTCATTTTGGCCTCCATTTGCACTGAACTTGCACTCCATATATTCTGTCTTTGATTGGCTTAGGCAAAGACCTTTAGATTCCAACACTTCTCTCCAAAGGTTGAGCTTCGCATTTACCCCTCCTGAGTTTCATCTATCAACACTATATCGTTTGCGAAAAGCATACACCAAGGAATATCATCTTGAATATGTCCTGTTAACTCATCCATTACCAACGCAAAAAGGTAAGGACTTAAGGATTGTTGATGCACACAATCAGTGAGGACTTTGGTACAACAGAAAGTATTAAGTTTGTGATCTTCGCTAGATTGCTCTGGTCATTAGTGTGGATAAGTATGTAAATGGATAGAGACATGAAAGCAAACACAAGATGTACGTGGTTCACCCAGATTGGCTACGTACACGGAGTAAAGGAGTTCTCATTAATTGTGAAGGGTTTACACAAGTACATACGTTCAAGCTTTCCTTTAGTGAGTACAAGTGAATGATTTAGTACAAATGACATAGGTTCAAGCTCTCGTCTTCACTTGCCTTATCTGTCTCATAGGTAGATGTGGCATCTTCTCTAGAAGTACTCTTCCTCCATCCAGGGGTGGTATTTTAACTGGTGGAGATGCACAAGGTAATGTATCAATTTCACTTGAAGCTTACTTATAGTTTCAGGCTTGGTCAAGCGCGATACAAACCATGTAGTAGGAGTCCCCCAAGTCGCCGAGCTAGGGGATCTGCTGAAAGAGGTGACATACAAGGTAAGCAATCAAAGCTCCAAGCAATCAGTCCCAGATCAGAAGTTTGATTTCGAGTTCCGGCTGATTGTTCTCATTCTCTCTATCTTGCAGGCAGCATGAAGGATAAAGAGAAGAAAAGGAGAATAGATGATATGAGATACTTTTGCTTTTGAAGAAGTAACTTTCCACAGGCTTATTCTTGAACTGGCTGGAGGATTTTTCTGGTTTCCTCTAGAGTATAAGGCCGACTGAAGAATTTGAGGGTCAAAACAAGTCCATCAAATCTAGAGTACGTTCGACCCTGCTGATATGGGATACTTTTGCTGTTGACAAAGTAGTGGATGTATCGGCACGTGTTCTATTACACTTGTCTCCACATACTTCCTTGTATCCTTCTCACTTTCCCTATATGTTCCTCAAGCAGATGTGGTATCTTCTCTGGAAGCATAAGATGTTGAAGATGAGTACTCGAGAGCAATGCCAGGTAAGTAATCAGGTAAGGGGTTCCAGGCAGTCAGTTCCTGACTGGAAGCTTGATTCCAAGTGCTGACTGATTGCTCTCTTTCTCCTTGTCTTGCAGGTAAGAACAAGGCCAAAGGAAAAGATAGGAAAAAAAGCATGATATGGGATACTCTTGCTTTTAACCCTGATGATATGAGATATTCTTGCTCTGGTGTAGCTTGTTTGTAGAGGTATTATCGGGGGGAAAGAAAGCTGAGTATTTCGAGAGGCTTCGTTGGGAGTGCCCTCCCAAATATGAGGAAGGGTTGAGCATTTTTGCAGGTCTGCCTGTCCATTGAGGATGTAGGTCGACATATATAGGAGTTTCCCTAACAACAAGTAGTAATGTTATTCCTTTACCCTGCTTGGTTATAGCACAGTAGTGGGAGCTGCCAGCTTCACGTGTGTCAGAACACTTTGAAAAAGTGGTCTGTGGTATCTGAAAAGCTGATGTTGCATGTGAAGATTACACTTTCGAAGTTGAGAAAGCGGTGCCTTTTCGATTTTCGAACAAGCAATCCTATCGAGGATCTAGCTCTCGAGATTCGGAGAACGGTGCCTCTTTGATTTTGGAGCAAGTAATCATGTTGGGAGTTTGGCTCTCGAGATTCGGAGGACGGTGCCTTTTCGATTTTGGAGCAAGCAATCTTGTTGGGAGTGTTTTCTCGAATGTGAGTAAAGGTTGTGCATGTTTGCTAGTCTACCTTGCCACAAAGCACAGAGGTTGACACACAGAGACTTTCCAATTATCCAGCAGTGGTGCTGTTTCTTTACCCTTGTGGGTAATAATATGGTAGCTAGACCTTCAAAATTTATGTGTCTAAACTTTGTTAGTGTTGTTTCTTTGCTATTCTTTTACCCTTCTTGGTCATAGCGATGTAGTGGGAGCTGCAAGCTTCACGTGTCTAAACTTTGTCAGAGATCTTTGGCAAAGTTATCTGTGGTACCCATGAGTTGATGGTGCGTGTGGAGATTGAACAGTAAGATTCATGTGCTTTCTATTTCACCAGAAATCTTCAACAGAATGCCCGTAATTTCAGCAAAGCTGAGTGTGCATATGACAGGTGCTGATAAGGCTGAAAAAACAGGTGCCTCTTCGATTTATAAGATCGGCCCTCGTGGTCTCTGAGCAACCCAGCTTTTGAGAAAGCAAGCGCCTCTTCGATTTCTGAGATCGGCCTTCGTGGTCTTTGAGCAGCCCAGATTTTGAGAAAGCAAACGCCTCTTCGATTTCTGAGATCGGCCCTCGTGGTCTCTGAGCAGCCCAACTTTTGAGAAAGCAAACGCCTCTTCGATTTCTGGGCAGGCGCCTCTTCGATTTCTGAAGCTCCGTAGAGTGCAGATTTTTATAGAGGCTGGCATTAAGTTCCAAAGCACACTTGAATCTTCACCAGTAGAAGCTCCCTTCTTGCACTTCTAAGATCTTGATTTGTCCGACCTCTTCTCTCTTCAACACCTTTGAAAATGTCTGGCCCCTCCGACCGTCGTTTTGACTTGAACCTTGTTGAAGAGGCAGCCACGCATTCTCCAGACAACATATGGCGCCCATCCTTCTTATCCCCTACTGGTCCTCTTACCGTTGGGGATTCCGTGATGAAGAATGATATGACTGCTGCGGTGGTGGCCAGGAACCTTCTCAATCCCAAAGATAACAGACTACTTTCCAAACAATCTGATGAGTTGGCTGTTAAGGATTCTCTGGCTTTAAGTGTTCAGTGTGCAGGTTTTGTGTCTAATATGGCCCAACGCCTATTTGCTCGAACCCGCCAAGTTGAATCATTGGCGGCTGAAGTGATGAGTCTCAAACAAGAGATTAGAGGGCTCAAGCATGAGAATAAACAGTTGCACCGGCTCGCACATGACTATGCTACAAACATGAAGAAGAAGCTTGACCAGATGAAGGAATCTGATGGTCAGGTTTTACTTGATCATCAGCGGTTTGTGGGTTTATTCCAAAGGCATTTATTGCCTTCGTCTTCTGGGGCTGTACCGCGTAATGAAGCTCCAAATGATCAACCTCCGATGCCTCCTCCTTCTAGGGTTCTGTCCAGTACTGAGGCTCCGAATGATCCCCTTCTGGTGCCTCCTCCTTCTAGGGTTCTGTCCAGTACTGAGGCTCCGAATGATCCCCCTCCGGTGCCTTCTCTTTCTGGGGCTCTACTGACTGCTGAGACTTCTCCTAAGTAACCTTTGTGAAGGCTTCCTTTTGTTTGTTTATTTTGACTCATGTATATGTACATATTTGTAACTTATCGGAGATATCAATAAATAAGCTTTGCTTCATTTCAACGTATTGTGTTAAATACACCAAAGCCTTCTTCACTGAGTGGGGTCGGCTATATGAATCTTAGAACGCCATTGTGCTCGGTCCTGTGTCATGTCCTCCGTTAGATCCAAATACTCTAAGTCTTTTCTTAGAGTCTCTTCCAAAGTTTTCCTAGGTTTTCCTCTACCCCTTCGGCCCTGAACCTCTGTCCCGTAGTCGCATCTTCTAAACGGAGCGTTAGTAGGCCTTTTTTGCATATGTCCAAACCACCGTAACCGATTTTCTCTTAATTTTCCTACAATTTCGGCTACTCCTACTTTACCTCGGATATCCTCATTCCTAATCTTATCCTTTCTCGTGTGCCCACACATCCAACGAAGCATCCTCATCTCCGCTACACCCATTATGTGTACGTGTTGATGCTTCACCGCCTAACATTCTGTGCCATACAGCATCGCCGGCCTTATTGCCGTCTTATAAAAATTTCCCTTGAGCTTCAGTGGCATACGACGGTCACACAACACGCCGGATGCACTCTTCCACTTCATCCATCCAGCTTGTATTCTATGGTTGAGATCTCCATCTAATTCTCCGTTCTTTTGCAAGATAGATCCTAAGTAGCGAAAACGATCGCTCTTTGGTATTTCCTGATCTCCGATCCTCACCCCTAACTCATTTTGGCCTCCATTTGCACTGAACTTGCACTCTATATATTCTGTCTTTGATCGGCTTAGGTGAAGACCTTTAGATTCCAACACTTCTTTCTAAAGGTTAAGCTTCGCATTTACCCCTTCCTGAGTTTCATCTATCAACACTATATCGTCTGCGAAAAGCATACACTAAGGAATATCATCTTGAATATGTCCTGTTAACTCATCCATTACCAACGCAAAAAGGTAAGGACTTAAGGATGAGCCTTGATGTAATCCTACAGTTATGGGGAAGCTTTCGGTTTGTCCTTCATGAGTTCTTACGGCAGTTTTTGCTCCTTCATACATATCCTTTATAGCTTGGATATATGTTACTCGTACTCTTTTCTTCTCTAAAATCCTCCAAAGAATGTCTCTTGGGACCCTATCATACGCTTTTTCCAAATCTATAAAGACCATGTGTAAATCCTTTTTCCCATCTCTATATCTTTCCATCAATCTTCGTAAGAGATATATTGCCTCCATGGTTGAGCGCCCTGGCATGAACCCGAATTGGTTGTCCGAAACCCGTGTCTCTTGCCTCAATCTATGCTCAATGACTCTCTCCCAGAGCTTCATTGTATGACTCATTAGCTTAATACCCCTATAGTTCATGCAATTTTGTACGTCGCCCTTATTCTTGTAGATAGGCACCAAAGTGCTCTTTCGCCACTCATTTAGCATCTTCTTCGTTTTCAAAATCCTATTGAAAAGGTCAGTAAGTCATGCTATACCTGTCTCTCCCAAGACTTTCCACACTTCAATCGGTATATCGTTTGGGCCCACTGCTTTTCTATGCTTCATCTTCTTCAAAGCTACAACCACTTCTTCCTTCTTGATTCGACGATAAAAGGAGTAGTTTCTACACTCTTCTGAGTTACTCAACTCCCCTAAAGAAGTACTCATTTCATGTCCTTCATTGAAAAGATTATGAAAATAACATCTCCATCTGTCTTTGACTGCATTCTCTGTAGCAAGAACCTTTCCATCCTCATCCTTGATGCACCTCACTTGGTTTAGGTCCCTTGTCTTCTTTTCCCTTGCTCTAGCTAGTTTATAGATATCCAACTCTCCTTCTTTGGTATCTAGTCGCTTATACATGTCGTCATAAGCCGCTAACTTAGTTTCTCTCATAGCTTTCTTCGCCTCTTGCTTCGCTCTTCTATACATTTCACCATTTTCATCGGTCCTGTCCTTGTATAAGGCTTTACAACATTCCTTCTTAGCCTTCACCTTTGTTTGTACCTCCTCATTCCACCACCAAGATTCCTTTTGGTGTGGAGCAAAGCCCTTAGACTCTCCTAATACCTCTTTTGCTACTTTTCGGATACAACTAGCCTTGGAATCCCACCTTTGGCTAGCTTCCCCCTCTTTATCCCACCCACACTGGGTGATTACTTTCTCTTTGAAAATGATTTGTTTTTCTCCTTTTAGATTCCATCATCTAGTCCTTGGGCACTTCCAAGTCTTGTTTTTTTTCTCACTCTTTTGATATGTACATCCATCACCAACAAGCGATATTGATTAGCCAAGCTCTCTCCCGGTATAACTTTGCAATCCTTACAAGTTATACGATCCCCTTTCCTCATTAGAAGAAAATCTATTTGTGTTTTTGACAACCAACTCTTGTAGGTGATCACATGTTCTTCTCTCTTCTTAAAGAAGGTGTTGGCTAAAAAGAGATCATATGCCATTGCAAAATCCAAGATAGCTTCCCCATCGTCGTTTCTCTCCCCAAAACCATGGCCACCATGAAAACCTCCATAGTTGCCTGTCTCCCTGCCCACGTGTCCATTTAAATCTCCTCCTATAAATAACTTCTCCGTCTGGGCAATTCCTTGCACCAAGTCTCCAAGGTCTTCCCAAAATTTCTCCTTCGAACTCGTATCCAACCCTACTTGAGGTGCGTACGCACTAATCACATTGATGAGTTCTTGTCCTATTACAATCTTGATTGCCATGATTCTATCTCCTACCCTCTTGACATTTACAACATCTTGTGTCAAGGTCTTGTCCATGATGATGCTAACACCGTTTCTCGTTCTATTTGTGCCCAAATACCAAAGTTTAAACCCTGAGTTTTCTAGATCCTTTGCCTTAGGGCCAACCCACTTAGTTTCTTGTAGGCACATAATATTTATCCTTCTCCTCACCATAACTTCCACTACTTCCATAGATTTTCCCGTTAAGGTTCCTATATTCCACGTTCCTAAACGCATTCTACTCTCTTGAACTCTACCCTTCTGTCCTAGCTTCTTCACCATCCCCTGTCCCATAGGATCAAAGTACTTCTTTTGTGTGTCCTGTGTAAAGTTGATAGGAGCATATGCTCTCAAACAACTTTGAGTGGAGTCGTTTGAAAAGAAGTTTCTATGGCCCCCTTGCTCATTTAACACTGCATCCGGGTGCCGATGGAGATACAGCAACCCTTGCTCACTTATCACTGTGCTTGGGCCACACAGCGCGCCACTTACGGGTGACGCCCTAGCTTTAGCGCGATTTCGTTCTGGATTCATTTTCATAAGGATTCGACGTAATTGAGGAGTGCCGGTTGTCGACTACCTGACGCCCTCCCCCTCCTCCTTTACCCGGGCTTGGGACCGGCAATGTAAGATAAACTTACACA
Organism: Malus sylvestris; assembly: GCF_916048215.2. Taxonomy (NCBI): domain Eukaryota; kingdom Viridiplantae; phylum Streptophyta; class Magnoliopsida; order Rosales; family Rosaceae; genus Malus; species Malus sylvestris. Next base: position 4,387,919 of record NC_062271.1, on the reverse strand, counting down.
GGCGGAGTTTTCTTGTTGAGTTAACTAATGTTAAAAAATTGGTAGTAACTGACAGTTTTTACCATTAGATTGGTGAACAACGTAGTATCCGATGTGACCATCTTGAGTCTCTAAGTCGTCCTATATCAAAGAAGGGATAATTATGGTTCATGGTATTTTCCAATTTATACATGTTGAATCTAGTTGGAAAATTAGAGATATTAGCTTCTCACAATTCAAAGCTAAAACTGAAAGGAGAAAACACTTTTATCAACACAACTCATCTTTCGGCCCCACAGGAGCCTTTCCTCATCTCAAATTTCTTCTTCATGGATTGCTTGAATCAGAATGGAGTCATGCCCAGACTCCGGACATTGGGTGTTTTGCATTGCCCGAATTTGATAGTACCGGATAGGATAAAAGTTTCAAGCATACATATGATTAAAGCTGAATGGACAGGGCACTGGCGATCGTTCCAGCGGCCAATAACTAATTTTTGTGGCGATGTACATCTTGTCTTCTGCCCAGTTCTTTCGCTTGTAACTTCATACTTCTTTTTCGCGTTATGTTCAACATGACGTTGATTGTATTATTAATGAAGTGTTGACATTATGATAATGCAAATGACTTGTTAAAATGAGAGATTCCAATTTTTTATTTCAACATGCACTTGTTAATTATTTGATTGCTAAATAGTACGCCTGAGTTTATATTTTCAAAAGAAAATCGCTACCAAATATAGGCGCTTGTTGTCACCTTATTGCTAAATAGTACGCCTGAGTTTGCATTTCTGGCCAAGGGAGCTTCGATTCGGGGCTTTTCTTTAGTGTTTTTATCTAAAATTTAACATAGAAAACATGAATGGAATTTTACATAGAAAACATGAATGAAGATGCTCTAACGGGGTAAATATAGCAATAGTGCTTTAGGCCAACTATGCATCAAACTTTTGTTTTGTGATGTACATTTTGAATTTCAGGAATGACGAGTTAACAACCAATTTATTTTCACTCTCTTAGTTTAAATATATCCTTTTATCAAACAATACGCCCCTAACCTTGGAATTAAATGTTCTTTCCTTATCACATAGGGTTTAATTTTCTTTTTCTAGGTTTCTAAATAGATTTCGAATGCCACCTGGGATTTGGACTAATGTAGTTCCCAATTAATAGAATTTAGATTTGTTGCCTGCCGATGTAAAAGCTCTGAACTTACTTACGATTGTTATTTTGAAACTTTGGGTTGATATGAATTAACAAAACTCGGGATTGAGTTTGATTTGTACACAGAAGCTTGCTTGTTATTCAGAGTGGAGAGGAAAAGAGAGTAATACACAAACAACAATGATGGATGCCTATGACAATGGAGGCGAAGGAGGACCGAATTGAAGAAGGGAATGGTTGGGTGCAAGGGGACAGGGATGATCTTAAAAGTGGTTTTGCCCTTTTGGAAGCTCGACGTGGATGTTGCATGAGTGAAGGGCGAGACTAGGATGATTGAGCACACCATCAGAGAAATCAAAAACATATTAGACAGGTTCAATCGTTCAAACCGTTCAAGCCTTTCACTGAAGAATCAGAATGTGAGGCACTGCGACTCAAAATAAGGGACTAGAGAATCTCAAAGCATAACTGGAGACGGGTCCAGAGCTCGTCGAGCAGTTCTATAAGGTTCGTTGGTGGGCTATCTTCAAAAGGTCTGGCGTAAGCCTACGCCAGAAAACTTGACGCATTGTATCAGTTTTTACTTGACACATTTCTGACTATACTGAGAGGCAGAATGAAGAGGCACACGGAGATGTGGAATAAAGTGATATGGCATCGGTTTTAACATCAAGGATTGTCATTTGCTTTGGTTTTCTCGGATTGAGGATTGTTTGGTTTCATTATTTTACAATGAGTCTGACAAGATGATGTAGTCCTTACGAGTTACATAGTTTTCTTGGCAAATTTTCTTTCAGTTAATTAAAAGTAGTACTCCAAATATTATTTTTCAAAACTAAGGTCAAGGTTCTATTTGAATTTTGCGATGTGTTTGGATTAAAACTTGATTTTTGGCCCAAGGATGGAGTCGGCCCAAAAGGAGGCCTGGACGAACATAGAAGATCAAAGCCCAGCCAAAACTTGGGAAGGCAGGAAAGGGCCTTTTCTGACTTGATACAAGTCACAAAGGCCACTTGCCTACCTACCCAAAGACCAAGTGGTGTAGACTGATCAGACTGCACAGCCCATAAAGTACTTTATGGTGGCATTGCATGTAACAAAGCTGATGAGTCATCACCCTCAGACCGCATTCGGGCAAAGCTGTCGCTACAGGAGCCGAACCGAGTAGTCTATAAAAGGAGGAAGAGAAGACAGGAGCAAGGACACTCAAACAAACAAACAAACAACTGCAAGCCAAAACTCTGCTCAAAGCCAGATTTGCCTTCCAAACGAAGCTGTAGTCAGCCAAGCCTTCATCCCATTCGGGACCAGCCTTTATCCCCCGCGGGATACTCTTTTCTCCTAAACTTTGTAATAGCTCTGCTACCCTGCTCTAACTTGTTGTAGTATCGATTCACCCTTTTGTATTCTCCTTCCCCTCTCCACCTCTAAGCTTTCAGACCTGTGACAGAACCACAAAGATAAGGACCTGCAAGACGATCAGCCTTAATTGATAAGGTTTAATCTTGCCCGACCTGCTTTGTTCTGTCTTTGTCTTCTCTTTCTTTAAAGTCTAGCAATATGTTGTATATTTTTAGTTATATGCAAGTCTGTTTCTAGCAAAATCACTATGACAAAGCTTTCTCAATACTTGGATCCGATTTAAATATATCTTCAATGCTTAAATCAGATCCAAGTCTTAAGCCCGCAGGCATGTAAATCTGATTAGTTTGAAAGTCCTTGGCCTCAAGGCATAAAAAAGAACTTTATGTGGACTTAACCCATCCACGACAATCCTTGATAAACGAGAAGTCCGAAGTTACTTGGGGCGCAAGTAATCGACCTACCTTCTAGTTTTCTTTCTATTATATCATGATTATCATAGAACGCTTAAGTATGGGATGGACTCTAATGGAAAGCCTCAAGGCCTACACCTAAGGCCTCACAAAGGCATCCATTTGGATTCATCCTATTCAGCGATCTCAAGAGTCTAAGCATAAGAATGAACTCTGATGGGAAGCCTCAAGGCCTACACCTAAGGCCCCACAAAGGCACCCATTTGGGTTCGTTCTATTCCTTGGATTCGGGTAATCAGAAATATAATAGTTAGAAGACTCCTACAATCACAAGAATAAATATGATGTGTTCGAGCACTGGTTTAGTTATTGATGGGAAGCCTCAAGGCCTACATTTAAGGCCCCACAAAGGCACCTGTTGTAACTAACACGGTTTCTTGGATACATATATATATATACAATGAAAGAACGACAACCATTTTACATCTGCCATGCTAAAGATGGCAGTGGCACGCCTGAGCACCTGAATGTTAACCTTGATTGTGAGCCTCAAGGCCTATACCTAAGGCCCTACAAAGGCACCTCTCAAAGTTAACGCTGTCCTTCTCTTTAAGCCTTGCCTGAAGAGCCTTGCCCGAAGAGTCTTGCCCGACGAGACTTGCCCGACAACGCCCAGAAACGAAGCAGAAGCCCGACAGCAGCCCTCAACCGGCGCCAACCTCCAGGGGAGCTGTGTGCTCGTCGGCCAGGAAACATCCCCAGCGGAAATTCCTGCCACGAACATAGTTTTGGCACGCCCGGTGGGATCTCTAATCAGAAGATAGAGAAACAGATATGCTAGAAGACTTGCAGACCACGTTATTTCAAATGCTGCAACGCTTGGAGAAAGCCTCATCGGGCTCTAGAAGTGATATTGATGTGGTTCCTCCCAAAGGAAAAAGACGTAAAAACAACCAGCCAGACGGGATGGACGTAATCAACCCTGGATTTCCCTTTTCAGAGGCCCCTATAAATATGCTCAATATGATGTGGGCGGAGAAAGGAAAAGGGAAACCTACAGAGAGAATAGACAAACTTCCCGAGTATCCAAAGGCTGCCATAATCAAGGGGATGGTTATGTGCAGTAAATGTTAGTGTGAGTGTGAGCTCGAGATTCCTTCGGCCGGAGTTCTTATTGATCGCGAGTTAATCAGGAGGAAGGAAGAAGATGCAAGAAGAGAAGCCCGCGAGAAAAATAAGCAGGCGACAAGGAAGGACACCTCCCGAAGTGTTTTTCAACGCTTAGGAGGTGATTCCCAACCCAAGGCTTTGTCAGAAGTGTTTCGAAACCATGAAGCTTCTGACGAGGCAGAAAAGATGGAGGCCACAATCCAAAGAGGTGCAGATCATCCTCAGAATGGCCAGATGGGGAGGGAAGTCAAAAGAACTGATGGGATAGCTAACCCCGACAGAAAAGGGAATCCTGCCCACCTCGGGAGAAAATGGTATGTGGTCGGGAAGAACGGACAGCCTACCAAACCAATGGGAGCCTCTATGATCAGAAGGGTTCAAAGGCAGCACAATGCCTACATGAATTCCTTAAAGACCCCCACTACCTCTGAAACCTCAAAAACTCAAAAGTTGGAAAGAGCGACATCTGGAGGTAGTAGCCAGTTCCGTTGGCGAAATAAGAAGGAGGTAGAGAAAGCCAACAGCAAAGCAGAGGGGGTGGGGGATCATGTGCCGCAGAACCAACATCCTGGGAAGTATAGGATCTTGAGAAGAGCTCAAGAAGATCTGATCATGGTACCAACTCCTGGATGGAAGCCGGAGCCTATTCACATGGGAACTGTTGCAAAACCACTTTCTCTGCCAATGGTGGATCCTTTTGGTGAAGTTCCGAAACAAACGCTGTACGAGGGCATGGATCAACCACAACAGGAGGGGATACCAGAACCTCTGCTTCCAACTGATGCGATGGCCTGGTTAAATGAGTTCATGGACCAAATTAGGAGCAAAAAGGAGGATGTACTCGAGCCCAGTAATTTCCACATCAACATGGCGTATATGTTATCCGCCACGTTTGGTGCCAAACCTGATCAACCTGCTACTATGGAGGGTGATTACTTAACAACAGAGCCAATGATGGCACAAGTCAATGTGGATATAGCGGAAGAAGAGGACTCGGGCAAGGCTGAGCCCTCAGAAGCATCCAAAGGTGGTCCTCTAAGGATTTACACAGATGAGATGGTGTTCAGCCGCCCGAGTATTTCGTTGGCTAACCATCTGAAGCCTATATATGTTTCAGCTCACCTAGAGGGTGTGCCCTTCAAAAAAGTTTTGATTGATGGAGGAGCAGCTGTTAACGTGTTACCAGCCAAGCAGATGAGGAAGATGGGGAGAGGTACGGAAGATCTTATTCCCACGGACCTTACGGTGTCTAGCTTCTCAGGTGCTATCACTAAGACTCATGGGATATTACCTTTGGAGGTGGACTTGGGGTCCAAAAAGATAATGCTGGCATTCTTTGTGGTGGACTGCACCTCCACTTACGGAGCCTTACTCGGAAGAGATTGGATCCATCAAAGTTTAGCCATACCTTCCACTCTTCATCAACAAGTGGCTGTATATCATGAAGCGGGTGTTGAAGGACCAGGCTTTTGGGAGATAGTAGAGGCCGAAACACGGCCGTTCCTCCCCTCAGCCAATGTTGCGGAAGCAAGTTTCTACAATCCCAACGTAGGAATCTTGAAATGTTCAGGAGCTGATAAGAACGGCCGCCCTACCAAGGTGATGGCCCAAAAGCTTTTGGAACAAGGAATGCTTCTTACTAAGGAGCAGTGGGATAGACCTTGCCTCATACCAAAATCCCTACACCATCAATGACTGGACAAAAGAAGAAAGATCAGGTCATGGCAGTCAGATCCCTGATTAAAAGACTGTTGGTATATGGGAAGGGAAGAAGACAAGAGAGAGAGCAGGAAGAGCAAGAATGGCAGGGAGAAGCTTCGACCAGCCAGCATGAAAATGAAGAGGAATCTTGCAGTGAAGAACTGGATAGGGCCATTCAAATGGCAGAGTGCATATATGCTCTAGATGGGCCAGACGACTTGCCCGAGAGCCCAGAGTTGGTCGAATTTTTATGTACAGAACCTGATAAGCCATCACCCGAAGTACAGGATCCTTTGGAAGTTATTGATCTAGGCACTGAGGAGGATCCAAGACCAATACAGATCAGTGGTTTATTAGGGGCCGAGGATCGGGCCAAGATTATTTGTCTTTTGCAAGAACTCAAAGACTGTTTTGCTTGGCATTATACCGAGATGCCAGGGTTAGATCCAACCTTGGTGGAACATAGAATGCCCATCAAGGAAGGATATAAACCGGTCAAGCAAGCACCACGGAGGATGTCAAAGGAGATAGAAGAAAAGGTCAAAGAAGAGATTGAGAGGCTAGTGAAAGCTGGCTTTATCAGACCAGCCAAATATGTGGAGTGGTTGGCCAACATCGTACCCGTTTTAAAAGCTGTAACAAAAGCAGTACGATGTTGTGTTGATTACAGAAATATTAATGGCGTTACACCAAAAGATGAGTACCCCATGCCTATGGCTGATTTATCCATAGATGCAGTAGCAAAGCATAAAGTTTTATCTTTTATGGATGGAAATGTCGGATATAACCAGATAAAGATGGCTCCAGATGATATTCATAAAACAGCTTTTAGATGTCCTAGTCATATAGGGGCATATGAGTATCTGGTCATGCCATTCGGGCTCAAGAATGCTGGCGCAACATATCAAAGGGCAATGAATGCCATTTTTCATGATCTAATCGGCCAGAGCATGGAGGTATATATCGACGACATCGTGGTGAAATCTAAAACAGAGGAACAGCATCTAGTAGATCTTAGGCAAACATTGATAAGGATGCGGATCCACAAATTGAAGATGAATCCAAAGAAATGTGCATTTGGAGTAAGAGCGGGCAACTTCTTGGGATTCTTGGTTCATCAGAGAGGTGTGGAAGTGGACAAAAACAAGTCTCGGGCAATATTGGAGTCACCTCCACCCATCAACAAAGTGCAGCTTCAAAGGCTACTAGGCAAGATCAACTTCTTGAGGAGATTCATTGCCAATTTAGCAGGCAAAATCCAGCCGCTAACTCCTTTACTAAGATTGAAAGATAAAGAGAATTTTGAGTGGGGGCCGACCCACCAACAGGCATTTGACAGCATCAAGGCCTACCTAACTTCTCCACCAGTGCTGGTACCACCTCAAAGGGGAAAGCCCTTGAAGCTATATATTTCTACTTCGGAAAAGTCAGTTGGGAGTTTGCTAGCTCAAAATAATGAAGGTGGAAAGGAGCAGGCCGTATACTACCTCAGCAGAATTTTAACCGAAGTAGAAACAAGATATTCTCCGGTGGAGAGATTGTGTTTGGCTCTATATTTTACTGCCAGCAAGCTAAGACATTATATGTTACCTTGTCACGTACACATCATTGCCAAAACATATGTGATAAAGTACATGTTGTCAAAGCCTATGCTAGCAGGAAGGATTGGGAAGTGGATTCTAGCACTGTTAGAATTCAGCTTTCAGTATGTACCTCAAATGGCAGTCAAAGGCCAGGCAATTGCTGATTTCTTGACCGAGCATCAGGAACCTCAAAGTGAGGTAATCAATATCCCAGGAAGTTTGGAGGTTACTAGCGTTTAGATCCCACCAAGAAGTGATGTTTCGGGTAAAGAAGATTGGATCCAGCAAGAGATAAGAAAAGTAACGGGCCTCTGGATTACTCCTTGGAAGCTGTATTTCGATGGATCCCACACTCAGAAGGCTGCAGGGTCTGGGATTGTGATTATAAATCCTCAGGGGGTGTATCATTATTACTCATTCCTGCTCGATTACCAAGAAAATACTAATAATCGGGCAGAGTATGAGGCGTTGATTATTGGTCTGGAAATCCTGTTGGATTTGGGGGCACCAGAAGTAAAAGTCTTTGGTGATTCAGAGTTGGTAATAAACCAGCTAAATGGCGAGTTCAGGTGCAGACATATCACTATGGCGGGGTACTATATGGCAGCAACACAATTGTTGAGTTTCTGGGAATCTGAGATATCGGTCAATCATATTCCTAGGGGGTCTAACTTGGCAGCCAATGAAATGGCGCAACTAGCCTCAGGAGTGCCAATACAGGAAAGAAAGTATGGAATAGATGTCGAGATTCAAACAAGAAACCTTCCTTCCATCTTAGATCGGGGATTTAGTTTGGATGTAATGGTTCTAGAAGCCAAGATGGAAGATTGGAGGGCACCCATCATTCATCATTTGAAGGATCCCTCTTCACCTACAAGTAAGAAGAATAGGCAGCAAGCAACCAAATATGTCTTATGGGCGAAGAACCTGTTAAGAAAAACCCCAGATGGATTACTGTTAAAATGCTTAGGCCAGGAAGAATCCATGAGAGTGATGGCCGAACTACATGAGGGAATATGTGGAGCACATCAAGCAGGGACAAAGATAAGATGGCTACTCAGAAGGTATGGTTATTTCTGGCCCGACATGGAAAAAGACTGCAAGTCTTATGCCCGCGGTTGTGAAGAATGTCAGAGGCATGGACCTCTCCAACACGTGCCTTCAGTACCTTTGAATCCAGTGGTCAAGCCCTGGCCGTTCCGAGGATGGGCGATGGACTTCATCGGGCAAATTTATCCAGCTTCCAGTAAAGGGCATACTTTTATAATTGTAGCGACGGATTACTTCACCAAGTGGGTGGAAGCATCAGCAGTAAAATCCATAACTTCCACCGTAGTCAAGAATTTTATCGAGACCAAGATCCTGCACAGATATGGGGTGCCCGAGACTATAGTGACAGACCGTGGGCCATCTTTTATTTCAAAAGAAGTCGAGGAGTTTGCAAGCAAGTACAAGATAAAGATGATCCAATCTAGTCCGTACTACCCTCAGTCAAATGGGCAGGTCGAAGCTAGCAACAAGATCCTGGTCAACATTATTAAAATAATGGTGATAGATAGTCCAAAAAAGTGGCATGAGATGTTGGGGAACACATTGTGGGCATACAGGACTTCCAAAAGAGCGGGGACAGGCACAACTCCTTATGCCTTGACGTTCGGGCAAGATGCAGTGCTCCCCATGGAGATCAACGTTAGTTCCGTAAGAATTCAAAACCAATTTGGGTTACATAGTGCAGAATATATTGAAGCCATGTGTCAAGGTATTGAAGACCTGGATGTACCCCGAATTGAAGCCTTGAACCAGATTCAAGAAGGAAAGATAGTTGTTGCCCGAGCTTATAACAAGAAGGTGAAGGTGAAGTCCTTTAAAGAGGGAGATTTAGTATGGAAAACAGTTCTCCCGCTAGGAGCTCAGCTTCGGGGTTTTGGAAAGTGGAGCCCGACATGGGAAGGTCCTTTTATTATTAGTCGAGTCTTGAATAAAGGAGGATACTACCTAGCGGACCTCGAAGGAAATGGGCAGAAACATCCCTTTAATGTTAGATTCTTAAAGAAATATTGTCCTACATTATGGGATGTTAGGGATTGTTACATTGAAGAGGGGGCAGAGTGAAACGAGCTTCGGGAATCTCATATGCAGTGTTTTTTGTTCATCAAACATTCGAAGAAGGAAGAAAGACAGAAATTGCTAAAATAGTATTTATTTCATGTCGACAAATTGATGAAAATTACAGAGTTCCAATCCTATGTATTACATTTAATTCTCTCTGAGTATGGTGGTGTCTTCAGCTGGTTTCCCGACGTCTTCATGGATGGAACCCAATCGGGTGATCGGATTGTGCGGCCAACATGAGCCTGGTAGAGGATCCTCCGACGGGGCTGTCACCATATGTGATGGTGAAGCCCAACTTATCACCACAACTTGCGGGAAGGCAAGCCATCGGGAGGAAGCCGCCTGACCAGGGGTGTTGGAGATAGAGGGGCGGTCGACCAAGGGTGTTGGAGAAAGCGGTCATCAGGTGAAACCTCCTTTTCTCGCGAAAGGGGAGTTTTAGGAAACTCCACTCAAAACATAAGAAACCCATTTCTCAGATGCTAAGAGAAAACAAGAACGCTCAAGTTGGATGGAAGTTGAAGGCCAGAGCCAAAGGAAAGTTGGTAGTTTGATAGGAGAAGTCCCGAGCTAGATTTTATAGGGCTCAAAGGACAGTTCAAGGGTCATGAGAAGAGCAAGGGGCACCAGAAGCACCAATTCCCAAGGACGGATATGCATGCATGCGGGTATTCAATCAATGTCGACACTTGGGATTCCAACTTTCACATTAATTGAAGGGGGCACTGTTTGGATTAAAACTTGATTTTTGGCCCAAGGATGGAGTCGGCCCAAAAGGAGGCCTGGACGAACATAGAAGATCAAAGCCCAGCCAAAACTTGGGAAGGCAGGAAATGGCCTTTTCTGACTTGATACAAGTCACAAAGGCCATTTGCCTACCTACCCAAAGACCAAGTGGTGTAGACTGATCAGACTGCACAGCCCATAAAGTACTTTATGGTGGCATTGCATGTAACAAAGCTGATAAGTCATCACCCTCAGACCGCATTCGGGCAAAGCTGTCGCTACAGGAGCCGAACCGAGTAGTCTATAAAAGGAGGAAGAGAAGACAGGAGCAAGGACACTCAAACAAACAAACAACTGCAAGCCAAAACTCTGCTCAAAGCCAGATTTGCCTTCCAAACGAAGCTGTAGTCAGCCAAGCCTTCATCCCATTCGGGACCAGCCTTTATCCCCCGCGGGATACTCTTTTCTCCTAAACTTTGTAATAGCTCTGCTACCCTGCTCTAACTTGTTGTAGTATCGATTCACCCTTTTGTATTCTCCTTCCCCTCTCCACCTCTAAGCTTTCAGACCTGTGACAGAACCACAAAGATAGGGACCTGCAAGACGATCAGCCTTAATTGATAAGGTTTAATCTTGCCCGACCTGCTTTGTTCTGTCTTTGTCTTCTCTTTCTTTAAAGTCTAGCAATATGTTGTATATTTTTAGTTATATGCAAGTCTGTTTCTAGCAAAATCACTATGACAAAGCTTTCTCAATACTTGGATCCGATTTAAATATATCTTCAATGCTTAAATTAGATCCAAGTCCTAAGCCCGCAGGCATGTAAATTTGATTAGTTTGAAAGTCCTTGGCCTCAAGGCATAAAAAAGAACTTTATGTGGACTTAACCCATCCACGACAATCCTTGATAAACGAGAAGTCCGAAGTTACTTGGGGCGCAAGTAATCGACCTACCTTCTAGTTTTCTTTCTATTATATCATGATTATCATAGAACGCTTAACTATGGGATGGACTCTAATGGAAAGCCTCAAGGCCTACACCTAAGGCCTCACAAAGGCATCCATTTGGATTCATCCTATTCAGCGATCTCAAGAGTCTAAGCATAAGAATGAACTCTGATAGGAAGCCTCAAGGCCTACACCTAAGGCCCCACAAAGGCACCCAGTTGGGTTCGTTCTATTCCTTGGATTCGGGTAATCAGAAATATAATAGTTAGAAGACTCCTACAATCACAAGAATAAATATGATGTGTTCGAGCACTGGTTTAGTTATTGATGGGAAGCCTCAAGGCCTACATTTAAGGCCCCACAAAGGCACCTGTTGTAACTAACACGGTTTCTTGGATACATATATATATATATATATATACAATGAAAGAACGACAACCATTTTACATCTGCCATGCTAAAGATGGCAGTGGCACGCCTGAGCACCTGAATGTTAACCTTGATTGTGAGCCTCAAGGCCTATACCTAAGGCCCCACAAAGGCACCTCTCAAAGTTAACGCTGTCCTTCTCTTTAAGCCTTGCCCGAAGAGCCTTGCCTGAAGAGTCTTGCCCGACGAGACTTGCCCGACAACGCCCAGAAACGAAGCAGAAGCCCGACAGCAGCCCTCAACCGGCGCCAACCTCCAGGGGAGCTGTGTGCTCGTCGGCCAAGAAACATCCCCAGCGGAAATTCCTGCCACGAACACGATGTTCACTCGGCATTCAATTCGAGTTTGTCTTAGTCACTAGGTAGCACTGCAGCCAGTGAAAACATGAATGAATGCCACATTATTGTATTGGGAAGCAATGTTTCTGGTTGACGACCGGGCAAAAACATTGACACGAAAATGCTACGTTGCTATCAATGTGCCAAAATTAGAATGCAAAACATGTGTTTGGAAAAGGAAAGAAGAGAGAGACTGAGAGGTGGAGGAGGGTTGACAAGTGCTCAACATAGCACCAACTATTGATCTGGTTGCACATGACGAATTAATGGAATAGGAATTTGTTTAAAATTAACGAGGGAGACTGAGAGGTGGAGGCGGTTTCGGTAGGTGATCTAGAATAAACAATGAGGAGGACAGTGCGTAATTTTCTTTTGTTAAGGTCCTCATATAGTTAGATGAAGCGGGGCAGAATCTATCTCATGTCGAGAATTATTTGTGTGTCGTTCACTCGTATGCTGAACATATAAATTCAGTTAGTTATTTAGGGAGTTATTGTGGTAAAGGGGTGGGAACAAACCAGATATGCAGCTAAATTTATACAGCATCTGGTGTATTGTTAAGGGAAAACCGATGTTTCTCCTAAGGGTGTTTATTTAACTCTCAAAGCATTTTCTGAGCATGTTTATATTTCTTCCAGACATGTCAGATAATTTTGGACCAGTTTCTGTTCCTGCCACAGGAAACCATATGCTCCTTAAATACTGTACGAAATGAAATCCCAAATTATTCCGAATTTGTACAACCAGATCTCAAGCTACATAAAAAAGAATTGGAGAAAAAATAGAGCTCCATCAACAGTTGGCACAGAACTCCAATGTTATGCATTCTAATGAATTTTTCAATATACAAGCAATGGAAAAGACCACAAAAAATCAAATCTGTTTCATAGGCGAGGAGGTTCCATCAGTCTTGCCTGCTCGCCAATGGTACCACCTCTGCTAGAGGAGTTGACAAGGGCGTTGGGAGTGGAGACTTTCTGCAGACTGGACATGTAGGGTGTCATAAGCGTGTCTACAATCTGGCAGCAGCCACAGCGTGTCATTGCCCTTGTAATCCACAAGACATATGGAGCAGCAGGAGGAAGTGGAGTCTTTCTTTTGGAGCTTGGCCTCGGAGTAGAGCATTTTCGGGTAGCTCTCAATCGTGTTGTCATCGAGTCCTATGTCCACAACAAAGTTCTGTAAACCGGGCGGATCAAGGGTGTTGTAAGCGATCCTGAGTCTGGGCGGGACAGCAGGCTGCTGAGTTTTGGTGCAGAAGTAGGAGGCAAGGGTGATGGTTGTTATGAGGAAGAGGATACCAACTGATACACCAATGGCATAACCAAAACCACCAATGTTGTTGGAGCCAAGGAAGCCGCCGGAGTTGCTTGTGGCGTTCATGATCTTTCCCTCTCTCTCTTCCTTTTGAAAAAAGGCAAGAAAAAAAAGGGAAGAAGGAGTTGCAGATGATAGAAGTGGTTTTGGTTTGGTCAGCCATGGCCTCAATGACAAAAGAATTGGTTATTTGGGAAAGGGTGATGCTAGAGAACAAAGTTATAGTTTTTTCTCTTTTATTTTTTTATTTTTTATTTTTTATTATTTTTTTGTAAACCACATGATGTAACGATTAATAAATACATTATTTTTTAAATTAATAAAAGGATACTCAATTACCAACCGTCACATTATTTGATTTACAAAAGATAATCTAAAAGTTTGATCTCTTGCATTTTTGTTTAGATAATCAAGTTTTGCGTAGTCAACTACTAGATGAGAGAGAGGAGGAAGAGGGTTGGTGGAGTTATAATTAAGGTACAGTTTGGTACGTGGGACGGGACGGAACGGAGTGGGACAGGACGTTCCGTCCCACGTTTGGTACGCCTAAAACGAGTGGAACGCGTTGTTCCACAGAACGAGTTTTGGGTGAATTTTTGTTCCACCTCACCCCTTAGAATGACTTGTTCCACATCCGTGGAACACAAAATTATAACCTCTCCGTCTCCTTCTTCTTCCTCATTGTTTCCATCCAAGAGCATCTTTGCTCCCTCTCTGTTCCGTCCCGTCCTGTCCCGTCCCATTCCGTTCCGTCTCGTCCTGTCCCGTCCCATTCCGTTCCGTCCCGTCCCGTCTGCATACCAAACGATAAAATGCAGGTGGAGCTAAGTAGAGAGAGAGAGAGAGAGAGAGAGAGAGAGAGAGAGAGAGAGAGAGGTGAATGAGGCATTACATGTAAATTTCTTAGAGGGGTGAATGAGGCATTACATGTGAATTTCTTTGCGTTAGATTATGGATCATGTGTCGGAAAGGGATCATCTCCGGATCCCTTCCACTTAATTCTCCTCATTAAATAATATGGGCTCTTGAAATTTGATCAAACGGTTAACAACAGGGGCTCACTTTAAAAGTTATAATAATTTTAACCGTTAGATCAAATTTCAAGGATTCGGATTGTTTGATGAAGAGAATTAGGTGGAAGGGATCGGTAGATGATCCCCTTCTTCATGTGTCTGCAAGTTTTGAAGGTCAACGTTTTGTGATATAATTTTGCAGGTTTAGCTGGTTGTCTCTTGTGAGTAACGTCTTTCTTTCAACTTAGCATCTCTATTTCTTATTTGAGCAATTCAATTAATCAATCATAGGGAATTGCTAGCTAGCTTACTCGCCTCTCATCATTCATCATCTACTCGGTTGACGATCAAAATTGTCTAACTTCTCGACATTTCATAAAATCATTTATGCTAAAATCCTACGACGTGGAGAATCGGATTAGCTATCTAATTGTTATCAAATAAATAATCGAACTAAGTGCTTGGAATATCACACTAGTAAAACGACTAACCGATTTTCATTTTTCAATACAGTTGATTTTTTGCATGAATAGTTTTGATTATCATATAACATTGCATAATGAAAAAGAAAAAGTGAATGCGGTCAAGGGCGGAGCCAGGATTTTTTTCTTGGGTGGGCTAGTTGAAAATAATACCATAAAATCATATGTTTATTTTTTTTGCTTATATAAAATATATAATAATCAATATAAAAGAACAACAATATAATATAAAATATTCTCAAAATCATAACCCTAACCGATAAATTCAAGGACCATATAAATAATTAACCTACTAATTAAATCAAGAATAAGTAAATAAAGAGATTAAGAACGTACCAAAGGTGACATTCATTTCAACGGAAAGTTAGGAATTGCGGAGATAGAGATTTAATTGTGCATTTAAAGAACTTATTAATATGTTCTTGAGTAAGAAGCACAAAGGCTAAATTACATAGGTTAAATGGTCTTTTTCTTTAAAGAATAGAATAAAGAGGGACTGGAGATAGAACTAATTTATAATTTTTAGCATAAAACTATTATTTACTACCTCTCCTCTACTAAATATACATTAAATAATAATATGTATTGAAATTCAGTAGGCTATAAGCATGAGTTTACAAAAGAATAGATCTATTCACAAACCATTTTTACATTGAACACAGTCTTATTAATATTTTGTCAGTGATCATTTTCAATTCATTCGATCCAAACAACCGACAATTAAGAAAAGTGTGTAAGAAGTAAAAATGAATGCATGAATAACACTATCTTTACATAAAACATCCCTGAACTACAGCTCACCTTAGCCTTGTGGGTGGCTACGCCATTGAATGATTCTCCATTAATTAATTCTCTCTCTCTCTCATCCAAACCAATCATGTCCTCATCTGATGGAATTCTCTTTTGTTTTTTCCCCCCATCTGTTTTGGCGTGCAAAGGCCGTTCCATGCATTGCAAGGTTAGTTGGTGTTTAGTGCTATTTTATAAAAAATAAGGTTAGCTGATTTTTATGTGCCCACAGAAAACAAGATACATGCAGATATTAGAATATCCTCTCCAATCTCTATAGGTAAGATATGAATTGGAAGTTAGCATTTGTTTTTGGTAACAGCCTTATTCTAAAAATAATTAAAAGAAATAATTATTTGGGGTTGTCTAGTTTTTTATATTTTGGTGATGCTACAGGTTATTCCATAAATTAGAGATTTTGGCTGTTAAAATTTTTGTCAAAGATGCAAGGACCGTGAACTGTCAAAAACTCTGATTCAAAGAAAAAGTTCTCTTCATGACTAGTCGATCTTCATAATTTAACGTTGACAAATTTTTTGAAGTTCTACTCCATTTCTTCCATCAACACATACTATATTGAGTCATCCAATCCAGTCTAAATTTGGTCATTATGTGTCATAACTGAAATAAGGTTCTTAATCAGTTTGGATTTTTAAATTTTGAGAAAGTTACATCCAATATTGTTGATTGGTGTCTAAACTGGGCAATTTTAATTCATCCAACGGTTCCAACCCAATGTGAAGTGAATCAGAAATGAATTGGATGGTTGATGTTGTAACAAAAAGAAAAATAAAAGAATTACAAAATTATTAAGGAAGACTTGAAAAGATACTTTAAGAAATACATGAAGTGGAGCTAACGAAAGACTTGGTGTAAAAATCGAG
Organism: Malus sylvestris; assembly: GCF_916048215.2. Classification (NCBI taxonomy): domain Eukaryota; kingdom Viridiplantae; phylum Streptophyta; class Magnoliopsida; order Rosales; family Rosaceae; genus Malus; species Malus sylvestris. The sequence continues at coordinate 4,371,510 of NC_062271.1, read as the reverse complement.
CACATTAACGTTCTAAAATTTATATAACGGATCTCCCTTAATAGAATAAGACTTTGTTATTGTTATTAAAATCACAAATTTAATATAAATAGACGTGTCATGAAGATTGGTGAAAACAGTGTTTGATTAGAGCATCTCCATACCCAACATAGTTTCTGAAAGTTTTCCCGACTTTATAAAATTTGTAATTTCATTTACCTACAAGCCGAAGAAGCATGGAACAAGTAGATTTTTATGAGAAAATACGTTCCCCATCCAAACATGTCCTTAAAGCTGGCCTCATAAACAAATTTAGTTAACCTTCTTTATTTTGATTTACTGAATTTGGAAAGAAAATTTAAATCGAAATCAAATATATGATAAATACTCTTAATCACTTTATGGGTGACAATTGCTTGTGTTTAGGTTTTCTAGTTTATATTTGTCTTCTGTCCATGCCAACTCATTGATTAATCAACACACAAATGATATAATAATCCATATTATTCACTAGAAAAATAAAAAGGTAATATACTTTTATAAGACTATTTTGCAGTGTAAATGGCAACCTCTTATAACATTAGTTGAATATTGTCGGTTATATTTTTGGGTACAAGCGATGTGAATAAAGAATCAAACTTATGACCTCGAAGTCTCATTCGAAGCTTTGGACAAAGATGCTATTAATATATTGGGCCCTTATGGCATCTGATACACATTCTGACAATTGATTGAGCAAATAAGTCAACTTCAAATTGTATTTGTTGTTCGTAGAGTGTGTTATGACCCGAGGCCGCCTGCCTAGTGGGAGTGGCTCCTCTGTTGTGGATGAACGGGAAACCCGACTCTACAAACTCGAGGAAAGCTGCACAACAGTAGTAGGGGCATTAAGATCAGAGCTTTTTGTAGTGCTAGCAGGAATGCAAGTGAAAGAATAGAGAGTAGAGATAAATGTTCATCACTATTTTTTTTTCAACGATGTTCTTCATTACTTGAGTTACAAGCTTTTTACATGTTGATATGTTTTAATCTTTCTAATCATGTAAATAGCAAGTCATATATTCGACTTATGGGGCTGGTGTATCACATGATGGTGACATTTGAAATGTCTCTGTGATTCTTCCTGGCTCCAGAATGGTGGAATGTCATAGCGAAGTCATAAGTTAGTCCCTTATTTATTTTTTATTTTTTTTAAAGTCCCCTTTTTAAAAATTATTATGAGTTTAATTCATAACGCTTGTAAATCATATAATGGTGATCAGATGAAAGTTGAAATGCCTATATGGATCTTTCCGACCCCGAAAAAAAATCATATACGTATAGATTTCGAGTCTTGTTTAAGGCCCCTCTCCAGCTTAACAAAAAAACCTATTTTCTCTGTCCTCCAAAAATCCCCAAACGTCGGATCAATCATGGCAGTGTTTCCCCCATGGACGACGACCTTGGTGATCACAATCATGACAATGACGACGGCGGTGATTTAATCGACGGTAGCAACAACAACAACGTGTACTCGCCGTGCGCGGACACGACGGTGGAGAGGTCCGACGGGTTCACCTTCGGAATTGCCTTCGCCTCCAAGGAATCTTTCCAACGAAACGGCACCGTTCAGCTGTCTCCCTGCGACTCCAGACTCTTTCTCTCCTCCAATGCCCAGATCTCCGTTTTCCGACCCAAAGTTGACGAGATCTCCCTCCTCTCCGTCAACTCCTCCTCCTTCAATCCGGTTCGTTCTCTCTCTAATATCCCTCCTTTTTCTTGCAATTTTTAGCTTGAATTAGGGTCTTGATGTGCTTGTATATCAATTGCAATTTTTTTTTTCATTTTTTACAATATTTGAAAACGAACATTTTGAACCTCCTCCAAGTATCAAACTTTGAATAAAGTTACAAACTTTACTAGAATAATTGCAATTTAAAAAAAAAAATTATTGGAGCTATTGAGTTTTTGCTAGTTTCGAATACAAGCCATTAATTCGGTGTTCTTGGTATTGAATTATCAGGATACTTATGGGTTTATGGTTGCGTTTGCCGGGCGTAAATATGCCGCAAGGTCCCTTCCTACTTTTGTTGTCAATGCTACCTACACTGTCACCAGCTTTACCCTTGTAAGTAAATACTTTGGAACCGAAATCGGACTTTGAATTGGAATTATTTCCGTGCCATTGTGATTTTCAGCTTAATGTTATATATAGTGAGTGAGGTTTTGTTTACACAGGTGCTTGAGTTCAATAAGGGCAAGGCTGCAGAACTTGTACTGGAAAAAGGATGGGTGCTCCAAATGTTCAGGGAGCTCCAGCTTTGTTTGCCTCAACAATCAGCACTGCGCGATCAAGACCTCGAGCTGCATAAACCATGGTGGCTCTGTGGACTGCAGCCTAGAAATCCAATTGGCATTTTCTGGCACGGACAAGCACCTTTCGGTTCTGAACTCATGGTATGAAGTTGCAAACCTTAGGCAGTACTCACTCTGTGGTCCTTATTCGAATTTGAAGGACTCCCTCACAAGCCAGTACGGCAAGATTTTCTAATGTAAAGGGTTTGTGCCATTAGTCTTGTAAATTTCCTACTACTCACTAGGTTTCCTCATTTGTTTCGTAGCGGTCGAGGCAAATATTTGTTGTAAACTAATTTAACTTTGAGGATCATGTTGTGTGGAATTTTTCAGGTCGACAGGCTAAGGACCCATTCCAACAACACCGATATTGTTCCCACTTAACCACTTGCACAACCCTCAGGTGTGGGGTTTTATCACAAAAGGCTTCGGTATTAGTTAAAGTGAGGTAATTATATTTAAAGTAATCTTTCTCCTTCCCTCTGTCCAATGTGGGACAATTGGTTTTCAACATTTTGGGAATGTCATTACATTTGTGTTGTGCATATTTGTGAGATTCAATTCGAATTTCGAACTCTATTTCTGCAATGCATGTTTCATCTTTACTTTTAGGTTACATTACTCGTGAGTATCTGCAGTCGTTGTGGGTGTCTTGGAAAATAAAAATGTTTAAACAAACTCCCAAATGAGGAATTAGAAATTGTGCAAGGAGAAATGAAGAGGATAAGGGGGAAGGAAAGTACAACATAATTCAAAGCACGTACCCAAAAGGTGTGGTTTGAATGTCAAGAGTACTTTAAATAGAATTACCCTACTTTAACTAACATCGAGGCCTTTTGTGATAAAACCCCACACCTGAGGATTGTGCAAGTGGTTAAGTGGGGACAGTATCGGTGTTGTTGGAATGGGTCCTCGGCCTGTCGACCTGAAAAATTCCACACAACATGATCCTCAAAGTTAAATTAGTTTACAACAAATATTTGCCTCGACCGCTACGAAACAAATGAGGAAACCTAGTGAGTAGTAGGAAATTTACAAGACTAATGGCACAAACCCTTTACATTAGAAAATCTTGTCGTACTGGCTTGTGAGGGAGTCCTTCAAATTCGAATAAGGACCACAGAGTGAGTACTATGGAGGTTTTCATGGTGGCCATGGTTTTGGGGAGAGAAACGAGGATGGGGAAGCTATCTTGGATTTTGCAATGGCATATGATCTCTTCTTAGCCAACACCTTCTTTAAGAAGAGAGAAGAACATGTGATCACCTACAAGAGTGGGTCATCAAAAACACAAATAGATTTTCTTCTAATGAGGAAAGGAGATCGTATAACTTGTAAGGATTGCAAAGTTATACCAGGAGAGAGCTTGGCTAATCAACATCGCTGGTTGGTGATGGATGTACATATCAAAAGAGTGAGAAAAAAAAACAAGACTTGGAAGTGTCCAAGGACTAAATGGTGGAATCTAAAAGGAGAAAAACAAGCCATTTTCAAAGAGAAAGTAATCACCTAGTGTGTGTGGGATAGAGACGGGGAAGCTAGCCAAATGTGGGATTCCATGGCTAATTGTATCCGAAAAGTAGCAAAAGAGGTATTAGGAGAGTCTAAGGGCTTTGCTCCACACCAAAAGGAATCTTGGTGGTGGAATGAGGAAGTACAAACAAAGGTGAAGGCTAAGAAGGAATGTTGTAAAGCCTTATACAAAGATAGGACCGATGAAAATGGTGAAAGGTATAGAAGAGCGAAGCAAGAGGCGAAGAAAGCTGTGAGAGAAGCTAAGTTAGCGGCTTATGACAATATGTATAAGCAACTAGATACCAAAGAAGGAGAGTTGGATATCTATAAACTAGCTAGAGCAAGGGAAAAGAAGACAAGGGACCTAAACCAAGTGAGGTGCATCAAGGATGAGGATGGAAAGGTTCTTGCTACAGAGAACGCGGTCAAAAACAGATGGAGAGGTTATTTTCATAATCTTTTCAATGAAGGACATGAAAGGAGTACTTCTTTAGGGGAGTTGAATAACTCAGAAGAGTGTAGAAACTACTGCTTTTATCGTCTAATCAGGAAGAAAGAAGTGGTTGTAGCTTTGAAGAAGATGAAGCATAGAAAAGCAGTAAGCCCAGATGATATACCGATTGAAGTGTGGAAAGTCTTGGGAGAGACAGGTATAGCATGGCTCACTAACCTTTCCAATAGGATTTTGAAAATGAAGAAGATGCCAAATGAGTGGCGAAAGAGCACTTTGGTGCCTATCTACAAGAATAAGGGCGATGTACAAAATTCCATGAACTATAGGGGTATTAAACTAATGAGTCATACAATGAAGCTCTGGGAGAGAGTCATTGAGCATAGATTGAGGCAAGAGACATGGGTTTCGGACAACCAATTCAGGTTCATGCCAGGGTGCTCAACCATGGAGGCAATCTATCTCTTACGAAGATTGATGGAAAGATATAGAGATGGGAAAAATGATTTACACATGGTCTTTATAGATTTGGAAAAAGCGTATGATAGGGTCCCAAGAGACATTCTTTGGAGGATTTTAGAGAAGAAAAGAGTACGAGTAGCATATATCCAAGCTATAAAGGATATGTACTAAGGAGCAAAGACTGCCATAAGAACTCATGAAGGACAAACCGAAAGCTTCCCTATAACTGTAGGATTACATCAAGGCTCATCCTTAAGTCCTTACCTTTTTGCGTTGGTAATGGATGAGTTAATAGGACATATTCAAGATGATATTCCTTGGTGTATGCTTTTCGCAGACGATATAGTGTTGATAGATGAAACTCAGGAAGGGGTAAATGCGAAGCTTAACCTTTGGAGAGAAATGTTGGAATCTAAAGGTCTTCGCCTAAGCCGATCAAAGACAGAATATATGGAGTGCAAGTTCAGTGCAAATAGAGGCCAAAATGAGTTAGGGGTAAGGATCGGAGATCAGGAAATACCAAAGAGCGACTGCTTTCACTACCTAGGATCTCTCTTGCAAAAGAACGGAGAATTAGATGGAGATCTCAACCATAGAATACAAGCTGGATAGATGAAGTGGAAGAGTGCATCTGGAGTGTTGTGTGATCGCCGTATGCCACTGAAGCTCAAGGGAAAATTTTATAGGACGGCAATAAGGTCGGCGATGCTGTATGGCACAGAAAGTTAGGCGGTGAAGCATCAACACGTACACAAAATGGGTGTAACGGAGATGAGGATGCTTCGTTGGATATGTGGGCACACAAGAAAGAATAAGATTAGGAATGAGGATATCCGAGGTAAAGTAGGAGTAGCCGAAATTGTAGGAAAGCTAAGAGAAAATTGATTACGGTGGTTTGGACATATGTAAAGAAGGCCTACTGACGTTCCGGTTAGAAGATGCGACTACAGGACAGAGGTTCAGGGCCGAAGGGGTAAAGGAAGACCTAGGAAAACTTTGGAAGAGACTCTAAGAAAATACTTAGAGTACTTGGATCTAACGAAGGACATGACACAGGACTTAGCACAATGGCATTCTAAGATTCATATAGTCGACCCCACTCAGTGACTTGGATTTTTCAAGTCTCCAACCAAGAAGTTTTCCTCACTCGGGAAATTAAGGGAACACTACCTCAACCTACATGCTCCACTCACAAAGCTTCAACATACAAGCTCCAACAAAAGAAAAATTCAAAGAACTTAGTGAAGAAGGCTTTGGTATATTTAACACAATACGTTGAAATGAAGCAAAGCTTATTTATTGATATCTCCGATAAGTTACAAATATGTGCATATACATGAGTCAAAATAAACAAATAAGATGGAGCCTTCACAAAGGTTGCTTAGGAAAAGTCTTAGCAGTCGGTAGAGCCCCAGAAAGAGAAGGCACCGGAAGGTGATCATTCGAAGCCTCAGTACTGGACAGAACCCTAGAAGGAGGAGGCATCGGAGGTTGATCATTTGGAGCTTCACTACACGGTACAGCCTCAGAAGACGAAGGCAATAAATGCCTTTGGAACAAACCCACAAACCTCTGATGATCAGATAAAATCTGACCATCAGATTCCTTCATCTGGTCAAGCTTCCTCTTCATGTTTATAGCATAGTCATGTGCGAGCCGGTGCAACTGTTTATTCTCATGCTTGAGCCCTCTAATCTCCTGTTTGAAACTTATCACTTCAGCCGCCAATGATTCAACTTGGCAGGTTCGAGCAAATAGGCGTTGGGCCATATTAGACACAGAACCTGCACACTGAACATTGAGAGCCAGAGAATCCTTAACAGCCAACGCATCAAACCGTTTGGAAAGTAGTCTGTTATCTTTAGGAGTGAGAAGGTTTCTGGCCACCACCGCAGCGGTTATATCATTCTTCATTATGGAATCCTCAACGGTAAGAGGACCAGTAGGAGATAAGAAGGATGGGCGCCATATGTTGTCTGGAGAAGGCGTGGCTGCCTCTTCAACAAGGTTTAAGTCAAAACGACAGTCGGAAGGGCCAGACATTTTCAAAGGTGTTGAAGAGAGAAGAGGTCGGACAAATCAAGATCTTAGAAGTGCAAGAAGGGAGCTTCTACTAGTAGAGATTCAAGTGTGCTTTGGAACTTAATACCAGCCTCTATAAAAATATGCACTCGACGGAGCTTCAGAAATCGAATAGGCGCCTGCTCAGAAATCGAAGAGGCGTTTGCTTTCTCAAAAGCTGGGCTGCTCAGAGACCACAAGGGCCGATCTCAGAAATCGAAGAGGCATTTGTTTTCTCAAAAGCTGGGCTGCTCAAAGACCACGAAAGCCGATCTTAGAAATCGAAGAGGCGCTTGCTTTCTCAAAAGCTGGGCTGCTCAAAGACCACAAGGGCCGATCTCAGAAATCGAAGAGGCACCTGCTTTTTCAGCCTTGTCAGCACCTGTCACATGCACATTCAGCTTTGCAAAAATTACGGGCATTCTGTCGAAGATTTCTGGTGAAGTATAAAGCATGTGAATCTTACTGTTCAATCATCCACTTTCCACATGCAACATCAGCTCATGGGTACCACAGATAACTTTGCCAAAGATCTCTGACAAAGTTTAGACATGTGAAGCTTGCAGCTCCCACTACATCGTTATGACCAAGAAGGGTAAAAGAATAGTAAAGAAACAACACTAACAAAGTTTAGACACATAAATTTTGAAGGTCTAGCTACCATATTATTACCCATAAGGGTAAAGGAACAGCACCACTGCTGGATAATTGGAAAGTCCCTGTGTGTCAACCTCTATGCTCCGTGGTAAGGTAGACTAGCAAACATGCCCAACCTTTACTCACATTAGAGAAAACACTCCCAACAAGATTGCTTACTCCAAAATCGAAGAGGCACTACCCTCCGAATCTCGAGAGCCAGACTCCCAACATGATTACTTTCTCAAAAATCGAAGAGACACCGCTCTCCGAATCTCGAGAGCCAGACTCCCAGCAAGATTGCTTTCTCAAAAACCAAAGATGCACCGTTCTCCGAATCTCAAGAGCCAGATCCCCGACAGGATTGCTTGTTTGAAAACCGAAGAGGCACCGCTTTCTCAACTTCGAGAGCCAGATCTTCTTGGATAAAGCTTGTCTGTAATCTTCACACGCAACATCAACTTTCCAGATACCACAGACCACTTTTTCAAAGTGCTCTGACAGAGTTAAAACACGTGAAACTGGCAGCTCTCACTACAGTGTTATGACCAAGCAGGGTAAAGGAATAGCATTACTATTTGTTGTTAGGGAGACTCCTATATATGTCGACCTCCATCCTCAACGGACAGGCAGACCTGCAAAAATGCTTAACCCTTCCTCATATCTGAGAGGGCACTCCCTACGAAGCCTCTCGAAATACTCAGCTTTCTTTCCCCCCGATAATACCTCTGCAAACAAGCTACACCAGAGCAAGAATATCTCATATCATCAGGGTTAAAAGCAAGAGTATCCCATATCATGCTTTTTCCTTATCTTTTCCTTTGGCCTTGTTCTTACCTGCAAGACAAGGAGAAAAAGAGCAATCAGTCAGCACTTGGAATCCAGCTTCCAGTTAGGAACTGACTGCCTGGAACCCCTTACCTGATTACCTACCTGGCATTGCTTTCAAGTACTCATCTTCATCTTATGCTTCCAAAGAAGATACCACATCTGTCTGAGGAACAGATATGGCAAGTGACAAGGATACAAGGAAGCATGTGGAGACAAGCGTAACAGAACACGTGCCGATACATCCACTACTTTGTCAACAGCAAAAGTATCACATATCAGCAGGGTCGAACGTACTCTAGATTTGATGAACTTGTTTTGACCCTCAAATTCTTCAGTTGGCCTTATACTCTGGAGGAAACCAGAAAACCCTCCAGCCCAGTTCAAGAATAAGCCTAGGGAAAGTTACTTCTTCAAAAGCAAAAGTATCTCATATCATCTCTTCTCCTTTTCTTCTCTTTATCCTTCATGCTGCCTGCAAGATAGGGAGAATGAGAACAATCAGCCGGAACTCGAAATTAAACTTCTGATCTGGCACTGATTGCCTAGAGCTCTTATTGCTTACCTTATATGTCACCTCTTTTAGCAGATCCCCTAGCTCGGCGACTTGGGGGACTCCGGCTACATGGTTTGTATCGCGCTTGACCAAGCTTGAAACTACAAGTAAGCTTCAAGTGAAATTGATATATACCTTGTGCATCTCCGCCAGTTAAAGATACCACCACTGGATGGAGGAAGAGTACTTCCAGAGAAGATGCCACATCTACCCATGAGACAGATAAGGTAAATGAAGACGATACCACACTTCGGTACTTAGAAGTTTCGTGATTACTCAGCGGCTTGGATCTTGCAAGACCCCAACCGATGAGCTTTCCTCACTTGGGAACTTAGGGGAGCACTGTTTGTACCATACTTGACCAATACTGAAACTACCGAGCACCGGTCAACGTTACATCGTCAAGGACCCAGAAGAGTTTCCCTCCAACCAGGAGGCCAATCACAGAGCGACATGTGTTGACATCAGAAGCCAATCATGGCGTGACACGTGCCAACATCGGAAGCCAATCACAACACAATACGTGTCAATGTCAGAACAAGGCTAGAAACTCTCTTCTATAAAAGGAGATCATTCTCCCACAATATTTCCTAATGTCATTTGTACTAAATCATTCACTTGTACTCACTAAAGGAGAGCTTGAACCTATGTACTTGTGTAAACCCTTCACAATTAATGAGAACTCCTCTACTCCGTGGACGTAGCCAATCTGGGTGAACCACGTACATCTTGTGTTTGCTTTCCTGTCTCTATCCATTTACATACTTATCCAAACTAATGACCGGAGCAATCTAGCGAATATCACAAACTTAATGCTTTTTGTTGTACCAAAGTCCTCACTGATTTTGTGCATCAACAATCCTTAAGTCCTTACCTTTTTACGTTGGTAATGGATGAGTTAACAGGACATATTCAAAATGATATTCCTTGGTGTATACTTTTCACAAACGATATAGTGTTGATAGATGAAACTCAGGAAGGGGTAAATGCGAAGCTTAACCTTTGGAGAGAAGTGTTGGAATCTAAAGGTCTTGGCCTAAGCCGATCAAAGACAGAACATATGGTGTGAAAGTTCAGTGCAAATGGAGGCCAAAATGAGTTAGGGGTGAGGATCAGAGATCAGGAAATACCAGAGAGCGACCGTTTTTGCTACCTAGGATCTATCTTGAAAAAGAATGGAGAATTAGATGGAGACCTCAACCATAGAATACAAGCTGGATGGATGAAGTGGAAGAGTACATCCGGCGTGTTGTGTGACCGTCGTATGCCACTGAAGCTCAAGGGAAAATTTTATAGGACGACAATAAAGCTGGCGATGCTGTATGGCACAGAATGTTGGGCGGTGAAGCATCAACACGTACACAAAATGGGTGTAGCGGAGATGAGGATGCTTCGTTGGATGCGTGGGCACACGAGATAGGATAAGATTAGGAATGGGGATATATTGAGATAAAGTAGGAGTAGCTGAAATTGAAGGAAAGATGAGAGAAAATCGGTTACGGTGGTTTGGACATGTGCAAATAAGGCCTACTAACGCTTCGGTTCGAAGATGTGACTACGGGACAAAGGTTCAGGGCCGAAAGGGTAGAGGAAGACCTAAAAAAACTTTGGAAGAGACCCTAAGAAAATACTTAGAGTACTTGGGTCTAACGGAGGACATGACACAAAATCGAGCGCAATGGCGTTCTACGGATTTGTTTTAAGGGATTTGTTTTTAATTTGAAAATCGTTCTCTTGTTCTTTTCACTCTTTGGGCTAAGTTGCCAATTCCAAACTAACCCGTCTACCCCAGCCTTGCCAAAATAGAAAGACAATCATTGAGCACCAACGTTTTTTCTCTTTCTTAATTTAATTTATTTTTCCCTTAAACTCCTAGTAATCCTCAAGTCATCTATTGATAATTGGCTGAAACATTAATAGAAACGAGAGCAAAAGAAAACAAAATAATAAACCATAATTAACTTCATGATTTATGTGATATTCATCTCTTGCTGCAGACATTTCCCCATTGGAAGTTCGAATATGGTCCAAGAGAATCGAATAAAGTGGTTCATTGGTTGGGTTTGCTAAAAAAAAAAACAAATGGTTCATTGGTTGGCGAGAATGGGTATAGTCTCAGTTAATCCGGGCGTTTGGCTTGAGAATCCCCCCGATGTAATTTCGGATCTACTATTTGAGGAGAGTTATATTAGTCAATTAATTGGTGTGGGATGCTCTTTTTCCCTTGGTCTGGGTTGAAATCACCAGCAAGGCTTTTATCGAGGCCCATTGTAAGCACCTTACCCCCTTGTTATGTACTTATTCCTTCGTTATCAATGAATATCGCACTTTCACTCCAAAAAAATAACTTCATGATGTTATAAACATTGTATTTAAGTGTGATTGTGTAAATCCTATATTAGATTTAATACTAGTTATTCTTCTCTATTAGGACTTGTATTCCTTGGAGGAAAAGGATTCTTCCCTCCCTTATTACTATAAATAAAGTCACTGCGTAGAGGAAATAACACATATTCTACACAATCATACAAATGCATCTCTCTCCCTACTCTTTCTGCTGACATACCTCCCTCTCTCCTTGTCAGCACGCTCCTACTGCTGTGCTTAGGAATCTGACGTGAAAGTTTTCTGCATTAAACCAGTTCATCAATATCATCACGCAATCAAGTTCTTCCAAAAAATGGTTTTTAACTCAATATTTTTGCAGCCTTGATAGCATGAACATTCACCATAATGCATGATCCAACTTTACGTTTTGCAAATTTTAGATTCTACATAAATTGTGTATGCATTACATCCATAATCGTTGAATTATGTGAATTGATATTGCCATGAATTGCATCAAATATTTGTCCATGCATTAAATTATATGTTGAATATGCATGAAATTGAATTAATTTATAATCTAGAAACGAAAAAAAAAATTAAAGAAATAAATTAGGGTTTTCGTGAAACCCTAGCAATGCCCGTTTTAAGTAGTGCCACCGTGTAAGTAGGGTAGCAACCTGCATCGGCTTGGTGAGCCCAACCCAATCCCAAGGCTGCAAGCCCAAAGAACCCAAACGTGCATTCCAGCACCACCATCCTTAATCCATACCCGACCTGAAGCTAAGGCCTTTCCCGTTGATTATTTCGACGAAACCACGATTGGCAATTGTGTGCTTAGGACAAAACTCATCGTTTTCAACAACGATTTTCAAAAATTCTAGAAGAATTTCTTGAGTTTTTCATGGGATCCCCTCGAATCCCTTCGGTTCTCACATCTACAACGTTGAGACTTTACCTCTGTCGCCAAAAAACTTGGTTCTCTGATGAACCATGGCCTGCTTCGACCATAGAAAACAGCCTGAAGTGGTGCCGTTGACCATTTCCAGTAGATTCCCACACCCAGCGTCGCTGGGGTAGCCTGCAAATCCAACCCGAGCCCTAAGGGGCCACAATTTCCTTTGGTCCATATTGGACAACACCCTTATTTTTTGGGCCTACTTGTGCTTATCACCTTGACCCACATCACCAACCCTTTGGGCTTTGGTGATTATTGGCCCGATAGCCAATTGAGACGTTCTGGGCTTATTCTTTCTCTCATGCACCGCGCCACACACAATCCTAGCCTTCTGTTGGTGCCTGTGTCTACGCCGCACTGGAACAAGCCCCATATCTAGGGCCTACGTGTTCCCACCCACACTTGATCCATGCCAATCTGAGCATTTGGTCTATTGAGCCTGCAGCCCAACCATGCCTATTCCAACACATTTCTGGGCCTGGACCCCCATTACCTTAAATTACTCAGTCTACCTGTGAGCCTTGAGTTTTTAATTGCCTATTTTTTTAGGCACTCTTTGGGTTTTATAATTTTTTTCACCCACACTTTAAATTTGGCCCGAAGTCCAAATAATCAATTCAATTATAATTTTAGACATGAAGATCTATTTGCATATTTTATTGTTCCATATTTCTGTATATATATTTGTGTTTGTCTGCAGGAACATATGAACCTGAAGTTCATAATTCTTTTGAAACCCGAAGTTTCTAGAAACATGCCTTGTTTGAAAACCTGAAGTTTTCATTAAAAAAAACATCACCCATGAAAACCCAAAGTTTTTTTATGTAACTTTAAACCAATAAATGTCTATTAGAATATGAATGTTCTACTCCTATGTGAATGGATTGATTTTTCTCCATTACACTAACCATATTCATGTCCATTTATTTTGTGATAGAGACATGTTGAATTTGAACAAACTCTACTTCACCGCTTTAGAGGTCTTTAGAAGAAACTACCTCAAGTGGATCTTCAGATGTGAAGCTCCATCTCACCGTCAAGAATTTGCGCCCACCATTGAAGATGAGACGGATAAACTGGTTAGCATCTGAAGACACATTCATGATGCACGCAAACCGAGTACCTTTCTGAAGAAGACCACGGGCACTTTGGGTCGCTTTGGCTGATCACTTCGATCACCAAAATGACATCTTCTTGCCTGAAGCAAAACACGACTGGCAGCATCTGCGCTTCCAAGACTTTAAATCTGTGAATGAATATAATTATGAAGTTTGTCGAATCCGATCACTTCTCAAGTTCTATAACTAGAACTTGACCAAGGAGGATCTCCTAGAGAAAACCTATTCAACCTTCTCTGCTACCAATGTTATTCTGCATCAACAATATAGGGCTCAGAAGTTCACTAAGTTTTCAGATTTGATCTATGTTTTACTTCTCACTGAAAAGTATAATCAGTTATTGATGAATAATCACCAAGCTCGACCTACTGGGGCGACTGTTGTTCTTGAAGCACATTATAGCACAAACTAATACCTAAAACACCAATACCCCGTCAAGTTCAACAAAGACAAGGCCCATCTAAAAGAGGAAACCAAACCTAGAAGCTGACACACCTCGACCCGAAATGTCCAATATGACTCCGAATCGAACTGTTCTGGCAACACCTGGAAAGTGACAAAGCCATAAAGTATAATGATGTGGAAAATGTAAATAAATTTAAACCTAAAAGTGCCTAAAGACAAAAGAGCGCTGTGAGCGGGAATGAACCCATTTCACACGCAACGTCAAAGCATAAGTAAAATACAGTAGTGTGGGTAAGGATCATACCCTCAGAGGTAGCCACCTATACTGTAATTCGCCAGGAATCCTTGTCGATACGAACTCTCAGCAACTAAAACCTATAGGGGCGAGAAACAGAAAACGTGAGTAGGCAAAAACAAAGTTTTTGAAAACATCTTTCTCTTTAAAATGTACTAACTCCTCACCGTAAAACCCGTATAATTTCCCAGAAAATAATACTACATACATATATACAAATCATATTCAAGAACAATGGAAATCAAGTATATGCCATGTCAACCATCTCAGCAACAAATGTGTAAGCCAGGTGATAAAATCAATACAAAATGATATGTTAGTCGGAGTCACCTAATGTGACCTTGTAGACATCGAAATTGCGGTGAAATAAATGTTCACCAACGCATTAAAATTTTGACGTGTCAAGGCATACATGGCATATGCCACGTGTCATACAAATTGTACACATGGTGTGTGACTCAACAAAATAAAAAGAAATACCCTTGGAGGATTACACAAGTTTTTCTTCTCATTTTGGGCAATGACAAGGCAAGCACATTTCAATCCATTGAAGATCAAAACAAGGTTTTCTTCTCATTTTGGGCAATGACAAAGCATGCACATATCAAGTTTAAAATGATATTAAGTGGAAAATTAGGCCATAAAATTACCACTTCAAGTTTAAAATTGTATTAAGTGGGAAATTAGGCAATGGTGCTTGGAAAAGAAAAAAATATTTTGTGGTGGTGATTCATTCTCAAAGCCTATAAATAGGCTTCTACATCAAGGTATCATGAACCAATTCACAAATACATCTCTCTACTCCCAAAATGGAAGAGAATACTCCCCACACATCCAAAATCCTTGAAGCTTTGAAACTCTAAAGCTTTCAAGCATCCAACCTCCCAAATTCAAGCAAATCCCGAAGGATCAAGAAAGCCCTCTTCGTTCTTCGTCAAATTTCTCCTTCAAGATCAAGCCCCAACGGCCCTTGAAGAAAGTGTTCAACAAATCCACACAACTGTTCATCCTAAGATCAAGCCCCGACGGCCCTTTTGGATCAACAACATCACCAAATCCACATAACTGTTCATCCTAAGATCAAGCCCCAACGGCCCTTTGGATCAACAACATCAACAAATCCACACAATTGTTCATCCTAAGATCAAGCCCCGACGGCCCTTTTGGATCAACAACATCACCAAATCCACATAACTGTTCATCCTAAGATCAAGCCCCAACGGCCCTTTGGATCAACAACATCAATAAATCCACATAATTTTTCATCCTAAGATCAAGCCCCAACGGCCCTTTGGATCAATAACATCAACAAATCCACACAACTGTTCATCCTAAGATCAAGCCCTGACGGCCCTTTTGGATCAACAACATCACCAAATCCACATAATTGTTCATCCTAAGATCAAGCCCCAACGGCCCTTTGGATCAACAACATCAACAAATCCACACAACTGTTCATCCTAAGATCAAGCCTCAACGGCCTTTTGGATCAACAACATCAATAAATCCACACAACTGTTCATCCCAAGATCAAGCCTCGACGGCCCTTTGGATCAACAATCATCCACCAATTCAAGATCAAGCCCCGACGGCCCTTGAAGAAAGTGTTCTTCGTTCCTCGTTCATCATTCTTCCAAGATCAATCCCCGACGGCCCTTGGATCAACCATCCACCAATTCAAGATCAAACCCCAACGGCCCTTGAAGAACTTCCACCAATTCAAGATCAAGCCCCGATGGCCCTTGAAGAAAGCACCATCGTTCATCATCTGTTCATCCAAGATCAAGCCCCGACGGCCCTTGGATCAACAACATCAACAAATCCACACATCCAACCGTTCTTCAAGATCAAGCCCAAAAACCCTTGAAGATCCGTTCATCACCATTATTCAAGATCAAACCTTAACGGCCCTTGAAGAAACACTCATCCTCAAGATCAAGCCCCAACGGCTCCTTGAAGATCCGCTCAAATCCACCTTCAAAGATCAAGCCCACGGCCCCTTGAAGAAACTTCCAACAGTTCATCCAAGATCAAGCCTCGACGGCCCTTGGATCAACGAAACATCCACAAATCAACACCTTACGGAGATCGAATCAGAGGATCAAATTTGAGAGAGATTGTAACCCAAAATCATCAAACACAAATATTATTTTGTGCACGTTGTTCTTGTCTCTTTCGTTTCAGGAATTTTCCATGTTCACAGACCTGTACGGCTGAACCTATAGCTCATCTATCAACTTCTGCACACGAGTCAGAACTACCTAATGTGGTCTGTACGACAGGCCAGGTGTAAATAAGTACACTCAAGTGCTACGATCACGTGAAGGCTGTGCGAAGTATCGCAAGTCACCTACAAGTCAAAACCACCTAATGTGGTCTGTACGACAGGCTGGCACCTGCCTTGGATCCAAGGTGAGCGTATGGTGCGGGAGGTGAACGATCACGTGAAAGCTAGACCCTGGCCTCGGCGGAGCACTAACACCGGGGTGCAGGATAATAAGCACTAGATGCATTGAATCACAACCATACATAATGCAATCACTATCACCAATAAGTACTCACCTGAAGCCTACCTGGACTTCCGCAACATCAATGAATATTATGCATATCTATACTAATGTATATACTAAAATGTAATGCAATTGACATGACATAACAAAACGTAATTCCATTTAAAATAGTTTCTGGGAAAAATGTAAAGCATATATATATATATATATATATATATATATATATATATATATATATATATATATATAGAAAACCAAAAGCCCATTCACCTGGAGTCTATGCTACAACTCCCTAGCATAAACATCGAGGCGTCACGAACGATCGGCGCTTAAAGCAATTATAAAACCACATCTCATAATCTTTATCAATAGAACATGTAACTTACATAAAATACATCCCTAAGGACGTTCTATAATGATTTGAGACACATTGACCAAAATTTGACCTTCGGTCAAAGATCGACGGTAGGGTCCACAACCCTACGTAATTCAATTCAGAAGATCCACATCTTAGATTTCTGATCCGTAAATTCCAAAGATCCACATTACGCTTATAAAACATCATACTAAAGTTTCATTACGATCCAACGATTGGATCTCCGCGAATTGCAAATTCAAGTGGCGGTTAACGTTTTATTCTATGAAGTTACAAATCCAATTTGAGAAGATCTGTATGTCGGATTCCCAACCCATAAGTTCCTACGATCCTCAAATATTACATACCATAACGTATTGAATTTTGGTGACAATCCAACGGTCAGATCGTCGATTCATACAATTATCAAGTAACGCAAGTTAATCAAACTAGATTCACACCAATCAAATCACATCATACGGACATCAAATCTGAGATCAATATATCGATTTAGCATAAAATAATGTCGGCTGCCCACTGGCCACGCGCCGCCACATGCACGTCGCCGGTTGCGATCTGCCGCCCCGATTCGTCGGAAAATTCAACTATTTCTAAAAATTACCAAATTTCACAAGAAAGTAGATCTCAGTGAGTGAAGCAACTTTCATACCTGTGACTAAGGCCAATTTGGCCTGAAAAATCCCTAATTTCGTGAAAACCCCCGGAAACCCTAAAGAGGGTGTGCTTCGATTCGACCTCTATAATCACTCTGACGCCTCCACCACTGCTTGGGCTTTGTTCATGAGGTTGAGGGGAGTCTAATAGTGGTGGTAATTGAATGAAATCATTTTATATTTAGAGGATTTCGGCCAAGAGTCTTCGCTGCACCCGCGGCTCCCTTGGTTTCGGTTCTTCACGAAATCAAGGTTATACTCAATGGAGTTTGGGTGAAAATGGAAGAGGGAAGGATGATGGCCAGTTTACAGGTGGTGACAAGGTTTGGATCACTGGAAAATCGACGAAAAAGCGTCAGAAAATCCACGGCACGGATCGGATCCGATGGGATAAATGGGTCAAGGGGAAATAAAATTCCCGTTTGGTGCTTCTCACTTCCCTCATTTCTCTTCTTGCTCTGCCTTCTCATTGGTCGTTCTTTCTCCCCATTTCACTAATTGGTCCACACCCTTCCTTATCCTCCTTTCATTCCCATCAGAGCCACACACATGGCATAACCAAATAATGCTCCAAAAAATTGAAGCATTCCAGAAAATAAGAATTTTACAATTTTGCCCTCAACTTCAATCGTTAATAACCCATTCATTATAACTCCAAATTACGTTTCGTTTGCATCCACACGTTCATAGTGATGAGTACTACGAGGATATGCCAAGAAAATAAGTTTTGTGTGACACGACATGGCAGTCAACAAAAGTCAACACTTTGGCTCGAATGGCATTTCATAAATTCACTTATTAAAATTATGAAAACTGAAATTTTTAGGAATGGGTCGTCACAATCTTCCCCCCTAAAAAAATTTTGTCCCCAAAATTTAAGATAACTTGTAAAATACTTGAAAATAGGGAGATGATATGTATATAGATACATATACAAGGAAGAAATTGAGTTCGAGCGGCTGCATAAAAGAGAATGCCATTCCGTCAAGATCAGATTGCAATTATTCCTCTTTCATGCCTCCAAGTTTTTACCTTCTTCCTTCCTTGATAATATAGTAGTGTAATACTTGTATAAAATATAAATTCGGAAATACGATGACAAAAATTAGATATGCAAAAACGTACGATTTGAATACTGATACCAAGTTTGAAATTAAAGGTGGAAATAACTCTTCCAAATTTTGTAATGGCAGAAATACCCATATAAATAAAATAACGTAGTAGAAATATATTTGCACGAAAAATCAAAACTCAAAATGAAAATGGACTTCAACAAACATTCGTCATGTCATGAACTTCGAGAATAAGTCTGAACCATAGTTAGCTAGTGAGTGTTGCCGTAAATGATGCGTCTCGCCCACTTGCTTAGTGAACTCAACAATTAAGCCATTGATATTGCAGTCTGCAGCCTGTAACGCCGATAACCCATTGTTGTCTCAATAAACTAGTGAGAAGTTCCCGAGGATGCCAAAATATCATTTTTCATCCTCATGTGCGAATATGCCTAGATAGTCTTATTCATGCCTCAATCGCGGCGCCGTAATATTCCAGAGCACACCAATTTAGCTATTAGAAGTGCTTCGAAATCCATGTTCACTCGAACCAATAAGTTCTAGAGTGATGTAATGAAAAGATACGTAGAAACGAACACATATCGTAAAATATTTCCTTCGTGACTAATCACTAATGTTATTCACCAAATCAAGGGGTATAACCTCTGAAATCCTGAATTAGAGAACCCATATCTCTGACGACATTCTTCGAATGACAATTGCAGTTTCGAGCCACATATGGAGATTGATGCCACAATTGTCGAGCTTTATACCTTCACCAATACCATGCTGAAATATTGCTTAATCTTCAGAGCTGCTTGGAATTTTTCCTGGGTAAGTCTAGTCGCAAGAAGATTATACTCCAATGGTTCCTGCTATCATCGATATGAAACTAGCGCACACATCCGCCAAGTCGACCTATCATGAATTCCTGACTGATTGAGCGAGAAACCATGTCGGGAAGGCTAAAAGAATACTCAAGAATTTGAGAGTCAAAACAAGTTCATCAAATTTGAAGCTCAAGATATCTAGATTGATTGCCTGCCATCACACTACAAAACAACTTCCAGAATATTCAATCACCAACGGTAACGATCCATCTAACAAAGTATTTGACAGATGATTGAAGAATTAATAATCACAACTAAATTTCAATATCCAAGCAATTCTTCTAAACAGTCTACATGTCTTCGAAATAACACAAACTGCAGTAGAGTAGACACGTACCCAAAGTTGACTAAAATGTCTTTCCAGCAGAAAGGAGTGACTATGGAGCCACAATAAAAAAAATGATGATCACAATGCCAGAAAATCTGATAAATTCAAGAATGGGTAATTTTACCAAGTGGTCTAAAATGTAGTCCCTCTTGACCAATAAAAAAATGGGTTGACTTGTCAAATCGATCTATAACCATTGAAACATCATCATAATCTCCATATGTACAAGATACCTCATACCATAAGCTTATATTGATATTTCTCATCTTTATACAAGTACAGGAAATGATTATAACCATCCAAACAATTTATTGATATCTCACGAGTAACGTTAAAACAATACTTTTGAGTTCCAATTGAAGTGGGATAAGACAAGCTAAAGGTGCTCAATAACTACGTTTGCACCAACAGGGTAATACACGATAGTGTAATCGTAGGCGTTGATTTGGTACTTCCAACGTTGCTATTAGAAATTTTAGTTTATCTCTAATGAAGATGTATTTGAGAAATCTAAGGTTGGTAAGGGGTTTAAACATGCTTCTCCTTAGAGAAATGTCATTTGATTTTCCAAATGAAGATGATAACAATTGACTCTGGGTCATGGATAAGGTAGTTCACTTCATACGGTTCCAACCGTTGAAAATTATACAAGCGATACTCTGTCAAGTTATCTCTGTACAGTCGAACATCCAAAGAACACATCATCATGCATTTCCAAAATAATCAATGTCCTCGAAAGGCGTAACACAAAGGTAGACTGAGACAATAATTCAGTTGTTAGAACTTTATTCATACCAACATCACAACTAAATTAACTTTCCTCGGTTGTGAGTGAGGAAAAACACTATAGTTGAAAATCGCTAACCAATCGTCTAAAGATATCTCGAAATTCACAGTATCTTGTAAGAATTCCCACTTTCTTCCACTACAATCTTTTAGGAAAAAGAAAAGAATCTCGTTCACTGAGATCACGTCTCCCAAAAAGAGTATCAATTTAATCAAAGTTTACAGTCGAGGAATCTGGTATAAAGCTGACTAACAGAGTTCAGAGGATTTGGTCTCATTGCCGAGGTAGATAAGAAGGTAGTCGATAAGACCACTATGAATTCATCAGACCATGGAGGCAAACTCTAGTTACAAAGGTTGGTCGATTAGATCATCAGCTCGAAGTAGAGAATAACGGGCTTGGTTAAATAAATTCCTAATCGGTAAGCTTTAGTAACTAAGTTCTTCCAAATGGTAGGAGTTGTTCATAAAGGCGCAAGGAAGCTAATGTAGTATGAGAAAGTGGATCGATGATAATATCTAAGGTAAGACCTTGGAATGTGACGCCTGAATGTACGTCCTTAGAACGTACCATAGTACTTCTTTTCACTATGCCATATGCTAATAGATCTTCACTGCTTCCTCGATACTTAATTCACTCTAACAGTGAGAAATTAACTTGTACTTCGATTTTACTGTCTACCTGTGAAGGTGATCGAAAAGGTGGCTAGTCAGAGAGGTTATGTTTACCTAGATAGGTGATAAGGTAAAAACAACTATGAGTTTACTATCCTAATACAAAGCATGCTTCTAACGTTTCGAGATTTAGTTTCTTCGGCTCCAGCAGTCACTGTTGATTAGTCTATTATTCACGCGCTAATTAATATATTTATGATATTTTGATATTATTTGTTATCTTGAAACTGTGAACAAACATTTTGGTATAAAGGTATCACTCCCAGATACCAGCACCTGTGTCCGGTATTAAAAATCATACTGCTGAATACTGGTTAGCAATTTCTGGATATCGGACAATATCGTCAATTAGTAGCGCCACCATGGATTGATTACAGACTAGAGCCTGCTCGAGTGGGTAGTTTTGGACGACTGATAAGGAACTAGTCATGTGAGGTGGTTTCATAATTCTAGGAGAAAAACTCATTACCACAGAGATTTTATACTAATAATAGGTATAACAACTCGTACTTCGGTACATATACTCGTCGAAATGACGAGTATATCACCAAAAGAAATTTGGAAACTAGTATTGGTTAAGATGTCCTAAAGCCGGAAAAAATGAATTTACTAATAATGTACTTTAGAATGGGTTTAAACAGAAGTCGATCTTTCTTCTGAAGATCCAAAATGATAACCAATGTGTTTGAGAAGGCAAGTACCATCGAGGACCAAAGTGACAGTTCCCCCAGATGTTTCTTTTGTCGAGTGCTACCACTTTAGCACCAAGTGTCGCTCAAGACAATTTTGGACTCTTGACGAAGTAAACTTCGTAGGAATTCCAATAAATGGTATGCTAACTGGTATTGCCAAGGAATCAAAATCAATTCTGGTTTCCTATCTCAAAAATGTTGATAATGATGGCGTCAAAATAATGATGGGATTGATTTACAGTTCCCTGGTGATCCACCAATATCGATACATTAGCCCTGCTTTAAAGCCATCAACTTGTCCCAAATCTACATGTTTCCTTGGTAGGGAAGTTCTTCGCTTTAAGTCTAAAAGCGTTCGCCAAAACGACTTTCTAAATATCAACAAGTCGACAAAACTACCAAAAACTCAAGAAAAGCTAACACATTTTTCCTATTCGACGATGTGGCAAGATTCGAACATTAGGCTCAAGAATCAAGAATGCTTACATCATGCGTGTGATGAATGCAATACTGCCCAACATATGCTCTGATACCAAACTTACACATCCCGACTCAGAATGTCCACTAAGACTCCAAATTAAGATGTGCTGGCCGACACCTGGAAGGTGACGAAGCCATAAAATATAGTGATGTGGAAAATGTGAATAAATTTAAACCTAAAAGTGCCTAAAGACAAAAGAGCGCTGTGAGCGGGAATGAACCCATTTTACACGCGACCTTAGAGCATAAGTAAAGTACAGTAATGTGGGTAAGGATCATACCTTCAGAGGTAGCCATCTATACTGCAATTCGCCAGGAATCCTCGTCGATATGAACTTTTAGTAGCTAAAACTTGGAAGGGTGAAAAACAGAAAACGTGAGTGGGCAAAAACAAAGTTTTTGAAAGCATCTTTCTTTTTAAAATGTAACAACCCCTCACCTTAAAACCCGTATAATTTCCCAGAAAATAATACTACATACGTATATAGAAATCATATTCAAGAACAATGGAAATCAAGTATATGCCATGTCAACCATCTCAGCAGTAAATGTGTAAGCCAGGTGATAAAATCAATACAAAATGATATGTCAGCCGTAGTCATCTAATATGACCTGTACGGCTGAACCTATAGCTCATCTATCAACTTCTGGACACGAGTCAGAACCACCTAATCTGGTATGTACGACAGGCTAGGTGTAAATAAGTACGCTCAAGTGCTACGATCACGTGAAGGTTGTGCGAAGTATCGCAAGTCACCTACAAGTTGAAACCACCTAATGTGGTCTGTACGACAGGCTGGCACCTGCCTTGGATCCAAGGTGAGCGTCTGGTGCGGGAGGTGAACGATCTCGTGAAGGCTAGGCCCTGGCCTCGGGCGAAGCACTAACACCGGGGTGCAAGATAATGAGCACTAGATGCATCGAATCACAACCATACATAATGTAATCACTATCACCAATAAGTACTCACCTGAAGCTTACCTACACTTTCGCAACATCAATGAATATTATGCATATCTATACTAATGCATATACTAAAATGTAATGCAATTGTTATGGCATAAAAAAACGTAATTCTATTTAAAACAGTTTTTAGGAAAAATGTAAAGCATATATATATATATATAGAAAACCAAAAGCCCACTCACCTAGAATCTGCGCTACAACTCTTTAGCATAAGCATCGAGGCTTCACAAACGATCGGTGCCTAGAACAATTATCAAACCACATCTCAAAATCCTTATCAATAGAACACGTAACTTACATAAAATACATCTCCAAGGACGTTCTAGAATGATTTGAGACCTATTAACCAAAAGTCGACCGTCGATCAAAGATCAACAGCAGGGTCCACAACCCTACGTAATTCGATTTGGAAGATCCACATCTCAGATCTCCGATCCTTAACTTTCAAAGATCCACATTATACTTCTAAAACATCATACTTAGTTTCATTACGATCCAACAGATGGATCTCTGCCAATTGCAAATTCAAGTGGCGGTTAACGTTTTATCCTATGAACTTACAAATCCAATTTGGGAAGATCCATACTTCGGATTCCCGACCCATAAGTTCTTATGACCCTCAAATATTACATACCATAATGTATTGAATTTTGGTGACAATCCAATGGTCAGATCGTCGATTCATATAATTATCAAGTAACGCACCTTAATCAAACGAGATTCAAACCAATCAAACCATATCATACAGATATCAAATCTGAGATCAATATATCGATTTAGCATAAAATAGCATCGGCGGCCCACTAGCCATGCGTCGCCACACGCATGCCTCCGGTGGCGGTCAGCCACCCCGACTCACAGGAAAATTCAACTATTTCTAAAAATTACCAAATTTTACAGGAAAGTAGATCTCAATGCGTGGAGCAACTTTCATACCTGTGATTTAGGCCAATTTGGCCAAAAAAAACCCTAATTTCACAAAAACCCTCCTGAAACCCTAAATATGGTGTACTTCGATTCGACCTCCATACTCACTCCGACACTTCCACCACTGCTTGGGCTTTGTTCATGAGGTTGAGGGGAGTCTAATGGTGGTGGTAATTAAATGAAACCATTTTAGATTTGGAGGATTTCGGCCAAAAGTCTTCGCCATAGCCGTGGCTCCCTAGGTTTCGATTCTTCACGAAATCAAGGTTATACTCAGTGGAGTTTCGGTGAAAATAGAAGAAGGAAGGATGATGGCCAATTTTCAGGTGGTAACAAGGTTTGGATCGCCAGAAAATTGACTGGAAATCATCGAAAAACCCATGGCACGGGTCGGATTTGACGGGATAAATGGGTCAAAGGGAAATAAAATTCTCGTTTGGTGCTTCTCACTTCCCTCATTTCTCTCCTTGCTCTGCCTTTTCATTGGTCCTTCTTTCTCCCCCTTTCATTGATTGGCATGCACCCCTCCTTATCCTCATTTCCTTCCCATCACAACCACACATGTGGCATAACCAGATAATGCTCCAAAAATCTGAAGCATCGCAGAAAATAAGAATTTTACAATTTTGCCCTCAACTTCAATCGTTAATAACTCCTTCATTATAACTCCAAATTACATTCCATTTGCGTCCACGCGTTCGTAGCAACAAGTACTACTAGGATATTCCAAGAAAATGAGTCTTACGTGACACGAAATGACAGTCAACACTTTGCCTAGAAGGGCATTTTCATAAATTCACTTATTAAAATTATGAAAACTGAAATTTTTAGGAACGGGTTGTTATAGAATCACCCTAACCTTACTCACAAAGCCCCGAACTTCAAGAATAAGGACAAAGCACCTGATACCATGGATACAAACACATGCTACCATTGTGGTTCAGATGACCATTAGTCTCGTGTTTGCCGTGCTCCCTCAAAGGTTGTAACTGAATATCATTCATGTCATAAGAAGTTTGAATCAAACTTTGTGCAAGTAGATGAACCGGAGAATACCAAAATGGAGGTTTCTGATTTTCAACAGGCTATTACCCCTATGGAAGATTAGAATCTTATACATGAACTATTTTTAGTTGCATTTTAGACCCATGAAGCAGAATTCCACCTAGTGGCCGAACCCTCTTGTTTTTTTAGTTTAAGTTTGAACAATTTTCCTTTATTTTTGGATTATTTGTTGTGATTTGTATTTTGGATATTAAGTTTTTTTTTTTTTAAATTACCAACCTTGAATGCTTAAATTAGTTTGAATTGATTTTTGTTTTTAGAACTTTTATGCATGTGACCGATTCAAATTAATTTTTATTTCAAGATATGACTAGTGGGAAAATTAGTTGTCTAGCGGATAGTGCAACCACGCACACTGTTTTGCGTGAACACATGTATTTCACTAACTTCGTACCTAAGAATGCACATCTGACAACCTTATCAAGCTCATCCAACCTGATTGAAGGATACAGTAAGACACATATAATGTTATCCAACAGTACAATCTTGACCATTGAAGAGGCGCTTTATTCTCCATGTTCCTGAATAACGTTGTTGAGTTTCAAGGACATTAGAGACAATAATTACCACGTTGAAACCTATGTAGAAAATATAGTTGAATTGATGTGCATCACTTCCTACGAATATGGCCAGAAGCGTATTCTAGAGAAGATGAAGCGTATCCCGAGCGGTTTGTATACTACAACCATACGCCTTCTAAAGAGCCAATATGTGTCGGCTCTACTTCAAGGACCACGCACGAAATTACACTTTGGCATGATCGTTTGAGACATCCTGGACAAATAGCGATGCGCCGTATTCTCAAATCTTCATACGGGCATCCACTAACCCAAAGTTTAGGTTCAATTCAAGCAATTGCATGTCAAATATGATCCATGGGAAAGCTTATTATTAGGCTTTCTTATGACAAGATTTGCTCGAATCCTCCTACTTTTTTACAAATGATTTACAGGGACATTTGTGGATCAATTCACCTTCCATGCGAACCATTTAGATATTTTATGGTTTTGATTTACGCTTCCACACTTTGGTCACACGTGTGCTTGTTGTCCACAAGGAACGCTGCATTCTCCAAACTGTTGGCTCAGGTTATCAACCTCAAGGCTTACCAGCCTGATTATTCGATCAAATCTATTCGATTGGATAATGTCGGATAATTCACATATAAAACTTTTAATGACTATTGCATGTCAATTGAGGTTAAAGTTGAACATCCAGTACCCCATGTTCACACCCATAACGGCCTTGCAGAGGCATTCTTTAAGCGCTTACAAATGATTGCTCGATCGTTGGTCATATGTACCAAGCTCCCGATCGCTGCTTGGGGCCATGCAATATTGTATGTAACCATGGTGGTTTGTTTGAGGCCAGTTGCGACCAACCATATAGCACCCCTCAGTTGGTTAGTGGATACAAACCCGACATATCGCACCTGTATGTTTTTGGTTATGCGGTCTATGTACCGTTTTCGCCGCCCTTACGTACAAAAATGGGGCCTCAGCGAAGAATGAGAATCTATGTCAGATATAATTCTCCTTCAATTATTTGTTACTTAAAACCTTTGACATACAATTTTTTTTTACCGCTCGTTTTACGGATTATCACTTTTATAAGACAGTCTTCTAGTCATTAGGAGCAGATAAGAACGTCACCGTTTCTGAAGAACGATGCGAATTATCATGGAAGACTCCCACTTTGTCTCATTTGGATCCCCTCACCACACAGTCTAAAACTGAAGTTCAGCGCATGTTAGATCTTCAAAGCATAGCTCAGAGCATGCCAGATGTTTTCATGGATCTAGCGCGAGTGACAAGATCACATATTACGACTACAAATGTGCCTGCAAAGATGGATGTACCAAATGTACGAGGGACTTCCCTCCTAGAGGCCCGAGAAGCCATTTTAGCCGATCCACGTACATTAGTGGCTAGCCAATCTTTTGCCCCTACACAAAAGCGTGGCAAACCACTTAGTTCAAAGGATTCACACCCCCATAAAAAGAAACCCACAACACATTTTGTTCAGCCTACTGTGAATCTGTCTGTTGCCTACTAATTCTATTCAACTCATGAGGAAATTCTAGATTACGGAAGCGTCTTTGAATAGACAAATCCACATCCCGAGATTCGTGAGATTTTGGTCCATTATGCTAGCTTGGATAGTGTTTGGTGTAGAAATGAGATGATTATCGACTATGCATTAGCATATGCAATAGCTACCGAGATCATGTTGAGCGATGACATTGAACCCTGTTTCGTTAATGTATGTCGACATAGAACTAATTGTTCAAACTAGAAATAAGCAATCCAAGTCGAACTCAATTCGCTTGCTAAACGTAAGGTGTTTGAACTTGTAGCTCATACTCCTCCACATGTGAAGCCCGTTGGCTACATGTGGGTTTTCGTTCGAAAGCGTAATGAGAAGAACAAAATTGTGCATTACAAAGCTTGTCTTGTTGCGCATAGCTTCTCACAACGCCCTAGGATTGACTATAACGAAACTTATTCACCCATTATGGATGTGATTACTTTTCGCTACCTTATCACTTTGGTAGTTTTTGAAAAATTGAGTATGCAGCTAATGGACGTAGTAACTGCATATCTCTATGGGGATCTTGATATGGAAATTTATATGAAAGTTCCTGAAAGACTTACATTGACTGGATCAAATATTTCCAAACCCCGGAACACGCTCGCAATTCGGTTGGGGCGCTTCAAAAGAATGTGGTATAACTGTTTGAGTGAGTATTTGACTAGTCAGGAATATGTGAACAACGAACTATGCCCTTGTGTGTTCATTAAAAAGTCACATTCCGGTTTTGCGATTGTTGTAGTGTATGTCAACGACATGAACCTCATCGGAACTTCTGAAGAGCTCGAAAGAACTGCCGTGCACATGAAGTCAAAATTTGAGATGAAGGATCTAGAAAATACTCGATATTATCTCAGTCTCAAGATAAAGCATCTTTTGGATGGAATCTTAGTACATCAATCGAACTACACATAGAAGGTGTTGCGCCGCTTTAACGTGGATAAAGTGAAGCCTTCAAGTACTCCTATGGTCGTTCAATCGCTAGATGCAAAACGAGATCCCTTCCGTCCAAAAGAGGATGATGAAGAGATTTAGAGCCCGAAGTTCCTTATCTAAGTGCAATAGGCACTTTATTGTACTTAGCTTAATGCATTAGACCCGATATATCTCTCGCTGTTAATCTTTTGGCAAGATACTGTAATGCACCAACACGCAAACACTAGACTGGTGTTAAAAACATATTCCGTTACCTTAAGGGGTACTACGGATCTAGGCTTGTTCTATCCTTAGGATCCTCGAGTGATGCCGCACCCCTATCTCGAGTTGATTCTCACCTTGTTGGTTATGCCGACGTATGTTACTTATCTGACCCACATAAGGCGCGCTCTTAAAGGGGTTATGTCTTTACCGTTAAAGGCACCGCAATCTCTTGGAAGTCAACTAAACAGACCTTAGTTGCCACTTCATCTAACCATGCTGAAATTCTTGCCTTACACGAAGATACTCGGGAGTGCTTCTGCTGAGAGCAATTTTGGGCTATATTTGAAGCTCCAACGATCTTTACCCCATCGTTGACATCCCGACGACAATCTTTGAAGATAACGCAGCATGCATTGAACAACTCAAGAAGGGTTACATCAAAGGAGACAACACTAAGCACAATGCGTCGAAGTTCTTCTTATATCAACAACAAGAGCATCAAAAGATTGAAGTCACACAAATCCATTCACAAGATAATTGGTCGACCTCTTCACCAAATCACTACTGAATGCGACGTTTCAGAAGCTTGTTCAAGGAATAGGTATGCGTAAACTTTCTAAGTTGTAACATTGTT
Organism: Malus sylvestris; assembly: GCF_916048215.2. Taxonomy (NCBI): domain Eukaryota; kingdom Viridiplantae; phylum Streptophyta; class Magnoliopsida; order Rosales; family Rosaceae; genus Malus; species Malus sylvestris. Next base: position 4,342,322 of record NC_062271.1, on the reverse strand, counting down.
AGTTCTTTTTGGAATTATGTCAAACTCAAGGGAAGTATCCTGAAGTATACTTGCTTGATCCTAATGTACTTTTTTCCCTACAATTAGGAGCATATTTCCCTTTGGGTTTTTGCTACCTAACAAGATTTTGACAAGGCACACACCTTGGGTTGATTAGATCCCTGATGACGTCTCGTAAACGTTTCATTTGACTTTGCATTTTCTCACACATTTTTCCTTAGACTACGGTTTTGTCCCTACTTGGTTGTTACCATAGCCATTGGGTTTTTTTGTGAGACTTAGTTCCATATGCAAGTTCCTACTTTACTTTGAGACTAGCGTGTTCCCAGAATCAGTGTCGACGAGTCGACTTCCTCAACTCTACATGATGCTGAATCTACTTGAGTATTTACAAACTCAAGGGTGAGTGTTATAAGCATTGTATTTAAGTGTGATTGTGTAAATCCTAGATTAGATTTGATACTAGTTATTTTTCCCTATTAGGACTTATATTCCTTGTAGGAGAAGGATTCTTCTCTCCCTTATTACTATAAATAAAAGCACTACGTAGGGTGAATAACACATCATCTACACATCTCTCTCCCTACTCTTTCTCTCCTGCCGCGCCTCCCTCTTTCCTTGTCAGATTAAAATAAGCCACAACACATGAATAATTATACCCACCTTAATGTTATCACTAATTTAATTAAATGAAGAACAATAACATTATGATTTTAATAATACATTCCAAAATCGGGGAGCTCTCACCACTTGCAAATTGACCCTTCTATCACAAAGATGAATCACAAACCTCGAATTATATAAAGTTGTACCAGATTCTTTGAAGGATATTTACCTTTAATTAACCATCATGCAGGAGATTTAATCGCCCACTACTCGGGAAAGAAAAAGATTAAGAAACGTTAATCCACTTGCTTAGTGGCAATCCAATTTCGTCCACCCTAGCGATAATACTTTTTAGTAATTATATTTATATAAAAGTGAAGAAAAGCATAATTTTTTTTTTTTTTGGCTTAATTAGTTAACTCCCTTTCCTGGTGAAGTGAATATGCATGCCACGTAATAGGTCTTTACCGATAAGGGGAAAACAATCCTCCTAAAACCAATACGACACAAAGTGAAAATAATTAAATAAATAATAAACATCGCCAATCCAACTTTAAGATGCCGATGAACACCATAAGTATACATAGTAAAATCCTGCATGCAATCACGTAAACACCATACACCTGTAAAAATCTCTTTTATATTTTTATTACATATGTAGATGTGAAAAGATCAAGACACAAACACAGTGGATCAAATCCAAGCAAAAATAATTGTAGTCACTCCAATTCTATTGTATTATTGGTACTCCGTCCGTCCGATTACGCCATGCCACTTAATCATTAATTTATGATATTTATGATTTATGCACTTTTTACATAAAACTGGTGCATCTCATTCAACAAATTTTATATCATACTTTTGGTTAAAAAAAAAATTATATCATACTTTTTAAAACGATAAAAGATATATAGGAGAGTAATTTTGATTGCCTAGTCTTTTATTAGTTTACCTGTTGTCGTTTTCTAAATTATGATACAAAATTTACATGAATAATATTATTCACGTATATTTTTTTTATCAAAAATATGAGTCACTTTTTCTAATTATATTAGTAAAAATCGAATCATGAATCTATTTAATTTCCACCTAATCATGAATCTATTTAGTTTCCACCTAATTATCTCACCCTAAAGCGTACCCTAGACCTAATATTACCTAGCTAGCTAGGTCAAGGTTCTTCTTCCATTAATCTCTTTATATGGCCATCACTTTCTTTTATACTATTCCTTGTAATAGGTTTTCATTATTTTCTTATCGTTTTCGATGCTCTCTGCTACCTTATCTTAACAATAAAAATTACCACCACGTAGAGCTAGCTGGCTCGACCTCTTTGTTATTGAAGCTAATATTTTTGTGTTAGGACTTGGATTATGAATTCTAATTCACGCTTGTACAAACACAAAGAATATGGTGTACGTGTCCACTTGATCAGCCTATTGTGGATCGATCCAAGAAAGCAAACCCTTTAGACGTTCACAATGAAATAAAGCTCTCTAGTTCTCTCTCGATCTCTCCTGATCACATGTATCCAAAAGGCCATGCCAGTGCTGGTGGTGTAGTCTGCTAGTTAGGGTTAAAAGATTAAAAGAAAGTTCAAAAGCTTGGTTTGTGATTAAGTGGATTGCAAACCTAACAGGCACAAAATAAAGATCAGTCCACCTTTTGTACGTGTCCCTCCAGCAGATTTCCCACTTGGCGGCTCGTCGTCCGCCATCGTGGAGCCATTTTTGGGTGCTCCATATATATAATGGACACGGTTCACACTTCACAACCCATAGTGTCTTGAGTGGTGGAAAGCTTTCTCAATTCAACATCAAACAGTGAGAGAGCTGAAAGAGGTAGACAAAAAGTCACAAAGGATTGTTCATTAGGAGTATATATAATTGTTTGAGCAACGAAGCCATGCGTTGATCACAAAGCAAACTATTCTTTCGCCTTTTACTAAAGAATATTGTGTGCTTGTCGTTTTAAATGGCATACGTCTATTTTTGGAGGGGCGCAACTCTGTCGGTGCCCCTTGAAAAAAACTAATAAAAAAAAAATTGTTTGAGTGAGTAGCTTGTATGACCATTTGGCTTTTGTAACTTTGTTATATATTAACGACCTTTATCAACGTACGTACTACTTGGCTAACGATATTCTTGAATAATTGAGGAGAGAAGCTAGCTAAGACTAGAGACAGCCAGCTAGGCATCTGCTTTGAGAAACTGGTAAAAGTATGGGCATGGCAGAGGAGACTAGATGTAGGGCTAGTTTGGTATTGTTGTGCTTTGAAAAAAAACTGCTGTGAGAATAAGCGGCTGTGCTGTGAGAATAAGCGGCTGTGAAAAAAATCAGCAGAGTGTTTGGTAAACTTTTTTGTAAAAGTGTTTTTGAAGAAAAAAAGCAGTCTGATAGTGGATCTTTTCATTAAAGGAGCACTATAGCTCCGTGTGCTTTGAAAAAAAAGCCAGTTTTCCAAAGTTGCAAATAGCAGCTTCAGCTTTTTCCTTTGATTTCAGCTTATTCTCACAGCGGCTTCCAAAATAAGCCATTTTTTTTCAGTTTACCAAGCACCTAAAACCCTCACAGCTTTTTTTCATGGGTGCTTTTTTTTTAAGCATCTCACTCCCAAACCACCCCGTAATGTGATTTTCCTGTTTGGTTAACAACAATGTTTGGACTACTACTTCATATAGGTATGCATGCATGCTTCTTGAAAAAAGAAACATTAATTACAACTTGTATTCTGTGCTGCTGAATTTTGCCATTTTAAAGATACTATTTAGGTGGGAGGACTTGAATGCATATACTAGTACCCTTTGCCACATTGTCATTTTTTATACAAGTTATATTGAGGGAAGAAGAACAGAATGTAAGATTTCAAGTAAATCGATGAATACTCTGAACTACTTAAGCTACAAATCTCTTGTACCATATTAATCACGAATACTACATCCTAATTTTTTTTAACTAGAAATATAAACAAATAAATGAATCAAGAAAAATAAGATTCATACTTTCCTCTCATGAGATCAGCAACCGTAAAATACCTTACAATATTTAAAAGCTAGCACTACTGTCATGGTGAACTACTCAATCAATACTTGATAATTGATATATATGTTGTTGGGCCATTAGTAATAGACAATTAATATGTCATGAAGCCATTAGTAATAGATAATTGAATTGGTATTTTTAGTGGAAGTTGTACTTATCCAGAACTTGGTTACCAATGAGCAAAACAATACTGTAATCTAGGGTTTCTGAAGTAAGAAATTGAAGAACTCAGAAGAACTTGAAGAAAGAAATGAAAACGCAGAAATTGAACCTTTCAATTAACCGACTAAAGTCATTTCCACATCAGCTATATATAACTATCCAATCGTCGTTTATCAACTAGGCTATTACACTGCTTACAATTAAACAACCAACACACAAATGACAAGTGTACAAATACACAAATGACAAGTGACATCATCCAGCATCATCTATGTTATTAGCTCCAGCTCATTAGAAGCGAAATTAATTATATTATTAACGTTAATTAAACCTGGAACTAGGTAGTTAGTGTCTGTTGAAGTGTGGCTGTTATTTGAGACCTTATGAAAACTTTAATTGATAGGTTGCTCCCTGCCCTATCAACCATCCTCTCCAGCCCCTCCAAATAAACAAATAAGTTGCTCACTCATTGTCATCATTGAACTAAATTTCTTGAAGCAAACAAATAAACTTTAGGTACGTCTCGGTGTTTGTCGGGGTTTTGTAATCTAGCTATATGTGTTGTTGTTTTAGTTTCCTTATAAAAAGTAATTAGAGAAAAATAAACATTGATGTATATGTTATTAGCATCTTTGGTAATATTCCAGGTTTTGGAGCAGGACAATGGACCTTGTCTCATCGTTCAAATCATTTTGGTGTAATCAAAGTCTTTACCTACTCAATCACACGAGACCAAAGTAAAAAAGTAAAGCAAAAGTTCAAGGAAAAGGAAAATGACTAACGGGGACTCTCACAGTGCCCAGTAGGAATTTTTTATTTTTTGAACAACCAATATTATCTAAACTAAGAGAGTAGGAGTGGGCTAAGCCTTACAATGGACTTACCATAATAATGTGATTTAACTTCACCTACGATGATTGAACCTAAGACCTCTCACTAACAGATAAAAATGAATACCACTGGATTGTAGTACTAAATTGCAAAAGTGCAAAGTAAGATTTAAAGTTATTTATTTATTATATCTTCTCGAAAGCAAGAGGTTATTTAGTTAGAGAGAAAAAAAACAGCGTCTAGGATCGTGCTTTAATACTAGATGCAAATTACATAGGGTTTAGTGCTTTAATACCTAATTTAATTACTCTTCATATTTTATTTCTGAAAAGTAAAAATATCAGATATATATGTGTTTCCATTTTGTTACAATCGAATTAGCGAAACACATTTTGGATACAACATAATATATAGCAATACTAATCAAGTTTAGATCGGGTGTTACTATGTTCATGTTGAAATAAATATGAACACAAGATCGATACAATGGCATAGAATAGATGCCTAAGAATAATGAGGAGCAGCTTGACAAGAGTGACTCCATAAAGAACAAAGTCCATTCTTTGTAGATTGCTCTAAGCTCTTATTTAAGTTAAAACTTATTGTTTCGAAGAAAATAATGAGAAGAGTCAAAAACATTTTTTTTTAGTCATATGTGGTCCCCTTAACTCTAATTCGATAATAAATTGTCTAAAATCATTTTAAGTATTACCTAAAATCATTTTTAAGTATTACCTAAAATCATTTTAATTATTTATGTAATCTTATTCTTGTTTGTATTTTGCTTCCAATTAGGGTTTCTGGGGAAACTCGAGTTTGAATTTTAAGCAACCCTAACTCAAAAATAAAAGAATTGATATGCTACATGATTAACTAGTTGTACCATGTTAACAACCTAATGCAGTTAATAATCACATGTTAACTAAATTTGAAGAACTCGTGCATCACTGCTCTATTAATTTGCAAAGCCTTTTTTTTTATTTTTTTTTTCCAATTGGAAAGGAAGAACAACGTTGCGGTGTTACCTGACAAAACCTATTGATTACAAGTAATACTATGGAATAATTTACCCTAAAATACTGAGTTTATTCCTTACCAAACAGAACCTTGTTTTTATTTGAATCCTAAGCCGTACAAGTAGAATTATTGAATAACAAAAGATGATTACTAACTTACCAAAACCAGCAACAGCTTGTTAGACTACTAGCCATAGCCGGCGCATATACATATAAATTATAATACATTCTTCGGATAAATCACCTTCTACAACTAATTCAGTAGTATTAGGCATTCCACAGTGGTTCAAACAAGTGTGATACCTATATATAGGAATCAGACATCATGAGTTTGATTTTTATAACATTATTGTTATACTAGTGCGAGTTCAATATAATGGTACCACACTTATGTGTCTAATATATTGAACTATCATGAGTTTAATAAATTGGTATCACACTCAAATTTTTTGATCCACTGTAGAAGTGTTGATTCCTATATAAGTTTAATAATTTTTTTGGTCCACTGTAGAAGTGTTGATTCCTATATAAGTTTAATATATCAATATCACTCTCACTTTTTTCAACCTACTGGGGAAGGCCTTAGTATTAAGTTACAATGTGCCTAATGAAAACAACTTGAAATTTTGAATTTTTGAGTCTTAGATTAATATATATATATTTAATCAAATTAAAACATAAAAAGATAAAAACCGAGCTAGCTACTACGCGCCTAAATATCCTTGTATCTTGTCAGTGTTTCACAAGAAAAACTGAAAAACTACCACGACAAGGACTGCAAATGTGCAGATATCTTAGCAAGTTTAGTGAGCTTGACCAGTCCTCCTACCAACATTTCTTGTGGTCCAACCTTTCGTCTATATTCATTTCGTACTTCGGTTGCTTTTTCTGTAGGGTTTTGTTAATGATTGATGTTTATGGTTCCTGAAATCGAAGGTTTGGTGATGTCACATGAATGTACTGAGCTTTGCCGCTAAGCAAGGGGAAGCAAAGCACTGGCCAGTGGGCACCTCCAAATTAACCTAATTATTCTTCAAACATTCGAAGCAAATGGCCGGCTTAGAAACACAGCCAAAACTAAATTAAATAGTGTGAGGGAGCAAATGGCACAAGTGTCAAGAGCTGAGAAGGCCGATTCCCCATTTTCCAAAAGTCCCTGTCCACTTTATTCTAACAATTTTGGGGACATTGCCGGCTATTGAGCCCAAACTCTATGGAGGGTGCCATAAACTCATCAATGCTGTTGATTTGTCTAATCATTATTTTCCCTTCAATAGGGAACAAGGGATTCTCTCCTAGCTAATATGCTTCGGGGCATCTTATAAACTGAAATTTTTAACTGTTAAATTTTTTGTCAAGTATGTAATAGCCAATATTTTACAGTTAAAAATCTCAAAGTAGTTTTTTTCGTTTCAAAATAATTTTTCTTATTAACTAGCTAATAATGCTACCATGCCTTTAGCTAGCTAGCTAAATATTTTAAAATGTGTACCTTAATTACTTGTACTTTTCAATCCATTTGGATTGGGCATCCCTTGTGCAATGCAAGTCTTTCATAAAAGGAAAATAAAAGACTAGTTCCAGATAAATCCTAGAGCAGAAACAGATTTGAGCCAGTGACAAAACTGCCCCAACGTAATTAGCTTAAAGGAAGTACTACAGCTACTACTTGGAGATAAAATGAGAGTTAACCCGACCCAACAGGATTCTCTCCGGATCCTTTTGGTGAGGATCTTAGGAATCCGTGAATCGTGTCCGTTCCTCGTATATCATGCGGTTAGCTTTTGTCAAGTACTGTTTGTGTTTAATTTTAAATAAAATATTTAAAATAATTTCTGACTGCACGATATACGATGAACGGACAAGATTGACGGATTTCCGAGATCCTCACAAAGAAGATTCGGCAAGGATCCGGATTCTAACCCAACTATGTTAATTTAGACATGTTGAATGACAAAGCAAATTTTAGGAATTGTTATTAGCACTCTAAAAATCTTATTCTACACTTCTCATAAGTGTATTTTTTTCTAATGATAGAAAGATTGAAGTATAAAATGAGATTTTTGGAGTGTCAATAACAATTATCTTATTTTATTATATTAAATATGGGTCAAGATCGGGAGACACACACTTTTTAACACACATTTTAACACTCCTTCGTTGAGCCCACTCCATAATGTACTTAAATGATCCAACCATCTATTTTTTTGGTATTTCCTCAAAGATAATCTCTACAAAAAAATCACTCAAATGCGAAACCATATAACCATTGGATTTATTTGTAGTCATTAAGTGTTTCTTTGTGAAACCTATTTTCTTTACTATAATAAATGTTTTAATGGTTTTGGATTTGTCTCATTTTTGGTAAGGATAATGTATGAATGATAATTGAAATATAGACAACTCAGATCCTTAAAAAAACACTACTACATTTAACGGTTCTAGCGACGAAGAACATTTGGTTGTGCAAAGAAAAATTCTGTCACATAAATATTAAAGAGACAAATCTTCGTCATTTGCACAAGTTGTCGCGCAAAGGTCATGAAAAAAGATCTTGTGCGATGAAATTATGAACTTCGTTGCGCAACAAATGGAGCCGCACGACAAAATGAGGTTTTGTCGAAATAAATGTATTGGAACAAAGCCCTTCGTTGCTGGAAGAATAAGGGTACAAGAAAATGTTTCAAAATGGGTGTTCCCTGATCCTAACCCATTAAATATAAGTGACATACGTTACTCGTCATATTAAAGTTTTATAGAGATACTATATATATAAAAGAATGATTTTCATGTAGTCATAAAAAATTTCGGTCCCAACTCGGGACTAGTTATATATTGGAATAAACCAAGAGAGAGAGAGCTCCAACTTACCTAATCCATATCAAAGTAGAACAACGTACATAGGCGTTGAAAAGAAGGAGATATGTTCTCAATCTTCACTTTAACATGCATCTTCTAGGTAGCCATTAGCAAGAAAAATCTAGCAACTAGCCAAACATATTGAATGACAAGACAAAGTCAAACACATTGTGCATACTCACGATCAAAAAAGTAAGAAGATAAAGGACACTAGTTGTAATTTTTTGCATCTTACTATTTTTCTTTTATCTCACAACCAAATTAAGTGCCTGGCAAGCCAAAGCCAAGCTACTGGTTGGAAATTTTTTTGTATTCTCATATCAGAAGATAAAAAAAAGGTTGAAGTACAAAAACAAAATAACAACTTTAAAAAATAGTGCATATGTATCATCCCAACCCACCCATCCATCCAATAACTTGATGGGCCAACCTAGAAAAGTAACAGATGTTTGAGATAGCAAACCTAGAAAAGTAAAATATAAAAGTAAAGTCATATACTTATATGATTGTACATTTTAATATCTTAATTATCTTATCTTTATGAGTGTTAAGTTTAAACTTATCTGTCACGCACTTGTATTAGTAATAACAAAGGGCACTTGTGAATAACGTGACCACTTCTCCAACATAGATGGCATACTCAGATTCTCAACTAAAATAAATACCAAAATAAATCTAAATTAAAAGAAAGAAAAAAAAAAGCATAAATGGAGATGTAGAGATGAGGATTGGTGTGTGGTTATACCATCATTTCTTTTTATCTTTTGGGTCAATTGGTATTGTTTTTGTGGGGGCATTTTCTCACCACCTTCATGTTGTGGCAGAGTAATGCTAGGTGAATTAAATTTGTAGACTAAATGATGTGTCATAAATAAGAAATAAACATGTTAATCAATACTTAAGTAACAGTACAATCATCAACTTTAATATCATTTAGTTTACATAATTCAGTCAACATTCAGTCTCACTAGCATTGCCCGGTGATGATAATATGCTCATATTCTACTTCTTATTATTTGGATAAGTTTAAATTTTAAGATTTGTGTCTACCCACTATCTCAATCTTGAAATTTAAACTCATTTAATATTTGTGATAAATAACTTAGTAAGCATAATCATCAGCTAAGGGTGGTGAGAAAAATAACTCCTTGTTTTTGTGGCCACTACCCTCTCACTAACAGATCTCAACACCCTTGGTTTTGAAGTTGGGATACATTAATTAAGTATAATGGCCCCAAACTTACCATATTATTATTATTATGATAAATTATTTAATTAAGTTATTCTAATACTAAAATACAGAAATATATAAATACAAAAGTGAGAGAAGGAGAGAGAAAATGTGTACGGTATTTTTATAGTATTAAGTATGGCAGAAAGGCACATATTAGAAAGCGGGGTTGCATGAAAGCCAAAGCTCATTGGCCACTGGTGTGGAGTTCCATATCACTTGTGCGCATATATCATCGCTCTCTTCGGCCGTTTTTCTCTCCCCTTATCTCTCTCCTCTCTCTCTCTCTCTCTCTCTCTCTCTCTCCCCCCCCGCCCCCTCTCTGCTTTGCTCTTCTGCTTGTAACTGTACCGACATGGCTCCTAGCAAATGGGGTTTCTCTGCTTCTGCTTAGAACTCAAATTAAGCTGCTCCTTCCACTTACTCTACAAGCACTTCTGCAATTGGTTTCTTCTCCACCAACCTCACTGTTAAAACGGTCTGTTCGGAATCTTTAGACCTGTTTCTATGCTTTCTTTCTTTTCTTCAGTTGTTTAGCTTCTACGGTTGTGATTTCCGGTTTTCGCTTCTGGTTTTCGCTTACATGATTGTTGCTCTCTCTTCTAAGTTATAATATTTTTGCTACCTCACTGCTAAAAAGGGTCTGTTCAGAATCGTTAGACCTGTTTCTATGCTTTCTTTCTTTTCTTTCAGTTATTTAGCTTCTACGGTTGCGATTTCCGGTTTTCGCTTACATGATCGTTGTTCTCTCTTCTAGGTTATCATATTTTTGCTAATATCTTTCACAATTCAGTATCTTTTGTTGAGTTCGTTTTACTCTTTCTGGTATTTTTTTTTTTTTTTTCCCGTTATCTAATTTTTATGTATGTCTATTTTCTTCTCTCTTTTCTTTCGAAATATTCCATTTATTTATTCCCTAAATTCAGCTTGTTTTCATCTTCTATGTACCAATTGGAAGCTCATATGAGCAGTTAGTCATTCTTTTCTTATATCATAGGAACATTTTAGTTGCATATTGTTGTCAAATATTTCATTAAAATCACACACAGAAGAGGCATGTTGATATTCGAGCGATTAGTAACAGAAGGAAAATTGTCCTCTTTGGTGGATTTATTTCAGTAGATACATTTCAGTCCTTTTCCTTCTTTAGCTGAAAGGTAGCATAATTGGTATGTTTTTAACATTCAACTTTGAATTTGCAGGCATATTGTGTGGAATATTTGAATTAGAATTAAGTAAAACTCATTGCTGGGATCATTAGTTTTGGAGGACAATATGGCTATGCAAACTGTGTATTTCAAAGGACATGAAGGAATTGCCCCTAATCCCATAGGCCAGTTTTCATCAGCATTGTCAGGACCTTGGTGGAGTTCCTTGGGATCTCAACCGGTGTATGGTGAATCCTGTGGTCTGTCGAAACCTTCTACTAAGGAGCAGCCTAATACTGGGGACCATTTCAATGCCACTAAACTTGCCGGGCGGGGTACTGAACAAGGACTGGAAAAAGGGAACACAAATCAGTTCACTATCTTTCCTGGTAATAATCTCCTCCTTTACTTTTGATGTCTTTCCTTCTCTAAAAGACTTCTCTTTATGAAGTCTTTTGGTCTATAACATTTACATAGTGGTTTTGAAAAGAAAAAGAAATGCTTTACTAGCTTCTTTTTTGTCGCTTAAATTTATGTCTGAAGATAAGGTTCGTATCCTTCGTCATGAAGATCCCTCGTTGTTTCCTTGTTCATCATAGACCGATTGGAGATGGGCTAAAATGTGGGGTCAGGAAACGTGTTTTTTCTTTTCGTATCAATACATTTAAGGATTCCCTTTTGGCGATGATTGAAGGTAAAGTCAGTAACAAACGTTTAGTCATATTTGGTGAAGAGAGTGAGTGTAGTTAGTACTTGAGAGATACTAGAGGGGGTATGAGAATCTTTCTATGCCAACCTCAAGGTAAGGTTTTTTTTTTTTTTTTTTTTTTTTTCATGCAAGCTTGTCGATAAGTTTTCTTAAATATCATTGCTGTTCCGCAGCAAATCATGAAGAAACTAGCTAACAAGGTGTGTGGAAGATGAGAAATGAGATAGTAGAAGAAGGTTTATGAAAAAGACGCACCATTACATGTTCGAATAATATCCCTTTCGGGATCATATGTCAGAGCTTATGCTGCGATGATCTTAGTGTTAGAGGTTTTAGGAAGTTAAGGTGGAGTTTCTTTTACTATAGTCTCTTTCCCAATAAATTTGATTATGCTGATGCGATATTGGATATCTTATAATTTTTTAAGTATGATCTTCATCAGGTTTAGAAATAATAAAGAAGGGGCTTATCTTTCCCCTAAAGATCGGAGCCTAAATGTCGAACCATCTAGATTCATTCATTGCTTATATGTTATAGGACGCTACTAATTGTAACTTCATTTGGAGTATTCTCATGAATCCCAGGGAGAGTAAGAAAACTATGAAACTGGACGCATAAGGTTTAGGTGATTCTCTAACATTGCCTAGGAAATCAGTGACAGCAATAACATTAACCATGTACCTCCACTAAGAACTTCTCTATGCCCCTCCCTCACCACTCATTCGAGCTCTTCTTTACTCTGAAGCCTGATTGTGTAGCCCACCCTTGTCCCGGCTTAATTATGAAGAAGAGGCTGTCTCAGATCACGTGGGAGTCGGAGCCCTGCTGCCGAGAGTTATTTAATTTTAACTGTTTTTGAGTAATCTGGGTGAGAGGAATATGAAGGACCCATGAGAGACTGGTGAGGGTTTTGACGTGAGCAGCATTAAAGCGAGCTTTTAATCCTTTTTTGACGCTTCTATTCCAAACTGCTCTCCAAATGTCACCTTGTAGGAATTAGGTACAAAATTTGGTTGTCAATTTCCGAAGCATTCTGAGGGTCATTTCCAATGCAATACTATTGGCTGCAACTATAGAAAATGATTCGTAGAAGTGTGCGAGTGTAGTTCGCAGTATTATTATGGAAATTAAATGTAGACTTGGTAGAGTAAGCTTTTCTCCTGCTGAGTAGACATGCCAGTATGAAGGAAATTACTTTATAAAAGAAAAAATGGTTACAAAGAATGGATGTAGATGCTGTAGGAACAAAGTCTTAGCAGTTGATGTTGTCCACTCTACGTGCTTTGAAAGATCGAGTTCTTACTCAACGACGAAATAGTTGTTGATAATTGCATTATTAGTTACACTTGTTTTCTCACCTTTTCTGACCTTCTGTGGCAATAGAGATTGTTAAACTGGTTTGCCATTACAGAAAACCTTCCATCCTCCCTCACAAGCCCTTGTTAACTAGAACCGATGAATAAATTATCAACTCGTTTACATTATCGTTCTTTCACAACTTGTTCAAAATGATTTACTTCTCAAACAGAAGTTATTTTTAGTCATGGATAACCAGCCAAGTAGTTTCTCATTCAGGTGAATGTTAATTTTCAGGGGATGGACAGAAGTCCCAGGCAGCAATCTCTCTGCAATCATCGCCAGGAAAATATCATGGTCATTTTGAGCTCGGATTCAGCCAGCCAGTGGTAAGCTTTTCTTTTTCGATTACTTTCATTTGTTTATTTGTGAATCAATAACTGTTTTAGGAATAATGAATATGGTTCTTGTCACAATTGCTGATAAGTTGATTCTTTGTTTGGAACTTAAAATGTAGATCTGTGCAAAATATCCATTTATGGATCAATGCTATGGACTCTTCTCAACCTATGGACCTCAAATTTCGGTGCTTCTTCCATCTCTTCTCCTACCTCACTATATATGGAGCTATTACTTTTTCAATCATGTTAATTCCTTGAAAACAATATTTCTATTTCTCTGTAACCTGCTAATTTTGGAATATACTATCGTTTTCTTGCTAGTGCATTAAAATGGAAATATGAGAAATAGAACCAGTTTAAGAAGCATGAATCTCTATTTACATTCTTGGTTCTCTACGATAATTTTAGTTTTGCGAACTAGAAACCATTTAGGATTTAACTTAGAAAGTCTCTCTTAGCACCCCTCTGTGTATTTTCGTGAGTTAGAGTAAGCACGTCTCTGCTTGTCTTTGAGTTTTACTCTTATTAAAAGTCGGAACAATGTCAAGACAAGCAGAGAATCCGTTTCTCTGCGAAAGAGGCAGTTCTTTGAGTGTAGCATATTTACTGATGCACGTACTTATCCGTTTGCAATGGATTAGGGACGCATTATGCTGCCACTGAACTTGACTGAGGATGAAGGACCAATCTATGTAAATGCTAAGCAGTACCATGGAATCATGCGTCGCCGACAATCCCGTGCGAAGGCTGTCATTGAGAACAGAGCAGCTAGACTGCGTAAGGTATGACATCTGAATTCGGTAGGATGCAAGTTTGAGAAACAAAATGCACATCTGATGCAAAAATATTTCTCTTGTGCAATGACATAGTCAGTTAGAATGACCTACGATCTATTTTTTTTCTACAGCCGTATATGCATGAATCGCGCCATCGTCATGCAATGCGCCGACCAAGGGGCTGCGGTGGTCGTTTTCTGAACACTAAGACTATGAACAATGGGGACAAGGGAACTGAAGGGAAGCAAGTTGGTGATGGGCAGCTGTTTAGGCTTTCGGGTTCTCAGAGTTCTGAAGTCCTGCAATCCGACAGTGGAACTTTAAACTCGTCAAAGGAAACGAATGGCAGCATTTCAAACATATCCGGGTCAGAGGTGACAAGTATGTACTCTAGGGGAGACCTTGATTGCTTTTCAATCAATCATCTCGGTCCCTCCCTGCACTCTCTCTCAGACATGAGAGATAGTGCGCGTGGTATGGTCATTCCCACGAAATGGGTTGCAGCAGGAGATAACTGCTGCAACCTCAATGTTTGATAGCAAAGGAAAAGATGGGGTTGGTGCCAACTCCGTTGCCTCAACCCCATCTACTCGGCAACCAGATGGAGAAGCTGGGTTGCAGTTTCTGTTACGGCTGTTGCAACAGGCTTTCGGTTCTAGGATTGTCCTGCCCCCATTTGGTTGCTATCAAAAGGCAACTCATTCTTGGCTAATGCTTGCGGAAAAGTTTTCCTGCCGTTCGATGCAGTCAACCTGTTCGGGCGGCTAGCGAAAACAGCGGAAACCTTGAAGCAGCATGAATTAATCAGTAGACTATATATATGGCTCTCTTCCCATAAGAGGAATCAGAACTTGAGAGTCTGGTGTGTGTTTGTGCTAAAATTAAAAAATTAAAAAAAATGCTAAATTTCTTGTGTAACACTGTAATATCTTAGTGTCTGGATTTTTGACCTACTTGGTTGGTGTGATGTATAACTGAATGTTTGTGTTGTGTTCCGAACGTTTGGAAGAATAATGTATCATATTTTAAGACATATTTCTTGACTTGTTGATGTCAAGGAAGATGCTTTTCAAGTGTGGTGATACTCAAGCCAAGCACCTAAACAACACATATAGCATATTGTTCTAAGAATTCCCATCTAGACGCTACGTGGTTGGCCATCGTCTTGATTAATCCCTAAGCATTTGAAAATTAAGAAATGACGTCTAGACCTGCTTAGGCGCCGATCTAGCCGGTCCAGACCCGCCTAAGTTGTGACTCTCATTTGGACAAAAAATAAATAACTTTCAATGAATTTTTTTTTTGTTCAATAAATTGTAAGAGACTTGTTGATGATTTAGATAAACTCACATTATATGCTTATTCCCCATTGTTTCATTATGTTCTAATACTTTATAATCTATATGTTATTCTATTTTGCAATTTATATATCCTAATGTAATTATGTACTTTTTAAGTGTAAGAAGAAACTTATTTAAATGATAATATAATAAATTTACTTAAATCTGTCGAGTCCGCCTAGGACCCCGCCTACGCCCAGCCTAGGCCCTGCTGCCCAACTAGCGCCTACCTTCTTTTAGAGCAACTCCACCGTTGTTTATTGCCTAATTGGGGATAGGCAACCCAATCCACTCTCCCCTCCCCCAAAACACTCCAGCCCACTTGGGCAATAGGACCCAAGGAGAGCCCGATGGAGAAGTCAAACAATAATCGCCTAACTTAGTGCCCTACCTATATAATGTAAGGCTGACATCAACCACAATTTAAATTATTAAAAAATTAGAGAGAATATAAAAAATTATAAATAAAAAAAAAACTAATTTTTTTTCTATAAAGACGTAACCATGTTCTTCCATGTTACAGATACATAGCCACGTTCTTCCACTTTACATTACATTTCAATATTTTTGAATACTTTCAACTAATCTTTTATTATTATATGAAATTAAAAATAAAGTTATCTTTTATTATTTTATAAAATAAAAAATATTAATATTTTAATATGAATTGCCTGGGCTATTCAATTTAGGGGTGGAGATGAACTCGGACAGTTATTATTCATTGCAGGCAATTATAATTCATTTAAGGGGATTGAGTTGCCTATTGCCCAGGAGGCCTTCCTACATTGGAAGTGCTCTTAGAGCCTTGATATCAGGTGACGTTGATCAAGGCTCATTACCAAATTCACAGAGTAATACTTCACCATGGAATTTTGATTAGGGGTGGGTTCAAAAAACCGAAAACCGAAAAAAAAAAAACAAATCAAACACCGAACCAAGATAGAAAAAACAGAACCGAACTGAATTCTTTTGGTTTGGTTTCAGTTTTAGTGGTCTAGAAACCGAATCGAATTAATTAAATTAATTTTTATTTTATTTTATTTATTTAATTATCTGTTTTGGATATATATGTATGTGTGTGTGTGTTGGAATGTGTAATAGGTAATTATTATATTATTAAAATAACTAAAATTGGTTGACAAAAGTTGTATCAAGCACATGAGTGCTTGCTTTCTAAAGACAGAAATCTATCTCTCTCTTATTTTCTGTTGCCTCAGACTACTACCCATTTCTGAGATCTAGCAAAGAGCCATCTTGAGCCCAGAGCCAAACGGCTCTCTTCCACATTTCCATCAGTCCTCTCCCTCAAAACAACACATGCCTCCATTTCTCTTCTCTCAGCACAAATCTCATCGCTGCAACCAAAATCACAGAGCCTCCAAGGGTGCACAAGTCTGCAAACGAAATTGCAGACCTTGTTGAAGGATCAATCCCAAAAACAAACCCCCAAGGTAAAAATCTCTCTTGGCTGCTATCTAGTTTAGTGGGTTTATTTTCATGGAAAATCAAAGAACTAACACATGCATGCATTTTCTCTGCGAGAGCTCTCAGACCCACAACAAAAAAGACACACTGACACCCAATAATGTTAGATCCATGGCCGATCGTCCAACTCCTGATCATCAGTCATAGAAACAAAACCCCACTCCCAATCATCAATCATAGAATCAAAACCCTTATCAGGTGTATAGCTTCCATCTGCTCTTGACTGCCCAGTTAAAAAAAATCATGGAAAAACCGAACTGGACTGAAACCAAACAAAAAAAACCGAAGAAAAACTGAACCGAACAGTAACTTCGATTTGGTTTCCGATTTCGGCCAAAAATCAAACCGAACGGAACCAAACCTACCCCTAATTTTGATTATCTTCACGAATGTGTGACGAAAGAGAGTGGAGTGTCAGAATCAGGAGCCTCTTTCATCACTCAAGGGTTTAGTATTTAGGGTTTAGGGTGTGTTTTACTATTTCAAAAATATCCTCAGTAAACAGTGTACATGAATCTCTCTGCAGACCTGCCTCTCTCTCTCTCTAAAGTATCTCCCTCTTCTCTCCCTCGCCAAGGTCTTTACCCATAAACTCTGGTTCCCAGCCGCCGGCCCCTCTTTTGGTTGGGGTCGGTGGCAATCCTTAAGTTTGCTTTTCCTGCAACTCTTAGCTTTCCTTACTTTTCTTGCTTTACTTTTGATCCTTGTATTTGAGCTCGGTCTCACTTTCCCTTAGCTCTGTCTCGGTTTCCTGGGCTCTGTCTCAATTTTCCTGGGCTGTTAGGCCTTTACCTTATATTTTATTTGGTTGCATTATTGCTTGGTTGTTTTGGTTTTTCTACGGACTTTCCTAACCTTGTATTAGGCTTTATTTAATGAACTTCACTTCTTTTGGTAAAAAAACAAAAAAAAACAGTGTACATGTATGTAAATAAAGGATATGGATTGTATGCCCTCCCCATCTCATACCCTCTTCATGTCCTCTTATTTCTGTGATCACGATTAAATCACGTCAACATTTTATATTTCAATTACTTTTTGTCTTATTATTTTTATAAAAAATCAATATAAAATGCTGACTTGGTTTAACCTTTACCACATAATATAGAAGGGTATGGGATGAGGAGGGCAGACAATCCATGTCTGTAAATAAAGGACTTGAATTGTTTGCCCTCCCCATCTCATACCCTCCACATGCCCTTCTATTTCTGTTGTCACGGTTAAGTCACGTCAACATTTTATATTCCCATTACATTTTGTCTTACTATTTCTATAAAAAAATCAATATAAAATATTAACGTGGTTTAACCATGACCACATAATATAGAAAGGAATGCGATAGAGAGGTCAGACAATCCAAGTCCGTAAATAAATCCATAAAGTGGGTGGGGGGGGGGCGGGGGGGGGGCGGGGGGTTATCAAATGAAAATCCAAAAATCCAGAAAGCTTATCCATGTCCCACACGTGGGCATTCGTCTTAGTCAAATGGGAAGCCCCTCGTCCCGTCTTCTGCCACTCGAAGACCTTCCATCCCCAAACACCATTTCCTCCCACACAATGCTATCCATGGCTTCCACAAGCACTTCTTGTTCTTCTCCCCTCTGCAACAAAATCCCCAACTTCTCAATCTCCCGCTCACTCACTCCAATTCCCACCCACTTCCCACCACACATTAAACTCCTAAAACCCCTCGAGCTCAAAGCCTGTTTCCACAGCTTCCCTCACCTCTCTCCTTCCCCCAGTTTCCGCCGCTCGTTGGCGGCGTTTGACGGCTTCGAAGTCAAAGAAGATAGTGAAAGCCAAGCCGAACTAGACCCAGAAGCAGAGCTCCATGAAAAGCAAGAAGAAGAAGAAGAAAGAGAGGAAGTGCCAAAGAGCTCAGACGCCGGGAGGCTATATGTAGGGAATTTGCCTTATAATTTGACTTCGACCCAATTGGCTGAGGTTTTCGGGGAGGCTGGCACGGTGGTTTTCTCAGAGGTTTGAGCTCTTCTTCTTCATGTTTCCATTGTTTGATTTGATGGGTTTGTAAATTGTTGGTGATTGTGTTTGTTTGGTGTAGATTATTTATAACAGGGTCACAGATAGAAGCCGGGGATTCGGATTTGTCACAATGTCAACTGTTGAGGAAGCTCAGGATGCCATTAGGATGTTTGATGGCTCTGTAAGTATCAGCGAAATGTGTTTCTTGTGTTAGTTGATTCTTTTAACACGAAAAAACTCGAGAACTGTTATTGACGCTCCAAGAATGTCTATCCTTCACTTCACCAAGTGCGATATGATATTTTTGGAATGTCAGTAACAGCTCCCAGAAACTCGAACTCTTTTCGGTTTGTTAATTGTGTGGGATGGTGGCAATGGTTGACAGCAAGTAGGAGGTAGAACTGTGAAGGTGAACTTCCCAGAAGTGCCAAGAGGAGGTGAAAGGGAAATTTTAGGACCCAATAGCACAAGGACAGGGTTCAAGGTGTACATAGATAGTCCACACAAGGTTTATGCAGGAAACCTTAGCTGGGGTTTAACTTCACAGGGTCTTAAAGATGCCTTTGAAGAGCAGCCAGGGCTGTTGGGTGCCAAGGTCATATATGAGAGGGTTTCTGGACGATCCAGAGGTTTCGGGTTTGTGACATTCGAAACTAATGAGGCTGCGGAATCAGCTGTCGCTGCCATGAATGGAGTGGTAAGAAAAGTTTGTTAATAGGTCTTTGGTACGCCGTATTGGACTTTGTGTATCTTATTACGTTGCCAGACTGAATACGAACAGTTGGTTATTAGGTTAATTCTTAAATCAACCTGCGGTCTAGGTTCACATGGTTCCGTAATAATCCGTGTGTTCGTGTATGAAATTGCAAAACAGGAGGTTGATGGGCGGCCTTTGCGATTAAACATGGCGGCAGAAAGAGCAAGGCATGTTGCTTCCTCTCCGGCAGCACCAGAAACAACTGCACAAGACACAGATAGTAGTGAATTGGTCTCGCCTCCTGCATCGGAAACAACCACAGAAGACGGAGACAGTGGCGAATTGGTTTCCAGCGTTAGCATCTGAATTTAACATTGCACTAAAGGGCAGCCTAGTACCAGTTTTACCAAACAAAATGATACCGAGGCTGTGGTGATTTTTCGGTTGCAGGGGCAAAGTGAGACTCGAGTTTTTCCAAGGAGCGAATAATTAGGCCTTAATCATGTATAAACGAATGGAAAACAATTTCAAAGTAATTTTGTTTCATGTATAAAATAAATCAATACAAATGTACCTATTATTTTAAAATGGGGCCGACAACTCGTTGGAATTTTTCTTCAGGTTCCCTGAACAATGGAGGTTTTCTTGTTTTAATGGTCAATTTTGTTAACATGGAACTGCATCGAGTTTTTATCATAACAACCACAATGATTAACTTCGTACTAAAACGTAATGCAGCCTGAGAACAAACAAATTAATCTCTTAAGCAAATTTAGGACAACTCCCAACTCCTCGGAGTAAGATAAAATCTCAATTTTCAGAGCCAGAGGCAGCTAGCAAATAAATACAGAATGCAGTTTAACTAATTTCCCTACCATCCATCAATGTTGTTGAGTATGTCACTTTTAGAAGAAAAAGAAGAGGTTTACGCATTGACATCCCAATAAAAAAGAGGAACTGAATAACCTTCGGCACGAAGGAGTTTGGCTTTATCACTGAGGGTCATGACCATCAAGTAAAGAATCTGCTGCAGAATCCAAATCCTGAGGAAAGAAAACCCTGCACAACAGTATGTTGTTATTAATCAAAGCTCATACTGTGCGGTGATTGATTCTTCTGGCAGATATGGTGTGGAAAAACTGGCACGATCATGATCAGCTTGCACTAACAAAATTCATAAAAGCCAAAATACACAGCGAGAGGTAAGGTTTACTCCATGAGGTTCACTGCACATCTAAAGCAAACACAGACTAGTACAAAATCCAGAGTCCAGGAACATTTACCTGCAAGTATTGTGATACAATGTCCGGCTCAGCTGACCTATGTCATTGATACCCTTACAACCAGCTACCACCTCAAGAACTTGCCTGAAAGAAAGAAAAAAAAAACCTCATGTTGAATGACGAAGCAGATACATAAATTAGGAGCTAAAACAAAATTCACTTCAGATAAACATGCACTTGCTAACAAGGAAATTGTCATAACTGGTATGGTCAAACTAAATTCCATGTCCTAATGTCAAGTTCATGAAATGAAAAATAGACGGACCACAATGTCTTAATATCAAGTTGAGCCAAACAAGAATGTAAGAGACGGACTTTTCCTGACAAAGATAAATGCATGTGTACTGCAGATGTCAAAGCCCAAGGTTGATGATCACTCAATTGACGCTGCAGATAGTATCTTCCCAATAAAATTTGGCTTGAGTCCCATCTATTATTGTACAAAATTATGCAGTACTATGGCTTCCTAAGCAGTAAATGGTTCGTGTTAGGGGAAATACTATTCATTGAACAGTAGAACAGTCCAACATCACGCTATAAGAGTTTTCTTCTTACACATTACAGGTTCATTATTCTTTTTACCACAAGAATAAAAGAAAAGAAATGGAGTTCATAATATGGTGGTAGAAAAATATTTCCACTTACCGAACCAAACACGGTTCATTGCGGTCTTTAACAATGCACTCTTGATCATACTTCTCTTTCTTCTTCGAAGGCCAAATGGACTTCACAAATTTAATCCCAGCACTTGTGTTCTTGATTCCACAATAAGGAGAGTCTGTCTCAATCATCATCCTCTCAATAGGAATGTCCCTCACAACGTCGAGATTCTCAGTTGTCTTCAGAGAGCAACCATTTACTCCTGTTTAGAACCAAAAGGTATTCATGACCTCTATCTAAACCAAGATAAAGTGTTCAATATGTCCATCGTAACTAGCAATTAAAAACTACTATTTTATATTCAAAGAAGCAAAAGAGGAACTTTGTTCTCTCCTTTCAAACTTCAGATATGCAATAAAATCAGAAAATTAAAAACGTCAATGCAAAACTTGTTGCTCTATTTGCACAGGTCACAAAAATTATATATAATCTTTTTTAGAAAATGATTTGTTAATTCGATCAGAAATTCATTCTTATGGTGCTCATTACTCAAGATTAAAATAACCAAGTGGCCATATGTGTTGTATAATGAGGAAAGAGAATCGGTAAATTATATAGGGCAATGAGACAAGTTAGACAAAAGATACCCCTGGCCCTAAAAAAGTAAATATTTAACCAAAATCCAGTCTATAAAAAAATAACTTTCTGCTCAACCCCATTTTGCCTGCACTGGGGTCATATTATTCTCTATAAAGCCCCCAAAATTTCCAAGTACCAGGGAATGTAGGCTAAATTAGTCATAGTGCACTACAGAATATTAGATAGAGGGATTTGTAAATGACTACTTGAAATGAGTCATTTGAAAATCCTTTATTTAGTGGCTTTGTAATGCTCATGTAGTGTGTTTTCAATCTCTCCTATTTAATGTTTTGTAGTGCATAACCATCAATTTTTAAGCATTTATCTACACATAGGATTTATAGAAAGAAACAGACATTGTAAACTTTTGCAGGCATAGAAAGATTTGTCTTAGAAGACATACTATTTTTTATAATTTTTTCACCTATATACATGTTGTTGATGGAAAGAAGTTTATCACGATCTTCTGCACTGCCAGTAAATGAGTGGGCGACCCCAGCACTGAATCTGTGAAATGGTAGAGGAAATGTGACACATCACGCACACATGTACAGCAGGCCACCATCACATAGAATTGAAAGACTATCATAAAAATTCATTTAGTGCAGTACAAGGCAAAATGGAAAGAAAACAGGGACGAGATAAACTTGCAGCTATTCTTTTCCTCATTAACAGAAATGATTATTCATCAGAAAACTAAAATGTCCAGCTGGTATTTCAGTTGTCAAAAGTGCAAGTTCAATCCAATTGTCCAGTTTATTCTGCATCCCCAGTCTAGTAACTTTGGAATTTGAGGGTGAACAAAAATTAAAAAAATAAATAAGAAAATAAAAACAGTGATGATGTTAACCACCACATTTTGACTCTAGAATTATGGTGCTAAGGATTCTCACCTGCCCCTGTTTCTCTCTACAATTTCACAGAAATCTGGAGCAGCTGCACGCATATGCAGAAACATGGGAAGCTTAGTGGTGTGTGCCAATTCAAACTGCTTCTCAAAATACCTGGAGTTCACAATACAGAAAAAAAGATGGAAAAGACAGAACGTATCTTGTAACAGAACGAAAGTAAAAGCATGCAAGCGGAAACAGATAATAAGAAAATCTACTTTTTTCAGAAACCACGTACTTTTTTTGGATCTCTGCTGGGCAAAACTGAAGCCTGTCATAGTCCAGTCCACACTCACCAATTGCAACCACCTTACAAGCACAAGAGAACGAAATAAGCAGTATAAAATATATTGCTCCATGATATGAATATCTGACCAGACCACTCTCTCAAAGATGTTTTAATGACTTGAAACCCTATAATGCACGCCTCATGTTCCTTGTGATATAAAGAACTTAGGGTATGGGGCACACCTTTCCCTTCTCGATGCCCTCTTTGGCCAATGACAGAAGCGCCTGAAAATGCTTATCTGGATCCCCACTCTCTTCAAATTCCTAAACAGAATAGACAATTATCCTAATTCTCAAGCATCTCTAACCAAAACCGGAAATCAATAGACACACATATCAACTTCTTCCGCAGTTAAAAGTAAAAAGTGAGAAAGAAAAAAGGGCAAACCTTGCATCTAGTGGGGTGCACACCAACCGTACAAAAAAGCCTTGCTGCAAAAAAAACAAAGAAGAAACCCCCCAATTGTAGCTCAAATCGACATTTTTAAAACTTGGCAATGACATTTATTCACAACAATACAGTAACAGTAACAAACAGAGCAAGCAAAAAAAACCATCGGTTTCCGCAATTGTTAGAGCTTCCTTTGATTCCTCAAGTGATCCACCAGTGACCTACATTATCCATAAGCCTAGTTCCAATTTCAGAGCGCATTAAACCACAACAATTACTTAACAATTCAAATCGAAAAGGAAAGAGAGTTACGATAATGCGGTCGACGCCGGCAGTCCAAGCCCTGCTCAAAACCGTGGCTATATCCGAGACATGGCACTGCTTTCCATTGTATACTCCTCTGAACATTCCATCTGTAATTTGCATTTCTTCAAAATTTCAGTTTCGATAGTCGGATTTGACAAGTATGAAGTTTGATTTTTGGTAAGACAAAACTGGCATGCCAAGTGTTCGATGAAATGCCTGAGTGACTGACCTGTGAAGTTGACGGCTATGTCTATATTGGGCATCACCAAAAACAGCAGAAAGAGAGAGAGAATTTAAGAAGAATGAATGGAGGTATGAATTGAATTGTTGCAGAAAGCAAGGATATAGGAAGAGATACTTGCCTATCATGCGGATTGTTGCCATGGCCACGGCGAGAGGGAAAGGAAGAGCTGGTGCTGTAATTCTACAAAGGACTTGGATTCTCTGCCCTCCCAATTCGGTGCCCTCTCCGTGCACAATGTTTGGTCTCTGGTTTTTGTATCGGTTAGGATCCGGTTTGGTTCGGTTTAAAACTCATATTGTGAACAAAATCAATCGAACCGGTGTATTGGTCAAATCATGATCGAACTTTGTTGGGTTGGTTTTTCTTTTTACTAGATGGAACGTAACTATAATTAATGACACGTTTGCGTATAAATTGAATTAAATTAAATTCTGATTACAAAGTGCTCCAATATTTACTAAATATTGGAGAATAAAAATGTGATGGGATGCAAATAAATTTTGGAATTCAATTCCTCATTTTGGAGGAATTGAACACTGTATATAGGTGGCATTCCAATTCCGAGTGATGTTAAAATTCCAGAATGAAATTTTTTAGTTATTAGGGTTAAACTGATTTCATGTGAATTTTAAATCGATTTCATCTGTTACAAAATTAATAATAAGCAGCCATTGATGCATTTTCTTTTTTTGTAATAATTAGGCTAACGAAAATGAAAAATACAAAAAGAAAAGGGAATTTGGCTTAGGACCAAACCGCCAGAACAGGTATTGTTAAAACTTAAGTCAAACCAACCGGTATATTTCAATTGGTTCGGCTTCAATTTTAAAATAAAACTGATCCAATCCAAACTATTCTCACCCCTACTTAGCATCCACATGGACCACGTTTCTTTTGTTCATATCATTGTTCGTATCATTGACTGAGGGCTCATTTGGAAGTGTTATTAAAATGACTAGAAGTGTTTTTAGCAAAAATATTTTGGGGTTCTAAAAGCATTTAAAGTGCTTCTTGCAATTGTGCTTCTTATATGACGCATTTTAAGTGCTTTTTGAAAATTCACTTACATTTTTACTAAAGATTGGTTCCAAAAACATTTTAACCAGAAGCGCTTTCAGTTATTTTAAAAGCACTTCCAAACGAGCTCTAAATCTATGAATGTCTTTGCTCTTTCGCCACTACTGCAAACTATATAGATATCCTTCTCTTTAATTAAAAAAAAAATACAAAATGTCATAGAAAGATCACTATATATGAAAATAATGCACTCTTCAACCAATCAACCTAACCAAAAAAAAAAATACAAGTATATATATACACAATACAATATACATACAAAAGAAATGGAGAGAAAAATAAGAACAAAAATGTATATGGACCACAGACATATCTCAAGCAAAAAGGTGAAAATTTAAAGCTAAAGAAACGAAATGGTAACCAAATGATTGTGAAATTATGATTTACTATTTAGGCAGCGTCGCGGCCAATATAATCCCAACGATGATGAGCAAGAGTATGATGCCATAACAAGTCCATTTACGACTGTTTTTCTGGAAGAACCTGGCCTTCTGCAACTGCTGGGTGCCAGCATGCACGTACGAGTTAGCTCTCTCCACATGACCCTGAATGTCGTCCAACTGGTCACCTTGAGCTTGCACAAGAACTGCCATGTCCATGAACACCTGGTGCAACTCATTCAGATTCCTTTCCATGGCCTTCACACCATCATGTCTCTCTTGAATCTCTTGTATGGTGTCCAAAACCCTCCATCTTCCTTGCTCTTGGATTGCCTTCTGTAAAAATGTCTCGCTCTCACCTATGTACATATGCATATATAATAGTTTGCAAATTAGTATTTAGTTGTACGAGCATCATTGACACTCCACTCACTAATTTTGCTCAGGGGTAGAGGTAATTAATAACTTAATACATTACTAATCACTACTCGTAACTTAATTAATATAGTACTAATCATTACTCTATAGTTTCATAATCGATCATTTTTTAGGTATTGAAAAATCGTCCTACAAAATTCATTTCAATCGTAAGTGGTTTGGTTGTCAAACTCTGACCTAATAAATAAACTAATATAGTATTATTAGTAATTAAACAATGAAATGTTCATAATAATAATATTCAAAGGGTTAAATGATTTCTAAATTGAGAAATTTGTTGCAAAGATGATCTATGAATGAAAACCTAAATAAATCAACAAATTAGATTATCATATTATGTTGTGGAGGGAACTGGACTTACGAAATTATTATCGTTTCCTATGTATATAGATACATGTACACATTACGTATATGGCATGACATCTTAATACGGTGTACAAATTTACACGAATTATAACATGTGTATTATATATTATTAAGGGTTAATCTCAGTTTACTATACCCTGAAATTTCTTGGCTTTCAATATTTCATACATCAAGTTTTTTTTGTCCCAGTCTGGTACCTAAAGTCATAATTTTGGGACCCTGTCATACATCCGTTAAGTTTTCCGTCAGAACATCCGCTAACTAATGACGTGAATGATGACTGGACACCACATGGACATTAAAAAATTAAAAAATTAATGTCCATGTGATGCTCAATCATTATCCACGTGGGCGTCACACTATCAGTTAATAGAGGTTCTGACGGAAAACTTAACGGATATATGAAAGCGTCCCAAAATTATGATTTTAAGTACCAAACCAGGACGAAAAAAATTAATATATGAAATGTTGAAAACCAAGAAATTTCATAATAGTAAACTAAGATGAACCGTAATATTAATATCTAACTTCTAAACCTCAAATGAATCCAAGATCTGCACGCCCAAGTGTATCAAATATATGAACCAATAGTCTTTCATATCTGTAGCACTCAAACCTAGATTCACTCTAGAACTCGCTTCTAGGGACAAATCATTTGTTGAATAAATTTGGTGGGCGTAACGTTATTGACCTGCTATTTTTATTTCACATATTTCACACACGTTATGTTACCTGTAGAGATGAGAAGGTCTAGGGTTTTGTCGTCGGGGTTATCTCCGGTGACCGTGAAGTACCTACGCTGAACGGTCTCTCTATGCTCCGATGAGATCTTGTTCCTCAAGTCGTTAAAGCTATCCATGGAATCCTTTAGCTTCTTCCTCAGCCCGTTGACCACCGACGTCCGTGTCCGGTCAGATGAGGAGCCAGGACCGCAGCCAGGCAAGCTCCGATTGGCGGCGTTGGACTTGTCCAATGCATCCAACTGCACCTTAAGAACCTTAGCGGTCTTAAGGGCGGTATGGACGTCCGCGTCCATGCGGGATCGGAGGTCCTTGACTGCCTTGGAGTTGTGGAGACTCTTGCTCTGCTCGTGTGCGCTTTGCAAGCTCTTATTGATCTTTTGAAGCTCATTGAGCTCGTTCTGGACCGACTCCACGTCCTGGAAAAACTTGTTGAGTTCGGTGGATGTCGCCGCCATTTCAATGACATGGTGGTCCGGCGAGTCCTCGGAGAAGGAGCTGGAGAGCAAATCGTTCATTTTCCGATGCCGTAATTTGCTCCGAGATCATAAACTCTCAGAAGTTAAGCTTTTCTCTCTGAGTTTCTATGCACTCAAAATTTAGGTTTTGGATACATGTTATACACACAGAGATGTTTTGGCAGTCTTTCTTGACCTGTAGGTCAGGTCTTGGCTGCGTTTCAAGTTTTCAACTACCAACTTTGAAGGGTTCAAACAAACATTATCCCCCAAGTACCAAGTACATTCCTAGCAGCCAAGGACCATGTTTTTTCCAACCTTCTGGAATCTATTTGGAGAAATGTAGGACCGTTGTTGTAGACTATAGTGGGAACATGTGCTACTAATCTACCATGATAAAGGAGTTTTAACAAAAAATCTGCGATACTATTCACTTTAACGAAAAATCATATTTTTACACTAAAAAAATCAAACCTGATACTATTCACTTTACCCTTTATTTTGTCATTATCGTTAAAACTCAAAGTTTTCAAGCACTTTTTATTAATTTTCTTTTTCTTTTCAGAGCTTTTAGAGATAAAGACTTACTAAAGATGATTTTTAGAATATGACCTGCAAGGTTTATAACATTTAAAATGATCTTTCATTTTAATGCACCATGACATGCATGTCACCTATAATAATACCACATATTTTACCACAATTTACATGGTTGCCATCTTAATTTTTTAGAATGTAACCTACACTTCCTGATTTCAAAAAACGTAATAGAAGGGGCGAGAAAACATTCATATCACAGAATTGAAAACAAGACGTGAAAGCAGGCTACAATTGCATCTGTAATCAATGAAAATTTTCAAATTTTTAAATGGCAACTGTCACAAAACAGTATGTTAGGTATTGTTACCTTCTACATCTCCATAAAAAATCTATTTGAAGCTACAATAAAAAGAGAAATTATTGTTCAGGTTAACGATTCGCTGCCTTCGTCGGAACCCAAGAATCACTTGTAAGCTCACAACAGTGGGTACGGTTTGTGTTGTTGTTGTCTTAATCATAAGGTATATAGTGTGGAAAATGTGTGTAGCTCTCATAATCAACACACCAGTTGATACTTGTGTAGCTTTTTGGTACAGTTGGTATGTTTAGGTTCGATAGTTTTCTTTGTTTTAGCAAGAATAGATTATTTTGCAATGCACACCATACCATGTGTTTGTTGAAATCCTATGTGGTAAATTTGCATTTGGTGGTTTTGTTTTTAATTTAGGTACGACCAATTAGGTAGGTCCGATCGATTCAGTACAGTCAGTTAGGTACGCTATATAGGATGTGAAGCACAGATGGAAACATTGTAAGTAGAATAGGATGTGATGTGAAGGTGGGGGATGAAATCTCAATTAAAAATAGTGTAATGTACATCGTAGCTGGGTAGGGATTGAGGATATGGCCTAAAGTATTTGCTGGCTGTGAAGTGCCATCATTTTTTTGAATTTTTATACGGTCATTTAAGTCCAGTCGATTCAGTATGATCAGTTAGGTACGTTACTTAGGATAGGTTCAATCGTTTTGGTACAGTCAATAAGGTACGGAAAACTTATGTTTGATTCCAAAAAACATAGTTCTATCAATTTCGGGTTCAGTATATAGAAAAGAAGCGTGAACATTGTCATCAGTAGAGAAGGAGGAAAAAACTGCATTGCCGCCAAAGATGGGGAATTCCATTGTAACCAGAAGAGAAGAGATGTGAAGAATCAATAAATACAAAACACTAAAACATTGATTTGTAGGAAACTAAACTACAATAATTCTATTAAAAAATGATATGGAATACTATAATCTGACATGGATGACTATTTTTAGTTTTTAATCTTACATAGGGTTTACTGAAAAAATAATCTTATTTAGGGATTAAAATGAAGTTTTCTACATTTTTTTTCCTCAAGGTTTAGGTTTGGAAATCATTTGCTCTATCTTGGAAGTAGGAAATCTTACATGCCCCAATCACAGATTGACATGTCTGCAATAACTTTTCTTTCTATATTTTTTATGAGTTATTTTTGTGTACATGTCAAATTGTGATTAAAATGTAGAAAGTCTTTGCATATAAATTAAACTAAAGTTGATTAATTCTATCTAAACACACACACACACACACACACACACACAAAATGACAAACTATCTAATACAGGTAAATCTCATATACAACCGTATTATGGATTGATCTTTGGGGTTACCGTAACTTCCTTTCACTAATTTTGCGATTAACAATCAAAATGAAAGGTAACAAAGGACATCGATTGCTAAGCTTAAGTTTTGACCCCAAACAAACAGCACGAAAGTAGAATTACAAGCTTAAGTCATTTACAACACAACGGGGTACGCACAATATACGCCATTTACAAAATTTAAATTTAAAACTTTTTATTTATCAATGACGATGGATACCACTTGATCGTAATACCAAGTGACTTCTTAATTATGTCATTTTCTTGATGCCACCCTAAGAACCATTTGTGACATCCAATATTTATTAATATTTGGTACTACATAATTATCACTCATCTCAATTTTCAGATTCCACGGAGAAAATAAAAAAGAAAAGAACAAAAAGAGCATTTATACGTTTGATAATTGTCTAGTTGCACACTTCCACGTTTAATGTCCATCCTTCAAGTTAGCAAGTTAGAGTCAAAATTGATCTGCCCCCTTGACCACCAGGCCTCTCCAATATTGATCAGAATTGTCCATCCTTCAAGTTAACTCATTATTTTGGCATAGAGGATGCAAAAGGATACAAAAATAGTAACTTCATATTACGGTCGAGCAATATTTTTCTTTATTTTTTACTTGTAAGTGAAAGTTTTAAGTTAGAATCACATGGCCTTTTCCCCCCAACTGTTAGTTTTTTATTATTCTGTCCAAATTTATGTTAAATATAAGCATGTGCACAACATGTAAGGGTAGTTCGGTCGCTTTATTCTTTAAAATAATTGAAAACCCTAAATTTCGAAAATGTCGACCTATGCAAATTTGTGTGATTATGTAACTTTTGTGTCTAAATGTCTAGCGAAATGTCATTTTTTTCTTCTAAACAAACAATATTATCTACACTAAATAAGTGGACTAAGTCTCACAATTGACTAGTAATACACCTCTCAAGGTACCCACCTAGCAATTGCTAGAGTTTCTTGCCTACCAAATGTTGTGGGGTCAGGCGGGTGGCCTAGTGAGTAGTCGGGTCAAAGACCCGGAGACACTAGTTTCAAAAAAAAATAATAATAATAATAATAATAATAATGTAGTTCAAATTCACTTGGCTTTAAACCGTATATAAGACATCTCATTTATAAGTAAAGAGAAATATCACTAAACTATAATCCTAAGTGGCTACATTCTAACTTTTAAGTATTTTAAATCTCCGACCACTTTTCCCACCACACGTTTGACTCTAAACTGACCTTTACAAAGGAGAAGGATCCCCGTGATCGTTACCGTTCATCTTACGCAATGAACCTATACAAGAGCTTGTATTTTAATTTTTAATTTTTTTTTTAAACAAAACGATATTTGAAGCTATCTTAGTACCGAAAAGAGATTTAAACTTGATACGAGTAAGCAAACACAACTCTGATCAACTGGTGAAACCTAACAAAATAAAATGAAGAAACCCCTATTATAAAAAATAAATCAATGTCACAAAAATTTAACACAAACAATAGGAATGTGGAATATGAACAAATCACGATACTCTTTACTCTCTCCTCTCCTCTCCTCTCCTCTCCTCTCCTACTGCGGTTGCGGTGGCGGTGGCGCGGCGGGCGTCGGATTATTGATATTATTATTGTTGTTATTGCTACCGCCACCCCAATTCCAGGGCTTCAAGCTGAGGATCACGATCAGAATAATAACCAGCAGCAGAATAATGGCGAAGCAAGACCACTTGCGGGTGTTCTTCTGGGAGGCCCTGGCCTTGGTGAGCTGCTGGGTGCCACTGTTGACGAACGAGTTGGCTCTCATGACGTGGTTTTCGATGTCGTCGATCTGCTCCCCCTGCGCCTGCACCAGCACGGCCATGTCCAGGAACACCTGGTGCAGCTCCTGCAGGTTCCTCTCCATGTCCTTTACGGCGTCGTGTCGCTCCTGGATCTCCTGAATCGTGTCAAGGACTTGGCCCCTCCCTTGCTCCTGTATTGCCTTCTGCAGAAACGTTTCGCTCTCTCCTGCAGATTTAATTCCCAATTTGGTTAATCAAATACTTCATTAAGCATTTATTTTTTCAACCAAAAAAATAGTTCACTAAGCACTAAAATTGCAGGATTAGTTTTTAAATTGCGACGGAATTGGAGCTTTGGTCCTTAAATTAAAAATGATTGAAACTGGTATTGGAATTCACACAAAATGTGAAGCCTTGGTCCTTCGTGCCAATTCACTAAGAATTTCCGTCACAATTAAGCGACGGTTATAACAAAATCGAGTAACATAATTCTTTAGGCACTTCCGCTTTGCATGCTTAATTTTGACGGAAATTCTAATTAGAATTATGGTTGCACTTTAAGGTTTTAAATACTACATCCCCGTAATTTTGACGGAAATTCTTACTAAAGTTATAAATAAAGATCAATGCTCTACATTTTGTCAAATTTAAATCGAATTTTAATGAATGTTTAGTTTTAAGGTAAAAGCTATAATTTAGTCAAAGTTTGGGACTAATGTCGCAATTTACTCAATTCCATTAAGCAGCAAAATAAATGGCGACGAATGATGGTTAAAATGCGAGAATGACGGATTTGCCCTTAC
Source organism: Malus sylvestris (assembly GCF_916048215.2). Lineage (NCBI taxonomy): Eukaryota > Viridiplantae > Streptophyta > Magnoliopsida > Rosales > Rosaceae > Malus > Malus sylvestris. Next base: position 4,309,842 of record NC_062271.1, on the reverse strand, counting down.
CGGTGGAGATGAGGAGGTCTAATGTTTTCTCGTCGGGATTTTGGCCGGAGACGGTGTAGTACCTCCGCTGTACGGTCTCGCGGTACTCGGACGAGATCTTCTGCCGCAGAGCGTTGAAGCTATCCATGGAGTCCTTGAGCTTCTTGCGGAGGCCGTTGACGACGGAGATCCGCGTCCGGTCCGACGACGACCCCGGCCCGCAGTTCGGCAGGCTCCGGTTCGCGGCGTTGGATCGGTCTAGCGCCTCGAGGCGGACCTTCAGCACCTTGGCCTTCTTCAGAGCGAGAGTGACGTCAGCGTCCATGCGGGATCGGAGGTCCTTGACGGCGGAGGCGTTGTGGAGCGTCTTGCTCTGCTCGTGGGAGGACTGGAGGCTGAAGTACACGCGCTCGAGCTCCTTGAGCTCGTCCTTGACGGACTCGACGTCGGCGAAGAACTTGTCGAGGTTGACTCCGGCGGTGCCCGACCTCACCGCCGCCGTCGACCCCATCTCGATCACGTGATCATCGCGCCGCGGCGACTGCTCCTCGCTCCGGAACCGCGAGAAGGAGCCGGAGAACAAATCGTTCATGATTTTGCGAGCTTAGAGTTTTTCAAATCGAAATCGAAACCAAAATCCGATCGGAATCGATAAGAATAATTGGGAATTTGGAATGAATTGGAGATATGAAATTTTGGGGAGGGGGTTTGAAGAGGAATGTGGGGGGTAGATCTAGTCAACGAGGACTCGGACTGTTCACCTGTGAGAAGAAGAGAAGGGGACGTGGACGCGGTGTAGTGGATTTTGGTGCGAAAAGCGAAAGACGTGATTTCTTGGAAGGTGAACGGTCTCTTTTATGATTGGGCCACCTGTTAATCTAGAGAGAGAAAGAGGATGAGAGAGATAGGGAGAGACTTAATCCTTAATCCGAATATAAATTTTTCAATGTGTCGGAAATAAGGTATGTTATTTCAAGCGTAATAATATCAGTGGTTGAATTTTTTTTTTTCAAGCATCCAATCACTTGTATTTTGATATTTTGTGTACTGAATTGCATTCCCGGCACATTGAAAAATATCTTGTTAGTAAGAGAGAGATTCAATCCTTAACCCTCTGTTTGTTAATGTGTAGCCACTTGGGCTAATTACGCGTAAGAAGAAGAAAAAAAGGAAAATTAGGAATTTAAAGATTGAGTAATTAAGTTGGAAAGCGAGTTAAACTCATGGGACTTGGTCGGGTGTTATTTGGGACTTTGTCTTCTTCTACGTTGTTTCGCTTTTTAATGATGCCATATGGCTGCTAACAAAGGTACATGGCCCATCAAATCAAGCCACCAAGAGAGACTTATTTATCATATACAAAAATAGAATGATATCTCAAAAGCAAGAACGCTTGTCATGTTTGAAAGTTTACCACATATGACATTGTATTATTGGATTTTGAAATTGCCAATGGTACATCCGGTATAAGCCGTCCACTTTATACACCCATACGGCTACATTTCTCGTTACAAAAACGTTACACAAAGTGTTTTTAAAACTCCTACAAAAAGGGAAGAAGCTTACGATGATTCCTAATGGAAAATTATTTATGCGTAACCATTTTTCCTTTCTGTTAAGCAAAAAAATAAATAGAGTTTTAACGAAAAACCCGCGATACTGTTCACTTTAACGATAAACCACATTTTTACACTAAAAAATCAAACCTGATACTATTCACTTTACTCTTTATTTTGTCCTTATCGTTAAAACTCAAAGTTTTCAAATCATTTTCATTAGTTTTCCTAGAAATAAAACCATTTTTTTCTTTCTACACAACCATGTGTTTTTTTCTCTTAATTTTCCTTTGATTTATTCGACCCTCCTGGCCATGGGTGTGCTACCGTCCTCGACGTCCGTCGCGTATATCTCCTCAAGAATTGTCACCGAAACATAATGAGATCCAACTTTTTTTTTTTTCTAGTGAAAATAGGTACATTCATTCATGTATAATAATTTCGGAATACACCAACATTCACTGCTCTAATTAATCGGAGAACAAAATGGAAAAACAATTTGATTTCACCTCCTAACTTTCCTAACCCTTTCATGGTTCCTGCTGTGCTAAAATAAAAAAATTGAAAACGAAGGAGAGACATCGCGAACATTATAATTTACAGGCCAAAGATACAAAACATGGTACACCCATCGTTATGGAGGACGTAAAAATGAAAGAAAATTTTCAATCCGACTGGAGTACGGTAAGGTAATACGGATATCCCTGGCATGTCCCGGAAGACCTTCCATCCCAATTTTCTTGATCGTTAGAAAGTAAAAGGTTCCAATGCAAAACATAGTTCGACAGATCATGTGTCCCGGGAGAGAATACACAAACTTGAAGAGGAATTTCAGTTCTTGACATAGGATCAAGTTGGACTCTAGTTGAGCTTGACCCGGACCAAATAAATGGGGAGACGCTCTCCACGGGAATTGACTTACTGACCTGGGATCCAAGGGCATCGGAGGTCACTTTGATGTCAGTCGCTAGTGAGAGGTCATGCCATCCATCTTGGTTGCCAGAAGACGTGGCAGGTTGAACTGGAGTTGCATCGCCTGAATGATCACTAGTACTGGAGTCTGAGGTGTTTATGCGTACAGATGAAACGACATCTGATGAGTTGTAGATTGTCATGCTAAGATTTATTTCACAAAAGGAAGCAGAGAAGTTATGATACAAGGTTCGAGGTCCGTCCACTAGCCATGATATAGGACTTGGGCTTGCAGTACTGTTGATTAACCACCATAATAGATGTCAGCTTAACATAAATTAAAACAAGAAACTACAAAGTTAGGTAAAGAGAGCAAAAATCCATATTGATACAAAACTTGCCTGCAGTGACATGCATGATGAGAATAAAGATGCGGTGGCTCGGACACTTCAGGATTAATGTCATTCTTCAAAGGCCGGGAAATCAATATGAAATCAACTGGATTAGTGTCTCCCTAATCCATACAAAAAGAAAAGGGTCAGTGTGAAAATAATGCTGAGAAGCAGCCACAGTGCACAAAAGCATAAGCTAATGGGTCATGACTTGTACACGTTCTGATGCACACTTTAGTTCCCCTTCAAGATAAGGTGATTTATGAGTCAAACCAAATCCAAACGGTGTCATGAACAAAAAAAGATTGTTGAAATGATATAGCAAGAATATATCAACCTTATGTAAAATTTCCTGGTGCAGTCTTTCAGAATGGTGGAAATCTGCCAGGGGAGAGCTAGCTATATCAAAAAGTGGTCCATTACTGAATCTCAAATCAGTTCTCCGAAGTCGGGAATGGGAAGATTTCTCATCTTCAGAAGTTGATGACTTGCCATGATTCTGAATCCAAAATTAATTCCATTCATTAGAAAGAAACGAGAAGAGAGAGAAGGGGGGGGGGGCGGGGGGGGGATGAAATTCTGTAAAAAAAATATGGGACCACAGTTTCAGCTTCAGCTTCTTCACGAACCTTGAGCATGAAGAAACATGACAATGCTTGATGAGCGGTCAAAGATTGTGAAGGAATGATGTCATCGACAGGTTGAAGTAATGAGATTTCCCATTGGTTCCCAACAGATGACAACTGTTGAATTTCGAAACTTTCAGAGCTTGTCTTGTTGACAACATCCATGCGCACAAGAAACTCTTGCAATCTTGATGGACAGGGACTAATAAGGAATGACACATCCAATGACGGCAATACCTATGAAAATGAATGTTCATCATTGATATAAGGTAATCAATATATTTGAAGATAAGCATCTATTTTAAAAGATTGCATTGATTTATAATCATAAAAAAAACCATGAAATACTTCTTAGAAAAGTGAATCAAATCAAGAAACTTTCATAATTGACATTGATGCACACACCTGCAAATTGTAATGCATGCGTAAAGTGCGATATCTCATGGTGCTTGAAGTATCGCCCATCTCATAATATATAGTTATGTACAAGGAAATGTTCCCAGGAACAGCTGCCCGAAACCAAAGAGGCCACAATAATGGTGTTTCCCCTTGAATAATTGTGTCCTGTAGTATAGAAAGAGATCAACATAAAACACTAGGACTAGAAACTGGAAATTTATAGCTTCATTACAAACCGGGAGAAATTGGATGCTGACCTCTGGAAATAGAAACAGGGCCTGAGAAATGTCATTGGGGTTAGCATGTTCAGCAGACCGATCAGAATTTGTCTTTTCTAAGCAAGCAGGAAACTCGGTGTTCAAACTTTCTTGCTTTCCAAGATTCAAGAATCTAGGATGACTAATCTTTATTTTCAGATTCTGCAAGAATATCAGGCCATAACATGTAAGCACATTAAACAGATTGTAAGCATATGGTTAGCCCCTGCCTAACATAAAGGTGTATAATCATTAGCTCATGCAGGACTCATGCAATGGCATCTAGTACGACAATCCTGCATGGCAAAGTGATCAAAGAAATTTCAAGACAACTACCTAGACTACGTCCTAAACAATGAAGAGCAAACAAAAATTTCCATAAAAGTCAATACAGTGCAAGAGTTCACAAAAACAACACAGATAAACCAACTACCTGATTATAGATTTAGAACATAGAGTCCAACTGAGCATACCTTCACAGCAAATTCAGATTTGTTCTTTAACTCCAACACAAGATGCCGTAAATCTCCCGCATATGCCCTTTTAGGTGGTGGATGAATGACACCCTCAAGCTTGGGTACACTCTGACATAGGAAAGAAGATAGTCAGAAGAAATGGATGCCCGAACATAGTCATTGCAGAATTCTTAAGGTGGAAAGAATAGAAGGTGGGAGCAAACACCTTAACAACTACAAACTTTAAATTATCGCTATGAGGATGCTTAGCCTTCTGTATTCGTTTTCTGCTTATCTTCTTCATGGGGTTAGTGTCAAATTTATGGAAGCCAACAACAGAACCTGACAACTTCCACTTTACACCAACAATCTGTAAAATGCCTTCTATTCTAGGAGTAACCGTTAGTTGCACCTGAAGGGAACGGGAACTAACAATAAGTAGAATTCAAGAAGTATAACAATGAATTTGTAAACAAGATAGTTTATAAAATGTGTTATAGGAAATCAATTTAACTATATTTTTCAAGCAGAAAGAATAACCAGACATGTAAAATAGATCTCAAAATGTCTTTAAAATAAATAAACAATTGAAGTTGGCACAATGTGCACAGGAAGTACACAGGAAAAAATAAAAATGTAAAGGACTGAGAAAAAAAGGAAGAAAAGACAGTGATTGAAGTCATGCATCATATTAGCTAAAAACTCAGCTCTATTTTATTCTTAGTACAAAGTTACAAATCAAGTTAAGAATGAGAATTATAAAAACATATATTAAATTTTAGTAGTATAACTAACCAGTTTTATTAGTTTCAATCACAAGCGACTTTCTATCATTTGCACGGATTGTGTAGATGCAAATTAATTCACTCCATAGACTAAGAAACACCAAAAGATATATAGTACTCAGTGATTTTAAAATTTTGCAAAAGGAAAAAAATTTGAGAAAAGGGTCTTAATTTATGGAGGATCCTTATAAATTTCTTTCTGCAATACTTTAACAACACAAATGAAGTACTCACCACAATTTTTTCACCTCCTGCTAATGAAAAATCAACATCAGACAAAGAAAATAAAGAACTCTCAAGGTTCACATCCCTGCAAAAGTCAAGCAAACAAATCCACCTTAGCAGGTGCAAACATAATAAGAACCGAAATAGGGATACTGATATAGACAAGTAATGAATGTTTTCAAAGCCACAGGGTAATTATCAAAGCATTTACGAGTAAGCCTTTGGGACACAAAGCTCTACAACAAGAAATATACACTGGTCATGGTTTAAGCCCCAAATACAATGACTTATTAAGTAGTCCATGGGACAGCCTAATATCCATTAAAATCATGAAATACGGAAGCCCACAAGCCCTACTATAAGGCCCGAACTTGGCAAAGCCAAAACTCATTTTACAAACCCAACAGGTTCTGGTTCATATTAAAATAAAATAAGTAAAGAATCCACCAGTTGTGCAATATAAAGGCATGCAGTCAGCCAAACGAATGACAGACAGTATTACTACAGGTTGATACTAGTCTTGCAAAAGGAGAAGATGAGATTTCTCTACAAACTCCTCAAATCTTCAGTGATTGTCTTGATTAAGAGCTTACAAAGTCATTAAAAGATAATTTTGGCCAGTAAGTATTCAAAAATAAAAATAAAAACTATCAATTCAGCAACAAAATAGCTCATGCCTGGTAATGCAATAAGATGCTGAAAGTTGTCACCCAATGCATTTTAGGGTCGCATTGCACTGAATGCCTCACCAGTGCCTTTTAAAAATACTGAAAGTAATTATAAACAATCATATACACACCTATGAATTAAATTAGTAGATTCCCCATCCTGAATCTCCGTCAACGAGCTACTTGCATCTACATCATCACAAACCGATCCGCCAATGATTGTGACATGTGCTTGCCAATAATCAACTTAAAGAGTTAAATTGTGTTTGTGTGTGTTGGGGGGGTAGTTACCAGATTTCATTTCATCAGAGCCTGCAGAAAGCTCGCATATTAGGGAAACACTAGACAGGAGGAGGGGGATTTGCAATGGGTTTTTGAATTCAATATCAATCCTGACAGCTTCTGCATATGGTAATAAAGAACAAAATATCAAGAAATGTCAACAAAGCGTAAAATAACCCTAAAACATCTTCTTTCTTCAATATCAATGGCAAGAAGAATGTGCATTAATCCTTAGAAGGATGCAATTTAATATATAAAGTACTAATCAAGCAACTTCATATATTGTTCATGTTCATACCTCCTGCAACACAAACATTTGAATCTTTGTACTTCTTTGGGACAAGCTTTGATTGTAACTCCAACCAATTAGTTCTAGCGGTAGACAAATTTGGAATCATTTCCTCCTCTAAGGAGACCCATATTTTTTCCTTGACATTTGCCTGGAATGTTCATAAACACAACACTGGCAATTACAAGCCATGGTCTAAACCACCTTAAAGAGTCATTCAAGAAAGTCCATGAGAAAGAAAGGCTTCTCATCAGCATCACATATAGATGAAAGGAATAAGTATGATCACATTTTCTGCGCCTATGATCAAAGCACAAATTACGTGAGTTTTCATAAGTAATTCATGCTCATTAGTACATTAGTACATCATACTACGTGTACCACATTTAGAAATTCCTATACAACACTCTCAAAATTCTTTTCTTGAAGTTCGCAAAAATTCAGTACACAATTTAGTAAGGCTACAAAGAAGAATATGCGTCCATAAGAATAAACAATCAATTTGTAAACCTTCATTTTTCCCAATCATGTTGTGTGTGTGTGTGTCACAATACATTCATTGATATGTTGTACATGGTTCTGCAAAAGCAGACTCCAGCAGCAGCATAGGAAAACTAAAAGAGTCAAGCATGTCAAAAGACATATTCAGGCAGTTTTGTTTGTTGTACATTGTGGCAATCCCTACACTACAATTTGTAACCTCGTTCAAAGACTTTATGCACCTTGGGAATATATGCATTAACAATGCAAAGCTCCTAGAGGTTTACAAGAGCTGGTATATTTCCATCTATTTGTATTCCACTGTTGTACCAAAATTACTGAAACAGCAACATCCACATATTTTTTTCATAAGGGAGTACAACCCTTATAGACAATAAGAACATCATCCTCATATTCTACAAGTAAACTCACCAGCCTCCTAATAGCTTCATCAAATGGGAGAGAAATAATGAAATTACAAGGAAGAAATCATTGAAAAATAAGGAAATAGAGAGAAAAGGGGGAGCATTGAATAGAACATTTATAAGATAGAAAGGAAATATAACTTACAGCTGCAGATGATGCATAAGTCCGATGATCCTCAAAAATTACCCTAACAGATGAAATATTGATCTCTGGCAATTGAAGCTTTGATACTTCAACTGCTTTCCCTGCTTTCTATATAATCGAGGAGGAAAGCTGAGTTAGTTTTTAGTAAAACCTAGTTAAAGGACCATGTTGATCTCATTTCAATTGCTTAAAATGTTTTAAGAAATTTAATCTGTTTAATCTAAGAAAAATAACATAAGCAAAAAGCGCAAACCATAAAAGAGTGATAAATAGGACGGAAGTCTACTAATTTTTGCTACAGAAGTTGCTAAAACTTCCGTTCCAATTTGAACAGGTCAGTGGATGTCTAGAGGGCCTGAGAAGTTATCATGTTTCCTATCAGGATCATATTTAACTTTACACTCTGGGGGTGTAGAATCACCTAACATTTTAGTCCACCCTAGGTGGGGATAAGAAAAAAAGTCGTACGCATGTTTTAAAATACTAAAAAAATTAAAAATATGGCATTAAACTCATTCTGAATGCAGGTTAATGAATTTAAAAGGTCAAGCCAAACCATATTATACCTTGAGATCTGAAATGAAAGTTAATTTTTCCTACGTTCTAAAGAGCAAATACAAACTATTTTAAGGACCTTACACTTTTTCCTTCTCCTCAATCAAGCACAGAATACAAAGAGTACTAGTGCTGACCTGAACAATTTGAAGGAAGTCTCTCAGGAATAACTCCTGCGTTTTCTTGGACTGATGACTACAGGCCAGGACCTCCAACACATGATTTACAGCCAAATCATATAGCCCAAGAAGAGCATACCACCTGAATCACAATAATGGTATGAAATATGCTATAGATTGGTCCGCAAGAAGTTGGCATGCAAAACTACATACCAAATAAAGCTGCATCTAAACTTACTGTCCAATATGGAAATGAACATGGTCTTTGATATGACTCCACGTAGTTCCTGTATACACAGACATGGCACCTCTATATGTGCGAATTGCATGTTTGACCTGGAGAACACAAGGCAAGAAATCTTTTTCAAAAGATGCAGCATTTATTTAAACAAGTTAAGTTGAATAAACTAAAGAATAGCTACCTGATCACATTTCTTGTAACGGTCACCAGAAAGAACAAGATGAAATCCATATTTGTGCAACATAGGCGGTCTAGACAGCAAGTAACAATAAGAAGCTTGCTCAAGCATTACAGCAGAATGTAGCGGCTCCTATCAAAGAATTAGTCAGGAATGAGAAAACAAGACCTCCTAACTGATTATAGTGAAAAGCTAGCAGTAGACACTTGCTCAAGCAGACTGTAGCAGCTCCAAAAAAAGAATTGGTCAGGAGTAAAATAAAAAATGTTCCCATAACATATTAAATTGAAAAATGAGCATAACCTCAGTACAAACACGGAAGTAAACAGTTGCAGCCTCTTTATACTGATATCTTGTCTTCAACATCTCCACCCACCAAAGACCACACCTAGTTGCATTTTGCTGGCTAGATGGTGCAACTTTCTGCTTGGATACCAATAAAACGAAATTAGGAAGGATCAACCAGAAAGAAGAACGGGAAAGATATGGGGGAGCTGCAAGTGGATATTATAATATAAGTCTAACAGGCTCAAAAATTTGCCAATTTAGCCAGTCGAGTTCCAGAAAAAATGCAGAACAATCCGTGCAATGCAAACCTGAGAATCTATTGAGAGCAAAAATGGAATTGTAGGATGTCAGAGTTGGATTTTAGGTGGATGGGTTGGATTGGCATGCAAATGATGAGGAGACAGCATATTGGTTGTAAGGCCTTTAAAGGAAGATGAAACTTGAAAAGTTTTGTTTGCCTGTGGAAGGATAGATCCCTTTGCTTTGGTGGGTTTTCAATGACAGCTTCCCAGGATTGTTGGGCTGTAACTAGAGACTAATCATCTAACAAAATATAAGTATTAAGAGTGGGCTTGTGATGAACGCTAATGCTATTAAAATAGGGAATTTTAACAAAACACTCCCGGTACTGTTCACTTTTAATGAAAAACCACATTTTTACCTTTAACTGACACTATTCACTAAAAGGTCGTACCCAGTGCACAAGGCTCCCGCTTTACGCAGGGTCTGGGAGAGGTGAATGTTGGCTAGCCTTACCCCCATTTATGGAGAGGCTGCTCCCAAGTCTCGAACCCGAGACCTACCGCTCATGGGCGAAGGCACTTGCCATCGCACCAAGTGCGACCTCTAACTGGCACTATTCACTATACCTTTAAAAAAGGCTTTTCATTAAAAGAGAAGGTTTTTTGGATTTTTCATTAGTTTTCCTATATGCTTGATTCCTAAAACTCCATTTGTTCGAGTTATGGACTACAGACCTACAATTTGGTTCACTAGTATCTACATGATCTTAGCTAACACTCATATCCCTGAGATTGAGAGAGGAATTGGGTAATGTCATGTGATACCTATTCCTCAAGGGCTTTTGGCTAGCAAACTTATTAATCTCAAACCAAAAAGGACAATAAAAAATATACATACTAAATAGGTAGTAAATGCGTTTTCCATGCAATACTCTGCATCCTTTCTTGATTGGTCTAACATGAAATATGCAAGCCCCATCATTTCCTGCAAGGACAAATGAAATAAGTGAGATTTGTTACACCATGAAACCCTCACAACAAAATAAAGACCTTTTAGCCGAGGGAGAGAAATCGAATGTAGGGATACATAAGCAGAGGGGTAAAATCAAAATCCAAAAAAGAAATATATAAAAATTAGAGAAAAAGTTACAATCCAGAAGTCATTAAACCCACCTGTACGCCAGCATAGCGTTTCCAGGCTTTGTCAAGCTTGTAATCTGTGGATATTAGGCGATAATTTGACAATGCAAGTTCATAATCACATAGCATGAAGGCATAATCACCCAAAACTCTAATTTGGGATTCAATGGAGTTAAAGGTATACCTAGAACAAGGAAAGTAAACTCCATATTAGTAGAATAAAAGGATATAACAAAGAACACATAGTAACAAAGTAATAATGAAATGAAATCTATTGTACAGCATACATAGGGCCACTGGGAGAATCCACCACATCATCTTTTCCTTTTCTCCACCATAGATTTTTTATTTGATTCCTGAAACCTTTCCTTGTTGCAGCAACCTGAAAACCAGAGAGTCAGACATAATCTAATTAATTACACATATACCAATTGTACACTAGAAAGTAAAATACTCACAGAAACTAAAGGTAATATTGTCAAGTTAAATACCTGCTGATTGAGCGCACGTATTTTTTGCTCCATGTAGGGAATAATGTGTTTAGTTGATAAATCTTGCATGAGATCCTTTATCTGTCCCAGTTTGTACAAATTGGATATCATGGTCAAAATTCTGACGTAAGCAAAACGTTTGAATTATCAACCTAACATAGGATTATACGAAAATTAGATAATGAGCAACAAAAAGTACTTTACCTCATTAAAATCGTTAATATTAAGGAAGCAGCGAAGCGGTTGAGTAGGTAAATCTTCAAATTTCTGTCAATAACACACACAAGCACAGAGGCTCAGCTATAATTCGTCTAATTACTTTGTACAATAATACCATCAGACAATCTACCTACGGAAAAGCAAAGCAGAACAAGGTAAAAACAGAGTACTTCAGAATATCTTACATAAAGCACCCAGGGATAATCTTGATGTTCAACCACACCATCTAGAGAAGAATTAATGCATAGTAATTGACAGTCAGAGCCAAAAGTGCTCCTCATTTCAGTTAAAATTTTAGTTGCCCTGCAAAAATAATATGACTAACAATATCAATTTTCCATTGTTGTCACCTTTGATTATCGAAAGTTACTATTTCTCTTAGAGAGCTCATCCAACAGAAAAGTTACAAGATTGTTTGAAAGGAAAATAAGAGAAGAAATAAGTAGAAGGAAAGAGAAACAAAATGTCCAATAACAAAAAGTCCAACAACAAAAAGCCCACAATCAATATAATACTCCCCTCTCCCCTCTTTCCAACACCAAATCTAGAGAGGAACTCAAGAAACCTCACTCTGATTTTTTATTTATGTTTATATGATAGGACTCTATTGTTTCTTATCATTCCATCCAATGAGTTCACAAAATTTCCAAACATGACATAACCACAAAGTTCAAGCTTTCATTCGAAGTAACTCCAAAATGATACTCCCCGAGTAAGGAGTAGCAATCTCTTGACAGCGCATCACAATACTAAAAACTTCCCCCAACTATGAGTGATAAAAGGACAATGCAGGAAGAAATAACTAATACAAGTTGCATCTCTAAAGCAAAAAAATAAGATTTAGATGAAAAACACCAAGCACATTTGAAGTCCATATGATGCAAAGGGAACTGAAGATCAAGAACACTCACAATTCTCCCGCATTCATGTAACACCTAAAAGTCAAGAGCCAATAAACAGATGTAGAGGGAACTGAAGAGGCAAACAAGCAACTGAAGAGAAAGCAGCATACTGATTTAATGACACCGATTATTAATGAGAGAAGAAGACTCCCAAGACAAACTTCTACCAAGATCTACTCGTATTCCATCCCCCTCCAATTTGCTACCTCAATGGTGCATCTTAAGCAAATCTGCCTCTGAATCAACCAACAACAACAACAACAAAGCCTTTTCCCACTAAGTGGGGTCGGCTATATGAATCCTAGTACGCCATTGCGCTCGGTTTTGTGTCATGTCCTCCGTTAGATCCAAGTACTCAAGTCTTTTCTTAGGGTCTCTTCCAAAGTTTTCCTAGGTCTTCCTCTACCCCTTCGGCCCTGAACCTCTGTCCCGTAGTCACATTTTCGAACCGGAGCGTCTGTAGGCCTTCTTTGCACATGTCCAAACCACCGGAACCGATTTTCTCTCATATTTCCTTCAATTTTGGCTACTCCTACTTTACCTCGGATATCCTCATTCCCAATCTTATCCTTTCTCGTGTGCCCATACATCCCACGAAGCATCCTCATCTCCGCTACACCCATTTTGTGTACGTATTGATGCTTCACCGCCCAACATTCTGTGCCATACAACATCGCTGGCGTTATTGCCGTCCTATAAAATTTTCCCTTGAGCTTCAGTGGCCTACGACGGTCACACAACACGTCGGGTGCACTCTTACACTTCATCCATCCAGCTTGTATTCTATGGTTGAGATCTCCATCTAATTCTCCGTTCTCTTGCAAGATAGATCCTAGGTAGCGAAAACGATCACTTTTTGTGATCTTCGCTAGATTGCTCCGGTCATTAGTGTGGATAAGTATATAAATGGATAGAGATAGGAAAGCAAACACAAGATGTACGTGGTTCACCCAGATTGGCTACGTCCACGGAATAGAGGAGTTCTCATTAATTGTGAAGGGTTTACACAAGTACATAGGTTCAAGCTCTCCTTTAGTGAGTACAAGTGAATGATTTAGTACAAATGACATTAGGAAATATTGTGGGAGAATGATCTCGTAACCACGAAACTTCTAAGTACCGGAGTGTGGTATCGTCTTGACTTGCCTTATCTGTCTCATAGGTAGATGTGGCATCTTCTCTGGAAGTACTCTTGCTCCATCCAGGGGTGGTATCTGTAACTAGTGGAGATTCACAAGGTAATGTATCAATTTCACTTGAAGCTTACTTGTAGTTTCAGGCTTGGTCAAGCGCGATACAAACCATGTAGTAGGAGTCCCCCAAGTCGCCGGGCTAGGGGATCTGCTGAAAGAGGTGACAGACAAGGTAAGCAATCAGAGCTCCGGCTGATTGTTCACATTCTCCCTATCTTGCAGGCAGCATGAAGGATAAAGAGAAGAAAAATGAGAAGAGATGATATGGGATACTTTTGCTTTTGAAGAAGTAACTTTCCACAGGCTTATTCTTGAACCGGGCTGGAGGGTTTTCTGGTTTCCTCCAGAGTATAAGGCCGACTGAAGAATTTGAGGGTCAAAACAAGTCCATCAAATCTAGAGTACGTTCGACCCTGCTGATATGGGATACTTTTGCTTTTGACAGAGTAGTGGATGTATCGGCACGTGTGCTGTTACGCTTGTCTCCACATGCTTCCTTGTATCCTTCTCACTTGCCCTATCTGTTCCTCAGGCAGATGCGGTATCTTCCCTGGAAGCATAAGATGTTGAAGATGAGTACTCGAGAGCAATGCCAGGTAAGTAATCAGGTAAGGGGTTCCAGGCAGTCAGTACCTGGCTGGAAGCTTGATTCCAAGTGCTAACTGATTGCTCTCTTTCTCCTTGTCTTGCAGGTAAGAACAAGGCCAAAGGAAAAGACAGGGAAAAAGCATGATATGGGATACTCTTGCTTTTAACCCTGATGATATGAGATATTCTTGCTCTAGTATAGCTTGTTTACAGAGGTATAATCGGGGGGAAAGAAAGCTGAATATTTCGAAAGGCTTCGTTGGGAGTGCCCTCTCAGATAAGAGAAAGGGTTGAGCATTTTTGCAGGTCTGCCTGTCCGTTAGGGATGGAGGTCGACATATATAGGAGTCTCCCTAACATCAAGTAATAATGCTATTCCTTTACCCTGCTTGGTCATAGCACGGTAGTGGGAGCTGCCAGCTTCACATGTTTTAACTCTGTCGGAGCACTTTGAAAACGTGGTCTGTGGTATCTGGAAAGCTGATGTTGCGTGTGAAGATTACAGACAAGCTTTATCCAAGGAGATCCAGCTCTTGAAGTTGGGAAAGTGGTGCCTCTTCGGTTTTCGAACAAGCAATCCTGTCGGGGATCTGGCCCTCGAGATTCGGAGAACGATGCCTCTTCGATTTTTGAGAAAGCAATCCTGCTGGGGGTCTGGCTCTCGAGATTCGGAGAGCGGTGTCTCTTCGATTTTTGAGAAAGTAATCATGTTGGGAGTCTGGCTCTCGAAATTCGGAGGGCGGTGCCTCTTCGATTTTGGAGCAAGCAATCTTGTTGGGAGTGTTTTTTCGAATGTGAGTAAAGGTTGGGCATGTTTGCTAGTCTACCTTGCCACGAAGCACAGAGGTTGACACACAGGGACTTTCCAATTATCCAGCAGTGGTACTGTTCCTTTACCCTCTCTTCGATTTTTGAGAAAGTAATCATGTTGGGAGTCTGGCTCTCGAGATTCGGAGGGCGGTGCCTCTTCGATTTTGGAGCAAGCAATCTTGTTGGGAGTGTTTTCTCGAATGTGAGTAAAGGTTGGGTATGTTTGCTAGTCTACCTTGCCACGAAGCACAAAGGTTGACACACAGGGACTTTCCAATTATCCAGCAGTGGTATTGTTCCTTTACCCTCTCTTCGATTTTTGAGAAAGTAATCATGTTGGGAGTCTAGCTCTCGAGATTCGGAGGGCGGTGCCTCTTCGATTTTGGAGCAAGCAATCCTGTTGGGAGTGTTTTCTCGAATGTGAGTAAAGGTTGGGCATGTTTGCTAGTCTACCTTGCCACGAAGAACATAGGTTGACACACCGGGACTTTCCAATTATCCAGCAGTGGTACTGTTCCTTTACCCTTGTGGGTAATAATATGGTAGCTAGACCTTCAAAATTTATGTGTCTAAACTTTGTTAGTGTTGTTTCTTTGCAATTCTTTTACCCTTCTTGGTCAGAGCGATGTAGCGGGAGCTGCAAGCTTCACGTGTCTCAACTTTGTCAGAGAACTTTGGCAAAGTTATCTGTGGTACCCATGAGTTACTGTTGCGTGTGGGAAGTGGGTGATTGAACAGTACGATTCATGTGCTTTCTACTTCGCCAGAAATCTTCGACAGAATGCCCATAATTTCCGCAAAGCTGAGTGTGCGTGTGACAGGTGCTGACAAGGCTGGAAAAGTAGGTGCCTCTTCGATTTCTGAGATCGGCCCTCGTGGTATCTGAGCAGCCCAGCTTTTGAGAAAGCAAGCCTCTTCGATTTCTAAGATCGGCCTTCGTGGTCTTTGAGCAGCCCAGCTTTTGAGAAACCAAATGCCTCTTCGATTTCTGAGATCGACCCTCGTGGTCTCTGAGCAGCCCAGCTTTTGAGAAAGCAAACGCCTCTTCGATTTCTGAGCAGGCGCCTCTTCGATTTCTGAAGCTTCGTCGAGTGCAGATTTTTATAGGGGGTTGACATTAAGTTCCAAAGCACACTTGAATATCCACCAGTAGAAGCTCCATTCTTGCACTTCTAAGATCTTGATTTGTCCGACCTCTTCTCTCTTCAACACCTTTGAAAATGTCTGGCCCCTCCGACCGTCGTTTTGACTTGAACCTTGTTGAAGAGGCAGCCCCGCCTTCTCCAAACAACATACGGCGCCCATCCTTCGTCTCCCCTACTGATCCTCTTACCGTTGGGGATTCCGTGATGAAGAATGATATGATCGCTGCGGTAGTGGCCAGGAACCTTCTCACTCCCAAAGATAACAAACTACTTTCCAAACGGTCTGATGAGTTGGCTGTTAAGGATTCTCTGGCTCTCAGTGTTCAGTGTGCAGGTTCTGTGTCTACTATGGCTCAACACCTATTTGCTCGAACCCGCCAAGTTGAATCATTGGCGGCTGAAGTGATGAGTCTCAAACAGGAGATTAGAGGGCTCAAGCATGAGAATAAACAGTTGCACCGGCTCGCACATGACTATGCTACAAACATGAAGAGGAAGCTTGACCAGATGAAGGAATCTGATGGTCAGGTTTTACTTGATCATCAGAGATTTGTGGGTTTGTTCCAAAGGCATTTATTGCCTTCATCTTCTGGGGCTGTACCGCGTAATGAAGCTCCAAATGATCAACCTCTGATGCCTCCTCCTTCTAGGGTTTTGTCCAGTACTGAGGCTCCGAATGATCCCCCTCCGGTGCCTTCTCTTTCTGGGGCTCTACCGACTGCTGAGACTTCTCCTAAGCAACCTTTGTGAAGGCTCTCTCTTGTTTGTTTATTTTGACTCAAGTATATGTACATATTTGTAACTTATCGGGGATATCAATAAATAAACTTTCCTTCATTTCAACGTATTGTGTTAAATACATCAAAGCCTTCTTCGCTAAGTTCTTTGAATTTTCTTTTGTTGAAGCTTGTATGTTGAAGCTTTGTAAGTGGAGCATGTAGGTTGAGGTAGTGTTCCCTTAATTTCCCGAGTGAGGAAAACTTCTCGGTTGGAGACTTGGAAAATCCAAGTCACTGAGTGGGATCGGCTATATGAATCTTAGAACGCCATTGTGTTTTGTCCTGTGTCATATCCTCCGTTAGATCCAAGTACTCTAAGTCTTTTCTTAGGGTCTCTTCCAAAGGTTTCCTAGGTCTTCCTCTACCCCTTTGGCCCTGAACCTCTGTCCCATAGTCGCATCTTCTAATCGGAGCGTCAGTAGGCCTTCTTTGCACATGTCCAAACCACCGTAACCGATTTTCTCTCATCTTTCCTTCAATTTCAGCTACTCCTACTTTACCCCGGATATCCTCATTCCTAATCTTATCCTTTCTCGTGTCCCCACACATCCAACGAAGCATCCTCATCTCTGCTACACCCATTTTGTGTACGTGTTGATGCTTCACCGCCCAACATTCTGTGCCATACAGCATCGCCGGCCTTATTGCCGTCTTATAAAATTTTCCCTTGAGCTTCAGTGGCATACGGCGGTCACACAACACGCCGGATGCACTCTTCCACTTCATCCATCCAGCTTGTATTCTATGGTTGAGATCTCCATCTAATTCTCCGTTCTTTTGCAAGATAGATCCTAGGTAACGAAAACGGTCGCTCTTTGGTATTTCTTAATCTCCGATCCTCACCCCTAACTCGTTTTGGCCTCCATTTGCACTGAACTTGCACTCCATATATTCTGTCTTTGATCGGCTTAGGCGAAGACCTTTAGATTCCAACACTTCTCTCCAAAGGTTAAGCTTTGCATTTACCCCTTCCTGAGTTTCATCTATCAACACTATATCGTCTGTTAAAAAGCATACACCAAGGAATATCATCTTGAATATGTCCTGTTAACTCATCCATTACCAACGCAAAAAGGTAAGGACTTAAGGATGAGCCTTGATGTAATCCTACAGTTATGGGAAAGCTTTCGGTTTGTCCTTCATGAGTTCTTACGGCAGTCTTTGCTCCTTCATACATATCCTGTATAGCTTGGATATATGCTACTCGTACTCCTTTCTTCTCTAAAATCCTCCAAAGAATGTCTCTTGGGACCCTATCATACGCTTTTTCCAAATCTATAAAGACCATGTGTAAATCCTTTTTCCCATCTGTATATCTTTCCATCAATCTTCGTAAGAGATAGATTGCCTCCATGGTTGAGCGCCCTGGCATGAACCCGAATTGGTTGTCCGAAACCCGTGTCTCTTGCCTCAATCTATGCTCAATGACTCTCTCCCAGAGCTTCATTGTATGACTCATTAGCTTAATACCCCTATAGTTCATACAATTTTGTACATCGCCCTTATTCTTGTAGATAGGCACCAAAGTGCTCATTCGCCACTCATTTGGCATCTTCTTCGTTTTCAAAATCCTATTGAAAAGGTCAGTGAGCCATGTTATACCTGTCTCTCCCAAAACTTTCCACACTTCGATTGGTATATCGTCTGGGCCTACTACTTTTCTATGCTTCATCTTCTTCAAAGCTACAACCACTTCTTCCTTCCGGATTCTACGATAAAAAGAGTAGTTTCTACACTCTTCTGAGTTACTCAACTCCCCTAAAGAAGCACTCCTTTCATGACCTTCATTGAAAAGATTATGAAAATAACATTTCCATCTGTCTTTAACCGCGTTCTCTGTAGCAAGAACCTTTCCATCCTCATCCTTGATGCACCTCACTTGATTTAGGTCTCTTGTCTTCTTTTCCCTTGCTCTAGCTAGTTTATAGATATTCAACTCTCCTTCTTTGGTATCTAGTCGCTTATACATATCGTCATAAGCCGCTAACTTAGCTTCTCTCACAGCTTTCTTTGCCTCTTGCTTTGCTTTTCTATACCTTTCACCATTTTCATCGGTCCTATCCTTGTATAAGGCTTTACAACATTCCTTCTTAGCCTTCACCTTTGTTTGTACCTCCTCATTCCACCACCAAGATTCCTTTTGGTGTGGGGCAAAGCCCTTGGACTCTCCTAATACCTCTTTTGCTACTTTTCGGATACAACTAGCCATGGAATCCCACATTTGGTTAGCTTCCCCCTCTCTATCCCACACACACTGGGTGATTACTTTCTCTTTGAAAATGGCTTGTTTTTCTTCTTTTAGATTCCACCATCTAGTCCTTGGGCACTTCCAAGTCTTGTTTTTTTTCTCTCTTTTGATATGTACATCCATCACCAACAAGCGATGTTGATTAGCCACGCTCTCTCCTGGTATAACTTTGCAATCCTTACAAGTTATACGATCCCCTTTCCTCATTAGAAGAAAATCTATTTGTGTTTTTGACGACCCACTCTTGTAGGTGATCACATGTTCTTCTCTCTTCTTAAAGAAGGTGTTGGCTAAGAAGAGATCATATGCAATTGCAAAATCCAAGATAGCTTCCCCATCCTCGTTTCTCTCCCCAAAACCATGGCCACCATGAAAACCTCCATAGTTACCTGTCTCCCTGCCCACGTGTCCATTTAAATCTCCTCCTATAAATAACTTCTCCGTCTGAGCAATTCCTTGCACCAAGTCTCCAAGGTCTTCCCAAAATTTCTCCTTCGAACTTGTATCCAACCCTACTTGAGGTGCGTACGCACTAATCACGTTGATAAGCTCTTGTCCTATTACAATCTTGATTGCCATGATTCTATCTCCTACCCTCTTGACATCTACAACATCTTGTGTCAAGGTCTTGTCCACGATGATGCCAACACCATTTCTCGTTCTATTTGTGCCCGAATACCATAGTTTAAACCCTGAGTTTTCTAGATCCTTTGCCTTACGACCAACCCACTTAGTTTCTTGTAGGCACATAATATTTATCCTTCTCCTCACCATAACTTCTACTACTTCCATAGATTTTCCCGTCAAGGTTCCTATATTCCACGTTCCTAAACGCATTTTGCTCTCTTGAACACTACCTTTCTGTCCTAGCTTCTTCACCCTTCCCCGTCTAATAGGATCAAAGTACTTCTTTTGTGTGTCCCGTGTAAAGTTGATAGGAGCATATGCTCCCAAACAACTTTGAGTGGAGTTGTTCGAAAAGAAGTTTCTATAGCCCCCTTGCTCATTTAACACTGCATCCGGGTGCCGATGGAGATACAGCGACCCTTGCTCACTTATCACTGTGCTCGGGCCACACAGCGCGCCACTTACGGGTGACGCCCTAGCTTTAGCGCGATTTCGTTCTGGATTCATTTTCATAAGGATTCGACGTGATCATGGAGTGCCAGCTGTCGACTACCTGACGCCCTCCCCCTCCTCCTTTATCCGGGCTTGGGACCGGCAATGTAAGATAAACTTACACGGCGGAGTTTGCCTCTGAATCAACCAACCACCTTTTTTCATTGTCCTGTGACTTTGAGTTTATGGCTGATGTTGTTCAGGGAGAAGGTATCTCTTGGGTAATACCAAAGCATTGTCTTTCCTCATCAAAGCCGGGGTATTGTTTGTCTGTATGTTTCATGCTGTGGTTTAAGTTGTTTGGATGCAGAGAAATAAAAGGATCTTCAAGGATTATGGGGGAGCAAATAAACTTCAGTTTCTATCAGTCTAATGGTCTTCTGTTTCTAATGAGTTCACACTGGAATATCAGTTTCCTTCCTTTGTCTAGATTGGAAGGCAGCTATTTGCTAGTCTGGCTGTTTTTGGTTCTCAGCTGTTGTTTGTTTTTGTTTGCTTGGGTTTGTGGTCTTTGTTGTGGTAGGAGTGTTCGGGCTGGTATGCTAGACCCCCCTCTCTGTTTGCTTCTTTTGTTAATGAAGTTGAATCATTATTAAAAAAAAGTTTCAAATCTTCATCCTTTCCTGTAGAAAATCTCTAGGATTTTGTTCACTCTTTGGGAGTCTAAATATAGACATGAAATTAGTAGGAATAGTACTTAAGACTGACTGCATGAGCATGAGTTATAACCTCTAGGCAAACACGGACATTCCCAGAATTTTACAATTCATAATCCCCGAATTTCAGAAAGCATGGATTACACCCCGAAGGGTGCCCAAGATAAATCAAGGCCACCCACCAGCTTCGCAACTCACACCCAAATCAGGGACACCCTTATCTGAACATTGATATCCACCATAACACTCTTGAACACCTTGATTATGAAGCTCAATAATCCTAATATAGTTTATAAGAGAACTAAGAAGACTATTTGGATTATCAATGTTAGCTTACCTTGACCTAAGAGTGTTTAGTCTAATGGTCAGGCCCTTGGTTTGTTACCAAGAGGTCTGGGGTTCGACACCTCTCAAGGTACCCACCTAGCAATTGCTAGAGTTTCTTGCCTACCAAATGTTGTGGGGTCAGGCGGGTGGCCTAGTGAGTAGTCGGGTCAAAGACCCGGAGACACTAGATTCAAAAATAAATAAATAAATAAATAAATAAAATGTTAGCTTACCTTGTTTCAACTCCATGTACCTTGACGGTATGAAAAATACCCCTTAGTTCCTTACCTCCCTATATTTACTAAATTCAGTCAAATGTGTACACAAATTAATTTGATAAGTTTTGAGACTGCTGACCAACAGGTATAAAAGTTTTATGGCCATGCAGATTCTTCAGTCACTTTCTAACATGATTAGAAGGCCAGAAAGGTACTTACTTCTCTAAAGGTCCATCTTGATTATCATGCACTAGTAAATAATGCTTCAAAATCCTTGGGTCCATTGCCCCATTAGTAAGAAGGGAGGGCAACTTGGTCGAGTTAAAGAGGTCAACAAATCTGTTGATGGGCTGATCATCCTTTGAAGAAACTACAACGAGACCTGCAAGTAAAATCAAACAAGATAGTTACATCAGACCACCAATTAATACCACAAAAAGAAAAACTAGCATTTTGAGAACTACGATTCTGTGACTGATAGCGTGGACCAGACTTTTTGAGCTTTGTCATTAAATTGTAACTAGATAGGCAAAAGATAGGTACTTTATAAGTTTCAACATCTTACATGCCACAGGATGATCAAAAGCTTCATGGTCTGAAAAAGACACTGTATGCACAAGCTCTTTATTGAAAAACTGAAACCATGATGGTTGAACTTCAGATTCCGATACTGCAAAGGAAAGCCATAATCAATGTTAAAAATGCAGATCTGGGTAAAAATAAGCATTCATTTCAATTTCAATTGTACAACACAGGTGCAGAGAATAGCCTATGAAAGATAATTGCTCAATCAATTTCACAAAATCTAAAATTAAATATAACAGAAAATAGTTGGCCACAACACAACTCCCTTGAGAGCAGAATGTTGACCACGGATCTATATGAGGAATATTACTTACTGGATAATGCATTATCAATTTGAGGTAGGTCCGAGCACAATTCAGAAAGATCTTTCTCCGCAGCCTGGGTTATGACTTGTTTCAACCTTTCTTTTGCTACCTAGGTGACGTTAAATAATATATCTCAGGCTCAGACAGTTGAGAATCCGAGAGGAAATTAACCTTAACTATAAAACTACATATGCAAAACAGATATAATATTCAAACCCAAAAGGGCCAAAACCCACCTAAACTTCAACATGATACTTCTTCTCATTTTTTTCTCCCTTTGCTTCACTGAGAAACATACCATGATGGAAAGCAACACAGTGTACATAAGAGATAGAACCAGCCAACGAGGAACATTTAACATATAACAAGTTGGACTTGTAATTGTTTCAACTTGAGCTTAAATTTCTTCTTAATGCTTCCTCTGTGTACTCAATATCTAACAAGTATAGTCCTTTTTCCCTTTTCCCTTTCCCATCTCTCGGTTAATGTCCGTGCTTTCAAAAATCAAGTCAACTGTTTATATGTGCCAGCCTAGTAGCTTACCAATATCCACTAGTCAAATTAGTAGCCAAGAAAACTTGAGTTCAACTAACTCAAGTTTGACGCTTTCGCATATCTCTTTTCCGGGTTTTCAACTAATTAACACAATCATACTCCAACTGAAGTGAAGGTTTGTACCTTCCCAAGTTCTAATAAAAATCCTAAACTCCAATTTTTTCAGTTCCCACATTTTCACAGCAACAAAACAGCACAATCGAAAAGTTACCTCTAAGTTTGGTTGCCGAATATCGGACTCATAAAACAACCGCAACCCGAACTTCTGAAGCCTGTAGGGTTGATCACTCGCAGTCCGCACCGGCACTGAACCAAAACCGAAACACAAAAATCTCAATTTCCACTCAAATTCCACCATCAGAAACCCTAACACGCACATAAATAGGTGCATAAATTAGTAGAGAAGTGAGAAATAAGCGCGTGGCGTTCACCGTCGATGTTGTTGAAGACGCAGAAGGGCTTGAGCATTTGAACGAAGGTGAGGCCGTTCTTGAGGCAAGCTTCTTCGACGAGGGGCGTACGGAGGACCATGATGACGGGAGTGATCTCCTCCAATAACATTCTGCCAAGTGGCGTATTCGCCGGATCCACCATTTCTCTGGAAATGCGCGGTGAAATTGGCGACGGCGACTCGGAGTAAATGACGGAACTGAGTCACTCACCGGGTCGATGCGGGTCGGGTGAGTCAGGCGGGGGCTGGGCTCTCTCAGATCCCGGGCGTCAATGGAAGATCAGAGAACGAGCGATTCTGGCGGATGAAATCTGCGTAGAGAACTCAGAGAAGAGCTTCTACGACTTCGTTTTTGTTTTTGTTTTCGTTTGTTGTCCGGTATTCGGGTCGGGTAATTATTTGGGCTTTATCGGGTTTGTCGGTGGGAAGCCCAATTACATCACTTGGACGCGTGCCCGTGCGCAGCAGCGCGCACAAACATATCTGAAGTGGGAAGTGCAGTCCGTGTGTTTGTTATAAATGTCAGTGCGCTTACTCCTTGGCGCAACAACAAGCTGCCCGCTTCCCCGACACCTCCTCGCCGCGCCCAAAATCTTCGCGTTTCGCCCTGGGATCTCGACACTCGCCATGTCCGGACGCACCAACTTCCAAGGCGGTCGCCGAGGCGGCCCTAACTCTGGCGGAGGCCGCCGCGGTGGCGGTCGCGGTGGCGGCGGCAGAGGTGGAGGCGGCCGCGGCGGAGAACAGCGCTGGTGGGACCCGGTATGGCGCGCAGAGCGACTGAGGCAGCAGGCTGTCCAGGTAGGCAGTGGGTTAGATTATGTGTTTTGCTTTGGTTAATTGAAATTTGAAGAGTTTAGAGTATCTGTGGTAAATTAAGGAGTTGTCTGGTACACACTTAACTCATTGGTTTCGAAAACAAACAAAAATTGGATATAATATGGGTACCAAACAGGCCCTAATGATAATGGATATGATATGGACAGCAGATGGAAGTTCTTGATATGGGTTGCTTGGTATTCTATTTGAAACGAATTTATAGTTTTCGAAAATGATGAATGTAGCTAAATCACCTTGACTCGTGGGTTTCGGAAACAAAAAAGTTGGATTCTAGTGGATAACGAACAGCCTGTAGATGTAATGAATATGATATGCTTGGCAGATGGAAGTGCTTGATGAGACCGAATGGTGGGGAAAGATGGAGCAGATGAAGAACGGAGCGGAGCAGGAGATGGTAATTAAGCGTAATTTTAGCCGGAATGATCAGCAAATTCTATATGACATGGCTTATCAACTGGGGCTTTACTTGTAAGTAGCCTCACTATGACATTATTTCGTACATTTGGTGTGCAATGCATAGTCCTCTTATTTATATTTTGGGTAAAAACAAAGCTGCTTATTAGTCTTACAATTTCATTTTTTGCATGTTTTTTTATGCTTGGGGAAAGAAAGCCATGCATACAATAAAGGGAAGGCTTTGGTGGTCAGCAAAGTTCCATTGCCGGACTACCGGGCAGATCTTGATGAGCGCCATGGTTCCACACAGAAAGAGGTACGACTTTACTTAATGGGCGTTGGTACAATGCTTCAAATTTGTACTGGAGTATTCATTTTTGTGTTTTGTACAGATTAAAATGTCTACAGAGACTGCCAATAGAGTTGGGAGTCTTTTGCACAGCTCGCCGTCACAGGGGGAAATATCTGTCAGTGGGCCTTCTGGGTCAGGGCAGGGAAACAGACAAACTTCAGCTAGCGTAATTACGAGTAAACCTGTAGCCCAGTTAGAGCCTGATAATGTTAATGAGAAAGAGAAACTCAGCCTTCAACTTAAGGAGAAACAGGAAAAAATGAAGGTACATACATGCATATCATACTTCTTGTTTCGTTTAATGGGTTTTGTTGGGAGATTTATCCGTGCTATTGCTTACTTATGAGCAGGTGAGCAATAGTTTAAAAGCAATGCAATCGTTTCGAGAAAAGCTTCCTGCTTTCAAAATGAAGTCCGAGTTTCTGAAAGCTGTTTCAGAAAATCAGGTGCAATATTTTGCCCACTTTCATTTAAAATTCTCCTTTTTATCCAGAAACTATGCAAGTTGAACTCTTGTATGAATTGCTATTTATGATGTTTATTTTAGTCTAAACGGAAAAAATATGGTTTGAACATCTTCTGCACAGAGAGAGAGAGAGAGAGAGAGAGAGAGAGAGAGAGAGAGAGAGAGAGAGAGAGAGAGAGAGAACCTAATTGGGACACTCTGTGAGTTGCATCAGATGAAATTCATTGGTCAGTGTATTTGTAAATATACAACACCAGTTCGAGATAGCTTGGTATGGCTCATGATGCATATTGCAATTTTGCAATGAATCCCCAGATGTGTGTACAGCTTACTTTATGTAAATTTTAGGGTACACTTGTCAACCTTCCACGATAATTTGGCATGAAGATACACATTTATTTAGGTCAAAATTTGAAAAGCATTTCTTAGATGTTTGCTAGGAAGAATAAAGGATGAAGGTGGAATATATCAACAGTATTGACTAGGTGTTCATCATTTTAGTTGATCTTGATCTAGTGGTCTATATTGGTCTGATGACTAGGTACTTTTTACAAATATGTTCAGGAATAGAGGTTATGTTAACTGTTTACCATATAACTGATCCTTTTTTCCAAGATGCCACTAATTTGCTTACACTTCTTAAATTTGTTTACAATCCAGGTCTTGGTAGTCTCTGGGGAGACAGGTTGCGGAAAAACAACACAGCTTCCGCAATTTATTCTAGAAGATGAGATCTCACGTCTGCATGGTGCTGATTGCAACATAATATGCACACAACCTCGTCGTATTTCTGCTGTATCTGTTGCAGCTCGTATATCCTCTGAAAGGGGAGAGAATCTTGGTGAAACTGTTGGTTATCAGATCCGTCTTGAATCAAAGCGTACTGCTCAAACACGACTGTTATTTTGCACCACTGGAGTGTTACTTCGACAGTTGGTAATATGTTTTATCTGTTATGTTTCCAACAATTGGTTTAGACTGGTATCCTGATTAGTCCTTGTTTTCTTCCCTAGCTAGCCTTCAACAACGTATAAATATGTTTTTTTTTTTAACTTCCTGACTTGGAAGTTGCTTGATGTGTAGCTTGATTCAGTCCTTAGGTTTCTGTTTGTTCTGAGACCTTGAGATAAATAATTGTTTAGATCTCCCCTGGGAAAACAAGTTGTTTTTGTTTATTCACGAGTTATAATTTTGTGCATCCTAGCACTCAGAAAAGTAATGTTAAAGTGTATAATTATACTTCGCAAAACAATGGTGATTGTTGGAACATTTGTTAGTCCATGTTTTAGAAACCTCTCCCGTTTATTTTCTGTAAAAGCTATCATCTAGGGAATATTTTTCTAGTTTTTATAATTAGTTCTAATGATTAATTAGTTCTAATGATATTGGTAGTGGTAACAATTTTGTAACATTTAATACATTCTAAGTTACCTTGATATACTCTTTAAGTTAGTGCTATATCATTGATGGTAATATGCTTGTATTCCAATGGCACCATTATACATGCAATCTTTCTAATCCATTTAATTTATACTATCCGTGACAACTCTCTTGTATTTGATGTTGAACTACAGGTTCAAGACCCAGAATTAACGGGCGTGAGCCACTTGCTAGTTGATGAAATTCATGAAAGAGGCATGAATGAGGACTTTTTACTCATAATTTTGCGTGACCTTCTTCCTCGGCGTCCAGATCTACGATTAATTCTAATGAGTGCTACCATCAATGCCGACTTGTTCTCCAAATACTTTGGAAATTCCCCAACAATACATATACCAGTATAATTTTCTTCTTTTTCTTTTGATTTACTTGAATCTTTTGAGTTCAAATTTAAGATACATGTTTAAATGTTATTGTTGTTGAAAAATGGCAGGGATTAACTTTTCCTGTGGCAGAGTTATTTCTTGAAGATATTCTGGAGAAAACTCGTTACGCTGTCAAGTCAGAGTATGACAACTTTGAGGGGGGAAATTCCAGGAGAAGGAGACAGCAAGATTCCAAGAAAGATCCTTTAACTGAATTATTTGAGGCAATCCAGCATTCCCTTATTATTCTCAATGTCCTCATTGAAATCTACCTAATTATCTTCTAGTACACATCTTTAATACTTGTACATGTTTAGAGAAATGATACAGCTCTTGGTTCATTAAAATATTTGACAGCATAGACTTATAATCAAAAGAATGTCTGTGTTTATAATTTTTAGCTTGAGCATTTCCTATATTGTTTGTGTTAAGTAGTTATGAGGATAATGCTTTGGACATGCAGGATGCCGATATTGATGTTCAGTTCAAAAATTACAGCACAGCTACAAGAAAGTCTCTTGAAGCTTGGTCTGGTTCACAGCTTGATTTGGGGCTGGTAAATCACTTACTTTAGCACCCGCATGTCTCTGTTGCTTTGAAGAATGTGTTGCATCTCACTCTCTAATGAGCATATGCTGTCATGCTGACGGAAGTTTTTCTATGTAGAAAATGAATTCTCGTCCTTTGTTAAAAATGGATAAAACAAATTTGCATTCAAATCATCATAACTTTTGTAGGTGGAGGCGACAATTGAACATATATGTCGCAATGAGAGAGATGGAGCAATTCTTGTATTCCTTACAGGCTGGGATGACATATCAAAGTTACTTGACAAAATTAAGGGAAATAGATTCCTTGGAGATCCCACAAAATATATGGTTCTTCCCCTGCATGGGTCAATGCCTACCGTCAATCAACGAGAGATATTTGATCGTCCTCCCCCTAATAAAAGGCAAGCATGTAGTGTTGAAAGAATTTGAAGTTCTATTCTGTTTAGGCATTGAGATTCATCATTTGATCTTATCTTCTATATTTCATTTTTTATCTCCATGTCCTTTGGACCATATGCTCTTGTCTATACAATTAAAAATCATTATGCTTAGTGTTTTCTTCAGTTGAATCAATTGTTTGAACTGATTGAAAATGAAATATGTGCTTTTGTTGTGAGCTAACTTGTTGGTAATCAACATTACCCTGCATGATCCATATTGTTATATTTTATTAAGACCTCCTTAATCTTGTTTACTTCACCTGTTTTCCAAATATTAAATTTCCTTGTATTTATGTTTTCAGAAAAATTGTGCTAGCAACAAACATAGCCGAGAGTAGTATCACCATAGATGATGTTGTGTATGTCATAGACTGCGGAAAGGCAAAGGAAACCAGTTATGATGCTTTAAACAAGTTGGCTTGTCTATTACCTTCATGGATTTCAAAGGCTTCAGCACATCAGGTATAATTTACTAGCAGAAGTAAGAGAATATGAGGCTTTGCCTGTATTTTGGACTCGCTGAGACCAAGCCGGAGCCATTTTATGTTTGGCTAAATGAGCATTAATTTTATTGCTATGGTGCAATGATTTCAGAGGCGAGGGCGTGCTGGCCGTGTGCAACCTGGAGTTTGTTACAGACTATATCCGAAAATGATCCATGATGCAATGCTCCAATATCAATTACCTGAAATCCTCCGGACGCCTTTGCAAGAGCTATGCCTCCACATCAAAAGTTTGCAACTTGGAGCTGTTGGGTCATTTTTGGCAAAGGCACTTCAGCCACCAGATTCTCTTGCAGTTCAAAATGCAATTGAACTTCTCAAAACCATTGGAGCTTTAGATGACACAGAGGAGCTTACCCCGCTTGGTATGTATCACTTTATGCAACTTATGTCTCTACTGAATATCTGCTCTGGTAGTTGACCAAATATCTTACGTAACAGGTCGCCATCTTTGCACTCTACCATTGGATCCAAACATTGGGAAGATGCTTTTAATGGGTTCTATATTTCAATGCCTCAATCCTGCTTTAACAATTGCAGCTGCTCTCGCTCATCGTGACCCATTTGTACTACCAATAAATAGGAAAGAGGATGCTGATGCTGCAAAGAGGTCCTTTGCGGGTGATTCTTTCAGGTACAGCTCATTAAACTGAGGCATATTGCTGAGTGTTACAAGGTTGAGCTTTCCTCTATATTATTGTATCTGTTTATTTATTTTCTTGCAGTGATCACATAGCTCTTGTGAAAGCTTTTGAAGGATGGAAAGATGCAAAACAAAATGGAGCGGGAGAAGGAAAGTCGTTCTGCTGGGAGAACTTTTTATCCCCTGTAACATTGCAGATGATGGAAGATATGAGGATCCAGTTTCTTGATCTATTATCAAATATTGGCTTTCTTGACAAATCCAGGGGTGCTAATGTAAGCTCCTTTAAGGGCTCGTTTGTTAATCGTTTTATGTTCTGTTTATTTGCTGCTCTTTTTCCTAATTACAAGACAATATGGAACAAATTTTACATAAAAATTGACAAGTTTAAAATTGATTTTCAGTTTTCAGCTCTAACTTTTAGTTCACTTGGATGATGTGCAATAACTAAATATAACATGTGCGTGCGGGCAGGCTTACAATCAATACAGCCATGACTTGGAGATGGTGTGTGCGGTCCTGTGTGCTGGGCTCTATCCGAATGTCGTTCAGTGTAAAAGAAGAGGAAAGCGGACAGCATTCTATACTAAGGAAGTCGGTAAAGTTGATATCCATCCTGCATCAGTCAATGCTGGGGTTCATTTATTCCCTCTCCCTTACATGGTTTATAGTGAAAAGGTGAAGACAACCAGCATTTACATCCGAGACTCTACGAATTTATCAGATTATGCTCTACTTCTATTTGGTGGTAGTCTTATCCCTAGCAAGACCGGGGAGGGCATTGAGATGCTTGGAGGTTACCTTCATTTCTCTGCATCAAAGAGTGTTTTAGAATTGATTCGGGTAATGGCTCTCGAGATCTTATGTTAAACCATCACTTCTAGAGGACGGTAGTTGCTCCTACACTATTTTATTTGGATAGTGAAAACAATGTTCTGAATATTTGTCTTTCGTTGTGGCTTTTTGCAGAAACTGCGTGGTGAACTTGACAAGCTTTTGAACAGGAAGATTGACAACCCAGGATTGGACATCTCCAGCGAGGGAAAGGCAGTTGTGTCTGCTGTGGTAGAGTTGCTGCATAGTCAGAATGTACAATATTGAAAACTTTGTTCCTTTTGGACTGTCACAGTTTTGGTAAAATTTTGTCTCCCATTATGTAATGCAGATGTAATTTTTTTTCGTTTTCCATTTGAATGCGCAGCTTAATTTCTTGTGATGTCTTGTATGACGAGTCTTTAGAAAAAAGTGGCTACGAAGTAATCGTTTTACCATCATGTGGGCATCATAGCTTTTTCATCAATGAATATTGTTAAAACTAAACTTCGAAACAATATAGAAGATTACTTTCTTGCTGATTGTATAATTCTCCATATGAAAGAAAAATTCTTGTTGATATTGATTCAGATTCATTAATCGATAGAAGGGATGTATAGGAGACAAAAGATGAATAAAGAAACATGGTGTAAATATAATGTATAAAACAAAAATTGATAATGGAAATGACTTATGATTGTTTTTCATTCTTTGGTTTTAATAAGGTTTTAAAAGACGCTAATTACTAGTTGGGCAGCGGACTGGAGCTTAGCGCATAGGTAGTTAGTAGGGCCTAACGTCTAGGCTAGGATTTTTAGAATAGTGGTTTTAATTTTCATGTTGTATACAATTCCATATATACTTTTCCACATTTCTCCGATCATCAACTCTTCTTTTATTCATTCTCTATTCCGCGTATATTTTCCTTTATATTTTTATTCAAAATTAGAACGAAACAAATTAACTATCAAATAGTACTAGATTGTATTAGGGAAAGGCATTTATTGCTTCATATGGATCGCACTTTAGCTCTTAAGGATGATGGAACTTAAGTATTAAAGGTAGGGTTTCGAAGCCTTAAAGATTAGTCTAAATGGTGAGGACGGATGAAATAATGAGTTAGGATTAATATATATTTATAGTTTATATTTCTCTAATTAGAATGTCAGAAGCACACTTTGGTGTCTCACGACTTCACAAAAAAAAAATTGGATTGAAAAGCCCATTAAACAAAAAAAAGAATAAAAATAGAACTGACCGAATTTGATACATGAAAACACGCAAGGGCAATTTTGTAAAAAAAAACATAAATCTGAAATTCACTTTATATTTCTCTAATTAGAAAGCCATAAGCACACTTTGGTGTCTCAAGGCTTCACAAAAAAAAAAAGATAGAAATGCCCCTTAAACAAAAAAAAAATTAGAACTGATCGAATTTGATACATGAAAACACACAAGGGCAATTTTGTAAAAAAAACATAAATCTATATTCTTTTTATTAGAAGAAAAAAAAATTAAAAAGGGGGAAGACGTGCTGGACTAAAGAGATATTAATCTCACTAAAAAAGGGGGCAATGCAACTAACCCCACTCCTCCTCCAATTTAGGAGAGTGATTATTCTTCCATATAAATTTGTAAAAATTTGTTTTATTGGAAAAAAAACAAATAAAAAAGAGACGAATACTTCAAATAAAAAATAAAACATGGAAACTGAAATACTGCAACCACGTTTAGCAAAAAGCAGAGTTTCTATCAAATTGAACTGCCAATATATCATTTTATTGAAAAAAAATGATAAAGAAACAAATTAAAAAGAGACATGATAAATCCCTCAAATGAAAAATAGAACGTGGAAACAGAAAAACTATACCCATGTTGAGCAAAAAGTAGTTTGATAAATCCTTCCACAAATCTCATTTCAATTCAGAATCAGATAAACGTGCACAGAGTTTCCATTTTACAAAATTTCCAATTTTTTCTCAACTAGGTTCGCTACATATTATATGATTACACAAATATATTTTTTATAGCAAATTGTTTCTCTGATCGTTGCAAAAATAAAGGAGAAGAGAACGAGGGCGAGGGAGAGGATGAAACAGAAAGACAAATCGACAAAGAGTCTTCCTTGGCACAACTTCTCAACTCTCAATCTTAATCTTTTATTCTCAATTCTCAATCTCAATCATTTCCTCCCTCCTGTCAATCTTAATCTTAATATTTTTTGTTTGTATCTCTTTAGATTAATTCAAAAGGTTGTTTATGTTCCTCCTGCGCATTAGTTTATTTTAATTATGAGAAATTAGGTTCTCATCCCTCCTTTTGCTACTCCATTAATTAAAACCTTATTCCTCTCAATTTTTTTTATCAAGGTCCTTGGGTATTAATAACATCATTAATTATTTCAATAATAAAAAAACTTATTTCTAAATATATTCATTTAGTGTTAAAAATGTTACAATTAATATATTTATATTTATGGCTAAATTTTTTATCATATATTTTTATTTGTAGTTTGTACCCATTTTTAATTTGCAACCCTTTTTTAATTTGTACCAATTTTCTTTTTAGTTTTAATTTGTATCCATGTATTAATTTCTTTTTGTGCCATATTTTTTAAAGTTTTATTTGTATTTGTACCCATATTTTTTTTATTTATTTGTACCCATTTTTAATTTTTCTCAATGTACCCATTCTAATTATATGTATTTATTTTATGTTTTAAAATATATTTGCAGTCATTTTTTAAAATATGTTAATAATTATATGGGTACATTATTTTCTTGCTATAATTTTGTGAAGAACAATATTACTCTAATATTATTTTCAAGTATTTATTATATTTTAAAAATATTATTTTAATTTGTTTAAATTTCATAATTTGTGGGACATTAAATGCATAAATGCATAAGTTAAATCTCTTAAATGATGTTAAGGACCTTGATCAAAATATTTAAACAAACAAGGTTTTTATCTAACAATTAGATTCGAACTTGAATCCTGAAAACACACTGATATAGTTAACTTGGCTACGCTAATAAGCAATTGTCAGTAGTATGTCTCAATGGCTGGTCTCAAAACCTAACAATGGACCTTAAAAGGAATTGACCTAACAATTATCACATCATTTAGTTCCTGAGATACGGCAAAAATTATCACATCATTTGTTCTTTTGAATCAATCAGACATTTGAAAAATGGTATTAACTTAAGACTAGGTCAATATAGGTGATTACCTCAGATACGGCAACAACAAATCATACACCCTGAGTAAAGCTTTGAGAGAATCTCAATATATCTTTCATAGTTCTGTAATCTGTATAAGAGAATTTAGGTCACACATTAAATCCGAGAAGGCGAATGTTCGACCTTCGCTCTTCTCGTCGCTTAATCTTACACCCGCTTTTTACCAAAAGAAAAATGACAGAAGAGCAAGAGAACCTAGCTTGGCACTGAATATGACTCAAGCTGTTATTAAGCTGTTATTAGCCTTTTATACAATGGCGAATACAATGCAGTTATAACTTACTCATAGAAACAGATCCCAGCTCTTTGGCCTTGGCCCTCAGCAAATGCTTCTGTATCTTCCCGGTAGCGGTCTTTGGCCACGGTCCAAATACCACGGATCTCGGAACACAATAAGCAGGCAGCTTAGACCGGCAGAACTTCATTATATCTTCTGCCAGATGCTTCTCATGATCAGAATTGTCGACACCCGGCTTCAATGTCACAAAAGCACAAGGAGTTTCACCCCACTTCTCACGTGGCCTTGCAACCACTGATATCTTGAATATGGCTGGCTGTTGATATAGAGTGTTCTCGACCTCCACGCTACCGATGTTCTAACCACCAGAGATGATAATATCCTCTGATCTGTCTTTGATTTCGATATAGCCATCTCGATGCTTCACTGCAAGATCCCCAGAATGAAACCACCCGTTGGCAAAAACTTCCTCATTCACCTTTGGGTTCTTTAAATACCCCTTCATTGCAAGATTGCCCCGCATCCTTATCTCTCCCAATCCCATGGTTGCTCCATCTGCGGGATCAGGTTGCATAGTCTCAGGGTTGAAAACATCTACCCCCTCCATGCCAATGTACCGAACACCTTGGCGTGCATTAAGTCACGCTTGTTTTACGGGGGGGAGTGAGTTCCACGGCTTCCACGCACATACTGTGGAGGGGCCATAAGTGTGCGTTACTCGGAAGCCCTTATTAATTTCTTTTTGTTTCCATATTTTCTAAAGTTTTATTTGTATTTGTACCCATATTTATTTATTTATTTGTACCTAATTTAAATTTTTCTAAATGTATCCATGCTAATTATACGTATTTATTTTATGTTTTAAAATATATCAGTAGTTATTTTTTTTAAATATGTTAATAATTATATGGGTACATTATTTTCTTGCCATAATTTGTGAAGAACAATATTACTCTAATATTATTTTTAAGTATTTATTATATTTTAAAAATATTATTTGAATTTATTTAAATTTCATAATTTGTTGGACATTAAATGCATAAATGCATGAGTTAAATCTCTTAAATGATGTTAAGGACCTTGATCAAAATATTTAAACAACCAAGGTTTCTGTCTAACAATTAGGTTGATTAAGGATGGGAACTAAAACGACCCTTTTAATTAATTAGTAGAAATTTTCATTTTTATGTTCCTTCTGCCAATGAGTTTATTTTAATTAATTTAATAAAATTTTCATTTTTAATTTTTGGGTAAGTGAATGATTGAAAATTTTTAATTTGTATATAATCAGTCTTGAAGTTGGTTTCACAGGGAAAATACAGAAATATTATGTTTTGCACCATCCGACTCTGATAGGTTTCAGCCCCCTTTTCATTTGTTTTATTGCAAGAAGTATGCTTGAAATATCCATTAACTTCTTTATTATATACTAATTTATTAGTTAAATAATGGTTAATCATTTTTCAGAATTTAAAGGGTGGTTACTCATTTTTCAGGATTTTAGTTTCACTGTCCATTTTAATATGATGTTTTCCAATTTATATTGATTACTTATGTAATGCAAGGTGGATGTACTCATTAATCTTGAGTGACCAAGATATTGCTATCAAGTTTTTAAGGTACACTAATATGTATTTTTATGTTATTTTTTTCGTGATTTCACGAACCCCTAATTGTGTTGCATTATTATTATTATTATTATTTTGAACAATCAATATTATCTACAGTAAGAGGAGGGGGTGGGCTTAGTCTCACAATAGGTTAGCAATAATGTTGTTCAAATTTGTCTTTGGCAAAAATCGAATTTAAGACCTCTCACTTACTAGTGAAAAGGAATACCACCAGACCTGTTAACAATTTATGGTTTAATTTTATTAATATATTGTATCCGATACAAAATGACACCAATTCCATTCAATGTATATATATTAATTAAAAATCCTAACTTTATTTTGAATGTAACTGATGCTTGCAGGGATTAATAGTCCTTAGTCCCACCATGCTTCAACTGTACTGAGGTTGCCGTTTGTTTCAAATTGTACCACTCAGAAATTGGAATTATCACAAAGTTTGGTATACTAATGCTTGAAATAGAAATGGTTTCAGGGAAGAAAAGATATGATGGAGTAATATTTTGCACAGGCAACTTCAAGGAAGAGGAGAAACATGCCTTGGTTTGCATGTATGTCGATATTGGCTTCTCCTTTTTAACTAACATTCTTATTATGTTATGTTTAATTTATTGTTGATACGATTTTTCTTTAATTTTGAGGAATGCGAGAAATAATTTTAAAATATTATTAATTTTATTATTTGATATGTTTATATATGTTGCGCGACTAATTCAGACTTCAAGTTTGTAATTTTATTGTGATTTTTTTTTCACACGTAGGGTTAGTTTTCTCTTTATATATTGAGGTTGTCTTTTTGTGCAGTTTATTTACTTAGTTTGACGATAATTTAAATGGTGTATTCATATGTGACTTTTTTGCTATCATTTGGACATAAAGTTTCATTTTTGTGGCATTTGTGATATGGGAGATTAAACATGAACATCATTTTTAGCTTCGTTTCATTCATATGCTTCTTTCTTTTCAAGTTGAGAGGCTTGTAGTATCTTGATTTAAATCTAACAGTACAAAAGTTCATACAAATTTTTAGCCAAAAAAATTAAAATGAAAGAATATCTCTTGACAAGTAAAAATTTTATAATTAAACATTGTATGTTGCGCTTAGGACATTGTAACTATAAGAATGTCTTTAAGCGTGAACGAATGTAAAAAGAAAAAAATAACTCTAGATGTCACACGTAGCACGCCATGATGCAAAAAAAAGACATTTTGCATGTGCATAAGTACATGCAGAAAGGCTAGTATTTCTCTAATATAATTTAAAAATAGAAGATGGGATCTTGCAGGCGACAAGTGTTAAAAAGGAGAAAATATGAAACTATTAAACATAAAATATTAGTTTTTTATAGGATAAATTATACAAAATTACCTCAACTATGAGTCAAATCACAATTTCATACCTCATGTTTTAAATGTTGCAATGTCATACCTCAACTTATAAATTCATTACAATGTTAGACCTCCGTTAAATTTTCTGCCAATTGGCTGTTAAATGCTGACGTTGCAGGAACGGGACCTACTCTTTTGTTAATTTAAATAAAAAATTAATTAATTATTAATTTTTATTTAAAAATTAATTAAAAAATCTCTCCTTATTGCAACTCTCCTGGTTGCACTAACTACTGAATTATGCAAGGAAGAAGGCCAGAAAATTCCAGCTTCGTTCAACACTGAAATCTCCGCCAAAACATACAAAATTGATATCAAAATGAAGATCAGTGAAAAAGGAGGCCCAGAATACTCCCTCGTGCTTGCCAGGTCCTCGTCACCGGCGCCCCTCTCGCCACTCTCCCAAGCTCCCCAACCTCAAATACCTCAACCTCACCAAAGATTAATTAACCTCAAATACCCACTTAGTGATCTACTTAATTCAACATAATTAAGCAGTGAAAACCAAAATTTGAGAACAAATTAACAAGCTGGACCAGTTGCGACCCGACCCTTACAGAGATCAGTTAGATTAGCAGCTCCATAGCAGGGTAGCCATGGAATCGTCGTTAACTATCAGGATCTTCTCATGCGCCTCGTTGTCGGTTGGCTTCTTTGCCTGAATGCCATGACCACAAAGACAGAGGCTATAGCTGCAGCAACTTCGATGACTCGTCGTTCTGTTCGCATAATCGAGATACTGGTGAAAGGGCCTTAATTTGACAGAAATTACAGGCCTTAAGGTCATCTCTAACAGAGGGCTGGCCAGCCAGAGGGCTCGTTTTAGTCATCTGGCCCTCTAAGATTTCCCAATATATTAATATTTTAATGAACAGTACAAGGTCATATTTGCCTCCGTCTCCAACCGAGAGTCAAAGGGCCATAGGGCCAAACATAATTTATTATGCAAAAGTACAAATTTTGTGAAATAGAAGTTATAGGAAAAAAATGGAATTTAAAAAAAATATGAAACAAATTTTGTGAAATAGAAGTTATAGGAAAAAATAGAAGTTATATGAAAATTTTTGTAAATAAAAAAAAAAATAATAATGTTAAAAAAAAATTTCAAATCAAATGCAACGGCTAGTAGCCGTTTCATTTGAATTTAAAAAAAAATCCTGTTGGTTGCCATTATTTAGTATATTAAATAATAGCATGTATTCTTGTCGGTTATAACCGACAGAAATAACAAAACTATAAAAAAAAAGCCAGCCCTTTGGCCCTTTGAAATTCCGTGGGGCCCTCCCAGATTCCCGAGCTCTCTGGCCTAGCCATCGGTTGGAGACGGTTTTAGGGCTATTTTCGGCCCTCTGGCCCTCTGGATCCTTCAGTTGGAGATGGCCTAATCTTCTTCGCGTAACCAGGGTTGAGGGAAAGCTTTTTTATATATCAATTTTGATTTTGTTGAGTAAGATTGGATCTGCATTTAGGCTTAGGAAATTGGGGGAAGAAAGGAAGGAGAAAGAGGTTTTTTTTAATTAATTTTGAATATTAAATAATAATTTTTTAATTAATTATTAAATAAGAAAACTAATAATTTATTAAGTTTTTATTTCAATTGGCAAAAGAGTGGGCCCCACTCCTGCCACGTCATCATTTAACAACAAAATTAACAGAAAATTTAACGGAGGTCTGACATTGCAAGGAATTATAAATTGAGGTATGAGATTGTGATTCGACCTATAGTTGAGGTAGTTCTATATAATTTACCCTTTTTTATATGTGAGACAGCATTTTTCATTGCATATAAATTAGAATGTCATGGCACAAAACTTTTCTTTTGTAATTTTAATGGGATATTTTGCTACTGTGTCAAAAAAAATGATTGACACTTAAAGATGAAATGATGTCTTATATGTACAGAGTCAAACAATGTTTTCCTAAACGCCCGAATTTGGTCCTGTAATCTAAATGAACCAAAACGGGGACCCACTCATGTAATAGACTAGAAAAGGATCACGGGCCATGTCTTCGTCTCCAAGATAAAAGGATTAAGAGGCCCAAACCAAGAGGAATGAAGATCTTACCCTTTTTGGGAACCAACTTAAAGAAGTTTTTAAGTCTTGTAATAGATTAGAAAAGGATCACGGGCCCTAACTTCGTCACCAAGATAAAAGGATTAAAAGGCCCAAACCAAGAAAAATGAAGATCTTACCTTTTTTGAGAACCAATTTGAAGAAATTTTTACCTGTATCAAACCCTAAAGTACGCATATGTAGGTTAGACCATTTTGGGCCTAGTAGTGCACCTAATAAAAATGTGAAATCTCATTCCTGGATTTCATTGTTATAACCTACGTATTTGTATTATTGAGATTTTATATATTTTTTTTTTTGAGAATTTATTTTAATTCATTTGAATGTATATTTTAATTAAACTAGTTACGAATTTTGAAGTTTGGAAATTAATTATTAAAATTCGCAGACCCTTCGAGGTCACAATTTATATTTTTGAATAGAGCTCATCTCACGAATGCGTAGGCGCAAATCATTCGTGAAACGGAGTTATAACAAGAGAGTTATTAACGTTTAAAGTTAGGGGTATTATTGTAAAGTGGCCCTTATATAGAAGGCTCCAGCAATTTTGGAGCAGTGGGAGAAATGCCACGTGGGTGGCCAGGATGGAGAGTTGAGGAGAGAAAGGAGAGAGATGGATGAAGGAAAAGAAAAGAAAAGGAGGAAGAGAGAGGAAAATGAAAGGGTGAATGGAAAGGAAAAGAAATTAGGGGAAGGGAGAGATGAGAGACTTACCAGATTGCCTACCCCGTCCTTCACTTTGACCCGACCCGAGTTCCGTTGACATTCCCGACGGTTTTTCCATCCATTTTTCAGGTGAATTACGGCCTTCCACCCCCACTAAACAACTCCATGGCCCCTCCCTCTTCCACTTTCACAAAAAAATTTGAAGATATTTGGTGGTAATTCGATGAAGAACCGACGACGATGTCTCGAAGCCACGGTGGCGGAATCTGTCGTTTCTGCAAGCTCTTCTGTCAACCATCACCACCCTTAGGTGTCCTTAGAGTCCAGGAACAGAGCCCAATCAACGTTTGGGGCGGCGGAGCAACGAAATGGATGAATCGAAGTTCACCCTTTTAGGGTTTTCCGACAGTTCTTGATGATTTCAAGCCACTTCCTGACCAAACTAGGCTTCAACCCATGTATGAAAATTGCTCCCCTCACTGAGATATACTTTCTTGTAAAATTTGGTAATTTTTAGAAATAGTTGAATTTTCTGGCAAATCAGGGTAGTCGACCGCCACCCATGACGGTGCGTGCGGCGGCGCGTGGCCAGTGGGCCACCGATGCCATTTTATGCTATCTTAGATTTGATATACGTATGATGTGATTTGATTATTGTGAACCTAGTTTCATTATGGTACGCTACTTAATTATTATAGGAATCGATGATCCAACAGTTGGATTGTCACCAAACTTTGATACATTATAGTACGTAATATTCGAGAACCATAGGAACTGACGGATCATGAGTCTGACGTACGAATCTTCTCGAATTGGATTTGTAAGTTTATAAAATAATGCCTTGACTGCCACTTGAATTTGTGATTGGCAGAGATCCGACTGTGGGATCGTAATGATATTTTAGTATGTTATTATATAAGCATAATTTGGATCTTTGGAAGTTACGGATTAGGAATCTGATAGGCGGATTTTCCGGTTTAGATTTATGAGGTTGTGGACCCTAATCTCGACCTTGATCAACGGTTGACTTTTTAGTCAACTAGCATGAGTTCTTCTAGTGTGTTGCCGATCTTAGAGTGCAGTTGAGATTTTATGAAGCTTGATGGGCTCCTCGTGATGACTTGTTCCTCGATTGACGTGCACCTCGATTTACGTAATGATGGCATTATATGGTGATATGCTTGTATATTTTATGTGATTGGATTTGTGTATTGAACTTGTTGTGGAATGTGTGGTTTGATTTGTATGATTGGTTTGATGTGATGAAATGTGAGGGCTAGTAGTGAACCGTTAACCCAATGTCATGGGGTTTGTTGCTTCGAGACTTGTTTCACATATCGTATCATTGTTCCATTTATTGTTTCGTTAAGTTTTTGTATCTTGAGCACTTGATTCACGTTTGTTTCTTTGAGTTGTTGATATGTTCTTTGGCCCTCCGCTCGGTTCTGTTGAGTGATTCGGAATTGAGTATCCGCTAGGGCTTCGTTGAGTGGTCTGGTTCCCTGCTCCGTTTAGATTCCATTAGGAGGTCTGGAATCCATCGTGATCCGTGATTCCGTTGAGTGGTCCGGAATCGTATCCAGCTTGGTTTTCATTCAGTGGTTCGATATGCATTGTACTCTACGATTTCGTTAAGTGGTATGGAATCGTATCCACTCGGATTCCATTGAGAGGTCCAGAATCCCTTTTACTTCGTGGTTCCGTTGAGTGGTCTGGAATCCCTTTTGGTGACTTGGTTCTGTTGAGTGGTCTGGAACTCGATGTTGATGGATTTTGTTGAGTGGTCCGAAATCGCATCATTTGACTCATTGGTTCCTTGGTTTAATTCATTTGAGACGGTTTTAGAGATGTAGGCTTTGGCCGAACTGTGTCGCTCTAGTCCTGCATTTTGGTGTATTGTATGAGTTATTGATTGATGTGATAATTGGATGGTGTTGGAATGCATATGTGTGGATGAATGACGAGATGACTAGATATTATTATTGTGTTTTGTTAAATGTTCCTTGATATGCTACATGACTGAATTGTGGTATTATGTTAAGACATTTATATCTACTAAAGCTCAGTTGGCCTTCACTGTTCATCATGTGAGAGGGGCAACTGTTCACCAGCAGTGAACTCCCTAAACTGCCCTCCCATTCCTTCCTTGCCGGGCATTTTTTCCCTCTCTGCTGCAAGAAAATGATCTCCTTGCCCTTATTGTTACCCTTCTTTTCTTTGGGATTCTTTCGCTCTTTGGCCATATATTGATCAATATGGGTATTCTTTTTTTCCATTCTAACTCCCTCTTTTATTTTATCTTTTGTGTCGCCATTCGACTCCCTTTTTTATTCACACCTGGCAGCAATGGTACATGCTTTTCCACCAAAAAATAATTAAAAAACCTTACCTCATCACACCTGACAGCAATGATGCATGCTTTTCCACCAAAAAAATAATTAAAAAACAAAAATCTGGAACATGCATTGAAGCCATCGTTTTTTTTCTAGCCGTATGGTCTCCACGTGTTGATTATCGCTTCGACTTCTCTTTTGGGTAGGTCTTTGGCCTTTTTGTTGCTTTTTTGTTTTTATCTCTCATTTCTCTTTGTGGTTGTTTTCTACCGTTTCTTTCTTTTGTAGACTGCAGTTGCTTTCTTTGGGTTTAGACTACATATTTTTTCCATTTCCCACCCTTTCGTCTTTATGCAGTTGGAGATTAAGAGGTTGTTTGTTGATGGGAAACCATGGTTCGGTCATGCTAGATCTTTTTTTCTCTCGGAACGCATCGTGTTCGATCTTGGTGGATCTCTTTTGTTGGGGGGACACATCGTTGCTTGCAAATTTTTGGGTGTTTTTTAACGTAGCTCTTTGTATTTTTCTGTTTTGGTTTTAGATGCATGTATAGATTTTGTATTTGAATTTTTTTCCCTCATTTTTAACATTTTTTTTAAAGGTTTGAGGGTTTGGATT
This sequence comes from Malus sylvestris, assembly GCF_916048215.2. NCBI lineage: Eukaryota > Viridiplantae > Streptophyta > Magnoliopsida > Rosales > Rosaceae > Malus > Malus sylvestris. The sequence goes on along the minus strand of NC_062271.1, from coordinate 4,267,612 downwards.
TTGGTTTTAATTTTGGGGGATTCAAGTTTTAAATTTTTTTTTTTCAGATTTGGAAAACATCTGTGTTTAACGTTGGAGAGTCCATTTAAAGCTCTAGTGTTTTTATGGGTAAGTGAAGATCATCTGTTGGGTGAGGTCTGGATTTGAATTTTTTTTTTTTTAATTTTTATGCAGAAGTTTATTTGCTCAACCAATTTTTGTGATAAAAAAAATATGGCATTCATTATATTTTTTATGTTCATTGTTTTATTCTTTTTAATTGTGAGTACAGTCCATTTTCATAATTTAAGACTAAATTAACGTAGTTTATTTGATCAATGTTCATATAGCTTGGGAAGTAATTAAAGGACCTTAGTAGTTTAATTTGCCATTTGAATGTCTTTAATTGTTGAGAAACAATGTTGCACTACAAAACATGTTATTCTCCAATTCATGTGTGAAAAATTATTCTTTGTTTAACTATTCGTTTTTTAACTTTTTAATAATAATTATTGCTAAATTTATATTTTATCTCAGGAAGTTAAATGGATATCATATTTCCAACTCCCATTCAAGAACTAAAGCCATATGGAAGAGTGACAAAGATCAAAGTTCAAATTTTTAGAATATGGAAACTAGACATTCCAGTAATGGATGGAAAAAATATGGGACTACATTGTATATTAGTTGACGACATGGTAAGAAATTTTTTTGCAATGGTTTTTATTATAGATGATAAAAGTAATAAGCAATTGAACAAATGATTGTTTTCTTTGGTATGTATATTTGGATATTCAATGTTAATTTTTATTGTGTAATGTCGCGCTTAATGTTTGGTATTTACATGTGCAATCATGTAAGCCAAAATGTAATATGCACTATCATTTGTTTGTTGATCATATTTGTGACCCGTCCTTTTCTTTTTCCTTTTTTATATGATGAATTGCAAAGCAAGATGCAATTGAAGCCTGCTCAACAGAAATGGATCATGAAATCTTAGCGTTGAAAGTCCAGGCTGGGAATTGCTATGAGATTACAAATTTTTGCATCAATAGAAGGAAGGCCGAATGCAGAGTGGTGCCAAATGACAACCAAATTATGTTCACGCTCAAAACAATTTTTCTTCTCTGTCGCTAGAAACTTTGCCCCCGCCAGTTATTGCTGTTTTTACAAGTTTAAAAGTGAGGTTGTACAAAGGTATTTAATTTAACAAAATAATAATCAGTTTTACATCATTCTCTAATAAATTTATTATACAGTTTGTCTTAAATGTTGCCATGTTATTTAATTTGAATATTGCTATTCTTTCATTACATAGATACACATGCATTGTCAATTACAACATTTGCTTATACTTGCATTTATTATCATACAAGTTAATAAATTATCATTTCCTTTTGGTACTGCTTTTTAAAAATTTATTAAAACTAAAAGTCAATTTGTATTACATTGATGTGTTTAAATTATATTGATAGATTTTTTTATTTTTTTTAATTGTTGGTTTTCATTTTCTTTGTTGTTTTCTTGGTATGCAGACAACGTTATCCTAAATAGCACTGGTTCCTCACTTTTCTTCATTGACCCATACATTACAGAAATAAACTCATGCAAATCAGTGTGAGCATATTTAATGATGTTAAAACATACTGAATATATGTTTAATATTTTTGAAATGCAAATACATCGAGATAAAATTGCATATTAATTGTTGTAGGTTTTCCAGTTCGACAGATTCTCTCAGAATATTGCCCTCCTCTTCAAACAAAATAAATGAAACCGAAATCTTGCAGACTGAAAAAAAAATGACAATTGATCAATTGGGTTTTTTGGATCCAGATTTACACAAGGTATACAAACTGATCACATGTTATTTTCTTTGGCTAAAATTTTGTCATTGGATTCTCGCATTTTTAACAAAATATATGTATCTGAACATCACTGATGCAAATGTTGGTTAAAATATTTTCTAGGATGATACATTTTTGTGTGAAGCATCTGTCAAACGCTTTGACACACGTCACAACTGGTAGTACAATGCTTGCCCAACCTGTGTCAAGCAAATGCATAAGGATCCAACTGGACAGTTAACTTGCCACAAACACCCAAATCAAATTCCAACTTCTTGGTATTTTCTTCTTTGTCTTAAAATAATGAGTTTGGTTATTAATAGTTTTACCAATTTCTAGCCTCAAAACTACATGTATAGCAAATTCAGCACTTCACTTACTATGTAAAAAACATAAATTTCCATTAGCTCTATTTGTAATAACTTTCTGATTAAATAAATCTATTATGAATAACTGTTTTTGTTCATCAATTGCATTATCTATTTTTCTTGCCACTATAAACTAAATTACAACATCTAACTTTCATTTTCAGGTACAAGGTAACCTTGGTTCTTCATGATGAAGCTAATGAAATCAGTACTTTAATAACTAATTCCTCACCTGTGAACCATATATATAGCAAATTTACCACTTCACTTATTATGTACAAAGCATATATTTCCATTTACTTTAATAAATGATATCTCTCTGATCAAATAAATCAATTATGAATAATGTTTATGTTCATCAACTGCATTATCAATTTTTCTTGCTGTTGTAAATTGAATTACAACAACTAACTTTCATTTATAAACATAGGTACAAGGTAACCTTGGTTCTTCATGATGAAACTGATGAAATCAGTGCTTTGATCATTGGTAAATGCAGGGAAAAATTATTTGGTACAAGTTGCAAAAATTTGGTCTTCAATTAGAGACTAGCAGATCAACAACAGTTGCCAAATGAATTTTTAAGACTGATAAGCCAGAAAAAAACTTTCCACCTCAGATTCAGCAAGCTCAAAAATTACATGAACTCTAATGATCTTCTCATCCACAATGTTTTTGAAGATGTGTCCATGCAACCAACAACCCTGCTACCCCTTTTTAGACAAGCATCAATGTCTTCCACTATAGTATCATCATCAACCTCAACCCCAGATGCAAATGCCCAATCATATAAAAGAAAGAGGGAATCAGTCAGTAGCGCTTTTTATCGATGCCAAGAAAATGTGATATATTGGTGAACAACTATCTTTGTCGTGTTTAAATTATTATTATTTTTTTCTATTATGCATCCCTATTTTTCAATGTTTGTCCAGTTTTAAAAACAGTGATATGAAAGAAATTTCAGAAGCCAGTATCCAAGATTTTGATGAAATTCCTATCAAGTTATTGAAAAGGTCTTCTCCAACTGGTTCAGGAAAAAACATCTCTCCACCAAAAAAATATTAGGTGACCATCTGTTTTTATTATATTTTCCAGATTTTAATTTTATTCTTGCATAATTCTAACATCTGTTTTGATGTTTTACATTATTTTTCTTTTCCCTAGATTGCTTTCTCAACAATCAAGAAGGTTTGATGCAAATGCTTCATGTTTTGCTGAAGAAAAACAAGGCATAGCATGCATGCTTCATGTTTTGCTCAAGAGAAGCAAGACATAGTTATTATAGATTTTAATAAATCCACACAATGTTTCTCTATTTTTTTTGCTAACTAAACAGCACGACATGGTCTAAATGCCTTAATATTTTTTGCATGTGAATAACACAATGTTACTAAAGTTTTTTGCATGTAAATAGCACAAAGTTGCCAATATATTTTGAATGTAAATAGCACACAAGTGTGTAATATTTTCTGAGCAACTATTGCATCCAGTGTAAAACTACAAACCACTGAATTCAAATCTTTGGCTGCATCATTTTTTGCATGTAAATAGCAGGATACCACGAGCTATTAACCCAGAGTCTATATCCCATGTTGCACCCCTGTTTTACAAGATTTTTTTTTGCAAATTTTATCCGTTGAACAAGTTTTCAAACATTTTCAATTTAAAAACTTTTAGTTTTCTCTCAAATCATTTTTACATTGTTTGAACAGAACATTTGACACAATTTTAAAATCCGCAGCAATGCGCAGACAATATAATCTAGTAGTGGTCTATGTGATGAATGTTCGAGTGTAGTGAAATGGTGAACTACGAATGACTTGATCCCTATTGAGGGTACGTAGACAGTATAATGAGGAGGTTAGATACGGCAATAAAGTATACGAAAAATTATTATGCTAGTTAAGGCTTGAGTTATGCTTGGTACATATTCTGAAGGCGGGGTATGTTAGATATACGGGTTTTTGATGACGTCATGTGCTGGTCCTGGACGTATGTTGGGATTGAGATGTGACAAAAAAAATGTATAGCAAAATCTCACAAGATTTCGCCGTACAGCTTAATATAAGTCTTGATTAAGAATGATGATGATCTACATTTCCTCCATGCATGATTTTGTGGATAATCAAAACAATTTTGGGCCGTTGATAATAAATATATGATTTTAAGCTAGACATGAAAGTCCAAAATCAATTATCCAATCCAATGCATTTCGCCATTCCCATTAGCGCGTGATTAAAAATTCGTAACTCTCCAAAAAGACCTTTTACATAGGCATGAGCACGTATGAAGAAGTAACCAGATCCCCTCTTGAGCATGGGTAGTGGAGCCTGTTGAGCAGCCCATATAGGCCCTTGAAATTTGATCCAACGGTTACAAATAGGGAGCCTATATAAAAGTTATAATAATTACAACCGTTGGATCAAATTTCAAGAGTCCAGATAGGCTGTTCAGCAGGCTCTAATCCTCATGCTCAGGAGGGGATCCGATTCCCATGAAGAAGTTAGTTTCTATTTAAATTAATTAATTAAACCCAAAACAATAATTAAAAAGTATTGAACAAAATTATTAATTAAAATAATTTTTTCAAGCCAAGACCTTTTTTCTCTCTCATTCATGTCGGTGACACATAACAAACCTGAAACCCCCTCCTTCCCTCCTCCTCACTTCAAAACCCCCACCTTTTGTTCCGGAGAAGAACCTCCAAAACCCTAGAAATTCAAATTCAACGACTCAAATTTCCATGTTTTCTTGATAAGACACTCGAAAATCACAGCGAATGGGTCGCCCCGAGCCTTGTGTGTTGTTCGCCCAGACCTTCGTCCACCCCCATCTCGATGAATACGTCGACGAGGTTTCTCTCTCTCTCTCTCTCTCTGCAATTTTTTGAATTTTCAATTGATCGCCATTCGGTTAATTTAATGCCTGTTTTGCAACTGATTTACGAATTTTTATTTTTTAGTTACTCTTACTTTCTATGGATTCTGTGTTGCCAATGCATTGATCGAACTACACCGTGTGTATAAATTTCTAAATTTGTTGAATTTATGCTTGGTTTTTACTATTAGTTAAATGTTACTCATTCGAAGCGGAATGTCGTTTTTTAGGTATTGTTTGCTGAGCCCATTGTCATCACTGCTTGCGAGTTCCTCGAACAGAACGTGTCGTTTGCTTCTCAGGCAGTATCACTTCTCGGGTAAGCGGCTTTATCGATTTCGGAATTGTTTCAGCCTTTACCTTTGTTTGTGAATTTTAGAATATTGTGATGGGATCTTTTAGATTAGGCCTGAACATGAACATGCTGGTCATTATATTCAGCATTCACATAAGCTTGTTACAAATACCGTATCTTAGATCCGGCCCAAGGCATATGTTTTCACATCTGACAAAATGTTTTTCTATCTTACGAATGCCATATCTTCTGCTGTAGAGTTTTGGTGGCATCTGCTATTTTGTCAGATGTGAAAGCATGCGTTTTGTTTGGGAATTCTGTTTGTCTTGATGTATCTCCCCTAGATATGAGTTGTTGCTGCGGATTACATATTTAGTGTTCTTCTAGAATTGTCGAAATTGGCGAGTTCTTTTAATTAATATTTCTATTTCTTATTAAAAGAGAAAATATAAAAACATTAGTGCAGTTGCTATTGCAAAGTTTACTAACTTAGTTAAAAGATTCAAAGTCAGAAATCTAGTGAGAGATTTTTTATGGGATAACCAAGGGGAAGGGATAAAACAGGAGTTATTTAGTGAAGGGGAATTCGTTTTAAGATCTAAGGAAAATGTGGTTTAGGTGTTGGAATCTTGATTAAGAGGAAAGCCCCTTGATTGTGGACAAGCAGTTAGCATTTTGTCACCTGAAGTAGGTATTGCCATGGTGCTAGGAGGTGGGGTTCCCATTTCGATGTGGTGTTCAGAGGCTCTTGAAACTCTTCTAGAAGCCTTTGAAGAAACATACAGGGAGTGAATTCCTTTTCTCAAAACCTTTGCTTTGAGATAGGATTAAATTTCTGAAGATAAATGGTGTGGGGATAGGTTGCTTATACTCACGATATGTCAATTGCCAATTTGTCACTCATCCTCTTACCTATTGGGTTGGAATTTAACTTCTAAAGGAGCCTAAATGTCTTTAAATTAACAAAGGCTTTCTTCCCTATTATCAATTTATCAAAATTCTTTGAATGAAAATGTTAACTTTTATTAGGCCTGGTTGATACGGGCTTTTCAATTAAAATTTCCTAAAACTTAAAAATCTTGTTTTAATTGGTTGATTGATGACATGTGTTTACCTATTCTCAATCCAACCCAACATAAATAATTTGGAATTCTAGGATACATAGTGAAGTACAAGTGCTTGTTTGGAGAATTACTCATGGGAGAGTTGAGACGTACAACAATGTTGACCACAGGAGGCCTGATATATCTCTTTCACTTTCATGGTCTTGTATGTGCAAACTTGAAGCAGTCATTTTTGTGGAGAATTGTTGTTGTGAAAACTTTTGGGGGGAAGTGTTGGGTATTGACATTTTTTTTACATTTGTATGGCTTGGAATGGCAAGAACTTTTGAATAAAAGATGGAGGAGGTGTCAGAATTTGGGGATAGATCAGAGAGTCAGGTTTTGAGCTTCTCTGTGGGCATTAGCTGCAGAGTTTTTAGAGATATCCCTTTGCTCTTCTGCATGCCTATTGGGGAGATACAGTTTATTGATTAGTTTTATTGAAGTTTTTTTTCCTGTGTTAGTAACATGTAGGAAGATTGAATGAAACTTTTGCATTAGATATCACTCTGTTTAGATGGTAGACTTCTTGTTCACCGCTTAACATTATGGCTATGTTTGGGTGAGGGACTGACGTAAAGTTAGTAAGGAATGGACTACAAAATGTTAGATAGAGGGGATTAGAAATGCACTTCATGAGCATTACAAAGGAATATGAGAGGGATTTGCAAATAACTACTTGTAAGGAGTCATTAACAAATCCCTCATACATGCTTGTGCCATGATTATGTAGTGCATCTCTAGTCCCTTTTGTAGTCTATTTCTTCCTCACTTAGCCTCCATGCATTGGAAATTGGAAGCCCCTCACCCATACTTAGCCTGTATTTGTTCTCTTTCTGAATTTCAAAAATAGGTTTCCATTCTTATACCAAAAATCAATAAAATTTTGGGCTTTTACCACTGAAATTTAGTTTGCCTGTTGTGCCAGATTATGCATGATAGATATTGCATTAGTATCAATGTCGTATCAATGTTTTGAAGTGCTAATTGTTGTTTACAGGGCTACTTCACCTCCTTCATTTGCTTTGGAGGTATTTGTTCAATGTGAAGGGGAGACAAGGTTCAGGCGCCTCTGTCAGCCTTTCCTATATTCTCCTTCTTCTTCAAATGTGCTAGAAGTAGAGGTAATTATCATATTTACACATGATTATGGTACATGCTGTATTTTGCAAATTTCTGCTCCTGTTTTTGAGTACCTTCCGATGGTGGACTGTCAATGTTGAGATGACGAGTATGTTCCAGTTTATAGATTTATTTGTTTTAGCTTTTTAAAATGTGTTTATTCCCTCCGTAAGTAATGATTTTAGGTCATCTTAAACTTCTTATGTGTAATCTACCTCTCTATGAGTAAATAAATTTCTAGACTAGCATTATACTAGAAAATCATAATTTAATGGGTGGACAAATGCACTTGGAGAAAAAAGAGTTGGGAACATTTTGGTTTCAGTTTGTTTTGTTCCTGTTCCCTTCTGCTTGTCCTAGCTATAGGTGAACCTATTGTTAATATTGATGAACAGTCTCCTTATGTATTGCTATAACACACATTTACAAGCATATTGCTGTTTCTTCTCTTGACTATTCTCACAGGAGTCATTGCTTATCTGCAGGCTGTTGTAACTAATCATCTCGTTGTAAGGGGCAGCTACCGCAGTCTGACCTTAGTCATATATGGAAACACGGCAGAAGATCTAGGGCAATTTAACATTGAAATTGATGATAGCTCGATAACTAATCTTGTTAGCTCTTCTGAGGGAAAGCTTGAAGACCTCCCTCTTGCTTTACATTCAACTAATCTGACAACTGGGGAATCCATATCAGCTCTTAATACTCTATCTCTACCTGTTGCGGCATCAGATATATCTGTTGAAGCTAAGCATTTATTACAACTGATGTTGAAGGTTTTTGAGTTGCCCAATCTAGGTGATGCATTGCATAAAGTTGTCGCTGCTGTAGTAACAGCTGCCACTTCTTATGTCACCTCCTCTTGGGGAAGATCCAATGAGTGTGAAGAGTTGCGCAATGTTCTTAGTGAGGCCAGAACAAAGGTTATGGAGCTCTATAAAGTCGTTAAACACGAATCAGGGAATGGCTTAGCTGAATCACATGAAGACAACGGGCTTTTTGAGTTTGAGGCTGAATTAGCAAATTCTAAACAGTTGGTGGATGTGTTAAGTCAGTACTTTCAGTTTAGTAGGGAGTTCTTGAGTGTTGTGCATCACCAACTTCCGCAGGTGATTAAATTACAATTTCTTTCATTTCTGTACTCCATATTTTCAAAATACAACAGACAAAGGCATGTGCTCTCTCTCTCTTTCTACCTGTGTGCCCACATTGAATGTGATCCATTTTTTAATGTTGTATCTTTGTTTTCAGAATACAAATGTCATGTTGGGGTTGAGTGTGGCTTTTCTTTTGTGCTCTGGAAGAGAGAGTTGCTTTCATTTTGTTAGTGGTGGGGGAATGGAGCAGCTTGTACATGCTTTTTGTTGTGACAAGCAGAATTCAACTGCCACTACATTACTACTACTTGGAGTTGTTGAGAAGGCTACTCAGCATTCTTTTGGGTGTGAAGGATTTTTAGGTTGGTGGCCACGTGAAGATGAAAACATCCCATCCGGTGTCAGTGATGGTTATAGTAGATTGTTAAATCTGTTATTGCAAAAACAGCGTCATGATATTGCTTCTTGTGCAACTTACGTCCTTCATCGGTTAAGATTTTATGAGGTTGCTTCAAGATTCGAGGTATACTTTCACTTTGGTGACACTGTTTGTGGTTTTACTTGTGTTTGTGCGACCTATATTTTAAGTGGTTTCTTATGGTAATTCTATTCTTTGCAGTGCGCAGCTTTATCGGTTTTGGGTGGTCTATCTACTGTTGGTAGAGTCACAAGTGGAACTCTGGACATGCTTATCTGTGCAAAGTCACAACTTAAAAAGCTGTTGGTCAGTTCAGTTATCATTTTGTTGCTTTTGTTTTCAGCTATGTGAATCCTTTGGATATATTTTTTCCACTTTAGATGTCACTGAAACTTGCATTGCAATTTTTTTATTCATACTTAATAATTACTTATTGACAAGTATTTATGCAGAAATTGATAAATTCACGTGGTCCAATTGAAGATCCTTCTCCAGTTGCCCAAGCAACCAAATCCTTGATTCTTGGTCAGATTGAAGGTTTGTTGTCAATCAAAGCATCCAATAACTTGATTGCTTCTTCAAATTGTTGTTTCTCAAATTCGGATATCGACATGCATTTGCTGGCTCTTCTCAAGGTAAATTTCCCTGTTTGCTCTTTCAGCTTCTTCCTAAAAAACTGAGCTATGGTTAATTTATATGGTTTATTTGTATAGTCTCTATGATGTATGGCCTATTACTGCTCCATATTTCACTATTATTCTAAATTACATACCTTTTTGTCAGTAATTTTAAAAGGGTGAAAGTCTAGGCTTGGGACTAACTTTGTTAGAATTGAAAACTAAACTTCCCAGAACATTGGCAGACCAAAATAGAGAGGTAGAAGTAGCATGTAGCAAGGAAACTAAGTATGTGATAGTAGGGATGCGGTGGAGAAATATAGTTTTGGATAGATCTGACTGACAGAGGATGGTCCATGTTAAAAAACCTGACTCCCCAAAGACTTGGTTGTTTATGTATTATATGTTAATGAACATAGGGGTAGAGTTAATATTTTATTAGCTCAACTCTATATCCAAATTGTTGCATCACCGTAATAATCACTTGGAAAGAGACTAAGAAATACCTTGCAGTACTTGGATCTAACGGAAGACTTGGCACAAAACCGAGCTCAGTGGCGTTCTAGGATTCATACAGCCGACCCCACATAGTGGGTTAAGACTTTGTTGTTGTTATTCAACTGCATGATCAAATTAAATCACTAAAATACCCTCAAGTTCGTTATCCAGAATCAACACAAATTAAACTCTCTAATCTGTTCATCCCTTAATCAGGTGAAGTTTTGTCCATAAAATTGTTTTTTTCCAACTTTCCTATCATTTTCCCATGTGTTCACACTCTCTTTATTCTGCATCACAGTTTAAATTTAGGTAGTTGTTCTTGTTTACTTTATGTATTGCAATTTATGTTGCAATTTGCAACTGATATTTTAACTTTTTCTTTGTTGCTCAATGTTCAAACAATATAACCATATTAGTTTTTGACTAAGCAATGTTTAAAATACCTTGGTAACAGGAGAGGGGATTTCTACCTCTATCAGTTGCAATATTGTCGTCATCCATATTGCGTTCAGAAGTCGGATGTGTGAGGGACATATTTGTGGATGTTGTGTCATCAATTGAGGCCATAATTCTCTCCCTTCTTTTTTGTCGCTCAGGTCTCTCTAATGCTCTCCTATTATCAACCTTCTTATATCTGTCAAATCCAGATCATGTTAATGACAATTATGACATGTTTTCTTACTCAGGCTTAATTTTTCTTCTGCACCACCCTGAACTTTCTGCAACAATAATAGGTGCACTAAGGGGTGCTGATGATGTGAATAAGGATGCGTGTCTTCCTCTTCGATATGCATTTATTTCATTATCCAAAGGATTCTTTTGTGCTCCACAGGATGTTGGAATGATTGTTGGGGTCCATTTGAGGGTGGTTAGACTTTTGGCCCCTGTTGATTTTAAAATCTCTGTTACAGACTTTCAGCTAAGAGCCTAAGATAGAAACTTTCTAATGCTTTGGTGCAGGTTAATGCTGTAGACCGTTTGCTTACTGCAGCACCTAACTCTGAAGAATTTTTATGGGTGTTGTGGGAACTGTGTGGTCTTGCAAGGTGGAACGAAATTCATCTTGTTGATTTTCAGTTGTTAATACATGGTCTTTAACCACTTTTCTGTTTTGATTTGCAGGTCTGACTGTGGACGTCAAGCATTATTGGCTCTGGGGTATTTTCCGGAGGTACTGATGAATTTGCTTTCTGAAACCATATAGTAATAATTATTGCACAAGTCTTCTTCCAACCAATTTAAACTAGCTTGATTTTAAAATACAACTTTTTTCATCTATATGGAACTTATCTTGGCTTTTGGAAATCATTCTTATATTAATGATTTACTAAATGGTAACTAATTTGCTAAGTTCTTATATTGAGTTCTAAATTTTTCATATTTCACATTATATTTTTGAAGTTTTGTTTTGTTTGATGGGTACAAACAGTTTGAACTTAGGCCTCATGTACAGGCCAAAGAGGGTTTACCAACTAACCTTAAGCAGTATTATGCAATTTTATTTTGGTATATAATTATTGTCACAAATGTAGATTTGTATGGTAGTTTTACAAGTTCCAAAATCTAACAATGTAGTATCTGTGGTATCTGAACAATAGTTCTGTATGTTGTTCTTGGTATTCCTATTGTTAGATTATTCTTTATAGATACATACTTCAGTTATTGACAAATGAGTGAATATCCATTTTGTAGGCTGTTAAAATTTTGATTGAAGCTTTACATTCTGCCAAGGAAACAGAGCCGCTTGCTAAAAATAATGGTTGTGCACTTGCCTTCATCTAAATCTGAAAGTTTGACAATTATGTGCTTTTTTAGTTATGTATTTAGTATTCACTCAGTTGATGTTCTGGATATTCAGGAGCCTCGCCGTTAAATATTGCCATATTTCACTCAGCTGCTGAGATTTTTGAAGTGATTGTTTCTGATTCCACTGCATCTTCTCTTGGATCTTGGATTGGACATGTTATGGAGCTCCATAGGGCTTTACATTCCTCTTCTCCTGGGTCAAATAGGAAAGATGCCCCCACACGGCTGTTGGAATGGATAGATGCTGGTGTAGTATATCATAAAAATGGGGCAACAAGTCTTATACGGTATGCTGCTATGTTGGCTTCTGGAGGAGATGCTCACTTGACTTCAAACATACCGCTGGGGGCAGATTTGGCAGATGTAGAGAATGCAATTGGAGATACATCTAGTGGTTCTGATGTGAATGTTATGGAAAATCTTGGAAAGTTTATATCTGACAAGACTTTTGATGGTGTTAATCTTCGTGACTCTTCTGTAGTACAGTTGACAACAGCATTTCGCATTTTAGCGTTCATTTCAGAGAACTCAGTATGTGATTTTCTACTTTTTTATTTACCGTTATAGTGAATTTTTTACGTTGCTCATGTTTATTTTGTTGATGTAGACTGTTGCTGCTACTTTGTATGATGAAGGTGTTATACCAATAATCTATGCAGTTCTGGTCAATTGTAGGTCTATGCTTGAGAGGTCCTCAAACAGTTATGGTATGTTGATTGGAAATAGTTGATTTGCATATATATTGTATAACCATTATAAGTGTTTCTTTGAAAAGTTTGCTACCAAACTTGTCCCATCAAAATCCAAATATTTCTACACTGTAAACTTAGGGGGAAGAGGTGATTTCAACATCACCTCAACTTTTGAGTGTCAAGAGTTCTCTGTACATTTATATGTCCTTGCTCTCTGTTCATTACGTTCTTTGCTGTCTGCAATTTGGCTTCCCCAACTTTTCTTCCTCTTGCTTATAAGTTTGTTGCAGTTACAGATTCCTCTCATTTCTTTTAGAACCTTCTCCTCAAATTAGACACTTCTTATTGTACAATATTCTGATATTTTAATAGGTCCATTTTGTTTGACTTGTGGAAATTTTGCTCTTATTTTGTCTTGAACAGACTACCTTGTTGATGAGGAGTGCAATACTACATCAGATTTATTGTCGGAACGTAATCATGAGCAGAGTTTAGTTGATCTTCTTATTCCTACAATTGTGTTGTTGATCAATTTGTTGCAGAAATTGCAGGTTTGCTACATTTTGTTCCTAGCTTCTATATGATTGATTTATGTATATGGGAAGTTTTGTTTGATTGAGAGAAGCAGCATTTCACATTGGAGCAAAGTTGTCTGTAAACGGTTACTATCCAATCTGGATGCTCACATCATTCATGTTAGAGATTCTAAAATGTTGGTAATCTCATTGGATAAAACAACCTTTTATCTAGGGCATAGGATAGATGTGTTGACATTAGCAGCTATGGTTTTGGTCATATTATATCATAGGATTGATTGGCTTTAAATCTAACTAAGTTTTGAGAAAATCATGACTAACAAACTGCCAGATGCTGAAATGTTGGTAATCTCACTAGATAAAAAAACCTTTTTATGTAGGGCATAGGATAGATGTGTTGACATTAGAAGCTATGGTTTTGGTCATGTTATGTCATTGGATTGATTGGCTATGAATCTATCTAAATGGAATTTTCCCTTCATACTACCCATGACTTGTAGAAAAGAGGGAAATCTTTTCCTTCTATGCAGGGCAGAGAATAGTTGTGTTTGGTTTTATCCATGAATATATCTCATTTTTGAGAAAGGATGCTTTCACTACCTCACGCTATAAACAAACTGTTAAATGGAAATTTCATTACATCCTACTGATTTGTAAATAGGAAATGCTTGATTGTTCCATCCTTCTGTTTTTAGATCTGGGAATTGCATGAACTTGCTGCTGCATTTTAATTTTCAGTTCATTTGGGACTTGCACACTGTTTGTATTTGTAAGATGTATGCTCTCACCGGTTGTAAGTTAAAATGTGGTCTTTTGACCGCTATCTGTAGGAAGTACAAGAGCAGCACAGAAATACCAAGTTATTGAATGCCCTTCTACGATTGCATAGAGAAGTAAGGTAACTGTGTCGTCCTCATTTTCCTCTTCCCTAGACGTGTTAGTTGTATTCATACATAATGAATTTATTCAATTGCAGTCCAAAATTAGCCGCATGTGCAGCAGACTTATCCTCTCCATATCCTGTTTCTGCACTTGGTTTTGGAGCTATCTGTCATCTTCTGGTGTCGGCACTTGCTTGTTGGCCGGTCTATGGTTGGACTCCTGGCGTTTTTCACTCCCTCCTTGCTAATGTTCAAGTTCCTTCTTTGCTGGCCTTGGGTCCAAAGGAAACATGTAGTTTGCTTTGTCTTCTGGTATGCATTTCTTCTCTTGTTCCTTTCTTTTGTTTTTGGGAATATAATGTAGAACAGTCATTGTAAGTGATTTAGTGAAAGATTAAAGAGACGTTTCATAAGGAGCTTCACTTAGAGCTGTCTGAGACTTTCCTAGTAGCAGGATCATTAAAAACAGCAGTGGTTTAGCATGCCTAGTCCATTTTAGTTATTCATAGTGAACTTAACAACCCTCGTGTATCTGTAACTAGTGGTGCTTACTCCATTCCCGGTTTCTGTTTATTGTGCGCTTGCTGTACCAAAGAGAGTGAATACATACAGCATCATGTTATACTGATTATTCACTTTGTAAATTTCGGAGTGATTCTTTTCTTGGCCGGTAACTTGGACTGTATTCAATGCTTTTGGTTTAAACTGCTTGTCTAAATTGTTATTTTGATATAATCAACGATCATTGACCACGTCTAGTTTCTTTTCTGATACTTTGTTTATTGAGTTGGTAAATGTGGCATACTTTGCCTAAACCATCAGTTATGTTATAATTTCCACCTTTGTGGGCTGCTAAACAATGTATGACACATGTTTTAACATGTTTTCTCTTGTGTTTTCTTCCTTTCTGGGAATGCAAGAATGATTTATTTCCTGATGAAGGGGTCTGGCTCTGGAAAAATGGGATGCCCTTGTTGAGTGCCCTTAGAAAGTTGTCTGTTGGGACTGTTTTGGGTCCTCAGAAGGAGAGACAGGTCAATTGGTATTTGCATCATGTGCACCTGGAGAAGATGCTCAGCCAATTGACGCCACATCTTGACAAAGTTGCCCAGATTATTCAACATTATGCTATCTCCGTATGTGATTTCTTTCAGTGAAGTTACCTGTTATTTTACTTTTTGTTTTCTTTCTCGTACCTCTGAGAGAAAAGAGTAGGCAGTGGACCCACTATTAATGAATACTCGCAGCTTTTGTCATCTTGCACGACTAATGAGATCACTTTAAACAGGCACTGGTGGTCATTCAAGACATGCTTCGAGTCTTTATTATTCGTATTGCTTGCCTAAGAGCTCAAAGTTTTCCCATACTTTTACGACCCATATTCTCATGGATTCGTGATCATGCGTATGATACATCTTCGCCATCAGATACAGATGCTTATAAGGCAAGTTTCTTGCCACTGTTAAAAATTAATAGTTTGTGTATTTTTGTATATTTAAGTATCCTCTTCTCTTTCCAGGTTTATAGATATATTGATTTCATTGCTAGCTTATTGGAGCATCCACGTGCCAAGGTTTGCATTTTAATTTCTGATTTATTTTGTTCCCTTCCTTTTGACTATCAAAGAAGCATTGGATTTTTAATTTCGGTTTTCCTTTTGCAGTCACTATTATTGAAGGAGGGTGCATTTAAGTTGCTAATCAGAGTGTTGGATAGTTGTTTAGTTGCCACTGAGACAGAAGGAATAGAGAATCTTGATGGTAGAAGTTCAGCTACATTTGGATTCGGTTTGCTCAATTGGTGCCTCCCTGTATTCAAGTCCTTCTCATTGATTTTCATTCCTCAAGCATCTCCACACCATGCTGGGGGAAATGATTTGTAAGTAGATAATATACATATACATATATATGTTAATGTTATTTCTTTTCTTTTTAATTGGATGATACAATTTGAATTTGTGTATGCTAAACTACTTCTGGTTTAATAGGCACGAATTTGAAAAGTTGAGTACTGAAGATTGCAAAATCTTTTTAAAGTATTTCCTCAGGTTTTGTCAGGTAACTCTTTCCTTCCTCTGTACCTGAAGTTGGACTAGTGTATGTTGGTCAATGGGATATTTTTCCAGTAGCTAGTTTTTGTTGTTTACTGTCTCGCTGCCCAATGGATCTGAAAGAGTAAATAAGAATTGCGCTTGAACACAAAATAAGCAAAACTTGGTATTCTGAAGACATTTGGGAAAATTGAGTATTAAAGATGATAATGATAATAATTTTCTGGGACTTCCTTCTAATGATTTTGAGCTGTTATGGAATTATTAATATGACAAGCGACTATATCAACTTCACATTGTAAAATGTTGACTCAGATTACTAATATCTAGATGAGGAAAGAATTCTTTAGTTATATATATTTTTTTGCAAGAAAGTAATTGGGGAGAGATTGAGAAGTATAAAGCACCATGGACGGTCCATCAGAATCAGACAACTAAGATATAACCATACTATTCAAAAACTGTACCAAATGGAAGAAACCAGTAAAAGATTTGGCTCTTCTTATTTGATTTGTTGAGAGTATCCTTCCTTTCCAGGTTCTACCAGTTGGAAAAGAATTACTTGCCTGTCTTACTGCTTTTAAAGAACTGGGTGCTTGCAGTGAAGGTCAAAAAGCTTTAGCAGCCACTTTATATCCTGCCCTCTCTGTTGAGGACCATGAATGGAGAAAGAGTCCCCCATTGTTAAGTTGCTGTAAAAACTTGTTAAGATCAGTTTACTCTAAAGATGGGTTGTCAAGTTATGGAATTGAGGCCGTCAATGCATTGTCTGTGGGATCTTTCCGCTTCTGCCTTGATGGGGAAAGGTGACTACTCTTACCTTATCGGCTATTTTACCAAATCATAATTTTAGGGTAGACTTGTTAATTGTTGTATGTTTTGAGTTGTTTAACATTGTCAATTTGTTTGCCTAAAAACCATCTAGGTTTCATGGCATTGTGTCCTTGAACTATGTTCTTTTTTTCCTTCTACTTCTTTCATTTAGTTGTTTCACATACTTGGCAAACTTCAGAGCTATAAAAGATGACTGTCCCTTAAAGTTAAAGTGTTTTTTTGTTTGTTTTTTTTTTCATATGTAGGGAGTTTGTTGCTCACTGAGGCTAAGATGGTGCCATATAATTAATTTTGCCATATAATTAATTTTTCCAATGGGCCTTTTGTAATGCGACGCACATTGGCTAGAATTAGAAGTACTGGGATATCCTCAAACAGATTTTGAAATGCTTGCAAGTCAATTTTGAGTATAGTGATTTTGGCATTAGTTGCGAAATATGTATACTTTAGGATTCATTAAAATGTTATTTCCTAAGTAAACTTTAGCTTTTTTAGAACCATTATATTAGTATTCTATTTCCTGATCACCTGAAGTAACTTTGCATTACAATTGTATGACCTTACTTGAACAGGGTTTGTGCTACAGGTTGTACCTTTCTGTCCTTGAGTTCTGAAGTAATTTGGGGCGTCTCTATGCACATGTGTTATAATATATATATTGGCTTTGGTTTCTTCTGTTCAGTATCTGCATTCTTTTAAGCTTTGGAATGGAATTTGTAATATCCATGTCACTGGTTAGACTTATTGCTTGGTTCTTTGTTAGATTGAATCCAGACATGGTTGTTGCGGTGAGACTCCTGTTCGGAGTGTCTGATGATGATATAGCTGAAGCAGATGGTGTGCCTGATGAAAACTTGAGCTATATTCATGAATTGACCTCTCAATTGAAGACCATGGAGGCTGATCATATTGCCGGCTCTGATACTCAAACCCTTCTGTATCAGGTATAACTGGTTTTGATTTCTTCTTTCATGGGATTCTTTGTAATCTCCAAAATTGTTTGCATAATATTAATATCTGACATCATCTTCATCAATGCACAGGTTTTAGAATCTGCGAAATCATTAACATTGCTATTGCAAAAACCTAGTTCGTCATTAAAGGTGGATGATGTCTTTTCTGTTGATTCTGTACCTCTGTCACCAAATATTCTAGTTTCTTTAAATACCCATATAATGCCAGATGGTGGTGCTGAAATGGATTGTGATTATCTTTACCAAGGATCACTTGGAGACAAGTTTCACTGGGAGTGTCCTGATAAATCATCAGAATCAAATCTTAAAAGGAAACAGCTGCCATCACTTGATGGCCCAAATAGGCGTGCGAGAGGAGAAAACTCCCCAGCTGAAGCTGCAAATCAAAATGTGTTTTCACGAGGACTGGGTTCAACTACTGCATCATCGGGTCCTACTCGTAGGGATACCTTTCGGCAGCGCAAACCAAATACCAGCAGGCCTCCTTCCATGCATGTTGATGACTATGTTGCAAGAGAAAGAAATGATGGTGTTTCTACTTCTAATGTAATAGCAGTCCAGCGGGTGGGATCTACTGGTGGGCGACCTCCGTCAATTCATGTAGATGAATTTATGGCCAGGCAAAGGGAACGCCAGAATCTAGCGTCGCCGGTTGTTGCAGATGCGGCTGTACCGGTGAAGAGTTCAACTCCTGTGAATGACACAGCTACAGAGAAGTTCAACAAGCCTAAACAATTGAAAGCAGATCTTGATGATGATCTTCAGGGCATTGACATAGTATTTGACGGTGAGGAGTCTGAACCTGATGACAAACTGCCCTTTCCTCAGCCGGATGATCACCTGCAACAGCCTGCTCCTGTCATTGTTGAGCAGAATTCTCCCCACTCTATTGTTGAAGAGACAGAGAGTGACTTGGCGACTCCAGTAGCATCTAACATGGATGAGAACACACAAAGCGAATTTTCTTCTAGGATGTCAGTATCACGTCCTGAAATTCCATTGACTCGTGAACCCAGTGTTTCTTCAGATAAAAAGTACTTTGAGCATTCTGACGACTCGAAGACTGCTATACTACACAAGGCTTCTAGTGGTTTTGACTCTGCAACAACAGCAAATAGTCCTAGATTCCCTGTTTTTGCTTATAATAACTCTGCAGCATCTTCCATACAGATACCAGTTGATTCTAGGATGACTCCACAAAATTTCTTTCCAAAGAATAGTCCGCAACATGCTGGCAATGTGCCTCCAGGATTTTATGACCAGAGATTTCTTCCAAATCAACCTCCTTTACCTCCCATGCCACCTCCCTCAACAGCTGTGATATCGCAGACTTCTGATTCTGTTCCAAGTCAATCATCCCCTTTTATGAACTCTATGACTGATGTACAGCAGTCACTTCCGACACCCTTTCAGGTAAGTTCTGTAGACATTTTTCTTCACCTGTCTCGTGTAGCTGTCTCTTGCTGGTTTATATGCATTTATGTAACCTCTTTGCTGTGCTTCATTGCAGATTCGCTCAGATTATCTTTCTCCCTTCAATAATGGTTCCACATCTTCAAGAAATTTCATCTCTTCTCCTAGTGGGGCTGTCAGACCACCTCCACCACTTCCTCCTACACCACCTCCTTTTTCCTCTAGTCCATATAACTTAACGCCCAATAGAACTATTACACAGTCTTCAGTATATAATCAGACAAGTGTGGGAACAACTGAACTTCTTCATAGCTCTACTACACCTTCAGGGGCCAGAGTAAATACCTACTCGCCATCTCCGCACATGGTTTTCCGACCTGGTTCTAATTCTATGAGTCCTTATGGAAGCATCCCAACTCAGCTGCAAGGCGACAATGCAACTGTTTTGCAGAATCTCTCTATCGCTCAGTCTTCCATTCAGGCAATTCATTCCCTTGCTCAGTTGCAGCCGCTGCAGCCACCACAGGTTCCACGCCCTCCACAACCACCTCAGCATCTTAGGCCACCTATGCAAGCTTCACAACAGTTGGAGCAAGGTGTATCTATGCAGAACCAAGTTCAAATGCATTCACTACAGATTCTGCAACAGCCACATGTTTCACCTATGCATGCTTACTATCAATCCCAACAGCATGTACAGCAGCAACAGCAAGTTGACCATTCTCAACAGCAGGCAATGCATCAATCAGGGGATGGTACATCCCAGCAACAAGATCCAGCAATGTCGTTACATGAATACTTCAAGTCTCCAGAAGCTATTCAGGTATTTGTTACGTAGGATACTTGCAGAGCGAAAAAACCTTTTCATGAGTTCTGGATTTCCCTTCAATTTTGGAGACCATTTGGTGCCGTCTTAGGGGAAAAAATGCATCTGTGAAGAACTTCAGTTTTAGAGCTTTCTTCAAATAGACTTTTTAAAATGAAAACAAAAAACAAAAAAACTTTTGTGAAAGATGTTTCTGGAGATGCTCTTTCATATGGACCCTTGCACTTTCTGCCTAAAGCTTTTAGATGTGTTTGACCGATTTGACCTTTGCTCTCTTGTAATTATTTGTTTTCCTTCTATGACAGTCTTTATTGAGTGACCGAGATAAACTTTGTCAGCTTTTGGAGCAGCATCCAAAGTTAATGCAGATGCTTGAGGTATTTTCTTTTGTCTTGGGCTCCTATATCAGCCTGCTAGTTCGTGTTACCTCTTATTAATGGTGTTGCTTTTCTTAATCTTGAATGATGGGGAATACATAATGAACACCAAATGTGTAGGGTTTTAGATATAAATGAGGCTAAAACAGTTAAAAAAAAAAAAAAAAAAAAAGAACGCATGTGAAATGACTATAAATGGTTTTGAATGAACCACAAGGAATCTTTGTTATCAAGTGTTTTTAAAGTTCTATTCTTTTAATTTCAGTTTTGGTTAGTATGGACCGTAATAATCTGATAATATACAACAAAGTGCCCAGGCTTGAATTCTCTCCTCCCATATAGGTCCTTAGTTGACAATTGACGTGCGTATTACTTGATGGCTTAAAGCTTCTTTCCACTGGATTTGTTTGGAAATTTCTTTTTATGGCTTAAACATGACGTCTTGTCTTTGTTTGCCCTGAACATGTCTTTCTAAATTTTAATAACCGAGTTGAGTCTCTTCCTCGTATGGCTTTTGGTTTACTTTATTTGTTCTCTCCTTGTATGTTTCTGCCTGGAGAGGGGCATATTTCTTGTTTGTCCTCGTTGCAAGGTGACCTTGGATGCTATGCCGTTCTAACGTTCTAGATTTGTTTGGTTCTTGTGAATTAACAGGAGAAGTTGGGCCAGATATAACGGAAGGACCAAGAATCGGACGAGTTTCTCAGGCTTCCTTTTAGGATATACTCGGAGCTATCAAGTGATGATCGAAGTCTTGCAACCCCAAAGCATCTAGGAGGTTAACCTTTGATCAATCATTTATTTTTTTGGTCACCTGAAATTTTGTATCGCTAATGTACTATAAAACTGTACATTATATTTTTCCCACCTTGATAATGTAATTCAATCCTATAAGGAAAGGTGTCATATTAGTGTAATTCCTGCCTGGTTTAATTAGCTGCAATTCAAACGCGTTTAATCGGTAGCTCGAATGTGCATTTATGACCTCATCAAAACTTTTCACAAGGTTTTGTGCTCGAATTTTGTATACTCGGGTTGAGTTCTTCCAAGGTTGGCCAATTTGTTGGGTATTCAATTATACCTATTGCGTGTGACACACCCCGATCCGAAATGCCTACTTGGACTTCGAATCGAGCTGTGTTGGCCGATACTTGGAAGGTGACGAAATCATAAAGTGTAGTGCAGTGAAAAAATGAGGATAAATTTAAACCTAAAAATGCTTAAATATAAGAGTGCGCTGTGAGCGGGAATGAACTCATTTCACATGTGATGTCAGAACATAAGTAAAGTAGAGTAGGGTGGATTGAGAATCATACTATCGAAGGTAATCTTTAATACAAAGATTTGCCACGAATCATTGTTGATAAGAACGCTCAGCTATTAAAACCTGGAGGGGTGAAAAATAAGGGTGAGTGGGCCTGAAAATAAAGTTTTATAAAAACCTTTATGAAAACATTATAACCCTTCATTGTAAAACAAGTATAGTTTTCAAAATATAGTTACTACGTATGGTATAAAAAAATATTTACCGTAACATGCAAAGTCTCAAGAATTCATTACGGCACAATATCTTGTAACTAAGGGTAGGAGATCCAAAATCACAAAATCTCAACAATAATATAAGTAAAATCAGGTGCTCAACAATCTATGCTAGCACACAAGTCGAAGTCACCTAATGCGACCTGTACGACTGAACTGATGCTAATCAATCTATGCTAGCACACGAGTCGAAGTTGCCTAATGCAACCTGTACGACATGATTGGGTGTAATAATAATATACGCTCTAGTGCTATAATCACGTGAAGACTGGCACTATTCGCGGTCACCTACGAGTCGGAGTTGCCTAATGCAACCTGTACGACAAGACTAACACCTACTTGGATCCAAGGCGAGCGTGCGGTGCGGATGTGAACATACATGTGAAAGATTGGCCTTGGCCCTGGGCGAGCACTAACACCAGGTGCAGGATATAATCATGCCACATCAATTCAACAATTCTAGTTATTATAATACTATTCATGACCATAAATATAATTAAGGCATCCCCTTAATAATAAGTTTACCCATGCATCCCGGAGGATTATTTCGTCATTTCCCAACAATGAGGCATTTCTTATAACGTTAATATAATCATGGCAATCACAGAGAGAATTTATTTATAAATGTATATATGGAAACTAACCAATATATATATATATATATAAAGTAAAAAGACCCACTCACCTGAAGTTCGCGCTACAACTCTCTAGCACGAATATTGAGGCGTCACAAACGATTGTCGCCTAGAACAAATATCAAATCACGTTTCAGAATTCTTATCGATAGAACACGTAACTTACATAAAACACATCTCTAAGGATGTTCTAGAATGATTTGAAACCCATTGACCAAAAGTTAACCATCGGTCAAAGGTCGACAGTAGGGTCCACAGTCCTACGTAACTCAATCTGAAAGATTCGCACCTCGAATTTCCGATCCGTAACTTCCCAAGAGTTTCAATAAGCTTCTAAAACAACATCATTAAGTTTCGGAATGATCCAACGGTCGGATCTCGACCAATCGTTAAAATTAAGTGGTGGCCGACGTTTTATTTTACGAACTTATAAATCCAATTCGGGAAGATCTGTATGTCGGATTCCCGATCTGTAAGTTCCTAATGTCCTCAAATATTACGTACTATAACGTATTAAAGTTTAGTGACGATCCAACGATCGGATCGTCGATTCATTTAATGTCCAAGTGACGGTCTCTATCAAAACTATAGTCTTACAATGAGATTTCGTCAATCGAACGTCACATATGGAATTAGGGTATCCAAATTAGTCTAGGAAGGGCAGGTAGGGTCGCAGCCCACGCACCGCCTAGGCTCATCAGAAAATTCAACTATTTCAAAAAATTCTCAAATTTTACAGGAATGAAGATCTCAACGAGTAGATCAAGTTTTATACATGTGGCCAAGTCCAATTCGGCCGAGAAACGTCAAAATTTTCCCATGAACGGTCGGAACCCTAGTTTTGGGTGTGCTTTGATTCGATTTCCATGTGAGCTTTGACTCTTCTACCACGGCTTGGGCTTTGTTCCAGACCTCAAGAGAAGTGTTTTGGTGGTGGAGATTGACGTGATTGCCTTCAGAAATGGCCGATCGCTGGCATTAGACCTGACATTCATGTTGTGTTTTCATTGTTCATGTCATTTTCGTGTCATACTCGATATCTTAACGGGTCGTGTCGTGTAACACCCGTTAAAATAAACGGGTAAAATAACCCGACCTGAAATTGATCCGATAATATTAACATGTAATATGACCAGACCTATTACCTGTTAAGGAAAATATATTTTAAACCAATAAATAATCAAATGAAAAACATAATACTAAATAAGTATATACATACCATATTGTCACATCCAAAACATAAAAACACATTTTTCTTTAAAGTATATTTTCACTTACCTAAATTGATTGCTCTAGCCTTTTTCTTTGCAAGACTCGTATTTGTATTGTCTATACTTTCGCTTCCAAAATCTCGTTCTGTTCCCATTATAATCTCCATGGACTCCTCATCACTAAGGTTTACTGAATCTGAATCTCTAGCATCCATTGCTTCTGAAACAAAATGGGTATAAATTAATTAATAGCTTTTTAAACAGGTAGGATTCTAGGAACATCCGAACTCAATCCAATTTATAGAAGCATGAACGAACAATAACACACACCAATAATGGATATTACTAAGCAATGAAGTGACTAATTAAACATGCCTAGTATAGACATTATTTTAGTACAACTTACAATTCAAATAACAACACTGATATAAGACAATGGTAATTTAAAAGAAATTGGCTGAAGAGTTGAGTAAGGTAGATCCACCCATAACCCAACCTCCAGGAAAAGTTAAGTGTTCAATTTCATGATGCATAGATCCACCCATCACTCTCTAATATATATAAACTAATAATTGTATCAAAGAATCGTCACCAACGACGTAAATTTGTTACAATGGTTTAAAATAGAAATGTCATACTCAAAACACTTAATAGTTATATAAAAGCTTTGACATTACTATACATATATGCAATATGAGTAATCAGTACTAAGTACTCTAACATATGCTTCGTTCCACACACACACACACACACACACACACATATATATATATATATATATGTATGTATATCATGTCAGTGGAGAGTATAAGCATGCTAAAAGTATAAACACTGATTACCAACATGCTTCTTTAACAATACACATATATCCATACATATATATGCAGTAGAAAAGGTACTTAATAAGCATATCAGTCTTTTGCATTCGACCAACAACTTCTACATATAATAGATCAAAGCAAGTATCTGCATAAAAATGGCCCTGACTAATATATAATGGACAAATCGACTCCACTTGATCAATCCATATCATACAAAACATGCGTTTCAGCTTTTATACCAAACTAGGGTTTAGGTCTCTGCATGTAAAACTAGTTATTGTATCAAATAAGTATTTGCATAGAAAAGCTTGCAGAGACATTTGCATATAAAACTAGGTTTCCCTAACAGCATTCATAGAAATAACCATGGAAACAAGTTCTGGGAATAATGACCAGAGCCTTAAAAGCTGCAGGTCAATAGGATTTGGAATCATAAACCCACATGTTCTTCAGTAACCCCGATCTCCCTTTTCGTATCCTCTCTAATCGAACTCTCTCTAGACCTTTTTCTTTCTCTCCAATTCGACAGGATATATAAATATGCATCCCCATCCTAGGCTTCCCAAAATCCATATCCTCATCCTTTTTTAACCTCTAAATTCCCTTCCACAATGAATCTAAATCAACACCATCTTGCAATTCTAAGTACAGTAAAACTTTGTTCTTGCGGAGATCGATTAAAGCAGTAACATAACTTAAAATGAAAAAACAATAACTGAACTTATTTAGGAAATAGCCAAAATCTTACATATAAATAGCCAAATTAAGATGCAAAATCGAACCTGGAGTGGAATTTGGAGAATAGAGATGCAGAGATGCAGAGATGTAGAGACGACCAGAGATGACAAGGATGATTCCGTCCACTGCACGAGGGAGGAGAAAAGAGAGACTGAGAAAGGCTACCGGAAGAACTAAACATACGACGGGAGAGAAGGGCCAGGAAAAAACAGACGGCGGGATCATGAGAGAGGGTTACAGGAGTGGGAGAGAGAAAGGGATTAGGGCTTTTGTTTTGATCAAATGGTAAAATTGAAAAATATTGGAATAGAGAAGGGGTTTTTTCGTCCAAAAAAGTTCTAATAATGTAAGTGAAATAGAATCCAACGGTACATATTTACTTTCATTTATCTTACAGCTGTTATTTAAGTAAAGTCTTTAATAGTTTTTTAATTAATGTAGAAGTGTAAAAAAATATAGAAAAAAATATATAAACGCTTGTAATGATAAGCTTTACAACTTTCATGAAGAGCTTAACTTTGAAATTCACCACTATAATCATATAAATCATAGATCAAAATTTAACCGTTGATTGTTGTTTACATTTACGCTTCATTGTTCTCATCAAATTTTGTCTTTTTAGATTTTGTTTTTTAAATACATGATCTATTAGAGGATGCATGAAGATAAATAGTTTGGATCGTTAATAGTATATTAAGAGTTTTACGGTTAGTGAAAATATTGATATCGAAATGTGATATCAAAAGTCTGAATTGTTCATCTTCTTACATCCACTAGATGATCATGTTTTCAAAAAAAAGAAAATTTAAAAAATGATCAGTAAGAAGAATAAAGTGTAAATGACAATCGACGGTTAAATATAAATTTAAGGTTTATGGATTATAGTGTTGGATTTCGAAGCTGACCCCTTCATGAAAGTTGTAAAGCTTGTTACTATGAGTGGTTGAATATTTTTTTTACATTTTTTTACACTTCTACAATAATTATTATTAATTTTATTAATTTTTCCCTCAAATAAAAAACATTATTCATGAGGGTTTGGAGGATTTTAAAAATCTAAACGATAATGTAAGTGTAACAATTATCTACTCGTGGAGGAATAATGATGAATCACGAGTGTTTATATATTTTTTCACATTTTTCATACTTGTATGTATGTCTTCTTAGTTCTTGCCTATACAAATACTATACTAGTTTATTTTAATTTTGGACAACAACATATTAAGTACAATTTAACCTAGTAATGATAATAAGGAACTCTCATAATAAAAATAAATAATGACTAAAACGTTTTTTTTAACTTATATAGAATAATAATACAAAACTATATATTTAATATAGAATATATTGTATATATTAATATGGCTATTGTATTTTATAATAAATCTTTTAGTAATTAAACTTTAAAATTATCAAAATATTTTTTTTTCTTAACGGGTCAAAACAGGTTACCCACGTGTATACCCATTAAGAACCTGTTATTAACGGGTCACCCGATAATAACCTGATTAGTTATCGTGTTGACCCGAAACCCGTTATTTTCGTGTTATGTCAAAAACTGCCGGGTCTAGTCGGCGTGTCCCATCCCACCCACCGATGCAATTCTTCGTGATTCCGAGCCTAATTTCTTCAGATTTGGGGTGGAAATGATAAGGAGAGGGTCGCAGGGTACTTCCCAGATGGTGGTTTAGCTTAAATGAATTTGGCCTGCGGAACCCACGGATTCCATTTATTTCAACTGGGTTGGGTCACAAAACGGGTTAAGGAGGTGACCTAGTTTCTTCCCCCTCATTCTCTCTTCCCTCCTTTCCCTCCTTTCCCTCCTTTCCCTCCTTTCTTTTTTCTCCTATAGGTTCCTTCCTTCCTCTCTCCGCTCCCATTCGGCCAACCTCTCTCTCTCTCCCCCACCCGGTTAGGTAGCTCTGCCCCTTCCTCCTTTTTTTCTTTTCTTTTTCCCACAACCTCTCTACTAATATTAAACTAATAATATAATAACAAATAATTTTAAAATAATAATATAATAATTATGAGAAATATATAAAATAATAGATAGTAATCTTTACAAAAGTGCTTTTCGGATTTGTAGTTCCGTAAAACCCCTATCGTAACTTCGGTTTCGATTCAGATTACGCTTACATGATCGTCATGTCAAGAACTTCGAGAGTACGGTGAAATAATAAATCGTATGCGTCACGAAAGGTGGTCAACGAAAGTCAACAATCTAGCCTCTAGGGCATTTTCATCAATTCACTCATTTAAAAATTAATAAAATCGTAAAGTTAGGGACATGTTGTTACAGCGTGCATGCAGTATCTTACTATCTTTTTGTCAATTTTAGGGTTTTTGTCACAAATGGTCCCTGAATATACAAAATCAATCAATGTCGTCCCTAACATTCACTACCGTACATCAATTTGGACCTTTAGTTGAGATTCCGTCAACTATTTCGTTATTATGTATGTGGGACCCATAAATATAATAAAATGGTGACACATGGATCACACAAAATAAGGGTTTTTATCGCAAATGGTCCCTAACATTGATCAAACTCCTCATTTTGGCCCTGAGTTTCAAAAATTGATAAATTTGGTCCCTGACTTTCAGTGGCGAAGCTACATAGGGGCAGTCGCCCCTTCACTCACCGAAAAACAAGCCTAGGAACGAGTCTTAAGCCCCTCTAGTTCGGCCGGAAACTGGAAAACATGGTGGCTGTTTCTATTTGTTCATACTACTGCGCTGCTTACTGTGCGCAAGGCTTTTGTTTTTTTAAAGTAAAACGGCATCGTTTTACTTGCTATTTGAATAATGTATATGATTATTCATATTGATTAATTGAATTGAATTTTTGTTTATTGAATAATTTGTATGATTTTTGGTATTGATTAATTGAATTGTTAGTTTAATTAGTTATTAGTCATATTGGTATAGTCTACTCTAGGATTAAGAGTCTAATAATTTTTTTTTCCATTATACAGTTACGTAATAAAACGATACTATAAGATCTTGGACATAGACGTCGAATGCTTGATTATCCACCAAATTATTATGAAGCAAATCGTAAACACTATCTCTAAAATACCCTTGCCAACCTAAATCCCACATCATGCCAAGGAAAGTTAGCGATAATTGATGTTTTATCCCTCATTGGTTTGTCATTTTTTAACCTTGCACTCCTTTAAGTTCACATTTCTCCTCGACAATTCCTAGCTTCGCCACTACTGACGTTCATTACCGCACATCAATTTAGTCATTTTGTTAAAATATCGTGATTACTTTTTGTTAGTGTGCTGATGTAGTCCCGGTAGTCCAATCATATGACGCCACGTGGATTAACTATAAGAAACTATTCTTTTAAGAGTGAACCAACTTACGAGTATTCCGCGTTGGCATTTCTCTCGTATCCCACAACCCCAATTGGATAAAAAATTCAATCTAAATTCGATAAAATCGAATCCAAATTCAATTCAAATTTGATAGCATTATAACCAACTAGAGGGAATGAGGAGTGGGTTTAGGGAGGCCAAGTGCTTTACCAGTGCCATGGTACCTTATTTTTGATTCTTAGCACACCAAGATGAAGATGATGATGTCTTTTTATTCTTTTAGTTTTTGCTTTTGGTTTCTTATTTTACTTTTAGTTTTAAATTTATCGATTTTTGAAACTCATGGACCAAAATGAGGAGTTTGATCAATGTCAGGGATCATTTGTGATAAAAAAATCCTTATTTTGTGTAATCCATGTGTCACAATTTTATTGGATTTGTGGGTCCCACAAACAAACTAATAGAATAATTGATGGAATCTCAACCGAAAGTCCAAATTGATGTGCGGTAGTGAATGTTAGGGATGACATTAGTTGGTTTTGAAAATAAGGGACCAAAATGATGAGTTTGATCAATCTCAGGGACCATTTATGATAAAAACCCGTTAATTTTATAACTGAGAAAAATTGTTCGTTCACAAGATGGACGATGCTTGTGGGGCTGCTGTAGGTTGTTTAGAAGTTTTTTCGAGTTCTATAATGTGACAGTATAATCAATAGCGGAGCCAGGAATTATTTGGTGGGTGGGCTAAACTAAAATTATTACTAGGAGATCAAATGGTTAAATTTTTTTGTTACTTACATAAAGTTACACAATGACAAACTTGAAAGCAATAATTTAAAGTAAGAAATTTAGAATAAAGCAAGTTTCAACTAGATTTAACAAAGAAAACATTTGAAGTTGCAACTTATAGTAGAAAGAAACATACATCATCAATCTTGTCATAACAACTTAACAAATGAAAGAAAAAGTACCTATTCAAGTTGTGCCCTTCGATCCTTAATGGAATTGAAATCCTTGGTTATTTCTTCTGAATCAATCTTTTCAGCAAGCTCTTTTTCAATGTACACAACCATTGAATTTGCTAGAAATTCACTTTCCATCTTGTTGCGACGTCTTGTTTTAATAAGATTCATTGCTGAAAAAGCTCGTTCAGTAGTTGCTGTAGAAACGGGAAGAGTTAATACAAGTCGAATTAACCTATCAATCAAATAGTACCTTTCAGACCTCTTTGTTTCAACAAATCCCCGACATAATTCCGAAGTAGTAGACATTTTTTGAAAGACAGGATGATGCGGTACGTCTGATTCATAGATTTTCAACTCACATCTCAACGTATGTAGCTCTTTTTTCTGTGAAATCCATAGAATAAAATTTCTCTGCAAGCTTGCAAATGTGATCAATGTTGAACGCCTTAAAAGCTTCTCTTGGTTCTAAAGCTGAACTGAGAATAAGAAGTTCCATTGCCTCCTCACTAAACCTGCTATTTAGCTCTGCCAACTGAAAATCTATTGCATTATTGAAGATATCAATGTGATAATGATGCTCAAATGTAATATGATCTGTTTGCTGACAAGAACGGCCAGTTCCTACTTTGTATTGAGCATTCATATCGAGCATATCAATGTCATGTTTTTTGCAGAATAAACTCACTTTATCAATAAAGGTAGCCCAACCATCCAATCGCAACTTCTGGAGGACATCTTTTGTAATAGTGACTAGATTCATAGCATTCAGAATGTCTTGTGACTTATTTTGCAGTTCACGACAAAGGATATCAATGATTCCCATGATCTCCTGCAATAGATGCACGATGAAAGTAAATTCAAAAGATCTGATTGCATTATAAGCACCAGTAGCTTCCCCACGCAAAGAGTTTGTAGCAGATCTATCATTCTTTATGTTCTCAAGTACTGTACAAGACGCGTCGTACATATGTATCAAGTCACACACTGAATCATAATGAGAACCCCAACGAGTAGCTCCAGGTCGATGTATAGTACCGATTTGATTAGCTCTTCTTCCCGTCTCAAGTTCACCAGCACCCACTAACTCTTCAATGTTCACTGTGTGTGCAACCTGCAGCTGAGTATGACGCTTTGGAGAAGTAGTAATAACATTTACAATTGAACCTAATTTTGAAAAGAATAACCAGATAACAGCTACTTCTTTTGATGCTGCAACTAATGCCAATTGCAGTTGATGAGCAAAACAATGCACGTAATAAGCAGATGAACACTCTTTAATAAATAAAGATTGTAGCCCATTCCACTGACCTCGCATATTACTCGCACCATCGTAGCCTTGACCTCGTAACTTGTTTATAGGCAACTCATGGAAAGCAAAGACTTTTTTTATCTCCCTGTGAAGTGTTGTTGCAGTAGTGTCTTCAACCCACACAATATCTAAAAACCGTTCTCGTAGAAAACCATCATTATAAACAAATCTTAAAATAATGGCCATTTGCTCTTTATGAGCAATATCATGTGCTTCATCAACAAGAATACAAAAAACACCATCCCCAACTTCTTCACGAATTTTTCTTCATACTATGTTGGCGAGAATGTTCAAAACCTCCTTTTGGATCATGGGTGAGAAATATTTGGCATTTTTTGGTGCATTTTCTAAAACAATTGCAGCCACCTTATCATTAAACTTGGCTGTATGCTTTACCAATTCAATAAAATTCCCACGATTTTTCGAACCCATTGATTCATCATATCCTCTAAAAGGACATGATTGAAATGTAAGCCATCAAACACACTCAATTGTAGCCTTGAGTTGCAACCGATTCTTCAAAATTTCTTCTTTTGATTGTCGATTAATAACCTTGTCAACATGCTGAGATGGATTCATCAATTCCTCCACACGTGAAACACAAGTATTATGTAATGAAGATGGACCTCCAATATGAGAAAGAAATATACAATTCTTTCCATTGTTAACTCTTTTCCAATTGTTAAACCCATCAACAGTTAGTGTCGGACAACTTGCTGGACTAGTCCCAAAAAGAAAGCATGGGAAACAATATACTCTATCTGTTGTCGGAGAATATTCTAACCATGGAAATTGTGAAAACCAAGAATACTGAAATCGACGATATTGTGATCCAAACCGAGACCTAGGATACTCAAGAAATTTCTGTTGGTAAGGCCCAACTTTGATATAAGCACGTCAAACTTCATCTTGTTGATTAATAGGATGCTCATGTATTTGAATCCGTTTCCCCGGGTCTCGTTCCAATTCCAAAGAAGCATCATCAAAAACTTTTTCTTGAGGTTCAATTATATTAGATGTTTGGTGAGAATCATGAGGCTGCTCAGTTGATATTGGTGCGTTATCATTAGATGCAGAAGGTATATCACTCTCTAATTTATCACCATCATCTCTTTTTTTGAAAAATGAATCAATAGTTCTTAATCTCTTCATTGAAGGTTAACCTAACAAATTGAACAACAATAATGCAAGTTTATATAATAAATTATATTTCTAAGAAATCTATTAGACTATCTGAAAAAAAAAAATTAAACTTGAAATCGAAATTTTAAAGTACGAATTCTTAAAATTAAAGCAATAAACAAATAAAATCATCAAGACATAAGAATAAAGTGGTTAAAAACTTACCTGATAAGAAAAATCAATCAGTTTTCTCACTTGTAATGTATGCTTGGTTTCTGTGATTCTGTTTCTGTGAATTGCAGTGTAGAGACGACACAGATGAGACGAAAGCTTTTCTGAAAGTGACAGAAACCCAAAAAGTCGAAATATAATAATAAATTAGTACAACTCCTAGGAAACCTAAAATAATAAAATAATAAATGTACTTTTTAAAACCGGATGGCTATCCTAGAAAACCTAATCTAATCACTATACTACTCCCTAGGACCCTAGAAACTAATCAAATAAAATGACTTAATGGGACGTGTGTGTCAGGGTGTGTATGCAATTTGAAATTTAATAATAATAAATTTTGATATTGATTAAAGTAAATAATTTATTTAATATTGATTAACTCTTACTTTTTTTAAAAGTAGTCATTTTGTTCAGAACTTTTACTTATTGGGTGGGCTTTAACAATTAAAAATAATAAAATAATCTAAATTATCAGTATTTTTAACTTTAAACAACTAAAACTCTCCCTATGCTAGAGCCCACCCTAGCCTTGTTAGTGGCTTCGCCGTTGAGTATAATGTCTCGTGTATAAGAAATGAGCTTGGGTGCCGATTCAAAACCAGATTTTGCGGAATTGTAGTTTTCTTCCTGTATGGTCCCTGTTAGGGTTTAGGAAATATTGATATTTGTGGAAATATCGACATAGATATTCATGGAAATATTGATATCGATGCAAACTTTGGGAAGTTTTTAAAGAACAGAAAATGACTATGAAACTATAAGGACACGAAATTGATTAAATATTCATCAATTAAACATACAATTTTCATAAACTTTGACATATCAAATGAATACATTGCATGTGAGTGTGTTCTTGAGATTGTAACACACTAATATGCAAAAACTTCTTAATTTTCAGAAGCATTCATGATTAGGTTCTTTAATATTTCGACGACACGGTAATTTTTTTGACCTCCAGAAATGTTAGTGGTTTAAAAAATCTATAATTTCATGAAAATGTCAATATATCAATGAACGTTCATGAAAGTATCAATATCGTTGTAGTTAATATTATTTAGGAATGTGATCGTATAAATCTAAAAATAGATTATGATAGGATTTTGGAGATCTAATTCTTTTATGACTTGCATTACTTGTTAAAGCCCACTTGATTAGTATACATAAGGCATAAGGCCACAAACGAGCGTATGCAATTCACAACCTTACTATAAATAAAGGCATAAGGTCATAAGAGAGCGTGTACAATTCACAACCACCAAGCTCTCTCTTTCTCTCTCTTTCTCTCTCTTGCCGTCCCTCTTTTACCCTCACTCAACAAATTTTCCTTCAACAGTATATCAACGAATGTTTTCATCCGTCGCCCTTCTACTGATGTGTTTCTTAAAGCTTAGTATGAGCTTTTGCTCATCTGCGCATGAAAGGACGAAAGAGAACGGCTAAGATTTATGAAAAAACATGTGTGAAGAAGAATTTCCAAGCTTAGTATTGGTTTCCTTCCCAAAAGACATAAAATTCACGAGCTTACGGATCCAAGAAGCCCATGATCCAAGAGATCCTCCATAAAGTATAACTGTATATGCGTAGCTGAGCACCGACCCAAGGGACATTCCCACTTTAAGAAATTCTAGGCTCAAGAGCTCCCACATGATCTAGCTTTGCAGTACTTTTACTTGTTCTTGGTGTAATGTGTTTAATACCAAAAGATGAGGACTAGCGAACAATTTGTGTTTAGGTTTATATGGTTGAGAACAGATCGATGCCATTGATAGGCATACTAATTAAAGTACAATATGGATTGGTTTTACACTCATTCCCGATCAAAGGTAGGTAGTTAACCAAACTAAATTAGTGCTCACAATTTTTATGCTAGCGACAGTCTACACTGTATTAATCTAAATTATAGAGAGATGACTCAACTTGAATGCAAAGGGAACCATATTACTTTAACCTGTAAGGATGTGAAGGTTAAAGAGTCTCACATCGATGAAAGGAAAAACCTTGCAAATGCTTATAAGAGGTTGGGCTATTCTAGAACCCCAACTTTCTTCATGATATCAAAGTAGGTTGGCCACACGTGCGTCACCTGATTAGTGTGTCTATATGCTAAGCTTGAAAATTCAATAAACGTGAGACGGCGTGTTGAGAGTCTCAATTTCATGTCAGGAAAAGGAGGATTCTCAATCAGTAATAAATTGGAGTGATTAGTTTTAATTAAACATAAATCATAAAGAAAGCTGCCTGCTCCTCAAAGGGACCTGAAATTACCCTTTTCGAGGGTTTTGCTTCCTTCAACTCCCTCACGACTGTGCATGATCATGGCATCATTATCCTTGTGCTACGTGTGGCAAACACCGACACCCGCTATCAGCCTACGGGGACGTGACACACGCACAACCCTAACTCCCTTTGCGGCCTCAACGCCACCGAAACCTCCTGTGCACGGGTGCATACACACAGTCAACATTTCTATACAACAAACTTCACTCTTACATAATACTAATGGCATTAGAGTATTTTAACTCAAAATTTTGAAACTTTCTATTGCCTATTTGGTTCATTGACGATGATCACTTTTTATTTTATTGAAAAGATTCTGAGTTCAAATCTCATAAATATTGAAAATGAAGATTAATTGTAAGTTCTTACGTACATGTATGAGATAAAATCTCAACACATATCCTCAAACTTGGCATGAATTAAGCCAAATAATTACACAATACAAATTAGGCTTATTCTGATACTCCGATAGAACTAAAAACGTACCTTTGAACCAAAATCAATTAGCAATCGTTGAAGACCATAATTATATATTGAAAAATCAGAGTTTACATTATCAATGTGAGAAAATCTCTCAACACACTACATACTAGTGTGCAATGTGCACGGGGTTGTGTACTCTACACTACTTCTTTCTTAATTATAATTATTTTACCCCATATAAGCGTATAGACTGTACTATTTCATTTACATGCAACCCAACTCAGCCTTCTCTCTCTCTCTCTCTCTCTCTCTCTCCAACTCTGAAAGGATGAGGGAGTGTTGGAAATTTTGATGAAGCCTAAGAAGAATTGGGTCATTGGTGATGGAGAGAGCAGGATGGAAACCAAACGATGATCATCATCACATATCTCCCAATTGTCCCCGGTGTGGTTGTTCCAACACCAAATTTTGTTACTACAACAACTATAGTTTAACTCAGCCAAGGTACTTTTGCAAGGGGTGTAGGAGGTACTGGACCAAAGGAGGGTCCCTCAGGAACGTCCCCGTCGGAGGTGGCTGCCGCAGGAATAGAAGAGGGTCCAAGTCTTTAAGGCTATCCGCCACCTACACCACCAGCACTACAGAAGGTCACGCGCATCACAACACAAATAAGAGTAGGGCCAGTACTTATGAGGGTGCTCATAATTCCTATGGCACCAACGTGTTGGGTGATTCCACAAGTCCCTCAGTGACTCAAGATGGGTCACATATTGATCTTGCTCTTGTTTATGCAAATTTCTTGAAGCAGAAGCCCGATAATTCAGATAGTACTACCGGATCTGATCATCAACTACCAGAATTGCCAAGCGAATTCGACCCGGCAGCTTTAGATTTTTCAAGCATGGCATTAAACATGAACAATGCAAGCTCAGACAATACTAGTACTCAGGTAATGGATGATCATTATCATCAAAATGGTCTTGTTGGGTCGCTTGGATGTCACACTCTATCTCATGATCACTTGTCCACTGAAAATTGTAGCACCAATGACCGTATGTACTTTGGTGAATTAGACCCATTAATTCATCATCCAGAGAAGCATCATCATCAACACACAAGTGAAGTAGTACAATATGCAAGCGATTTTGGGTTGCCCCCATTGCCAGGCCAAGAGGCATTGTGGTCTACTACTTCTCAAATGATGGATTGTGGTAGTCATACAATGCAAGCTGGTACATCGCTACTAGGACATGAACTTCATAATCCAAACTCGTTAATGGGTAGTTGGAGCCCGTTTGATTTGCCATGTAACGAAACTTTCTCGAGGAGTACATGATGAGAGAAGAAATGTTGTTCATTGTTTTCATTTTGTTTTAATATACTATGAATATGATTAATTATGTATATAATAGATTGAAAATTAAGAATCACACCATGAATAATCCATAAATATAAATATGATCCTTTTACTTCAGTTTTGTGGTAGTATGTACTAATTATATTCAAGAAAAATTAGCTGATATTCGAATTTTAAAACTCCGCTGAAATAAAATAACGACAACATATTACCAAACTCTGAAAAAATGATCATTTCATCTATTGAGATATGCATTTTCATCATTTCAACCAATTTCCCTTCATTTAATTAAAATCCAATCAACAATTTCAATTTCCATTTTAGTGAGTGAGGCACATATGTAATGCAGATTATTCAACTAATCTAACGAAAGGTATTTCTCAATGTTATCTTTATCAGTTTAAGAGAGGATTATTACTTTGTAGCTAGCTAGAATTTCTTAGTTACTCTAGGATATCTTTTCTAAATTCATGCATTGCGCAAATGAAGCTCCTGTATAGAAGTTTCTTTAATTTGTAAGTTAGTAGACCTTTCTATTATTTGGAAGCTCCCACAGAAGCTTCTGTGGCTTAATTGTTGTTCCCCTACTCACTAAAGTTCAACTACTCGATCAATTTCCGACGAGGAAAATTATTAGGGCCAAAGCCCTACTATAATGAAAATTATTACTTGGTCAAACTGCATGTAGGATTGTAGGTTGACATGTTCCAAGTGGTGTCTCTGCCTCTTTTGAAGGGAAAAGTAGTCACTCTTGTGCCGTTTATAACCGTCATTGGAATTAAAAAGGAAAAATACATACGAAACTTTCAAATTTATTGAAAGCATGTTCTGGGTAGCCATGAAACCCCATGCAGCTAGCATGCGCAAGTTTGAAAATTTCAGAGGATTGACAATTGAAATGAGTCCGTAATAATCTCATATATATTGATGTGTGTACTAGTGGTTTACTAGGGGAGGTTGCCAAGGTTAGTTAAATATTTTTGAGGATTACATGAAATTTAGTGCAGCGCATGATCCCAGAAGCTCCCATGATCCAAGAATTTAATTAACTGACTTCCACAACCTTCTTCCAGCCGACAAAAATCTAGTTTACAGTGCCTGCAAAGTTTGATCAAATCATTTATTGACTTGTAATATGAAGATTAGTGCTCCCCAAATCTATCTTGCAACATTATGAAATCGCCAATGAGAAGTACACGTTCAAATATGATTTTACTTCATTGATAATGTCAACGGTAATAAAAAACTGCTTAAGAGCTAATATGAGATTTCCAGAATACTCTAATTTAAGGGGGTGTCTTGGATATATAGTTTGATGAATTTTCATAAGGTTATGAATACATGGATTTTAAAGGAGTTTACTTGACTTTCATGGAATCCATGTGGATTTTGATTGAATTATACATGACTTTTATAGAGTTTGTGAGACTTTTATCATAAATTTTAATAAAGTTATGTGAATTGTCATGGACTTTTTATTAATCAATTTATTAATAAAGTATTGTTATTTTTAATTTTTTCACATTATTTGAAATGATTATTATGATCATGACAAAGTGGTCGTATAAGGTGGTGGATGTGCCCATGTGGTATTTTTGGCAATATGATGGTAGTAATGGTGGCGTATTTGGTGGCAACGTTAATAGTATGGGTGAAAATAGTGGTGGCAGTGTGGTGTTGGAGTGGGGCGGTAGTGATGTTGTGGTGATGATGGTGGTAGAGGTGGCAGCCATAATGAATGTGGTGTCAGTGATAGTCATGCTGGTGGTAATGACGACAATAAAAAAGTGGTCATCGGAGGTTGTGGTATGGTGGTGATGATCATGACAAGATGGTGAAAATGGTACCATGGTGACGGTCATAGGAAGGTGGTAGTAGTTAAGGTAGTGTGGGGCGGGTGGGTGTGGCAGGGAGAGGGAGTGGGTGGGAGTGGTAGTGGCGATGACAGTGGTGATGGGGGTGGTGATGATGCCCATGGCAATGATGGTGGTGACGACGATGATGACCATGGTAGTGGTGGGCTAAAGAGATGGTGTTTGGGCCATAAATGAAATAAGGCATACTATAGTACTTATTTATTTTTATTTAGGCAAAGTCACACAACTCCGGCCCACTAACTTTGACGCCTAAACTTGGGGCTCAGACGACAAATTCATTTCACTCTAACCTGTGCAAGGGCTCGGACAGGTTCTTATCCGAAGTGCATCTGCCACATAGGCGA
This sequence comes from Malus sylvestris, assembly GCF_916048215.2. NCBI lineage: Eukaryota > Viridiplantae > Streptophyta > Magnoliopsida > Rosales > Rosaceae > Malus > Malus sylvestris. The sequence goes on along the minus strand of NC_062271.1, from coordinate 4,228,821 downwards.
CCAAAGCCTAGGAATATCTCGCCCCCGTAAATGCCTATGCATGCGTAATCCAACACACTGATTTCATTACCGTGATCGTGCTAACCGTCTCAAGACACAGTTGAAGGCCACCTACCCAAAATAATAGTCATTGTTAATGCTAAATGCGCAATCTACCCTTACTTTAGCTAAATGATATTATCGAGGTTGCGCCTTCTCCCTCCCTATAAATAAAGCCTGAGGTCTTCAAGGTCGAGACCTTCATCAAGTTCAATCTCTACGATTAAACAAAAACTTTGAGTAATTATTCAATTAACCCAACTGCTTTTCAGCACAAACCCAATTGCTCTTTAGCAAAAACTCTCTTAGCTATTCAGCTACAATCTCAAAGCTTTTCTTCAAAGCAAATACTGCTTATGATCCCTAAGATATAAAACTTTCACAACTCTGCCACCTCGTGGTATGATTTAGTTGATGTACAATTCCAACCACCCTGATTTCCTCTATGAGAAACATGTTTTGTACTAAGTCCAATCAAACACCAATCATCTCAATAGACTCCTCTAGCATTATCTTTCCCTTCATGGACTGAATCTTACTAGATTTTTACTGATTTCTTTACATTTTCAGTCAATTACATTTAATCATGTAGCTTAGCCCATCGGCCTAGAATTTACTTTTGTGAAACGTTTGTAATCTTGATTACATTTTGTTTCTCGTTTTAATTTATACTTTACTTCCATTTAATTTTTAGGCAAGCATACACGAAGCTACACTAAACTTTAAGTTCACATTTGCTCAATGAACAAAAAAGAACTCAATTGAACCAGTGTCCCACTCGGTGCACAATCATTGGTTAAAAAGTCAGATTAACGCGCAACTTCCACACACAATCAAACACAAACTTTATTTGTTGGCAACCTTCAACAGTGGCACGCCTTTTTCCCTCGAGCCACCTCGTGGCACTGAGACCAAAAGCAACACTCAGGGCAAATATGCGTTGAACCCAGTCCAGACTTCGTTTGAATTTTGACACCAACAAATGATCATGGTAAGGTGGTGGTGGCGACATGGTGGTGAAAGGGTAGTCATTGCATATGGTGAGTGGTGGAGTATATTATCAAAAAAGAAATAAAAAATGAAATCCATTAAAATCTTAGGGGTAGAGGTTATGTTTGATATGCAATAAACTTACTATAAAAGAACTCAACGTTCATCAAAGTCCACGACTTTTTAAAATTCTTTAAAATCAATGAAACTTTGAATACACATATTTTTTTATAGACTCGCAAAAAGTCATAATTGAATACCATAAGATTTTTTGACTTTTTAGAAGACATAAAAATCCTTTTCAATACAGTGTGTCTTTTATTTACTCCTCCAAAGTCCGTATTTCCTAGATTTCAAAATCAAGTAAAGTACATCAAATTCCATATACAATACATTCCCCCACCACCTTAGTCATTAATAGGATTCCTTGTTCTACAAGTATTGTAATTAATCAGTAATTCGTAGGGCAACTAGAAGCTCTTCAATTAATAGTCTAATAACAAATTATATAGTTGGTATTCTAAAAATTTAATTATGACTCTTTATAATTAAGATTAATTTTCTTTATATATATATATATATATATTTGACAGATTAATTCATGGATAAAATAAAAAACATCACCTAGTCAAATGCATGGTACCTAGTACCAATTCTATGCCTTTTATGTTAATTAGCATGTACTAGCTAGGTTATTTATAGTTTCCTCATCCATCACGCAATCGAATAATCGATCACATAATCTTTTTGGTGAACGACGTGAAAATTAATTTGTTTAATTTCCAACTTTCCATGGATGCGATTGTAAGTTGCAAATGCTGACCTGATCATAAGTAGTGGATTGCAACTTGAAAAATTATGGAGACAGCATGCTTCTACTTGTCTAATAACATACAAATGTCGGGCGATCGAACTTGGATGATATCCTCGCGTCATGATATATGCAAAAGTCAGTTAATTAAGGCTTTACGATGTGCAAGCTGTTTTTGGCCCCTGAGAGTAGCGAGAGGCTCAAGATTTGCATGGCTTTATTGTCACATATTATTAGTTGACTATGAGTTGGTGTTAATTTAATTTAATTAATTTATTTATTTATTTTCGAGAATTGAACTTGCAACATAGTAAGTAACAAATTAAATTATTTAATCTGCACCACATAATATGCTGGGGTTATCATCTTAAATAACTATATAGATATAATTTTTCAGCAATGGAAATAAGTGATCGAGCATATATGTTACTATATATGGGCCCAGATAAAAAAAAAACTTTAAGAAGGTGATCTATGATCATATAAATTAAAAGTTTAACCGCTAATTAGTTAGTAATTTATTACAAAATTATGCATCCATGTGTAGTCCTGAGTCCCTGATGCAAATCCTTTGTGAAAACAAAAAAAAAGAAATTAAAAGTTCAACCGCTAATTAGTTAGTAATTAAAAGTTTAAAAGTTTAAACTAGATTGCTTGTTTTCAGTTTGACCAATCAGTTTTACGTTGGCATTCATCAACGGAACATGGTTTAATGTCATCGCTAAGCATGATGTCAGTAGCTAATGTGTACGCAAATGCATCATCGACGATCATCTCATTCCTATACCAAACCTCGTCACTGCATAGTGGACTGAAATCTCGTGATTCTCGAGAGGTCGGTTTGTCTCGTCTAAGACATCACCGTAATCTAGAATAACCTCATGCGTTGGAACGGATGAGTGAGCGATGGTCAGATTCAAACTAGGATCACTAGTTTGTGCCATTTTCCTCTTCTGGGGTTGTGAATCCTTTGAACCAAGGGGTCTGCCACGTTTCAGGGTCGGAGTAGATGATTGGTTAGCAGCCAATGTACGGGGTTGCGTAGAAGGTGTGGCCTCCCCACCTTCAGGGACGGTCCGACCTTCCCTAGTGGGATGGTGATGTACACAGGGTGTATCTATCCTTGCAGGTGCGTTTGCAGCGGGTATATGTGATCTTGTCACCTTAGCTAGATCATTAAAAGCATCTGGCATGCTCGGAGCAATGCTCTGGAGATTTATAATTCGTCGCACTTCAGTTTCAGACAGATAAAAGTATAGGGTTTAAATGATATCTTTATTCTTCTCTCTCAGAGGAATATATATAGTTGTATAAGAGGTCCTATAAATCAGGAAACTAGAACCCCAATTATATAGGATATCAATCACATGATTACATACTCAAACAATACATCTATAATCCCTGAAATATAGCATTGACTCACGCCAACACTCCCCCTCAAGTTGGTGCGTAGATATCTTTCAAGCCCAAATTGACAAGTGAGTCTTGAAACATCTTTGCTGCCACTGCATGGGTTGACACATCAGCTAACTATTCGTCTGACCTCACATATGAAATGTCAACCAACTTGACATCTAGCTTTTCCTTGATAAAATGCCTATCCACCTCTACATGCTTGGTACAATCATGTTGAGCGGGATTATTAGCTATCTCCTTAGCCGCTTGATTATCACAATACAACAACATAGGTCCCTGTGGCTTGACTCCTATCTCTGTAAGAAGAATCCTCAGCCATAATAACTCACAAATCCCATGTGCCATACCACGGTATTCGGCCTCTGCTGTTGACCTAGCAACCACATTCTGTTTCTTACTTCTCCAAGTCATAAGATTTCCTCCAACAAATGTAAAGTACCCTAATGTAGAACATCTCTCAGTAATATTTCTAGCCCAATCAGCATCAGTGGACCCTTTGACCTCCAAATGCCCATGTTTCTTGAAAATCAATCCCTTTCCAGGTGCACCTTTCAAATAACTTAATATTCACATTACTGCAGCCATGTCATCTTTACTAGGAGAGTGCATAAATTGACTTACTACATTAACAACATATGCAATAGCTGGTCTCATGAGAGACAAGTAAATCAACCTTTCTACTAGCCTTTGGTATCTTTCTTTATTTGCTGGGACTTGGTCCGGGTATATCGCCAAATGATGATTTTGAACTATAGGTGTTTTTGCTGGTTTACATGCCAACATCCCTGTCTCAGACAAAAGATCTAGAACATATTTCCGCTGAGATAAGTAAATACCATCACATCAACGAGCAACTTCAATTCCCAAGAAGTACTTCAAACCACCTAGATCTTTCATCTCAAACTCTGAACAGAGATACTCTTGTAATTCCTTCATCTCCTTTATGTCATCACCTGTAACCACCATATCATCCACGTAGATTATTAACAAGGTGACCGTACTCCCCTTGCGTTTAATAAACAATGTATGACCTGCATTCCCTTGTTGGTAGCCATATTTCTTCATTACATCAGTGAATCTTCCAAACCACGCCCTAGGTGATTGTTTAAGTCCATATAGAGCCTTTCGAAGTCTACACACTTTGCCAGCTCCATTTGGCACTTCGTACCCAGGTGGAAAATCCATGTACACTTCTTTTTCCAAGGCTCCATACAAGAAAGCATTTTTCACATCAAACTGTTTCAAAGGCCAATCAAAGTTAGCGGCCAAGGACAACAAAACACGAATTGTATTCATTTTTGCAACAGGAGCAAAAGTTTCTTGATAATCAACCCCCAACGTTTGTGTGTACCCTTTAGCTACCAATCTTGCCTTGTATCTGTCTATGGTTCCATCTACTTTGTGTTTGATGGTGACCACCCATTTACATCCCATTGGTCTCTTCCCTTGTGGTAGTGACACCACATTCCATGTTCTATTCTTTTGCAAAGCTTCCATTTTTACCTTCATAGCTTATATCCATCGAGGGTCTCACAGGGCCTCTTCCACTTTTGTTGGTATCTTAATTGTGTCTATTTTATTCACCAAGGCTTGGTACTTGGGTGATAGTCGATGAATAGACATGTATTGTGCAATTGCATATCTTACTTTTCCATTTGGAGAAAACCTGTCAGGTGGTTTCCCATGATTTTCTCTAGGGGGTAACACATATGTAGCCAAGTTATGAGTCTCATTAGATTGAGATGAACGTACCTCAAGGATATCATCGGGGACATGGGCATGTGCAAGTGGAGGATGAGGGTTATTATCTAATGTGATTGTTTCAGGCCCACCAGTCTCGTCAATGGGTTGCTCCTGCCATGATTTGTCACTAGGCTGATCCTGCCTTGATTGCCACTACAATCAGTGGGTTGCTGCTTATCAATAGCCTGCTATAATCGTGGTCTAACAATGGGCTGCTGCTTGTTAGTGGCTTGCTGTTGCCTATTTTCCCCCAGCAACAATTTCATTTGGCCCGTCTATCTCAAGCTTGGTCAGCTCGACATTAGTGGGTTACTGCTCATTTGTCGTTGCATCCCGTAAGTCCCCAAATTCCATATCTTTTTCTGTACCTAAATTCGGTTCACTTCCACTGTCTTGCCAATTAGGGATGACATCAAACCAACTATAATCTTCACTTGTATTCATCTCCCCCTGAAGAGTAAATGAGGTTTGATCGGTGAAATTTTTTTAATTCTCAGAAAATGTGACATCCATAGTGACATTTAGATGCCGAGTTGGTGGGTGATAGCATCGGTATCATTTTTGTTGGGCATTAAATCCCAAAAATACACAACGAACGGCACAAGGATCCAATTTACTACGTTGGTTTTTGTGAAGATGCACATAAACCACACATCCAATTATGTGTGGTGATAACTGAAGTGAGGACGGTAAAGTAACATAGTCCGCAAAGGCTTCCATCAGGGTGCGAAAATTACGAACTCGGGAGGGCATTCGGTTCATGAGATAAACTGTATAGGTAACGACATCTGCCCAATAAAAGTGGGGTGCGTGAACGCTAATAAGAAGGGCGCGAGTGGTTTCCAATATATGGCGATTCTTGCGCTCAGCCACACCATTTTGTTGTGGAATTTGAGGACAAGTAGTTTAATGAAGGATGCTGTGTTCTTGAAAAAACTGAGAAAGTTCAGAATTAAGGTATTCTCCACCATTATCAGACCTAAGAACCTTAAGCGGAAGAGAATATTGGTTTCTTATCATCTGGTAGAATTGTTGAAAAATTAGACCCACATCACTTTTATGTTTCATTGTATAAAGCCATGTCATTCTCGTACAATCATCCACAAAGGTAACGAACCAACGAGTTCCATGTTTGGTAGCTATTGGGGAAAGACCCCACACATTGGAGTGAACTAACTCAAATGGTACTGTTCTTTTACTGAAACTTAAATGATAAGAAGCACGATGACTTTTTGCAAGAATGCAATCATTACACTGAAAATCAAAGTCTGAAACGCCGCTAAATAAAGATGGAAGCAATTTTTTTCAAATAACCAAAAGAAGCATGCCTTAGTCGACGATGCCATAACCAAATTGTCTTGATCTTATTGCTATGACCACTGCAGACTTGATTTACTCTACTTGCGATCACATCATCCAGATAATATAACCCTCTCCTCTTAGTACCACGCCTAATGATCGCCCCTGTTTGGATATCCTAAAGAAGGCAAAAAATGGGAAACATTTGCACAACGCATTCTAATTGTTCGGTGACATGACCAACTGAAAGTAAATGATTTGATAATGATGGAACAAGTAGTGTGTTATGCAGAGATAGAGATGGAGTAAAAGAAACAGAACCTACTCCTGTAACAGGTGCAACATCACCGTTAGTTGTGATGACATTCTCCTTGGACGGGGGAGGTTATGCGGTGAAACAAGGCTGCATTGTAGGTCATATGGTCAGTAGCCCCAGAGTCTATTATCCAACCAGAGTCGCATGTGGTGGATGCCATTAAAGCAGTACCCATTTTACATGAATATTCAGAATCGTCAATAATTGAAATTTGTTTAATTAGGGACAATATTGGACCGATGTCTTTATCCTTGGCTGCTGCATCCTTGTTGTGCTCTAAGTCATGATCTAAAGTCGTGTTACCCCTGGGCCCAAACCAACTTGCTGCAACAACAGCTATGCCAACCCTGTTTTAAGCCAACTTGCTGCGACAACAGCTATGCTATCTTTGTCGACCATTGGAATTTTTTCAGTGAGGTAGCCATGCTTGCCAAGTTTGAAAGCATGAACCTCTATCAACTTTGACCAGCTTTTGAAGTTCAAGTCACTTAACCGAAATCCAAACAGTACGCCGCTGATGTTGGTGGACTCCATCGAACTGGACATGGGTTAGATGGTAATAAACTCTCAAGTCTTTCTATTTTCTACCATCGCACCAGGTTGATCGTGATTTGGCAAGATTAAATTTTGATGTAGCTTTGATGATTACAAAGTCACGAGGGTTTTGTTTGGTTTATGTGTTCAGATTTTAAGAACACCAGGATTTGTTTTTTTTCTTATGCAATCTTTGCAGAATGCATTGACTTGTTTTAGGGTTTGGGAAGAGACAGGTCGAAACCTGCTCTGATGCCAAGATAAAAGTATAGGGTTTAATTGATATCTTTATTCTTCTCTCTAGGAGGAATATATATAGTTGTACAAGAGGTCTTATAAATCAGGAAACTAGAACCCCAATTATATAGGATATGAATCACTTGATTACATACTCAAACAATACATCTATAATCCTTGAAATATAGCATTGACTCACGCCAACACTGGGCAGTGAATGGATCTAAATGAGACATAGTGGGGGCATACCATGATAATTTGTGGCGTTCTCCAAGAACGTTAGCATGCTTATCTCCCCCTAACGATGGGAAAACTGTCTCATCAAAGTGACAATCCGCATAACGTGCGGTAAAGAGATCTCCTGTCAAGGGTTTTAAATAGCGAACAATTGATGGCGAATCATAACCAACATAGATTCCTATTTTTCTCTGATGACCCATTTTGGTACGTAGTGGCGGTGCTATTGGCACATAAATGGCGCACCCAAACACCTGTAAATGCGAGACATCAAGTTCGTATCCAGTGACCAACTGTAACAGTGAATGTAGTTAGGTAGCGGTAGGCCTCAGGTGGACCAGTATAAATGCGTGCAATATTGCATAGCCCCAGGTAGACACTAGTAGTTTTGTTCTCATAACCAAAGTCTGAGCTATCAATTGAAGGCGCTTTATGAAAGCTTTTGCCAGGTCGTTTTGGGTGTGAACATGAGGTACAAGATGTTCCACATCAATCCCTACTGACATGCAATAATCATCAAAAGTCTAGGATGTCCCAAATGGTCATGTCAAAGCAGCAAAGTGCCTTGGAACTCAGGCATAAGGTCGGCCACATGGTGGGCTTCTATGCCGCAATGGTTGTGATGTACAACCCACTCGGGAGATGTTCCAACTTCTTGTAAATACGCTTCTGGGCATATTTATACGAAGTGATACAAAGAAATTTAGAACCATTATCTTCAGTGGTTTCAACATGATATTGATTATCTCGAATATCTCTAAAACTCAGCAACGTTCTTCCAGAGCGTGGAGAATAAAGTGACTCTTTAATGGTTAAGACGGTACCATTGGACAACATGATACGTGCCTTTCTGTATCCTTCAATCAGGTTAGATAACCTAAAAGAGTTGTCAGAGGTGCTTTCTTGGGTATAAAGTTAGCAAAATAGTGTCACGCACGCAAGATGGTGTGCGTGGTAGCACTATCAGCAAGACAACTAACTTCCCTACTAGACATACCTAGAAATAAATTGATTGAATTGGTCACATGCATAAATATAAGTCCATTCATTCAATTAAGCAATTTAAGAAATAATATCCATAAAATACAATCCATAATTCAAAACAAACCAAAACCAAACAAATTATTCCAAATACTTAGAAAAATTGTTCAAAATTAAACCATAAACCTAGAAAAATAGGGGAGAAAGGCCGGCCACTCCTAGTGGTTTGACCACTAGGGGTAAACACCCTAAAAACATGCCTAATTTATTTTTCCATAGGCGTTGACGCCTCCTGAAAATCTGATATCACCATGGATGTAGTAGCATCTTTCGGATGATCCACATGTGCAAAGTTAGACTTACGACGGGAATGATACTTGGCAATAGCCTCGTGGTTAGCTCGGCATGCGCATGACCAATGATCCTTTGATCCACATCGGTAACACATGTCCCTTTCAGTGGAAACCAGCTGAGTGGTAGCTTTTCTTTTATTCTTGAAGTTTGGGGCCATGGGTGCAAAGGGTGGACGTTTTTAGGTCATATTTCATCCCTTAGGGCCGACATTTTGTTAACCTTAGGCCCGTGGTTAGGCTTGCCACCCATTACCATGGCCACGACAATTCTTTCGTCATTTATGGCTGCTAGAATTGGTCGCATGCGCTTCAGGCGCGACGTTCGAGCTAGTCGGTCGAGCTTGATAATTCTTCATCAAAATATGGTTATGCTTTTCAACGATAAGTAGTACAGAGATCAAATTTGAAAACTTGGTGAATTTTTGTGCCCTATATTGTTATTGCAGGATAATATTGGTGGTATGGAATGTCGAATAGGTATTCTTCAGGAGATCTGATTCAGTAAGTTCCACTTTATAGAACTTTGGTAGTGATCAAATTCTACAAACTTCAAAGTTGTATTTATTCACGGACTTAAAGTCTTGGAAGCGAAGATGCTGCCTGTCGTGTCTTGCTTCAGGTAAGTATATGTCTTTCTGGTGATTGAAACAGTCAGCTAGAGCAAGCCAAAGGGTGAGTGGGTCATCCTCAGTGAGGTACTTGGTCTGCAGAGCATCATGAATGTGTTTTCGAATGAAGATCATTGCAGTAGCTTTCTGAGCTTTGTCGATAGGTTTATCATTGATGGGTGCCTTAATGGTGGCTCTAATACCCTTTGTAGTAACTTTCTGAGCTTCGTCGACAGGTTTCTTCCAGATACTTCCAGAGCGGTGAAATTGAGCTTGTTTAAGTTCGACATGTCCCAAAAATAGAAGGTACAAAAAAACGTGATTAGTCATATGGTGATCCATAGACATATATCGTAGAACATTCGGGTTCTATAGACATGTATTGGTTTAATTTACGCATGAAAACTACAGGTTTCATGTGGTAAGTATTGAATGAAAACTTCAGGTTTCAAAGCGCTAAATATGAAACTACAGGTTCAATTTAGTTTTTTTGAACAATTAGTTCATAAATGAGAGGTTCTTGCAAAAAACACATAATGCAATATACTGACTTAAGTTTAGTGAATTTGAATTTCTTCGGGAACTCAATTGTGAGAGCTTCGTTACTATGAAAGTATGTCAACAGTTCAAAGTATAAAAATAAATTATTGAATCGATAATGTCTAAAAGTGATCTTTAGGTCAATAATTTTGGATTTAATTATCAGATTAATGGACTGTAGGTCACTTTTAATTAATTCAATAAATAGGGACCAAACATGGTCGATCGTGTAAGAAAAATAATATGGGAGAAAGGCCTTGTGGGTTTGGCTACAGGCGTGTTGGGCTCGGGGAGGGCTGCAGGCCTTGGGTTGAGAGGGTTTGGGGAGCTCAGCAGCCAAGGCTGTTGGCTTTGGGTCGAAACTGGTACATAGGATAGGCCCAGCAAAAAGCTGGCCTTTTAAGTTGGTCTGGGGAAGCCCAGCAAAGTTGTATTTCATGTTTTGGGTCCGGGGCAAATTAAGCCTAGTAACATAAAGTTGTTGGTGAGTGGGCCGAGACTAGGACGAAGCCCAGTGAGCATATGGGCTGCTGCAGGCGAGCCAGATCATGTGTAACAAGGAAGCCTAACGCTCAGGGCTGTTGGAATTGGGCCAGGGACTCGGGACAAAGGGCTAAGAAAAGGCTGCAGGTTCTTCTTGGGTGGGCTAAGGGACTTAAGGCCCTATAAAGCTAAGTAGGTCGGAGGCCTAGGGTCCTGGTCAATGCAGCAAGGCCTAAATGGATGCTGCCGTGAGGTCCAAGGTGTCTAAAATGACATCGTGCCATGTTATGCTCCATACGGTTGGGCTTCAGGCCAGGGGTGGTGGCTCGGCGAAGCCACGGTGGTGGTGCGGCGGCGTTGCCACATGTTTCCCAATTTTTTTTCGACATCCCTAGGGTTTGAAAAACTCTAAATTACTTCTAATTTATTAATATGCTTTGACTCACAATTCCACATAGCAAATTAATTGCGTAATGCATGAAACATATACATATATACATATATATACATATATACATATATATACATATATACATATATATATATTGACAATCATATGAAACATATACAATATATATATCGTAAGGAAATATAAACATAAAGGGGTTCATGCATCATGGGGAATGTTTTCATGCTTCGTGGACGTTTCAAATATCTTCATGTATTTTAAGTGTACCTGATTAGCAGAAAACAAAGAATAGCCTTTGAATTGTGTGGAAGATAGCCTCCTCCTACAATCCGTCAAGTCCTCAGCTTCTAGTAAGAACGTGCTGGTAACGTGTTGTAGGCCTATTTAACTAAGATATCTAAAGGTTTAGAGAGAGGGAGGCCGGTGGTAGTGAGAGAGGTAAGACATAGATTTAATTGTGAGGTGTGTGTTGTATCATCCCCATTGTGCCTTTATTTATAGTTGTAGGATAGGCAAAAACCTTACCCTTTAGGATTACAACTCTTAATAGGTAATCAACTCCTAATATGAATATAAGAGATATTCCTAGATCTACTAGGATTTACACAATTACATTCCTATTCTAAATATGATTGCAACAGTTTGGTTATTTTGCAATAATTCTCATTAAAAATCTTTGTTTTCATTTATTTCTTCTTTTGTTTTGTTGTTTTTAACTTCTGGTCCACCATTCCCCATCTATTTCTTAATTTCTCCTCTCAACTCTTAGTCGAATTAAGTGATGAGTAGCTAGTGATTGCGGTTCGTAATATCTTCTTCTATCTTTATCTTACTCTATAGCTTACTCTATGATTGTAATTTCACTTTATCTTACTCTTTCTATTGTTCACTCCACTTGAATAGGTTCGATTCATGTGGTGACAAGTTCGATATACCAATTTATTATAGTTAGTTTACTGTGTGCAAATCCTCATCTCTTTGTGTAAATATACTGCTTTATAAAAAATAAACAAAAATATGATAAATCTATGGTGCGTATTAGAAATTAAAAAAATAGAGCTTCACATTTCTAAAATGACCCCTTATATATGTGAAGTAGCAGATTCACCACTACTTGTGTCCACTGCATAATATTTCTTACGATCTGAATTGATCATTTTAAAGTGATGTCATCGCTGCAACAATTCACTTCAATTGGAAAGTATTTAGTTATCTAACTATACTTGGGTTTTTATTTTTATTTTTTTTATTTTTTTTATTTTTTTAAAGGGACAATTGATGATAAGTCACGGTTATCCATATATTCCGGAGGCTGAGAAGACTTATAGAGGCATTTCAATCTTTCCCTCGCCACATTCAAGCAAACTCACCAGCTTGGAGTTTCAATCCAGGGACTTCCTTGCTTTTTGTATTTTGGCAGCCGAAATCCATGCCGTTACCACTGGGCCACTTGGATTTTGACTTTGGCCAAATAGTTAGACAAATCACAATGTTGTAGATGATGCTTTAGCACAATGGGGGAAAAACAATCATATCTAGGTATTCTGGTGCAAGTTTGATCTCCACCGATCTCCTTCACCCAAACAACTAACAATTTAACTCACAACTAATATCATTTGTCAAAACAAAAACAAAAACGTAGGTGTCAAACAATTCCCAGTTGACCTCAATTTTCTTTAACTTTAATCCCACTTATTGAGTAATTGATTTTCTATGATCCATAAATAGGAAATTTGAAAATGTCCTTTTCTAGAGGCTTGAAAAAGACCTTTTCCCTCTTATTACCAAACTCTCATAATTTTTTTTCTTTTTTACGTGTCAAAAAACTTAACTAATCCTAATTGCATTGAAATTTTTTGTTTAGTTTCTATTGCTCCTGACCCCCTCAAGAGCAACTCGACCTCATCTCGACGCCCTTGAATAATATAGCAGCAAGTAAATATAATACTCAAGACAAGAGAAATGATTTGACAAGCATTCGAGGTGTCTTCCAAGGATCTCGAGAAATGAAGAATAGGCTAATGGTTTGCATGCAATTAAAACTATAAGAAAAATAGTCTTCTACTTTCTTCCCACAACAACAACAACAACAACAAAGCCTTTTCCCACTAAGTGGGGTCGGCTATATGAATCCTAGAACGCCATTGCGCTCGGTTTTGTGTCATGTCCTCCGTTAGATCCAAGTACTCTAAGTCTTTTCTTAGAGTCTCTTCCAAAGTTTTCCTAGGTCTTCCTCTACCCCTTCGGCCCTGAACCTCTGTCCCGTAGTCACATCTTCGAACCGGAGCGTCAGTCGGCCTTCTTTGCACATGTCCAAATCACCGGAGCTGATTTTCTCTCATCTTTCCTACAATTTCGGCTACTCCTACTTTACCTCGGATATCCTCATTCCCAATCTTATCCTTTCTCGTGTGCCCACACATCCCACGAAGCATCCTCATCTCCGCTACACCTATTTTGTGTACGTGTTGATGCTTCACCGCCCAACATTCTGTGCCATACAACATCGCTGGCCTTATTGCCGTCCTATAAAATTTTTCCTTGAGCTTCAGTGGCCTACGACGGTCACACAACACGCCGGATGCACTCTTACACTTCATCCATCCAGCTCGTATTCTATGGTTGAGATCTCTATCTAATTCTCCGTTCTCTTGCAAGATAGATCCTAGGTAGCGAAAACGGTCGCTTTTTGTGATCTTCGCTAGATTGCTCCGGTCATTAGTGTGGATAAGTATATAAATGGATAGAGATATGAAAGCAAACACAAGATGTACGTGGTTCACCCAGATTGGCTACGTCCACGGAATAGAAGAGTTCTCATTAATTGTGAAGGGTTTACACAAGTACATAGGTTCAAGCTCTCCTTTAGTGAGTACAAGTGAATGATTTAGTACAAATGACATTCGGAAATATTGTGGAAGAATGATCTCGTAATCACGAAACTTCTAAATATCGGAGTGTGGTGTCGTCTTGACTTGCCTTATCTGTCTCATAGGTAGATGTGGCATCTTCTCTGGAAGTACTCTTCCTCCATCCAGGGGTGGTATCTTTAACTGGTGGAGATGCACAAGGTAATGTATCAATTTCACTTGAAGCTTACTTGTAGTTTCAGGCTTGGTCAAGCGCGATACAAACCATGTAGTAGGAGTCCCCTAAGTCGCCGAGCTAGGGGGTCTGCTGAAAGAGGTGACAGACAAGGTAAGCAATCAGAGCTCCGACTGATTGTTCACCTTCTCCCCATCTTGCAGCAGCATGAAGGATAAAGAGAAGAAAAATGAGAAGAGATGATATGAGATACTTTTGCTTTTGAAGAAGTAACTTTCCACAGGCTTATTCTTGAACTGAGCTGGAGGGTTTTCTGGTTTCCTCCAGAGTATAAGGCCGACTGAAGAATTTGAGGGTCAAAACAAGTCCATCAAATCTAGAGTACGTTCCACCCTGCTGATATGGGATACTTTTGCTTTTGATAGAGTAATGGATGTATCGGCACGTGTGCTGTTACGCTTGTCTCCACATGCTTCCTTGTATCCTTCGCACTTGCCCTATCTGTTCCTCAAGCAGATGCGGAATCTTCCCTGGAAACATAAGATGTTGAAGATGAGTACTCGAGAGCAATGCCAGGTAAGTAATCAGGTAAGGGGTTCCAGGCAGTCAGTTCCTGGCTGGAAGCTTGATTCCAAGTGCTGACTGATTGCTCTCTTTCTCCTTGTCTTGCAGGTAAAAACAAGACCAAAGGAAAAGACAGGGAAAAAGCATGATATGGGATACTCTTGCTTTTAACCCTGATGATATGAGATATTCTTGCTCTAGTATAGCTTGTTTGCAGAGGTATTATCGGGGGGAAAGAAAGCTGAATATTTCGAAAGGCTTCGTTGGGAGTGCCCTCTCAGATATGATGAAGGGTTGAGCATTTTTGCAGGTCTGCCTGTTCGTTGGGGATGGAGGTCGACATATATAGGAGTCTCCCTAACAACAAGTAGTAATGCTATTCCTTTACCCTGCTTGGTCATAGCACGGTAGTGGGAGCTGCCAGTTTCACATGTTTTAACTCTGTCAGAGCACTTTGAAAAAGTGGTCTGTGGTATCTGGCTCTCGAGATTCGGAGAACGATGCCTCATCGATTTTTGAGAAAGCAATCATGCTGGGGGTCTGGCTCTCGAGATTCGGAGAGCAGTGTCTCTTCTATTTTTGAGGAAGTAATCATGTTGGGAGTCTGGCTCTCGAGATTCGGAGGGCGGTGCCTCTTCGATTTTGGAGCAAGCAATCCTGTTGGGAGTGTTGTCTCGAATGTGAGTAAAGGTTGGGCATGTTTGCTAGTCTACCTTGCCACGAAGCACAGAGGTTGACACACAGGGACTTTCCAATTATCCAGCAGTGGTACTGTTCCTTTACCCTTGTGGGTAATAATATGGTAGCTAGACCTTCAAAATTTATGTGTCTAAACTTTGCTAGTGCTGTTTCTTTGCTATTCTTTTACCTTTCTTGGTCAGAGCGATGTAGTGGGAGCTGCAAGCTTCACGTGCTTAACTTTGGCAGAGAACTTTGGCAAAGTTATCTGTGGTACCCATGAGCTATTGTTGCGTGTGGGAAGTGGGTGATTGAACAGTAAGATTCATGTGCTTTCTACTTCACCAGAAGTCTTCGACAGAATGCCCATAATTTCTGCAAAGCTGAGTGTGCGTGTGACAGGTGCTGACAATGCTAGAAAAGTAGGTGCCTCTTCGATTTCTGAGATCGGCCCTCGTGGTCTCTGAGCAGCCCAGCTTTTGAGAAAGCGAGCGCCTCTTCGATTGATTCGGAGAACGATGCCTCATCGATTTTTGAGAAAGCAATCATGCTGGGGGTCTGGCTCTCGAAGATTAGGGGAGCAGTGTCTCTTCAATTTTTGAGAAAGTAATCATGTTGGGAGTATGGCTCTCGAGATTCGGAGGGCGGTGCCTCTTCGATTTTGGAGCAAGCAATCTTGTTGGGAGTGTTTTCTCGAATGTGAGTAAAGGTTGGGCATGTTTGCTAGTCTACCTTGCCACGAAGCACAGAGGTTGACACACAGGGACTTTCCAATTATCCAGCAATGGTACTGTTCCTTTACCCTCTCTTCGATTTTTAAGAAAGTAGTCATGTTGGTAGTCTGGCTCTCGAGATTCGGAGGACGGTGCCTCTTCGATTTTGGAGCAAGCAATCTTATTGGGAGTGTTTTCTCGAATGTGAGTAAAGGTTGGGCATGTTTGCTAGTCTACCTTGCCACGAAGCACAGAGGTTGACACACAGGGACTTTCCAATTATCCAGCAGTGGTACTGTTCCTTTACCCTTGTGGGTAATAATATGGTAGCTAGACCTTCAAAATTTATGGGTCTAAACTTTGTTAGTGCTGTTTCTTTGCTATTCTTTTACCCTTCTTGGTCAGAGCAATGTAGTGGGAGCTGCAAGCTTCACGTGCTCAACTTTGGCAGAGAACTTTGGCAAAGTTATCTGTGGTACCCATGAGCTATTGTTGCGTGTGGGAAGTAGGTGATTGAACAGTAAGATTCATGTGTTTTCTACTTCCCCAGAAGTCTTCTACAGAATGCCCATAATTTTCGCAAAGCTGAGTGTGCGTGTGACAGGTGCTGACAAGGCTGGAAAAGTAGGTGCCTCTTCGATTTCTGAGATCGGCCCTCGTGGTCTCTGGGGAGCCCAGCTTTTAAGAAAGCGAGCGCCTCTTCGATTTCTGAGATCGGCCTTCGTGGTCTTTGAGCAACCCAACTTTTGAGAAAGCAAACGCCTCTTCGATTTCTGAGATCAACCCTCGTGATCTCTAAGCAGCCCAGCTTTTGAGAAAGCAAACGCCTCTTCGATTTCTGAGCAGGCGCCTCTTCGATTTCTGAAGCTCCGTCGAGTGCAGATTTTTATAGGGGCTGGCATTAAGTTCCAAATCACACTTGGATCTCCACCAGTAGAAGCTTCATTCTTGCACTTCTAAGATCTTGATTTGTCCGACCTCTTCTCTCTTCAACACCTTTGAAAATGTCTGGCCCCTCCGACCGTCGTTTTGACTTGAACCTTGTTGAAGAGACAGCCCCGCCTTCTCCAGACAACATATGGCGCCCATCCTTCGTCTCCCCTACTGGTCCTCTTACCGTTGGGGATTCCGTGATGAAGAATGATATGACCGCTGCGGTGGTGGCCAGGAACCTTCTCACTCCCAAAGATAACAGACTACTTTCCAAACGGTCTGATGAGTTAGCTGTTAAGGATTCGCTGGCTCTCAGTGTTCAGTGTGCAGGTTCTGTGTCTAATATGGCCCAACGCCTATTTGCTCGAACCCGCCAAGTTGAATCATTGGCGGCTGAAGTGATGAGTCTCAAACAGGAGATTAGAGGGCTCAAGCATGAGAATAAACAGTTGCACCGGCTCGCACATGACTATGCTACAAACATGAAGAGGAAGCTTGACCAGATGAAGGAAACTGATGGTCAGGTTTTACTTGATCATCAGAGATTTGTGGGTTTGTTCCAAAGGCATTTATTGCCTTCGTCTTCTGGGGCTGTACCGCGTAATGAAGCTCCGAATGATCAACCTCTGATGCCTCCTCCTTCTAGGGTTCTGTCCAGTACTGAGGCTCCAAATGATCCCCCTCCGGTGCCTTCTCTTTCTGGGGCTCTACCGACTGCTGAGACTTCTCCTAAGCAACCTTTGTGAAGGCTCCCTCTTGTGTGTTTATTTTGACTCATGTATATGTACATATTTGTAGCTTATCGGGGATATCAATAAATAAGCTTTCCTTCATTTCAACGTATTGTGTTAAATACACCAAAGCCTTCTTCGCTAAGTTCTTTGAATTTTCTTTTGTTGAAGCTTGTATGTTGAAGCTTTCTGAGTGGAGCATGTAGGTTGGGGTAGTGTTCCCTTAATTTCCCGAGTGAGGAAAACTTCTCGGTTGGAGACTTGGAAAATCCAAGTCACTGAGTGAGATCGGCTATATGAATCTTAGAACGCCATTGTGCTCGATCCTGTGTCATGTCATTCGTTAGATCCAAGTACTCTAAGTCTTTTCTTAGAGTCTCTTCCAAAGTTTTCCTAGGTCTTCCTCTACCCCTTCGGCCCTGAACCTCTGTCCCATAGTCGCATCTTCTAATCAGAGCGTCAGTAGGCCTTCTTTGCACATGTCCAAACCACCGTAACCGATTTTCTCTCATCTTTCCTTCAATTTCGGCTACTCCTACTTTACCCCGGATATCCTCATTCCTAATCTTATCCTTTCTCGTGTGCCCACACATCCAACGAAGCATCCTCATCTCCGCTACACCCATTTTGTGTACGTGTTGATGTTTCACCGCCCAACATTCTGTGCCATACAACATCGCCGGCCTTATTGCCGTCCTATAAAATTTTCCCTTGAGCTTCAGTGGCATACGGCGGTCACACAACACGCCGGATGCACTCTTCCACTTCATCCATCCAGCTTGTATTCTATGGTTGAGATCTCCATCTAATTCTCCGTTCTTTTGCAAGATAGATCCTAGGTAACGAAAACGGTCGCTCTTTGGTATTTCTTGATCTCCGATCCTCACCCCTAACTCGTTTTGGCCTCCATTTGCACTGAACTTGCACTCCATATATTCTGTCTTTGATCGGCTTAAGCGAAGACCTTTAGATTCCAACACCTCTCCAAAGGTTAAGCTTTGCATTTACCCCTTCCTGAGTTTCATCTATCAACACTATATCGTCTGCGAAAAGCATACACCAAGGAATATCATCTTGAATATGTCCTGTTAACTCATCCATTACCAACGCAAAAAGGTAAGGACTTAAGGATGAGCCTTGATGTAATCCTACAGTTATGGGAAAGCTTTCGGTTTGTCCTTCATGAGTTCTTACGGCAGTCTTTGCTCCTTCATACATATCCTTTATAGCTTGGATATATGCTACTCGTACTCCTTTCTTCTCTAAAATCCTCCAAAGAATGTCTCTTGGGACCCTATCATACGCTTTTTCCAAATCTATAAAGACCATGTGTAAATCCTTTTTCCCATCTCTATATCTTTCCATCAATCTTCGTAAGAGATAGATTGCCTCCATGGTTGAGCGCCCTGGCATGAACCCGAATTGGTTGTCTGAAACCCGTGTCTCTTGCCTCAATCTATGCTCAATGACTCTCTCCCAGAGCTTCATTGTATGACTCATTAGCTTAATACCCCTATAGTTCATGCAATTTTGTACGTCGCCCTTATTCTTGTAGATAGGCACCAAAGTGCTCGTTCGCCACTCATTTGGCATCTTCTTCGTTTTCAAAATCCTATTGAAAAGGTCAGTGAGCCATGTTATACCTGTCTCTCCCAAAAGTTTCCACACTTCGATTGGTATATTGTCTGGGCCTATTGCTTTTTTATGCTTCATCTTCTTCAAAGCTACAACCACTTCTTCCTTCCGGATTCGACGATAAAAAGAGTAGTTTCTACACTCTTCTGAGTTACTCAACTCCCCTAAAGAAGCACTCATTTCATGTCCTTCATTGAAAAGATTATGAAAATAACCTCTCCATCTGTCTTTAACCGCGTTCTCTGTAGCAAGAACCTTTCCATCCTCATCCTTGATGCACCTCACTTGGTTTAGGTCCCTTGTCTTCTTTTCCCTTGCTCTAGATAGTTTATAGATATCCAACTCTCCTTCTTTGGTATCTAGTCGTTTATACATATCGTCGTAAGCCGCTAACTTAGCTTCTCTGACAGCTTTCTTCGCCTCTTGCTTCGCTTTTCTATACCTTTCACCATTTTCATCGGTCCTCTCCTTGTATAAGGCTTTACAACATTCCTTCTTAGCCTTCACCTTTGTTTGTACCTCCTCATTCCACCACCAAGATTCCTTTTGGTGTGGGGCAAAGCCCTTGGACTCTCCTAATACCTCTTTCGCTACTTTTCGGATACAACTAGCCATGGAATCCCACATTTGGCTAGCTTCCCCCTCTCTATCCCACACACATTGGGTGATTACCTTCTCTTTGAAAATGACTTGTTTTTCTTCTTTTAGATTCCACCATCTAATCCTTGGGCACTTCCAAGTCTTGTTCTTTTGTCTTACTCTTTTGATATGTACATCCATCACCAACAAGCGATGTTGATTAGCCACGCTCTCTCCTGGTATAACTTTGCAATCCTTACAAGTTATACGATCCCCTTTCCTCATTAGAAGAAAATCTATTTGTGTTTTTGACGACCCACTCTTGTAGGTGATCACATGTTCTTCTCTCTTCTTAAAGAAGGTGTTGGCTAAGAAGAGATCATATGCCATTGCAAAATCCAAGATAGCTTCCCCATCCTCGTTTCTCTCCCCAAAACCATGGCCACCATGAAAACCTCCATAGTTGCCTGTCTCCCTGCCCACGTGTCCATTTAAATCTCCTCCTATAAATAACTTCTCCGTCTGAGCAATTCCTTGCACCAAGTCTCCAAGATCTTCCCAAAATTTCTCCTTCGAACTCGTATCCAACCCTACTTGAGGTGCGTACGCACTAATCACATTGATAAGTTCTTGTCCTATTACAATCTTGATTGCCATGATTCTATCTCCTACCCTCTTGACATCTACAACATCTTGTACCAAGGTCTTGTCCACGATGATGCCAACACCGTTTCTCGTTCTATTTGTGCCTGAATACCAAAGTTTAAACCCTGAGTTTTCTAGATCCTTTGCCTTACTACCAACCCACTTAGTTTCTTGTAGGCACATAATATTTATCCTTCTCCTCACCATAACTTCCACTACTTCCATAGATTTTCCCGTTAAGGTTCCTATATTCCACGTTCCTAAACGCATTTTGCTCTCTTGAACTCTACCCTTCTGTCCTAGCTTCTTCACCCTCCCCCGTCTAATAGGATCAAAGTACTTCTTTTGTGTGTCCCGGGTAAAGTTGATAGGAGCATATGCTCCCAAACAACTTTGAATGGAGTCGTTCGAAAAGAAGTTTCTATGGCCCCCTTGCTCATTTAACACTGCATCCGGGTGCCGATGGAGATACAGCGACCCTTGCTCACTTATCACTGTGTTCGGGCCACACAGCGCGCCACTTACGGGTGACGCCCTAGCTTTAGCGCGATTTTGTTCTGGATTCATTTTCATAAGGATTCGACGTGATCATGGAGTGCCGGCTGTCGACTACCTGACGCCCTCCCCCTCCTCCTTTATCCGGGCTTGGGACCGGCCATGTAAGACATAGGCGGAGTTTTCTACTTTCTTCCCACAAAAAAAAAAAAAAAGAAAAAAGAAAATTCAAGTCTTTTACGCGTAATTTTTTTTTTTTTCAAATTTGAAAAGAAAATTTCTTTTTGAACCTGGAAAAAATAGCACTTTTCTAAATTCCTAGGCATAATCAAATATTTTAAACATAAATTTTAAATTTGGTAAATATTGAATTTTATAGGATGCATAAAACAAACAAAAAAACTCTAAAGGGCCATCAATTATATGCCCTAAACAATTAACTATGACAATTTAACCTTAATTTGACTGCATTAACTACATTGGGGAAGTAGCAGAGATGAACAATTATAAAACCAAAAAAATGAAGTTTTACAGGAAGAAGAGAAATGTGAGAAAAAAAATGAATGAAGGTTTTGTATTGAACTCAATGAACTAATTTTACTATCTTACAATAGCTATATAGAGCTGACTAGAGGACTAACTCATAAGCTTTGAGTAACAAACTCTAACTAACTCTTTCAACTAACTATTACATCATCCAATCCTTTATAACTGTTTTGATGAGCTGGCAGTGATGAGTTGGTAGTGATATATTCAACATCCCCCCTCAATCTCAGATAAAGGGACTGAAAACATAACCTTCACAAAAAATCTTGAACTAAGCATTTCGTCAAACACTTGAACTGCATAAAGTTGTAAACTTTCTTCCACATCGGAAAACAGATCAGGGATCAAAGTCTCAAAAAATATAATTCAAAAAGCTGATTAGAGAACACACCACCAAAAGGAAAGAACTATATCGAAGGCACCGAAGAAAATGCACCATAAATTGATGACCGGGTGTTATTCCTAACATGGCACCATGTCCGGAACAAAACCCATTTCCAAAGCAAACCCCAAGTTGTAGACCACCATCACGAGCCCCTCCAAGATGAAGGCATTCCACTGGATCTATGATTTTGCATGAAAACCCATTTTCTTTCCTAGTATCAGGAGGTGAAGAACTCAATGAAAATCTAAAAAAAAATTCCCAATTGAAGAACCGAAAATTCCCACTTCTATTTGACGATTGCGGAAGCACATAAGAAATTAACAGAACCCACTAACTAACTGCATTTAGATTACACCACAATTTCAAAGACCCATTTATCACCAACAATCTTTACGCAAAATTCAGAAGGAAAATTTACCCAGTAATTACAGAACATTTACAAAAGCACTGAAGAACTTAATGGAAGAGAAATAAAACTAGAAGATGATGAAATCTTATGAAAAATAGAACCACTAGAATCCATGGGGCGAGCTTGGTGGCTTTGATACCATTTTAACTACATTGGAGAAGTAGAAGAGGTTAACAATTATAAAACCAAGAAATGAAGTTTTATAGAGAGGAGAAATGTGAGAAAAAAAATGAATGAAGGTTTTGTATTGAACTCAATGAACTAATTTTACTATCAGTTTACAATTAAAATATATAAGAACTAATTCATAAGTTTTGAGTAATAAATTCTAACTAACTCTTTCAACTAACTATTACTTCATCTAATCCTTTACAACTATTTTGATAAGCTGGCAGTGATGAGTTGTCAGTGATTTATTCAAAAGAAAGCACGCGATCATGAAGCATTGTAGAAATCACATGAAATACATATAACACTCGTAAAATTGTTAAACATGCATGCACCAAACAAATCTGATCGTGTCTTCCTCAGCAATGTGTGCTTTACAACTCAGCATAAACTACAAAAGAATGAAAAAAAGAGTAAAAATAAAATAAAAATTCCAAGACAAGTGTATCTCATGATATTAGTCAAAGTCCCAGTTGGAAAGACAATCCACCTATCATTGGAACTCAATATATGGTCCCCGTTCATTTTAATGAAACATAAAATAATATACATGCAGAATTACAATTTTGTTTTGTATAATGCTTTAGCTTTTCGTAAAAAGGGAAAATGTCTAAGTTCATGCATATGGTACAATCCAATCCACTCTGCATGTGGTCAGCTTCAACATGTCTATCGTCAAGCCAGTATGGTAGCGGATGAATTAGCCACGCTTGGTCATGTGAAGCCTAAATGGTTTTTTTTCGGATTTTCTCATTTTCTTTTTGTTGTAGCTTGTAAAATTAAGTTTAATATGAGGCACTTAGGGATCTCAAGGGCATTCTGAAAAAAAAGTTGAGATTATATCATAAAACTAATTAACAATATAGATAGTAGTATAACTTTTTATAAGCACATGCAACGTTCCTCCTCCTATCAATGTGAGATTCATTCTCAATACGCCCTCTCATGTATGGAAATTTTTTTAGCCTAATATGTGGACAACACAAATAAAGGAGGTAACATGGAGCGTGTGTGGCCATTTGGCTTCATATGTAGGACAACCTGCTCTAATAGAAAGTTGAAGTTCTACCATAAAACCAACTGGAAAAATGGAGAGTAACTCAACCTCTTATAAGAACATGTAAGGTCCCTCCTCTAATCAATGTTGGATTTATTCTCAACACATTATCATTGTAAGTTTTCAGTTTATCTTTTGTTTAAAAAAAATCCAATCTAATTCAATTAATGCAGTTAGTTTCATACTTTGTTTTATGGATCGTTTCATAATTCTTTTGATCTGATATGAATTAAAATTATAGAAATTATAATCTTTGATACGTCCGGTACATTGTATAATCAAAAAAGTTTTTTGGGCAGTCTAATATTATCATATTATTCCCACTTAGTACTACAGTCTAGTGATATTTCTCTTTACTTGTAAGTGAGAGGTCTTAGGTTCGATTATCGTCAAAGACGAATTTAAACTACATTATTCTTAGCCTATTGTGAGACTAAGCCCACCATCTCCTCTTTAATGTAGATAATATTGTTTATTAGAAATAAATCTGTCCTCATATTATCTAGGGTCATTAAGTTTGATTAGAAGACTTTAATTTAATAGCCAACAAATCAATTGGATTACCAAATATTCGATTGATCCTACCAAGCAATGACCATAACAACTGGATACATATATATGAATGGGACTTAACTTAATGTGAAAGCTTGTTGCAGAAAAGAAACATGGAAAGTGAAAAAGGTTTAAGAAATACGACAAACAAAGGAAAATAACGAAGAAAAACTATGATAAAAAGGAAGTTTCTGCGTGCTGCTGTGCACCGAAACATGCCATGACCTACAGGCAGTGTTTTAAAAACTCTCACCTAGCGCCTAAACGTGATAAAAAAAAAGAATTTTCTGTGTGCACCGAACCATGCCATGACCTACAGGTACTATTCTAAAAACTCTCACCTAGCGCCATCTAGGCATCGTTTAGGTGCTAGGCAGTTGACCACCACTCTGATTAATTCTTAGACGTTTGAAAATTAAGAAATGACATTTAAACCTGCTTAGGTGTCCTCCTAGACCGCCTTCCTAACCTACCCAGACACACCTAGGACACGATTCTCACTTAGGCAGAAAAGATATAATTTTCATTTTGCATTTTATTTATTTTTTCAATAAATTATTAGAGAGGTGTTGAATACTTAGATGAACACACATTGAATGCTTGTTCCTCATGTTTTCATTATATTCTAATATTTTATAATCTATATGTCATTCTATTTTGCAGTTTTGTCATCCTAATAGAATTATGTATTTTTTAAGTATAAACAGACATTTATTTATACGATATATAATATACTTCAATCCGCTTAGGTCTCAGCCTAATTGCCTAGGCGCTACGCCCCAACCTGCCGCCAACTAGCGTCTAGCAACTTTTAGAACCTTGCTTGCAGGTCTTAGCTGCATTTTCCTTTCTACTGGGTGGAAGGTAAAGTTTCCTTTTTTTTTATTTTTTTATTTATGTGTTCTCTTTTGTATATACTTAGGTGGCCGCTGAATTTTTTTTATTTTTATCCACACACATCTTTTTACTTCCCACACATTCTATGTTGATTTATGTTCTTTGATTTTCTTTTTATTTGATTCAATGGTAAAAAATTAGGAGTGGTGTGAGAGGTAAAAAGAGGTGCGTAGATAGCACCACCCACTCACTGGGTTTGTACATCTACTAGATAGAGGGAAATTAGTACAATAAACATATTTTTGTTGAAAACCTAGTCCATTTGAATTAGGGTTTTTTAGGTTTTGTTTTATAGAAATATAACTTGTAGTTTAATATAAGAATAAAGTTAGTCACAATATAGTCTCTCACGGATTATGTAGCCGTCTCGGGAATTTGTTGTGTTCTCTTTCTTTAATTAATAAAGTTTTATTCATAATTTTATTTTCGGTTTGAACCACATTATTGCTAGCCCATTGTGAGGCTAAACTCACCCCCTCCCCTATAATATCGTTGTTCAAAAAAGAAAACAAAAACTATTTTGACATCAATGCATAAATGATCAATATTTATTATGTCGTCATTATATATATCATTGTTGTCGTTATATCATCGCTGAGTCGTCGATATGTGATTAATATGTTGTTATTACTGAAAATGATCATTTCTACCAACTCAATGTCAAAGTATGTTTGTTGTAGCTGTTTTCCTTAAAGAAAATGCATCTAATTAATGTCTTAGTAATATCTATTCCACACTATGTATACTTAATTACATGCAAAACGTACTATGCTAGTTAATATATAAAATATTAATGTTTGACTTGTGACATGATGTTCTACAATTTGATTTCAGGTAACGTGCCACGTATTTAAAGGGTGGAGGTGACGTGTCCGAAGAATATGACTCAGTATCGACTTATTGCTTTATACAATGTCCTTTATAAGGTGCTTTCGAAAGTGCTTACAAACAGGTTAAAGTGAGTGATGCCAAAGGTAGTAAGTGATAACCAATCAACATTTGTGGTAGGGAAACATATACATGATAATATCTTTGTAGTGCATGAGATTTTACATTCCCTAATGCACCAAAAAAAGGAGGACATGGCGGGTATGGCTATAAAATTGGATATGGCAAAGGCGTATGATCAGGTAGAATGGGAATTCTTGCTTGCTATGATGGCTAAATTGGGGTTTGCGCTGATGTTTTGTTGGTGGATTAAGGAATGCATTTCATCAGCTTCCTTCAGTATTATGGTGAACAGGAACCCTACGGGATATATCCTCCCACAAAGGGGGTTGAGGCAAGGGGATCCAATCTCCCCATATTTGTTCCTTATTTGCACTGAAGGGTTTTTTTGCTCCAATTCGGAACGGTATGGAGAGAGGTGCGTTGCATGGGTTTAAGGTGACACTTAATGGAATACCGATATCGCATCTCTTTTTTGTGGATGATTCGGTATTGTTTTGTGACGCGTCGGTGGAGGAAGCGCAAGGAGTAGTGGATGTGATGAAGACTTATGTGGCCGGGTTTGGTTAGAAAATCAATATGAGTAAGAGTTCGCTTTCTTTAGTTTAAAGGCTACGAAAAAGAATAAGAAAAAGATAGAAAGGACTCTGAACATTCAGAGCAAGGAGGGCTTTGGGAAGTATTTAGGGCTATAAGCAGACTTTGGGCATTCAAAGAAAGTTATTTACGAGGAGGTGAGGGAGAAAATTGAATCTCGCATGGTGGGGTGGGCCGAGCAGTTTCTATCTCATGCAGGGAAGGAAATTCTTATTAAGGATGTGGCTATGGCGATGCCAAACCATGCCATGAGCTGTTTTAAACTCCTATTGGTGTATGTAGGGACATAGAGAAAGCCATTAGGAACTATTGGTGGAGGGGGAATGACTAGCGGAATAGGGTCCACTGGGTTGCTTGCGATAGGTTAATGAAACAAAAAAGGAATAGAGGGTTGGGTTTTGTTTGTACCATATTTAGGGCCTCCGTATTTAGACCTCGTATAAATACTCGGGGGATTCAAATGTAATTATGTAATAAATGAAGGGGCAAATATGTAATAAGTGAGAAGCCTTTATTCTATAAAAGGACTCCCCACTCTCCTTATTAGGGGAGGTTAAGGTTTAGGCCATGGGAAGAGAGAAAACATCTCAGAGAGGGCAAACATAGAAAATAGGCTAGAGAGCACATTGCATCTAACCTTCTTGTATATTCACCATTTAGAGTGAAACAATATCAACATCAGTGTGGATGTAGCCCAAACATTGGGGTGAACCACGATACATCTTCTGTTCTTTACTTTCTTACAGATTAACGGTCGGATTTATGTTGTTCCAAGACCTTCCAGTTTTGTGCATCAACATTTGGCGCCATCTATGGGAAACGACACGAAAAGCTATGTCGGTCTTCTCTCAATTTTTCATACCTCTACCATGAATCTGCAGAAACCCAAGAACCAAACAACCCAACACCCACACTCAAACACACACCCTCATTTCTTCTTGAAGCTCATTATTGTCTTGCTACTTCTGTCCGTTTACAGTATCCACACTACATTAATCAGAATGTGTTCTTGCAAGCTCTCAGTGAATATGGTGCTTCTTTTTTTTCATAACTTCTCTGATGGTCATGGCTGCCTCAGCTGGTAATTTCTACCAAGACTTTGAGATTATATTTGGCGCTGGAAGTGCCAAGATACTCAATGGAGGACAACTTCTTACGCTCAACCTTGACCAAGCTTCAGGGTCTGGTTTCAAGTCCAAAAATGAGTACTTATTTTGAAGGATTGATATGCAGATCAAGTTGGTTGCTGGGAACTCCGCTGGAACCGTCATTGCCTATTATATCCTCCCTCCGCGTCTCGAAGACGCCAGCCTCGAAGACTACGCCCTCTCGCCAGACTCCATCAAGGAAGCTTTCCTCAAAGCAACAACGACCGTCAAGTCGCGCACCACCCTGATCTTCACCTTAGACGAAGACGAAGAATCGAGACCTGAAGGAGATTGCGGGCAGCTTCTGGTCAGTAGCTTCAGTTTTCAGCAAAAAATTACAGAAGATGAGGCAGAAATAGGAGCTGAAAAAGCGGCGGAATGGTTGCGGGTCGGCCACACTGCAAGTGGAGAAGCCGATCGGGAGACAGTTAAACCTAGTTGGAGATCGCCGATTACGGCTTTGGCCGGTGTTCCTGCAACACGAATCCAAGTTTTTTGCTTGACGGGAATAAAGGAAAAAGAGGAAGGAGAAAAGCACTTGGATAAGTATACTGACCTTTTACAGCTGGAGTACACTGACCTTTTACTAGGGTTTGCGCTACTCACCCATGCTGTAAACCTGCAATGCAGCAGAAAAAGAAAAAGACTTGTGTTGAGTGTAGGAAGCTTTATCAAAAGCTACAAGACCACCAAATTCAAAAGAAATATAAGATGCCTTTACTTTTGCTTTTGGTGTCAACCACTCTCACAAAGGAAAAAGAAAAAAAAAACTCAAGATGCAGAGAGTAACTTGTGTAAAATAGGGTGGAAATGGTGCCATATATATAGGCTCCCATGATTGTACTTTCAAAGTATAAGAGACCATGCCTGCTAACCAAGCCTGCCTCCACGTGAAGGTTTCCTCCAATAGCTGGACCGCTGAGGTTGATGTGAAGGGAGAAATCTCGCTGTTGCCAAGTCCCAACAGTTTTTTTGAATGATGTGATTTACTTTTCTTATTTTTTGGAGACATCTGTATAACCCCACCAGAGGGTAATCATAAATAAAGAAAAAAAGCAGCATGCCAAAAAAAAAAAATAGGCTTTTCGTATTTAGACCTCGTATAAATACTCGAGGGACTCAAATGTAATTATGTAATAAATGAATGCGCAAATATGTAATAAGTGAGGAGCCCTTATTCTATAAAAGGACTCCTCACTCTCCTCATTAGGAGAGGTCAAGGTTTAGGCCATGGGAAGAGAGAAAACATCTCAGAGAGGGTAAACACAGAAAATAGGCTAGAGAGCACACTGCCTCTAGCCTTCTTGTATATTCACCATTCAGAGTGAAACAATATCAACATCAGTGTGGATGTAGCCCAAACATTGGGGTGAACCACGATACATCTTGTGTTCTTTACTTTCTTGAAGATTCACAGTCGGATTTATGTTGTTCCAAGACCCCTCCGGTTTTATGCATCAACAGGTTTCAAAGATATACAATGCTTCAACCTGGCTTTTCTGGCAAAGATTAGGTAGCGTTTAACCAAAATTCGAAGTGTCTCTTAGCCAGTGTTTTGAGAGAGCAGTATTTTCCAGGTAAGAATTTTAGGGAGGCAAGTGGTGGGCGAAGAACGTCTTGGGGCTGGAAAGGCATTTTTGAAACACGTAAGGTGCTAGAGAACAACATTAGATGAAGAGTGGGAGATGGTACGAGTATAAACATTAGAGATGATCTTTGGTTTCCCCAACCTACCATGTTTATGGTTCGGCCTCGAGAGAGTATGCAAGCAACAATGGTGAGCGAACTTATTGATATGGACCTAAAGGCTTGGAACAAAGACTTAATCTTGGCAGGGTTTAATCGTGATGATGTGGCGCCAATTTTTAGTATTCTGATAAGTAGAACGGGATGTCGAGATAAGCTGGTGTGGTACCACACATCTAATAGGGTATACATGGTGAGATCTAGTTATGGGGTGGCATGGAGTCTTATGGAGAATTGAGCCCTGGGGAGGAAGGGATGGGGTGCAACAAGCGGAGTGTCGAAACATAATCACATTGTGGAATAGGATTTGGTGTCTGGCGGTTCCTAATAAAATGAAATTTTTTGTATGGAGGTGCTGCAACAGTGCTTTGGCGGTTCGTCAAAACTTACAGCGGTGACATATGAGGGTGGATAATGTCTGCGGGGTGTGTGGCGAGGTTTATGAGTCGGAAAACCACTTATTTCCAGTGTGAGCTCAGTCATTTTTTTTGGTTTTGTTCTCCACTTCAACTGAATTCTTTTGATTTGGAAGGTGCTGATTTCCTGGGAAGTTGGGAGAAATTCTGTAAC
Source organism: Malus sylvestris (assembly GCF_916048215.2). Lineage (NCBI taxonomy): Eukaryota > Viridiplantae > Streptophyta > Magnoliopsida > Rosales > Rosaceae > Malus > Malus sylvestris. Next base: position 4,198,784 of record NC_062271.1, on the reverse strand, counting down.
CGGGTTAGGGGTATGGAGAATGAAGTGGAGATCATGTAGGAGTTTGTCTTTGGGTTATGGCGATTATGGAAAAATAGGACTGAGGTGGTGTTTAATGGTGTTCATCGACAACCCTTAGAGGTGGTGGAGGCATGGAAGCGGAACATTGCTGAATTCAGGGATGCAAAGGCACATGAAGGCATGGGGATGTGTCCAATGGTGGGGCGGGCATCTATAGAACCGGTGCGTAGGGGAGTGCAATGGAAGCTGCCGATGTTTGGGACTTTAAAGGTTAACTCTGATGCTGCATGGTGCAAGGAATCGATGCGTGCAGGGGTGGGTTGGGTTGTTTGTGATTTTGCAGGGCTACTGTAGGCTGCGGGAGGCCTGGGTGTGCTGTTTAGTCACTCTGCTACTGCGACTGAAGCTATGGCTATTCGGGATGCGTTGGAATTCTATAGTATGCATGGTTTTGATACACTGGTTGTTGAATCTGATGCAAGGGTCATTATCCAGATGTTAAGGAATGAGGTGCAGTATGATAATGGTCTTGAATGCATACTTGGTGACATTGAGGGTCTGGTGTGAAGTATGAGGTCTGTGACTTTTGCCTTTATGCCTAGAGAGAGCAGTAGTGTTGCTCGCTCGGTGGCTAAGTTTGTGTTTAAGGAGAGGAAGTCTTTTGTATAGGACTGTATTGGGCCGGAGTTCTTGTTTAATATCTTGGCACAAGATATTGATCTTTCTATTCGATTATAATAAATTTATCCTTTGGAAAAAAAATAAACTTATATGTTGGATTTTTTTTTCACAAGTACAAACTTAATTGTATGTTGGTTTAACTTATACGTTTACAAGTATTCACGTTATAAAGTATATATCACATATACATATAATATTTTTCTTTTTATAATTGGAAGTCAAGCACAAGATGGGTTGTACTTTGTTTGCTAATTAAGAAGGAAGTTTGTACCGGTGGTGTTTGTACATGTGGTATTATTTATGTTTGTTTGTGTTATGGCCAAAAAACGTTTACCTTGTTTGTGCAAATTACCTCCCGACTGAAAAATTGATCACTCGAAAAAATATTCTCATAAAACTCTACCGTTTTCTTTAAAAAAAAAACAAAAAATAAAAAACAACAAAGAATATAGCTATAGGTTATCCGGAGCTATAGCTTATCCCGAAAAAAAAAGGGAAACAACAAAATAGAAGTGATCCCATTGTTAATTCATTACACATATATATATATATATATATATATATATATATATATATATTTTATATAAACGATGAGATATTTTACATTAAATTATTGAGATTAAATTCAAACGTGAGCGCAAAGAGATGAGCATGCTATTTTAGCTAATTTAACTACGTCCACCGAGAACACGGTATCACTAAAAAAATAAATAAAGAATTAAATTATGAGTTTATAGAATATGGTCCACAAAGATGGGCAATTAATTAATTGTGTAATGCACTTGCAAGTAGATATGACTGCTTTCTCTGTCCGGCTGGCTTTTTTGAGCGAGTCTATAGGACTTCCTTATTTTACTCAATCCTTTCATTTTCGGTTGGTTCCGGTGCTGGACCATCTCTCAATCAATTTGAAATGAACAACGGACCCAGAACTGCTAAAAGTATGGAAGCTTAATATAATCTTTGGATTTCTCTTCCCAAAACGACTTAAATAAAAAATTTCTAAAACAAGAGTTTGATCTAGAAATAGTAATCTCCTAAAAGTTCCAAATGTATTGAGCAATTAATGGTATTCTGATTTCCCAAAAAGGCAGAACCAGATAAGAAATTCATAGGAATGCGATCAAACATTTGTGGAACTGTAACCCATGCCCATTAATCTGTATATCTGTGTTGTAAAACCAACCAAAAATCAATTATGTACACAAAAAATGGAAAATTACTAAAAATAGAGAAAGTCACAATTCTTTCTTTTTCAAGATGGATAAGAAGAAACCAAATTGCTTGGTATACAAGTAGAATTCTTCCATGTCCTTGCATGCAATTTTAAGATCTCTCTAGCCTTCTCCTTGGTCTTGCTCCCACTATCCACTTGAAGAACTAAGCATAGCTTCGCCACAATACCTAATTGCATCATCTCCTGCAAAACATTCGACGTCGGGGAAAACTTGCAAATGGAGAACAAAATCTTCACTGCCCTCTCGCTCGCCACCTTCGAGACCCTCATTATCTTCTTAGACACCACGGCTAGTCCTGCGCTGTGGGTAAGCAGTTCTGCGCGGCCTTCCGCACAGCTGCATAGCATGTCAAGCACCAAGAGTGTCATTTCCAAGGTTCTCCTATCGGAAGAAGTATCCAGAAGAAGCTCAATCAAGACCATAACCGCCCCGGATTCAACGGCTTTGGTTCTGTTTCGTCCCCATTGACAGAACTGGATCAACAGTTGCAATGTGGCTTTTGAGGCCTGTTGTGAGATTTGATCATTTAAGACCTGAACAACTTGGACGAAGAATGCAGGTTTTACGTTTGTCATCCTCATCGAATCAGCAACCTCGAACATTGATCTCAACAACATCACAGCGTACGTCCGAGACTCGTCGCTCCCACGTTGCATGAGTTTGATTAAGGCCTCGACAAACTCACCCTCTTTGCCTATTAGAGTTTTGAGAACATCTTCACTAAGATTTAGGTTATAGAGAATGCTCAAAGCTTCTTCGTTTTCGACATTTTCTCTGTCGTTCTTGATGTTGTTGATTATCGTTGAAGCAAGGAACTCGCCTGCACCAGCGGCTTCGATGCTTCTCTTGTTGGCTTCGCTTTGGGATGAAATGGATCGAAGCTCACTGAGGCATTTTGCCAGACCGTTTGGGGACTTTTTGGCGTCTCGGAGGAGCTTATCGATCTGAGATTTGTTAACGGGCGGCTTCGGAGTTGGGATCCTTTCAATGCCGTGAGAAGCGTTCATTGTGCACCAAGCTTGGAGCAACCGGCGAAGAGTGTGGTTGGGAGTTAAGTCGGAATCCTCCGAAACCACTTGTTTGGTAACGGGACAAGTCTTGTTCTTGCTTGAGAACAACCATTTCTCTATGCTCTCTCGATCGTAAGTGATCCCGGTCGAGATTGTGACGGGATCCTTCATGATTTCTAGAGAAATGGGGCACAGAAAAAATGAGGGAACATCAATTTCTTCGTCCATTTGATCGAGAAATCCAAAATCGAAACGAGAAACCTGACGAAAATTGAGAACTGACAAAGGATACTTTTCGTTGATCAACAAAGTGTTTGATTAAAGGTGAGAGGTGAAGATTGATATGAAGGTTTTTTATGTAGTTGTGAATTGGTTTGAACTTTGAAAACGTTGTGAGGAGGATATATGACAAAGGAGTTGAGTTTGTTTATATATATATACAGGTGGGGAGGAAAATGAGATTTTCAAATTGAGAAAGTCAAAACACGGTACATATGAGAGAGAGAGAGAGAGAGAGAGAGAGAGAGAGAGGGAAGAAGAAGGTTAAGACTTTTCCAAGTTATTGAATAGCTCAAGGTTGACGGACGTTACCAGGTCATTAAAGTGGCACGAGGTGAAATAAACATGCAAATACATACAAAGTTTTTGGGCAAAATTGCATTGTAAACCCTATTTGACTTTAGAATAATAATTTTCTCCATTTAATTTAATTTCTTTTTTTATAGCTCGTGCGTATTTTAATTCTGCATTGTCTGTTTGCCGACAAAAGCTAATGGGCGCGCAGGCGTATGGCGTTGGCGCACATTCTTGGTTGCTGCAGCCAATCCTTCACTCCGTTGGGTTGACTTTTTCCATTTTTTGGGTTGTTGTCACCTGCCATATCCTTTTTTTTTTAAGTTTTAATTTCATGTTTTGACCAACAAAATAGTCTTTTTTGTTTTAAAATTTTGGCACATGGAAGATGTTTGGGCTGGCCGCTTGATAAGTGTGTGAAGTGCGTGACTTGTTAAAGTTAATCTATCGTTATTTCATGATGAAAGTAAATAAGGGAGGTTTCATTCATGCATTCACAATGATTTGCCTACATCCCTAGAAATGATAAAAGCTACAAGTTAAGTAGTTAACTAATAACGGCTAGATTCTGTTTTAAATTTGGATAATGTTAGAGAGATTAACATTTTAAATTAAATTATGTAAATTAAGGTTGTTGATGAATGAATTGTTAATTAAGTGTCAATTAACATGCTTATTTCCTATTAGTGACACATTATCCCTTATTTTTTTAACACCTTCTTTAAATTTTGTATCTAAACTAAAACAACATGAAAAAAATATTCGTGTCAATCGAACTTTATTACAAAAGAATAGGAAAGAAATTCGTTTGAGTTTAGTTTAGTTAAATTCCTTTATGTTATTGGCCGATTATATTGCGTAGTATGACGGTAATATCACGTCACATCTCAATTTTGTATTATATAGATTTTACTTAAAACATAATTTCATTGTCCATGTTTATAATTTGGATAGATTAAAAAAGGGTAAATTACATAAAACTACCTCAACTATTGAGTCATTAACAGTTTCATACCTCGTCTTTAAAAAGTTTTAATGTCATACCTTATCTTCGAATTTGTTGCAATGTCATACCTTCCGTCAGTTGTCTGTCAATTCCTCTGTTAAATGATGACGTGGCTTGAGGCAAGACCCACTTTCTATAAAATAAAAAAGTAAAAAATTATTAAAAACTAAAAAAAATCATTTAAATATTAAAATAATAATAATTAAAGAAAAGTTAAAAAAACAAAAAAAAAACCCCAGTTCGTCTTCCCCCCTCCCCCCACCTCCTTCTCTTCACCGCCTGAGCCCAACCTGCAACCAAAAAAAAAAAGAAAAAGAAAAAAAACAATCTTCATCTTCCCCGACCCCCCCTTCCCTGCAACCCACCCCTTTCTTCCTTTTCCTGTCTTCCCGAAACCCACCGCGCACCCATCCTCCACCTCCTCCTCCGCACCCATCCTCGCACCCTCCTCTACACACCCCACTCCTTAAATCCACACCCATTCCCCCGATTTTCTCCGTGCCCAATTTCTCCACCCGTGGAATCAGCCTGGCGAGGGGGGTTTCCCCATTCCACCTCATGAACCCGGCGATGGCGGCGTAGACGGGATATGGGTTTTTTTTTAGGTTGCAATGTAGACGTTTGTGTTGGATCTGGGGGAAGAAAGGGGTGGGTTTGGGGAAAACGAGATTTGGGTTGCAGGGAAAGGGGGGGTCGGGGAAGATGAACATGGTTTTTTTTTATTTTTTTATTTTTTTTTCTTTTCTGGGTTGCATGTAGTGGGTGCGGAGGAGGATGAGGAGGATGGGTGATGAGAGGGGGAAGAAAGGGGTGGGTTGCACGGAAGGGGGGTCGGGGAAGATGAAGATTGGTTTTTTTTTATTTTTTATTTTAACTTTTCTTTAATTAATTATTATTTTAATATTTAAAAAATATTAAATGATTTTTTTTAGTTTTTAATAATTTTTTATTATTTTTTAATAGAAAGCGGGCCCCGCCTCAAGCCACGTCAGCATTTATACAGAAGAATTGACAGACAACTGACAGAAAGTATGACATTGCAACAAATTCGAATATAAGGTATGACATTGAAACTTTTTAAAAACGAGGTATGAAACTGTTAATAACTCAATAGTTAAAGTAGTTTTATGTAATTTACCCATTAAAAAACCTCATTACCTTGGGGCATGGTAAACCTCATTACCTTGGGGCATGGTATTACTGTGACAGATTAATTTATCATCCATGAAAAATATAATTCAATGGTTGTAACAAGAATATAATTGTTCATTCTAACAAAAGAACTCTAGAATTGCGATAGCAACAGTATATGACTATTAGTAACGCAATTAAAAACATAATAGATATGATCTATCATCGTCAAATCCTATAACATCTAAAATTCATCAAAAAAGAGGAAAGTTCTCTCAAATATTATTGATAATATGATAAACTGTGGAATACAACTGCATAAATGAGTTTAAATACAAACCATACCAAAAACTACATACTTGAATATAATTAGATTGACTAGAATAGTGTGTTCCATCCTTCGCATCCAAATTCGAATTCCTCACTTGTAATTTAGAGTAAAATATCAGTACGTTCCCATCAAGCCGATAATGTCGCACATCGAATTGCATTGTCGGTTCGAGTCTCTCGATTTGGGAGGTATTAGGGCGGTCGTGGCTGATGGAGTGTCTACTTGATGACGTTGGCAATGATGAGTGCTATTTGTATGCATGTAGGGCTTTTTTCCTTGCTCGGAATTTTTTCCTTGTGATTGATCTGATTTAATTTTTTTTTTTAATCGGTGTTTCACATATCACATCATAGAAATGTTCACATAGCTAATTGCTTTAATATTGTACAGTGTTTGGTGCTGGGCGTAGATAAATTCACTGGATTATTTTGAGTATAATATCCTTGCTCCGGCAAAAAGTATAACATGCCCTTGCTCCAAAGAAAAGTGTAATATGTGCTTATTATTATTTGATATTGGTATCTTCTCAATAACAAAAAATATTTCACATGTGTGAGATTTCTAGTCTTAATAATAATACTCCAATTATAAAATCATCATATTTATGAAATTGTAGCAGCAATTGGTTGTGAATGACTCTCAATCTTTTCGACCTTGGTTTTATAGAAGCAAGTTAGAAAGATTGAGAAATACAACCATCTGATTTGTGTCATTTGACAAAAAATAGTGTTAATTATAAAATTGAATATTGTGTATACGATAATAGCCATTGTATGATGCAATGATTTTATATTCAATTGTGTGATATGATCAATGACTACAATGTATTTTTAGTAGAACGGTAGTGTTAGTGACTCAATTTTATGTTATATCCACCTAATATTGAGACTTAGTAACCCAATAATTATCCATCATCTTCCATTAAAACTTAGTAACTCTATAATTATCCGCCTAATATGTACATTATTCTTTCTCGTTATTCAAAAACCTTTTGTAATAATAACAAGATTTTATTAGTCAGCATTTCTAATTAGCTATCCATCTATGGACGATAGTGCTGCCCTAATAATCTGAGAGCTTCATAGCTTATGATGTGCCCGAGCTAACTAAACTAATTAAAGAACTATATTATAATATCTACTGTTACAAGACACAAATAAACATCTTTATGCATGCCCCAATAATGGCTCAATCACTTTCCAATACCTCTTTACACGACGCTCTACAACTCCAACCTAAAAAACCACCGCTACAAAAGTCCAAATTGAATTTGAACCCATGCAATCTATAATTGGTTGGTAATGATATTTCTAGCCACGAGTACATTGGATGCAATCAATGGCGAAGCCAGGAATTGAGAGAGGGAGGGGCGAAGTTAAAAGATTGTAAGGTTCAAAAGAATAGCAACAACCAAATCCTTTTATATAGTAATGTCTTCCATAATTTATTAATATAAACAAATTACAATTGTAGCCGGCGAGGTTTTATATTATGAAAACGTCGCATAATAAGCTCATTATCAATAAAAGCAAATACATATCTCTCAATGTAAACAAGTATGCTATCATAATCAATTAATTAATCAATAATCAAGAATTCAAATTTTAATTTTCACCTTAAAAAATAATTTCATAATTTCATATCAATAATCATAGAATCATATCAATAATCAATAACCAATAACCATATTAGTGCATTACCATATGATTCTATACCAATTAAACAAAATTCATATTAAATAATTAATTAAGATTAGGGATTATAAATTTAGGGATTTAAAAATTTACCTTTGAAGGTTGGAAGCTGGCGGCTCAGTGGCTGGAGTGGAGCCTGGCTGGTGACGGCAACAAAACCAACGGAAACAACCAAACACGAATTAAAAATTTGAAGGTCTGGAATTTGGAGTAGGATTCTCTCCTCTATTTTTTTTTCTCTCCCCTTCCCTCCCCTCCTATTTGAACGGTCACGATTAAGCCATGTTAACATCTTATATTAATTTTTTTTTTATAAAAAGAGAAAGACAAAATAGAAAATGTAAAAAAAATGAATGGAAGGGGATGGAAAGAGTAGGGGAGAGAATCCTAGTCCCTGGAATTTTGGAGGGCAGGGCAGCTTTGCTTTCTGTCTCTGAATGGATGGGAATAGGGAAAAGTTGAAATAAAATGGGGAGTAGGATTCTCTCCCCTCTTTTTTCCCCTCCCCTTCACTCGCCTCCTATTTGAATGGTCACGGTTGAGTCACGTCAACATCTTATATTAATTTTTGGGTAAATCGCCAAAATTGTCCCTGAGATTTGCATAACTCATCACTTTGGTCCCTGAGATTCCAAATCGATAAAAGTGGTCCCTGAGATTGTCCACCATCCACCATTTTGGTCATTCCGTTAAAATGATGAGTTATGCAAATCTCAGGGACAATTTTGGCGATTTACCCTTAATTTTTTATAGCAAGAGAAAGACAAAATAAGAGAATATGAGAGGAGGGGATGGAAGGGGATGGAAAGAGGAGGGGAGAGAATCCTACTTCGGAAAAGGGGGACACTAACTCTGACACACGGAAAGGACTGAGGGAATGGGGGACACGTGGTCCTCGCTACACATATATATATATATATATATTTTTTTTTTTAAACGTACGAAACACACCGTTTTGTTTTTGTTTTTTTAATTTTTTTTTACTAGGATCAAAATGACATCGTTTTGGCCTGGACTTTTAAGAGAAAAAAAATACAAACTGCTGCTGCGCACAACAGAACCATATGATGAAGGGGATGAACTAGTTGGGTTTTTCGGCGAGGGGAGGAGCTAAACCTAGAGCTCCAGTCTTGTTTTCCGGTGAGGGGAGTGGCGGCTAGAGCTCCAGTCTTGTTTTCGGATGAGGGGAGTGGCGGCCGCCACTCCTCGCCCTCATGTGGCTTCGCCATTAGATGCAAGTAATGACTTTTCCCAAAATGTGTCAGCTATGAACTCTTGTTTCTCACTATATGTATATAGCATCGAGGGACAATCAATTTTAGGTATACATTTCGACACTTATTTTGGATTGCTTATACCGTAATTTTATTCAACAATTCTAATTGTTTATATTTCAATTCATCATTTATAGATCATTTATATAAAAATTTAGATAAATCCAAAACCATTAAAACATCATTTGTAGTTAATAAAAAAAAAAACGAATAAAGTTCTACAAAGAAACATTAATAAAATTACTATCATTTATATAAAGGGTCATATGGTTCGGACTATAGTGATTTTTGTATACCATGATCTTTGAGGTAAGATCTAAAAAATAGACGATTGAATTGGTGAAATACATTACGAAATGAGCCCTACAAATGTGTATAAAAAAAATAAGTGTCCTTGTTCCTAACCTATGGATGAGGACCCACTTTATACCGTCTTTGTGGGGATCCTAAGGATTCTCACATCCTAGCCGTTCATCGTATATCGTACGGTTAGTTTTTGTTAGGTACTATTTATGTTTATTTTAAATAAAAAATTCAAAATTATTTCTGAAATCATGATGTACGATGAACGGTTAGGATGTGCGGATCCTTATGATTCCCACAATTTAGATCTGGATGGAATCCAAATCCCTAACCTATATATCATATATATATATATATGTATGTGTGTGTATTTATTTACTTATTTAGTAGCAACAGACTATTTATAGCTGTGTGGTTGTACTAAGATGTGAGAGAATTAATTGATTTCGAACTTATCATTACTACGAGATTATTAAAACTTAAGACCTTTACTTTCAAATAAAGAGAAATATCATTAAACTATATATATAGTACTAAGTGAAATTATAAAATTCTAATAAATTTCCTAAATATAAAGCATGTCAGTTGTATGGTAGTTGATTGACATCATCTATGACGGTGTTTTTCATTTGGTCAAATGACGGTGTTAGAATTAGAGAGAAAAATTCGTCAACTGGGGCATGCATGCATAAATTTAACACGGCTCTTGCAAGTGATTAAGGGTGAGATGTGCGCCCACAGCCACAGGCCCACAGGAATACGGAAGTTTGAAGCAACACATCTCTTGTCCTCAGCCTCAAAGCATTTTGGTTGAATGGATAATCCCGAAACTTGAGAGAGAGTTGAGAGTTGGCTGGAGGCCCTGACGCTTTGTGCACACGTTTGGGATAATACTTGGGTACTCCCTAGGGAGTACCTAACACACTGACCATCTTATCAATTAACGACACGTGTCCTTTTTAACTCACACACCTAACTAAAACTAGTTGCCAAAAACGGTCACTATTTTAATATCCAAACATCCTTCTTCTCCCTCACCAACCTTCACCGGAATGTCCTCTCCATAGTCGTCATTGCCAGCCGGAAGCCCACCCCTTCCACCACTTTCCTCCATGCATCTCCTTCTCTTTCTCTCATCATAGTCTACAATTCTGAATAAACAATTTCAAACTTCCAATCTTGTGATCTTTCACGAGCTCTAATCTCGAGGATTTTCAAAACCCAATGTTACCAAGTGGGGGTGGATTCGGAAAAGATATAGAATGCGGATGGACCGCCGAAAAGGAGACGGAGCGGGGGTGGGTCATCGGAGAAGAGGGGATTGAGGATGAGTGGCTAGAGAAGAGACGGAGAGGGTTGGGGTCGCCCGAGAAGAGGCGGAGTGCTCTGGGGTTGTCGAAGAAGAGATGGAGTGTGGTAGGAAGGTTGGGAAACGGGGGAGAAGAAGGGTGTTTGGCCGGTGAAATAGTGAATGTTGGGCTATCAAAATAGTGATGTTCGATGAAACTCAAAGATTGCACTTTGTTCTTTTTACAAAATCCTTCAATTTTCATCGATCATTATGGCGAAATAGTATTGGAATTTTGGCTTAATTTATTGTCTTCAAGAGTTATATTAACGAGAGATAATATAATATAGGGTTGAGAAAAATATTGGACGGTCGAGATTAAATCTCAACCAATCTAATGATCATTAATTTTCCAAATTTAATTTAAATATATAAATATTATACACACACATTTATATTTTAACTTTCAGTTCAGTTCGGGATTAAATTCTTACTGTTATTAATTATAGTATTTTTTTTGTGGTATAAAATTATTAAATTAATATTTTTCTTATCATGTAACGGGTTATCCACGTGTATATCAGGACCCACCTGTTATCTTAGCATGTGATTATCAAGTTACCCGAGGAAAACCTATTAATTTTGTGTTGTTTTGTGTTGGGTTAATGGATTGTGTCAAAAATTGCCTAGCCTACCTCATACTCAAGAGTAATGTGTGTGTACATATATAATGGGTGGATATGTATCACTATTTTTACACAATTTTTTACACACGTTTTTTTATGGACTTACTCCATAATATATTTTAACGATCCGCACAATCTATCTTTTAAAATATCATTCATCAATTATCCTTACAAAAAGTTAGACAAATCCAAACCATGAAGACGTTCATTTGTAATGAAGAAAATTAACAACTACTTTTCACTTGAAACTTTAATTCAGCTTTCTCGCACCTCATATATATCTCCTACCAAAGCTTTATCAAACACCATAGTAATTAAAACTTTTTGAACAAGCAGAGTGTTGCAGAAATTAAAAAAAATTAAACTAACTAAAATCAATCCAATTTAATTTCAAATTTTATGCTCACAAGTGTACGAGTATAGAAAAATACTCAACGAGAGCAAAAACTTGAAAAATAATTCACTCAAGGTCTTAAGAATTCAAGATCATAGTTCTGTCGTAGCCCTAACAATAAAAGTTAGTTACGAATCATCATAGAAAACAAATCTATATCATTCATGAAAAAGAAGAGATTAAGATTCAAGAAAACCCTAAAGTCTCTCCTCTACCGCACCTCTTCCCTTGGTTCTCGATATCCTCCAATAGCCGCAGCCAATCGTTTTTAACTTTTTATATAACAGCCAAATAGGATAGGAAGCCCTACACGCCAAAGCCCATAAGCTCCGAAATTCTCCGTTGAAAATAGAATCGCTTCAAACTAGTAAGTCCTGAAATATTTGAACCCAACTCCTATGTTTCCTGCAAGCGGCCGTCTAAGAAGAGTGTTGCCCTTACAATACGGTTCGAACTCTATCAACTTTCTAATATAACAAATTTATCGTTTGATTAACAAAAAAAAAAAAAAAATGCTATATATCCTTTTTCCATTCTTGGCCGAATTCGCAGCTACAATTTCACCAAATTGATCGCCGTCCCCTTTGACAGCTGACCAAAACGCACAACAACTAAAACTCCCCAATTTGCAAAACGCACAACAACTAAAGCGGATGTTACATCTCTCTAGTTTTGGTTCAGTTGAAATCCCACTTTTAGGTCGCTGACCGCTTGGAATTTAGAAAGAAACGTCACCCTTTCTTCCTTCTATTTTGGAGCATACAAGAGTGAACATCACATGTTCTGTAGGTATTGAGATGGTCACGTGGAAGCAAAACAATATGGCCCATCCAAATAAGGATTTGAATATTAACAGCTATTTACCACGGAGAACATACTTAAAAGTTATGAAAACAAAATGAATTTAGATAATGGCCACATATTAATTCAAAAGATTAAAGCTCCAGCAACTCACATTTTGACTAGAAATTACACATATATATTATGAGCGTTTCCTTCTCATTATCTAGTCATAAGGGCACAAATCCATGTAAATCATTTTATTTACATTCAACATATCATCGGAAAATGCCAACTTTCAGATTAAAATAGATAGTAAAATACGCACTCGTTGGGAAGCATCTCCAAATAATCAAAACCTAAACGGCACTTATTCCCAAATTATGAAAATTTTGAAAACAATAATGCTATTCTTACCATATTTTTGTACCATAATTGTATACCACCTTAGGTGGCATCTGATGTGGACAGACACATCTTCTAAATTAATTAGCATTTAATTTCAAAATGTGGATCAATAATTAATAAAAAGATTGTTAATTAAATGATGATTGTAGTATACGAGGAGTCTCCTTCTTCCACCTAAGATTATTTAAGTGTTTTAATTAATAAAAAGATTGAAATTAAATGATGTAACTTGTTCAACTCATCTGCCACCTAAGATTGTAATAAAATGTGGTATAAAATTGTGGTAAGAATAACATTACTCTTTTAAAAAGGGACTTCCAGTTGACCATATGTACTAGCAGTATAGTAGTAATTTGTGTTTTTTATTGGGTGCATTAGTGATTAGTGTATTTGAAAAGTTATTGGCCTCCTATAATTTAAAATAAATGTGTGGTATATTGTAAGTTTTGATTGAATTAAATCAAAGATTCCTAATTTTTATACGACGTTTTGAAATAATTACACAGCAGAGAAAGAGAGTTTATCGTTGTCAAGTTAATTTTTATGTTTAATTCCTTATAAAATGGACATAAGTTAATTACAAGATTCTCATAAGAAGTACAATTATATATTTGCTTAAAAAAAAAAAAAAAAAAAAAAAAAAAAACCCCTACTCTGACAGTACATAATAACTTCATTCTCTTTCTTTCTTCTTAATTTGTTTGTTCAAAAAATTGCATTTAACATAAATACTATAGCAGGTAAACTTAATTTGTATGAACACATTTTGTATTTGGTCATCTGGGATACAGAGACATACCAAGACAAGGACAGTTCTTCCACTCCTCATAATGTGATTTAAGGATTTCCCTTGCTTTGTCTTTCAGGTATGGAGCACAGTCAACTTGGAGCAAAGTGCAAAGCTTAGGCACAGCTCCAACCTCCAACATCTCCTGAAGCACCGAGTTGGTTCCTGAGTACTTGCTTACCATAGAAAGGATCAAAACTGCTCGGTCATTAGTTGTTGGAGAAACCCTAAGGAGTCTCTTTGACACAACAGAGATGCCTCCTTTGTGACTAATAAACTGAGCTCTCCCATCAGCACAAGAACACAAATGAAACAATATACCAAAAATGAGCTCCGTTGTTCTCTTTTCTGGAGCACAAAATTCAAGCTCTATGAGCTCGTAAACAGCCCCAGCGTCGACCATCTTGATTCGATTTCTTCCCCAAGGACAAGCGTCTAACATGACATGTAGAGCTGCATTCACCCCTTGTTGTGTGACCCCATTTCTCAAAATCCCAACAAGTTTCTTAAAAAAATTACGGTCTAGGGTTTCTAGCACTGTTGAGTTTGCCTTTTGGATGATATATTTGAGCACCAACACCGCATGCGTACTGACCGCGATTTGATTCTCCGTTTCGCAACCAAAAACCCATGTCAACGAATTGATGATCTGATCGTTTTCCATAAAGAGACGGTTTAATTCTTCGGAAGAAATCCGAACAAAGTGAAGTATGCTAAGGGCTTCTTCTAGGCCATCCACCTGGCCGTTCTTGTAACATATGTTTGTAATGAATAACAACATGGCCTTAGCCACGCCGGCTTCCACCATGTACTTCCTATTCCCTTCGTTTTCCACCGCGAGGAACTCCAACTTTCGAATAATATTCAGCTGGAGCTGAGGGTGCCAAAAGTCCTTGAGGAGCTTGAGGACTTGAGCCTTGTTGAGAGGTGGTTTCGGAGTTGGTATTCGATCAATGCCGTAGGAGGCATTGTCAGTGCACCACGCCTGAATTAAGCGGCGCAACGTGTGGTTGGGGGTTAGTTCGGAGTCTTTCGGGAGCGGCTGTTTGGTGGCAGGACATGTGATGTTCTTGCTCTGGAATAGCCAGTGCTCGATGCTCTCCCGGTCATACGTGATACCTGTAATGGTTGTCACAGGGTCTTTCATGATCTGAAGAGATATTGGGCAGATGAAATACTGAGGAACTTCAATATCATCCATGAAAAAAAAGTGGTTGTATAATTAACAAATGACAAAATTTGATGGAGGGGATAAGAACTAAGAAGCTGGAAATTAGATTAAATGATAAAGATATTGATACATTGTGTGGAAGGAGGGAAAGTTTTGTTCTTGTGAGAGGTGGTAAGAGTATGCGGCTATATAATTAACCAAGGTGATGAGAGAGAGAGTAGTGGTATTTCCATGGAGTCGTCATACATCTATATATATGGAGTGTGATTGGGACAATTATACTAGCTAGCAGGTAATACGAGTCCATTCTAAGGCCAGCGTTGAGTGGTCAAAAGGAAGAAAAGTGTGGCCAGATGTTCAGAGCTTCAAATTAAACGGAACACGGAATGGTGAGGAGCAATGGACTGGGACCTTTAATGTCATTCTCCTTTTTTATTCGAGTCAAATATATATGGGGATACCGGGAATATAATATTTGTATGAAAACTGAAACTCAACCGACTTGATATTAATAGCTTAAAATTATTTTAGTTAAATAAACACCACAACTTATTGATATTTGTGATAAAATTTTGATATTTAATTATGACTGATTCAATATATAAGTTGTTTAATTACCATTATTCTTGTAGTAAAACATCGTTCAACACAGAAGGCTTCATTAGACCAGCAAAGTAAAAGAAAATGATAGAATATGGTTTCAACTAAGCAATAACCATTATTAATTCTTGGTCACAAAAGGCTTCTACTACAAATTTCCGTAGTGTAGGATCGCATTCCAATCAGTTGGTACACCTCATGGTCGACATACACATAACAAAATCACTAAACTTCACATGCCGATGTATAACCCTAATCATGCAGTTTATTGATTGTACCTGGTCTAATTTTTTTGTTTGAATGTGGGATCTATTTTTATGATTTATATTTAATAACTCACACCAGATTTGTTTTCTATAAAGTACAGTATATCATGTTCACCAATCATTATGTATATACAAGGTTCTAAAAGACGATGGGTGCTAGTCGGACGGCAAACTAGGACCTAGCGCCTAGGCGCCTAAGCGGTGGCCTAGCCGGACTAGGTGGATTTAAGTAAATCTATTATATTTCGTGTAAATAAGTGTCTGTTTATACTTAAAATATATATAATTTCATCATAAACTACAAAATAGAATGACATATATATTATGAAGTATTGGAACATAATGAAAATATGGGGAACAAGCATATAATGTGTGTTCATTTAAGTATTCAACAAGTCACTTACAATTTATTGAAAAAAATAAATTGCAAAATGAAAGTTACCTGTTTTCTGTATAAGTGATTCGTAGCCTAGGCGGGTATGGGTGGGTTAGGTGAGTGCCTAGGCGCTCTAGGCAGGTGTCTCAGCAGGTATAGGCACCCTTTCTTAATTTTCGAACGCCTAGGCATTAATTGAGACTGTGGTCAGCCGCCTAGTGCCTAGACGGGAATTTTTAGAATAGTGTGTATATACAAGCTTGTAACTATTTCATACTTTAAAATATATATAATATAACATATAAATTAATAACACCAAATTATTTGTCCAATATGAGAATTTCTCATGGTATATCCCTTTATTTTATATAGTACTACCCTCTTGCCATAGACGTACTTGACTTTTTTCTTTTAATTATTTATTTTTCTGTTTGAAAAAATATAAAAAACGAAAAAGCAAAGCAATATATTATTATTTATAATAAATAATAAACTTATTACCTACGCACAGTCCCGCTCTTTGGTTGTTTTTTTTATTTATATTTTTTGTGAATTTGTTTTTCTTTTGAAATCCTAATGAGAGATGGGCAATTTTAAGATTATGAAAACTTCATCATATTTGCCTTCTTCCTTTATATATATAAGATCATTTTAGTATTCTCTTTTAAGGATTCCACCCAGTTGTAAGTATCCCAAAACGGAACCAAATGAGTTTGATTTGTGGACGTAGTTCAAGGGATAAGGTTATGACATGTAGTGACATACATGCAGAACACGAAACTTCCTAAAGCGAGAAGCTCCATTATCCAGTCAAAAAGGTCGAGTCACCTTGAGGTCCTTGCATTAAATGATCATCTACTTAGTAAATGGATACTAGTAGTCTGGTACTGGTTGAGGCTACACGCATATCACATTCTTGCCTCATTGTAACTCCCACCTCCCACTTTATTAAATTCACATTTCACGTTCCATGTTGTCATTTGTTTAATTTTCTTTTGTATAAAAAAAAAACAAAGAAAGAAAGAAAGAAATGAAAAAGAGAGCTTCTTCATTGCATCAAGTCGTTTCCCATTGTTTGTATTCAAGGCAGAAGAATAATGTCTTTCCTCATTTAGAATGTAAAAAGTATATCCCTTGATCCAAAGTTATTGAAAAATAATATACTGCTTTATATTAATGTTTGGGACCAAAATATTATTTTGGGCTAGACTAGAAGTTGTTCTCGGCCCAATAATATTCTTCTAGAATTATCATGGGTTGTCCAGTCAGGATCGGCCGAATCCTATTGCAGGATGGATTGGTTTAGATAAGGATGGAGTAGTTGAGACCTAGTGCAATGAGGAGTCTTAAGAGGCTAAGGATGCTGAGACTTAAGGGATGAATCTGGTTTGATGATTAGCTCGGTTCAAAATCCTTTTGGAGTTAGGACTGGTCAAAACCTAATCAGATTAGGTTGAGAAGTTCTAATCCGAGTATGATTTTAGCCGGGCTATGAAGGGTTTCACTACTATAAATAGAGGAGGGAGCATACATTCAAGCCTCTCAAATTCAACACAAAAACTGCCTTGCATAAACTCTCGCTCTACGCGAAACCTCTCAACAACCTTGAGATTTTTATTTTCTTTTTTCCGCCAACACATCTTCAGTTTGGATAAACAGCACTGTGAAGGCAACCAGTGACATCTTCAGTTTGGATAAATAGCACTGGAGCCATAGAATCAGCCGATCAAAAAGCACATTCAGTTTGGATAAACAGCACTGCTTCGAGACCGACTGGTTATTTATCCAAGTCTCGGTCGACAAGGATTTTCGAGTCCTTGTTGGTAAAGATCATCTCATAAGCCTTCTCGACGAAGTGAGGTGTTATAGGTTATTATATTTGGCACATTGAAAGTTGAATTTGATATTTGAACTTCGCAGAACTAGCAGCTTTGTCTTCAGGCTCTATAACCCGAAGGCCGAGACGTGTTCCTTCCTCGGTTGTAGTTGCGAGATCAAGAAGTCAGCAGCGCACCTAATCCACATTAACATATTTTACTCCCCGGTCGAGCTCGGCTGACGAGTTGGCACGCCCCCGCACATAACTGAATGATGTAGTTAGCTTATTAATTACTTGGCCTACACGCCACATAGGCTTGGTAGTTTTTAGGGTCAACATTTTGGCATGCCCAGTGGGACCCAGTATTAAAGCTACGAAGTTCATGACCATTGTGACACGATCATTAAAAAAGAAAACAGGCATAGGAAAGTCAACGACCAACTTTTCAGTCTAGAACCCAGGCTAAGATTACTTGTTACAAACACATAATCCTTATGTTGCCATGACACCTGAGGCCACAAGTGCGACATGCCGAGAAAATGAAGTTAGTCTCGGCGATCAGCCTTATGGTGTAGAAATCCCTAACAATACCAAGG
Organism: Malus sylvestris; assembly: GCF_916048215.2. Lineage (NCBI taxonomy): Eukaryota > Viridiplantae > Streptophyta > Magnoliopsida > Rosales > Rosaceae > Malus > Malus sylvestris. The sequence continues at coordinate 4,180,372 of NC_062271.1, read as the reverse complement.
GCGTTTTCATTGAAGGGATAGTAGAAGATTACGATGAGGATGGTGGTGAAGGCTCTGATCCACTAACTAGGTCGTTTCTTTGAAGACAACTTAAAGAGCAATCTTGGCAATTTGAATAGGTATTCAGCCAAAAAGTAAAAAGCATACTTGAAGAGATGTGTGATAATAGCGCTACACAAAATAAATGGCTTGAACTATTGGTTAATAAAGTCCACAAAGGTGGACTCGCCGATCGTTCTTGACAACTTCCACTTAAGAACAATTTGTTACCAATGATACAGGACAAGACAGGACCTGCTTGGCTCAAAATGATCGACGTGGAAAAAAGAGAAGGATCAAGCAGTAGATTAGATGGATCCAACCAGAGAGCAGAAACTGCGTTTGTTGATGTGGTCGAAATCCAGTGATTGATTCGGCCTTAAAAAAAGGGCTGAAGTTTCCAAAATTCATTCATCCATATCCAGCCTTCATGGAGAAACTAGAGTACCCCAAGGGATTTAGAATTCTGGACTTCATCCTTTTTGCTGGAGAATCATCCCTATCGTCGTTAGAACACGTAGCTCGATTCACTGCTCAGTGTGGGGACGTTGACAGTGACTTCCATAAGCTATGGTTGTTCAACTTCTCGCTAACTGGCTTAGCCTTCGCGTGGTATATCAACATCTCGCCCAACTCAGTCCAAAGTTAGGAGGAATTAGTCGAGAAGTTTCAGGAGCAGTTATATCGACCAAGGATGGACGTATTAGTATCTTCCTTGGCCAGGATGGCTCAAGCCTCTGATGAATCACTAATGGAATACCTTACGAGGTTTAAATCGACCAGAAACTGGTGTCGAGTACCTCTCCCTGAAGTAGAGTTCATTAGGCTCGCTCTAAACTGCCTGGATATAGAGTACAAAAAGAAACTCTTGCAGGCAAACTTCTGAGATATGTATGAACTAGCTCAAAATGTCGAGCAATATGATTATTTGCTCTACGAAGAGAAGAGTCCTAATACGCCATAGATGCGGCCGAGATAGTGATTGACAAACCATATGTATGCAAGGTGTTGGCTCACGCTATCTCCAAAAATGTCAAAACCCACTCGACCCCTGTGGAAACTGCCATTAAAATATCAAAGGTTTACACCTTTGACATCACCAAGGTCGATGCCATTTTCGACCAGTTACTGCTCACGAAAATTATCAAGCTTCGGCCAGGGCATAACATTCCCAAAGCTGAAGATTTAAAAGGAAAACTTATTGCAAATATCACAACTCGAACAAACTTACGACAAACAACTGTGTAGTATTTCGCGATGCCATCCAAAGCTATATTGATAATGGCAAGCTCAAATTTCATGAAAAACAAATGGTAGTTGACACTGATCTTTTCCTTGCGGTGACGGTAAGCATGGTAGATGCTCATCTACCCAAAAACAAAGGAAAAGGGAAGGCCGAGTTCATTCCAATGCAATTCATCTCAAAGCAAAACTCTCGGCCACGATTGAAGATTGATTTGTTTTCAAATGAGCCGCCCAACACTTTTTCAGGACCGACTATCGTCTAGTCTATGTTAGACTCCAGCACAGAGGAAACGGATGGGCCGATGGTTTTGTGTAGTCGGTGCAAAGCAAACGTTATCTTAATCGACCAAAAGGAGAGCCACTTCGGGCTACAATACTATAACAGCCACCTACGATCGCAACGACACCTCAAAAGGTGCTCGGCGTAGGCCAACGCCAGAAAGTTTTTGATAGGCTCGGCCATCAAACATGGAATGATAGGCCGTCTTCAGCTAGATAACGCCTCGATTTTGACGCACCGTTTTATAATAAGGATTATTATGCGTATAACTCTAGCAGTTCGAGTTCATCCGCGAACTAGAAAACCTTCAAGCCACCTGAGCCACGTGACCAACGTTGGTATAGCTATAACTCTCCTACCGACTTATATATCACACTGTCTAAATCGCAAAAATGCAGACCTCACAAATAGACTGCATGGCTCACCGACAAGCAGCCCAGGCTACCTCGATTTCTAAATGGCAGTCGAAAGAAAAAGCGGGTAGCAAAGATGATCGACAACCTTCTGTAATCATGTCCGAGTTACTTCAAGCAAAGAAGATGATTGATCACAACTTTGAAACTACAATTGAAGAATCTGAGAAGCGCATCAAACTCCTTATTCGGCATGGGGAGATGAAAGCTCGTTTCGAGCACTTCAGGAAGGAAGCAGAAAGTGAACTTCCTTCATTACCCTCACAAGAGCCATTAATTAAAATCTGACGAAATCTTCATCCACCATTTCTCGGCAAAGTGTTGGAATACATGCGAGAGATTCTCAAGAAGGATTCCGCTAATTACCTGTATGGCCTACCAAAAGCATGCCAAGAGACCCTTAACCCAACACTAACTTACCTTGATACCGAATAGATCATCCAGAAGACAACAAATCCAGGGATAAAAGCCATGTTCCAACATATACGTGAGGCTCGAGTTCTCGGCTTCGAGGTTGAACCATATAGTAATATTAATACTGCCGAGCTTCATTTCACTCTCGAAGACCTCCAATATCTGTGATACCATTTTGAAGTTTTTCAGCTGTGTCCCTCTTCGGCCTTACGGCCGACGAAAAAAATGCGTAGCACATTTAGATGCTTACCTAGACACAAGGGACGCTTACATAGCCTATCAAGAGCGGACCCATAAGGCGTCACAAAAGCAAAACCAAATCCCAACATTGAGCAAGCTAGGGGATAACGGTTAGAATGAAACAGGTTCAGCGGATGTACCATAGGAACAATTACTTATTGAACCAGAAGATGATCAAGCAAAAGATACTTAAAAGTAGAAGGCCTCGCCTAAAAATCCAAAAAACGAATATCATGACTCGATGGGCCTTTCGGTATATGGAGATCAGCATGGTCCACGTTTTACCTGTTGAGTTTTAACCAACCATGTCCCAACCAAATTTCCTAGATGGTGACATGGTTGCCAAGAAAACAACATAAGTTGACTTCGTCACCACCGAGGAGGCCGAGCAAGTAAGCAAAGAAGATAAACTGAAGGCAGCTGTTGCCAAATTGTTCCCCCGCTCTCATTTTGTTAATCTTCAACATTTAAAATCGTTACATGTTACAGCTCATATTGAAGGCTATCCGATCCCCAAAATCTTCGTCGAGATTGTGGAGCGACAGTCAACATCATGCCCGTTGCTATCATGAAGGCATTACGTCGTTCCAATGATGAACTTATTCCATCAAGGGCCACCATAAGCAGCTTTATCAGTGACAAATCCCAGATCAAAGGGAGTGCTTTTGCTGGAAGTAAATATCGCAGGTGGTAACCACATGACCGTATTTTTCATAGTCAATTCAAAGACCAAGTATAATGTGTTGCTCGGTCATGACTAGATCCATCAAACGAGCTGCATCCCCTTGTCATTATATCAAGTCCTCATCTTTTAGGATGGCATATTGGTCGTGGTCCATCCGACCGATAATCAGCCATTCGAAGCTAATATTGTTCAGGCTCGTTATTACAATGATCACGTCGGCTACATCACCTTACAAGGTTTTAACGAGGAATGATGGCCGACTTGGATCTCAGTTTAGAAAGCCATCGAGGTAGGCGCTGAGATTGTTCACTAGGATTTGAAAAGACTCGGATTGGCTGACCTTGATGTCTGATACCAAACGAGACAGGCGTCAGGCCACGGTTTCATCCACTATGTAACGACTGCTGGCCCATTAGTATATTATTTCCAAGCAACCAAATTCAGGCGTAAACCTAGTAGAGTTTCTTGCTGAATCCAATTCTATCACTAGATTAGGTTCAAGCTGCTCCGGACGAGCTCGAATACAGTCGACCCTAAGTCAATGTCCCTTTAAAGAAAATAAATGTTGGAACGGCCAGAGACCTGCAACCTTTATTATTAGTGCTTTATTACCCCAACATATAAAAACCGAGCTTGGTAATTTACTCAAGGAATTTAAGGATTGTTTCACTTGGAGTTACCATGAGATGCCTGGTTTAGACCGAACGCTTATCAAGCATGGATTACGCATCAAACCTGGTTGTAAACTGTTCTGTCAACCCCCCCTAGACGATTCTCAACCGAAGTACAACTTGACATAAAAGATGAACTTATTCGATTTCTATAAGCCAGGTTTATTCGGGCAGCTCGATACGTTGAATGGTTGGCGAAGATTGTCCCAGTTTTAAAGAAAAGTGGTGCTCTTTGTATTTGTATCTATTTTCGAAATTTGAATTTGGCAACCCCTAAAAATGAATATACAATGCCAATTTCAGATTTGTTAATCGACGCAGCAGCAAACCAAGAGAAGTGATCCTTCATGGAAGGTTATGCTAGTTAAAACCAAATTTTCATTGTTGAGGCCAACGTCCACAAAACTGCTTTTTGTTGCCCGTGGGCACTCGGGACTTACGAATGGGACATCATGCCATTTGACCTAAAAAACGTCTGTGCCACATACCAACGCACTATGAATACGATTTTTCATGATTTAATTGGTACCATCATCGAAGTCTGCATTCATGATGTTGTAGTCAAATCGAAATGTTGCCGAATACATTTAGATGACCTTCAGCAAGCTTTCCTTCGTATGCGCCAACATAACCTTAAAATGAATCCTGTCAAATGCGCCTTTGGTGTGTCGGTGGGTAATTTTTTAGGTTTTCTCGTACATCATCGTGGCATTGAAGTGGATGTAAATAAAGCTTGGGCAATCATCGATGCTCCACCCCGACAACCAAAAAACAATTACAATTATTAGCTGTCTTTTTGCATAAGACAATGACATGGGACAAGAGCAAAGCCATTTTCTATCTTAGCCAAAATCTTAACTCAGCCAAGATAAATTATTCACCTGTCGAGAAACTTTGTTTGGCATTGTTTTTCTCTGCGTCCAAGATACGGCATTACATGCTTCATTTTATTATGCAAGTCATTGCTTAAACCGATGTTATTCACTATATGCTTACTCAGCCGATAATGAAAGGCTAAATTGGAAAATGGACAATGGCACTGTCTGCCCCAGACCGATGTTATTCACTATGTGCCCCAGAAAGATGTAAAAGAACAGGCGCTAGCCGTTTTCTTAGCCTAACATCCCTCCCTATACGGTTTTAGGGGTAATGACGTCAAAATTGGCATGGTGGAAACACGTGATAATCATTGGACGATGTATTTTGACGGCTCTAGTACTTCAACCTCGGCTGGCGTTGGGATAATCATCCAATCCCCGAATCATTTCCGATGGTATTTTGCTCTCAAGCTGGATTTCGATTGTACAAATAATCAGGCTGAGTACAAAGCCCTTATCATTGGCCTTAATGTCCTTCACAACTTGAAGGTAGCCCGCGTACTCGTTCTTGGCGATTCCAAACTTGTGATTAACCAACTCCGTGGAACTTTTCATTGCATGAGTTGTACTTTGGTGCCTTATCATATGGCTGCCAGCTATTTGGCTGAGTCGTTTGAAGGCATCACATTCAAGCACATTTCATGAATTCGAAACACTAACGCAAACGAATTTGCTCAAATAGCATCTGGAGCACAACTCCTAAAGGGCAAGCTAGGTCGGGTCATACCAGTAGTGCGACGACCACACCTGGCCTTGGTTAATCAACAAGTTCTCCAACATGACCATGTGATCTATACAAGAGTTATGTCCCTACCTTCGTTGTTGGAATAAGAAGATCATGTTTATGTTTGTGCGGTAAAGATATTACTTAACGACTAGAGAATGTCAATTGTGCAATATCTTGATAATCCCAGTGGCAACCATGACCTCAAAACAAGGGTACATGCCACAAATTACGTAATGTACCAGAACAAGTTGTACCAAAAGGGTGAGGATGGTATATCGTTATTATGCCTTGGCCCATAAGAGACCGCCCAAACGATTACAGAAGTACGCGAAAGAATATTGCAGAGCTCAATAATCTAGACGCAAGATGTGTTGGCTGTTTTGTCGACACAACTATTTCTGGCTGAGTATGTTAAAAGATTGTATTAAGTATGTACGAGGATGTGTACATTGTCAAATTCATGGGCCTATACAAAGAGTGTCGGCCAAATTACTTCAATGAGTCACCAAACCATGGCCGTTTAGAGGATCGGCCATGAACGTGATAGAAAAAATTACACCATTTTCCAGGTCAGCGAATCATGCATGGATACTCGTTGCAACAGACTACTTCACCAAGTAGGTCGAAGCAAAGTCATACGCCGAGGTAACGTGTAAAGAAGTTTGTAATTTTATGGAAGAAAACATCGGGACCAGATTCGGCATACCAAAAACAATCAAAACGGACAACAGTACGATATTTACATACGACAAATTCAAGGAATACATGGCGAATGGACAGGCTAAAGCAATTAATAAGGTATTCTTGAAAAAATGATAAAAGAAAAGCCTGGTATATGGCATTTGAAGTTAAACGAAGCATTATTGGCATATTGAACTTCACTTCGATCAGCAACCGGGACAACCCCATATACGTTAAGTTATGGGCACGACATGATGCTACCAGTCGAGCTAAGTATAAACTCATTACGAGTAATCGAACAAAGTAGTTTGTTCAGTCCTAAGTACAATCAGGCCATGAGGTAAAAGTTAGAAGACTTAGAGGAAGTTCGACTTGATGCCTATAATTTATTAGTAGCGCATAAAAAGATCGCCAAGCAAGCCTATAATCGATGAGTTAGACAAAAACCGTTCGGCGAAGGTGAGTTAGTTTGGCAAACCATGTTACTAGCGGCTTTCAGTTCCAACCACCTTACTTTGCCCATCGTGACTTCAGCCTGCCTTGTTATTTTCTCGAGCTATAGTTGCTGTATTAGCTTTATGCCAACTGCATAGTCCGTCAGTATAAACCTATTCACCTTAAAATCATTTTCGAGCTCTGAAGCAACGGTCGACCTCTGACGTTGAAGTTTGGTGATTTGATGATCGAGGTCGGCCAGCCGTGTCTTCTTTGCTTTTATTGCCTCAACCTTCGGCCGGATAGATTCATAAGCGACAATTGCAGCCTTAAGATCGTCTTCTCCTCGGAAAGCCCTTTCAAAAGTAGTAAAGTATTGTCAGGTTTGCTCTAGGACATTGGATAAATGAACAACATTTTCTGTGCTCAACAAGCCACCGGCTGCAAGGTTGTTTAGGCACTCTTCTACGGAGTCGAGGCCTTTGCGTTGAAGGACTTGTGAGGCCGAAAGGGATAAAAGTTCTTGCAACTTGATGAAGGCGTCACACTCGGCAGCAGTCGTAAAAGGCTCAGCCATGGTGACAGAAGGCCTAGCTACTTCAGAAGTACTGGAAAGTAAGGTATCAAGCTCAACCTCCTATAAAGGTTGCACAAAAAGAAAAATTGTTAGAAACGTTCTAAGTTAAAAGGCTGTAAGAAAATGGGGGTGTGTTAGACCTACCGAGAAGAGACTTCGGTCATGTTTGCTGGTTTGTTGCTCGAACTTAAAGAGCTTAATGGCCGAGCCCAGTGTTTAAGGTAGCCTTTTAGTTCATGCGGTCGATGGAGGTTATCTATGTTTGATGGCCATTAGGGCGGCCATGAAATATAAATAACGCCATTCGACGTATAGAATTTTGTGAAATGAGCGGTTGGGCACCTGACATTTGATATTTTTCTTGGTTTAGAGTTTTAAGGTAGAAAATTAATAAGAAAGTGATAAATGAGTCTTATAAAGGCCGAAGTAGCCTTCTGATGAGGAATGCTGAGATTTTGGTCATGCAGAAGAACCGACATTTCTATCGTCGCTTCGGGCTCTACATGAGGCGCTTTTCCATGTCCCGTATCTTCTTCGGCTGCAGAAGTGTCGACTTGGCCAGACACCTCGACCATCCATTGAGGATTTGTGGGTAGAAGTTCAGCCGGTCGAAGGCGCCTCACCAGCGGGGGTCCCTTGCTCTAGTCCTCCTAGACAAAGAAAGATTGGTCCTTAGTCGAAAAATAGAGCTTAAATAAAAAAGACAAAAGGAGAATGGTCATACCTTTTCTTTTATGATGATCATTTGAGCTTTCTTTGGATTAAAGGAAGGGGTCTTCTCGGCCATGGTGGCCACCTTCTCCAAGGTAGTAGCTGCTAGGCTAATTTCAGAGGCAACGGCTGGCTTTAGAGTCGCAAGACCTTTGGTCAATGGTGCAATGACTAGTTTGACCACGACTTCCGTGGTAGGACGAACTTCATCCATTTGAGTCGGAGGGTTTTGCGGCACTCCCGTCGAGGCCTGGACAACATGATAAGGAAGAAGGACACTCGTAGTGGTTGCTCCTGTGGTCTGACTTAATATGACGTGAATTTCCAGTTCCCTCTTCTTTGCCTTCTTCTTGATGTGCTTTTGAGGTCGGGCAACGCTACTTGTCATTTCGACCTTCGGGCAAGACCGCTTGCTCGGCATGACCGGTGCAGTAAGGGTCGCTGTTAGAATTGGTTCGGTGGAAGGATGAGCAATGGTCTTAGCCTTGTTAGGATGATGGACAAGCTTCTTTTTTACCATAGCTATCACCACCACATTGGCCTGTTTTATTATAAGGCTACCTGGAAAAACTGAGCCCGAGTTAGAATAGATTTTGAATAAATGAATAAAAGGAAATAATACAAGCATACGTATACTTTAGTCCGTTTCTTTGGATTTTAGAGAATGAGTCTTTTTGTGTTAATCACCGAAAATTTTTGTTGAGATTTCCTTGGCCAAAGTACTGAAGAAATCCTTGGTGTAAGCATCCCACCAGTTGGAAAAGGTGCTAGCACATCGAGATTCTTGAGTACTTAGCTGAAGGCGGAATTTGGAGTACCGTTCCCTGAACTCTTTCTCGGCTACCTCGTTTTCCCTTTCTGAGGAGCCAGAAAGGCACTCTCAGCTCAAAAGTGAGCAAGAAGCAAGAAATGGCATAGGTTACCCATGGAGATAACCTAGTTGATGAGCCAGGAAATTGGGGGGGTAGACTTCCTAGCTTCCTCATCGAGCCTCACAACCATAGGGTAGGTCGCGAGTAATGATAAATGATCCCCAGGATTTGCGAATATCAACTTTCTTGGCTTCTTCCCACGCTAATTGTGGAAGGATGATGGAAGATGGATATGTTCAACGATAGTAGATTTGGAATTCGTCGTCTGACAAGTCCTCTGGGCTGAAGAAATATTTGAAAATTTCCTCGACCAAGTGATTAGGGATGGGGAGTGAAGCCAACTCAAGACCCATTACTTCGGAGAGGTTGAATCTTGGGACTTCTGGCCGCAACGTCTAGAAATAAACCTATAGCCAAAGCTGGAAGACCTAGAACGGGCCGTTTTGGTGGGGTCGATTTTTCCTACGATAGATTCGGCCAAGCATTTAGTGAGGTTGGCAAGGACGGCCGGGCTAATGGCCAGGACATGACCGCTGGCCAAGGCTTTGACGATCGGTATGTTCTTGATGAGGCACTTATTCAACTTAGTGCAAAAAATGTACTTGTTGTACCAGTAGAATAAGAAAGCCTCGTGTTCCCTTTTCTTATGATCTTCCCTTTCAGAGCCAACTAAATGGATGATTAGGGTGTTGTAGTTGAAAAAGTTCTTGTGCAGTTTCTGCAAGTCCTCTTTCGGCGGCCTTTGGTTTCTTTTCATCAGGGCTACAACCTCGAAGACAATCTTCAGGTCTAGGTCGAATTTGTACCCAAAAAGTGAAGTGTTGGTTAGGAGGCTGGTGAGAGATGTGCCAAGTATGGCTGTAATGTCTAGTACCGTTGGACCAAGGGGGCAGAGGGGAAGGAACATCGTGTTGGTGGCTGAGCACCAGAAACTGAAGGCAGCCATCGCAAGCTCTCGATCCAAGTTCATCTTAATAGTCGAGATTTGATGGTATCGAAATGCCAATAGATTTCCACTCGTCGCCAAAGTATGGCTCTATTCGAGTAACCCAGGCATCCCAAGTCGCAGTGGACGAAGGCCAGACACCTTGGGGTTTGGCCGATTCCCATTTCGACCAATCTTACCCTTGAAGCAAAGGTTTTAGGCAGTGAACCTTCATCATTTCGATGATGGCTTCTAGGACGTCATCCTTGAAAAGTGGGTCGAGGGTTTGTTGGGAAGCATTTGGTTCATCCTCGAATCAAATGGTTTTGATAGTATTTCGATCAGTGATGTTGCGACACTTGTCGCATTCCTCGGTGAATTTGGAAATGAAAGTATTGGCAGCAATGATGAAGATGAAGTTTTGTGGGTTTCAAAGTATGATTTCTTTTCTGGGTTTAGGAGTAAATGGCAAGAGGTTTGAGAGATTTGAAAGCGTGAAAATTTGAATGAAGAAGAGTTGGGTACTTATAGGCATTTAGGAAGAAGATAACAATTTTATTTTAAAAAATAAGGGGTAAATTCGACCACAATATTATGTAGTCATGATTGATATTTAGAGAATCTAGATGGAAAAGCCGAGAAACTTGCGAATTAAGGGTGTATGATTACATGTGACGATGAATTTTATGACAAAGGGACGTTTCAGTGCTTGCACAATTTAGGGATGCCGAAAAGCTCATGAATCAAGGATGCACGATTGCATGTGACGGCGAGTTTATGGCTAAACGACATTTCAGTGTCCGCACACCTCAGGAGTCATTATTAGGGGACATACATGCCAAGAAGATGCCATGTGGCAAGAAGTCTAAACTGATTAAGATCGTGAAATCGTGCTATATAAATGCGCCTGAGTGGTTGGGGATTTGAGATTTCTTGGCGTTCTTTAGGAATATGTTAAGGATTCAATTTCGCTTCTTCAAGGTCAAACTTCAACCAAGACTTGTTGGCCGAAGACCTTAGAAACGAGGGGGCAATGTTTGGGCCCAAAATATTATTTTAGGCCGAGCTAGGAGTTGTTCTCAGCCCAGTAATCTTCTTCTAGAATTATCATGGGCCATTCAGTCAGGATCGGCCGAATCCTATTGCAAGATGGATTGGTTTAAATAAGGATGGAGTAGTCGAGACCTAGTGTAATGAGGATTCTTAAGAGGCCAAGGATGCTGAGACTTAGTGGATGAATCTAGTTTAATGATTAGCTCGGTTCAAAGTCCTTTTAGAGTTAGGACTGGCTGAAGCTTAATTAGATTAGGTTGAGAAGTTCTAATCCAAGTATGATTTTAGCCTGGCTATAAAGGGTTTCGCTACTATAAATAAAGAAGGGAGCATACATTCAAGCCTCTATATTTCAACACACAAACTGCCATGTGCAAACTCTCACTCTACGCGAAACCTCTCAACAACCTTGAGATTTTTATTTTCTTTTTTTCCGCCAACACATCTTCAGTTTGGATAAACAACACTAGAGCTGTAAAAATCAGTTGATCAAGGAGCACCTTCAGTTTGGATAAACAGCATTACTTCGAGACTAGCTGGTTATTTATCCAACTCTCGGTCGACAAGGATTTTTGAGTCCTTGTTAGTAGAGGTCATCTCATCAACCTTTTTGGCCAAGTGAGGTGTTATAGGTTACTACATTCGGCACATTGAAAGTCGAATCTGATATTTGAACTTCGCAGAACTAGTAGCCTTATCTTCAGGCTCTAGAACCTGAAGACCGAGACGTGTTCCTTCCTATGCTGGAGTCGCGAGTTCAAGAAGTCAGCAGTGCGCCTAATGCCACATCAACATATTTTACTCCCCGGCCAAGCTTGGCCGACGAGTTGGCATGCCCCGCACATTACCAAAGGATGTAGTTAGATTATTAATTACTTGACATGCACGCCACGTAGGCTTGGTAGTTTTTAGGGTCAACAATTACGCTTTAATTTGAATTTTGACCTAATAGTGCAACTCACGTTCACTAAAGATATAAAGTTACAATGTCTAGTTTTAACATCATAACATTATATTCCAATGTAAGGCGATTCAGATAAAAAAAAAAAAAAAAAAAAAAACAGAGTTGAAGTAGTTTAGCACTAGATATTTTGAAGTTGAACAAATCTAAGACTTTGGTTGTAAACAAGAATACAAATATGCAACTTCCATACTAATATTAGAATATTTCCAAATCAAACATAACTAACTGAATTTAAGGACTACGTGGTTCATTCAAGTTAAACATACAAGTTTTGTAATTTTGGTTTATCACCAGATCATCGAAGTTAAAAATATATAACTTTGTTTGTAACCAAGAATACATACATTGTTCGACATATACTCAAATATAAGAATTAGGTGGTTTTTACCAAAAAACAAAAGGAAAAGAATTAATGGTTCATTCAAGTTGAACATAAATTTTTTGTAATTATGGAAGAAATTAAGTGATAAAAAACGGAGGGAAAGCCTAATTATCTGGATTTTGTTTTGTTTTTCTCTTTGGTCTTTCTCTAAATTCGCACGCACAAGAAAAGAAGCTTCAGTGGCTCAAAGAAATTATCAAAATTATAAAAATGGAAAACGAAAGTACACCGAAGAAGAATATAAAACAAATATATGAACGTTCTTTAATCACTATTCAACAATTTGACTCAAATAATGCATGCTTTAAACTGTTCATCCCCAAAATGTCGATCTCTACTTGTTAGTCAAAAGCATGTGGAATACTAAATGATTTTTCATTTCTGGTAAGGTGAGTCAATGCATATAGTTACCAACTTACCATAATTTCGATCGCCATCTATATACCTACATTCATTCACAAAGTCAAGTCATCCAACTATAATGATACAGCCCACAGGGGCTACTCAATGCAAGCAATAAACATCAATACAAAATAAAATCGTTTTTCAATATGATTCTTCAACATAGTCGAAGAAGAATATATCTCCGTTGTTATAATAAATTTGCACGATGAGGATTTCCTTAGCCATGATAATAATTTTTTATCACACAGTCTCACAATCTGACCGTGATAATGTGATGTGTGTCTATTGTTAGGTTACATAGATATGATTTCATGTGATCAATAGCGCGATTCTTTTTTTGTTAATTAAAATGAGAAATAAAAGTTGGCGTGCTTAATGTGACTTCAGAAGATGATGATGAGTTTCTCATATTCTAGTGCTTATCTTTATACAGTCAATCACTTTAATGCACTACGTAGTTTTAAATTCATGCTACAAGGCTCATCACAGCTTGACATAACATGATCAATAAAGTATAAGCTCTAATATCGTAAGTGTTTTTTTTTCATAGGACCGCCCACGAATTTGATCAATAGCTCTGATAATTTATTTAAATATACTTCGAATTGACAGTCGTAATATATACACCTAGTGGTGAGGGTGTGGGTAAGGGGTGGGGTAGTTCTAGGTCCCAGGTTCGAAACCTGGTGTGTGTGTTTGTGTTTGTGTTTGTAGAAATGATAATATATATGTGGATTTTCAACTATGGGATGACAACTTCTGGAGGTCTCTTATCGTTGTTCTATTACGTTCATGCAAATTTACTTGGACTTCTCGTAAGCATTCTTGGCCAACAATATCGGCTGGTTGTGGGACTTATCCCTTGAATATTGTTGGTGATTCAAGTCATTCCTTTTTGTTTGTTTATGTGATTTGCCATGCTTCCTTTGATTGGGGACCCTCACCCTCCATCTCAGTCTCCTAAATAATAAATAAATAAATAAATAATTCAAATATCATTAGATCAGCATTTAAATTTGGCTGTACAGTTATAAAAAGACAAAGATTCCATTCAAATTTGGCCGGAAAAACATTTTTCACGAGGTTACAAATTGTAACTGTGCAAACTAATCTGCATGTTATACTTAAGGTTTCGTTTGGTATTTAGGATTGGATTGGATTGGATTGGAGTAATCTAAAAAGGTTTATTAAAGGTTATTTCTAAGAGGAATAGAATGGCATTAAACATGAATATTCTTCCTTCTAATCCTACAATGAATAAGTTTTCTCAAATATAATCCATCTCCTACCTCTAATTTCACCACATTTATTCCTTTCACATATCCAGTTGAATCCAGTTCTCTATGCCAAAAAAAGGTCTAAAAGTTTACAAACAGATGTATTATAAAAACATTTTAAAAACCAACCAACTACTTTTCTTCCACTACTAAATTAAAAGATAGCGCAAACAATTGTTATTTTCTTGCCAACGCAATGCCATATAATATCCCATTGTATATTGCAAGCAGAACGCATCAAGTAATCGAGATATATGGATGCAGCATGCTCTAAAATATACCATTAAACCAATAATTAGTTGGTCCCACATTGAAATCAAGAGGCTCCAATTTCCAATCACCCAACCCACTCCACGAAATAAAAAAAGCTTCTTTCTCAATTCATGTGCTAATACCCCCGTTTGGGATTTTAATTAGGAATTTATAAATCCCGGTTCATTTCTTTAACACTACATTTGTTCTAATCCAACAATTGCACATTCAGATATGCGGTCCAATATAATTAAACCTCTGCCATGTAGGGTTAATATTGTCTAATAGTACCTAACAAGCCATTCTCTCAAACGGCAGCCTCCTAATTAAATTCAAGCCGAGTCTTTAACTCCAAGCTTTAATTTTATGTGGGATAACGCACGAATTTTTCAAGGAGATTTCAAGAATTAAAGGTCAATTTCAAATGTTTCCAGTCATCTATGTTCAGATCCAGCTGATGCTGAAGTCAAAAGAAAAGGATGAGAGATGGTGAAAACTGCCCACTGGGAATGAGTTGGGGAGGGAAGAGACTGAGATGCCGAGCTTCAACAACCATGGATTTTGATGATGAAAAGAAGATGAAAAGCAGAGGGAGCATTTTTTTCTTTCTTCTTTTGTACAGAGTGTATCTGGTTTGCTGTGCAAATTGGAGTGTCGATAGAAGTGTTGTGGAGTCTGGTAGTGGTTCTTGTTTGGATTTGGTTTACTTGGTTTTTGGTGTCTATGATATTAATGAACCTGTTATGTAGACAAACCAGACAATATGGTCAATAGTGTTAATACACCTTATTTGCAGATTTATAAAGTATATATCACCCTATATGTAGGCTTGTCGTAACGAACCTATCCATAGGTGTGGTTATATAGTGAACCTGTCAATGGGGATTGGATTATAGTGTTAACCTGTTTTGTAGGTTTTATGTGTTTATGTACTAAACAAAAATTGAAAGAGACATGTTTTGCCACTACCATAATTATGGTCTATGTTCACCATACAACTTATCATTTGCCACGTTTCCCTTCACTTAACCCTAGTTAATTTTTTTGATTTTTCAAATTTCGAAAATGAACACTTAATAGAAAGTTAACCAGAGTTAGGTGAAAGGACACGTGACAGACAATGAGGTCTATGGTGAGCATACACCATAATTTATAGTGGTGAGCAAAAATACTCCCTAAATTAGATATCACTGTTATAACGGTGAGTTATATCTAATTATCTTTCTATTTTCTTTCATTAAAAAACTGTTTCACTTAAAAGTTAAGTAGTAAAAATGTTTACCCACATTAGTTTTTAAATGAGAGCAAAGTGAAACCTTACCCACATTAGTTTTTGAAATTACATGTCTGCTTTTAAACGTTATCTATGTTGTGAAGACATGAATTAACCACATCGTCTAGGATTGCTTTTAGCTCAATATGATGGTTTTACACTTGACGTCATGAACAAACCACACTAGTTCTTAGAGGGCCCAACATCTACCTGCCTTATAAGTTTAGGGCCTTTGGGCCCACACACATGTCATGGTATCCTTCATGCCCATGATACCCCACTCCTACAACCACATATTTCCCTGCCCAAGGAGGCAGGGATCATGTAACAACTCTTTCCCATTAATTTTACGGATTTTGGAACGAGTGTATTTTGGTAATTTAATTGGTTTTGGGCTAGATATTTTATTTTCATTTTTGGTCTTGTTTGGTGTGCCCAAAGGGCCTACCCTTGATTTTGTGCCCCGGCCCAAAACACTTCACCTCTCTCTATCTCTTGCTCTCCCTCATTTCTCTCTTTCTCTTTGTGCTCTCCCCCGAGCTTTCTCTCTCTCACAGCTTACTCTTTCTCTATCTCTCTCCTTCACTACATCCTTCTCTCCCGAACACCACACACCCAACCAAGACAAACGATGACACCTCCACCACCACCACCGTGATGGCCATTCATCGTTCTCTCACTCCTCCTCAGTGAAGCACAAAGAACCCAACAACCCTCTCCGGTTAGCCCCCTGACTTCCAGGCCTTTTTCTGGTCAACTCCAGCCACGGCTGGACCAAATTTAGGTATGGTTTTATTGCCCTCCTCTGTAGCTTTAAATCCATGTATGGCATGTTTTGTGTGGGTCAATTTTTGGGGTTGATCAGAGCTAAGAATGCTCCGGCACTCTTCTATATCGAATCGGCCAAACCTGACCTGTAAACGGGTCAAAACCCGATGCACTACCCTAGATCGGCCCAACTTCTTGGGCCATGGAACTCGACCCATTTGGCCAGCCCAACCCAATTACCCCAAACCTATATCTATAACCCGAGACCCATTGAACCCAAGACGCCCAACATTATAGCCCAGACCTGGATCCGACCCAAACCCAGACAGATCCTAAAAATCTAGCCAGTGCGTGGTCCGCATATGGGACTGCTCGTCGGTGAACGTTGGACTGCGCGTAGGCATACGTCCTGGCTGGTGCGTGGAGCATATGCGCCTCTACCGGAGGTACTATGATGGCGACGTGTGGCCATCCGGGGCATGTTGCATCTTGGTACGTTGCAAGAGCTGATTCACCAAGGTTGTCTGTTGTGCGAGGGCGCTTGTCAACTCTATGACTTGTCGAGACAAGCGTTGTTCGCTATTCAAGTTGGAAGAGCTTAGACAAAATACATCTCATTGAGTAGTGGAAGTGTAATGGACTTCGGGCGTGAGATTTGAGTTGAGATGTTAAATTTGTGGAGAAATATGGTAAAAATACCACAAGTTCAATCGTTGGTCCAGAAATTTATAGTCGGGACGATTGAACCGATCTTGGTCCGGCTTGGGCTGCTTGGGACACTACGGAAGTGGGTTGCAGTGCGTGTGCATGTTGGGCCTATGCTCGGCTCGAGAACTTGCTGGGCTCGCGCTAGCCTTGAGCCCATAAGCGCTAGGCTACTTCTCCAGCCACAGCTGCTTGGGCTTATGCTGCTAAGGTAGTGACTCGGGCTAGCTTGCGCTAGGCCTAGCTTAGCTGCCTTGCAGCGTGCGCTGCAGATTGGGCTGTGCACCAAGTGGACGAGGCTTGGGCTTACGCTGTTGAGGCAGTGGCTTGGGCTGCTTATAGTGCATGCGCTTATGGTTGCCTTACTGCTCGCTACTCACCATGGGTTTGCTGCCATGGAATTGGCCCACTTCTTACTACCACAGTGGTCCCCGTGGCTGCCATAATGGTGGTGCTCCATGGTGGCAAAGTTGATCATCTTGCCATCGCTTTGAGCTTCATGGATCGTCGTGGTGGGGCTACGTCTCGTCCTCCATCGTTTGATCCGGATCTTTAAACGTAGGAAGTTTCGTTCGTTGTGATTTCCGAATTTCCCATCATTGTATTTTTTTCCTCACCTCTATTCAAAGAATTAAAAAAAAATTCTAGGAATAAGAAAGCATGAAAAATTTACTAACGAACGAGAAATGAGAAACTTTGAATGCGAGAGTCTTCTTCGAGCGTGTGAATCAAACTCTCAATGAAGGCACCAATTTGCGGATGCAAATTTCTTCCTCCTTGTTCTTGGACAAAATTGCACCTACAAAACAAATAACACCTTAGGTAAAGGCCAAGAGCCTCATGCGCCCACGATGAATAAGGGGCTTTGGCAGAAGAACCTTCGATGCCAAAATTAGAATTTTGAGAGAAAAGTGTGTTGGAGAATTTTGAGACTTTAGCAAGAGAATTGGAATTGAGTTTTGGAGAGAATGAAGGTGTTTATATAGGGATGTGGCCGACCACTTTGGGAGGAGATGGATCGGCCACTTGGATGTTTTTGTTAGGGGTGGGCACGGTTTGGCTCGGTGCGGTTTTAAGTGAAACCGAAACCGAAACCGAATTTTTTTACGGTTCGGTTCGGTTCGATGTGGTTTTGAGTGAAACCGAAACCGAAACCGAAACCGAAACCGAATTTTTTTGCAGTTTGGTTCGGTGCGATTTTGAGTGAAACCAAAACCGAATTTTTTTACGGTTCGGTTCGGTGCGGTTTTGAAGCCAAAACCGAAATGAAACCAAACCATTTGGTTTGGTTCGGCGCAGTTTCAAACGGTTTCGATTTGGTTTTTAAGAAAAAATGTACAATTTGCAATTTAACATATTAATAAGCATTTCCCAATAGCAATAGGAAAAAGACATTTGTTATGTAAACAATTAGCATGTTGCATGCAGTTGTGATGTTAAAACATGTTTGTGCAACAAAAGGGTGTCCCTTACAATGTTTATCATAAAACAAGTTGAATAAATTTGAATTCATTAAACATGAGCGAAACTTTGATACTAGGCTTCAAATGAGTGGACTTCATTATATCATTGTTCGACTCTTGATAACAAGATTAGTCCACCCTTGTACATATATGTGTGTGTGATGGTATAAAATAACAAAGGTCCTTCAAGTTAATGAACGAAAGAAAGTGATGAATGATGATATTCTAGTGTGGTTGAGTCCCATACTAAGTGTATGGATTCTAACAAACAACCAACTAAAACATGAAATCTAATATAGACATTTAATTAAATGTTTATTAATATTTGCGGTGCGATTCAGTTTTGGTATGGTTTTCAAAAGCCAAAACCGAAACCAAACCGTTTTCTATGTTGCGGTTCGGTTTCAAAACCGAAACCGTTTCAAAACCGCAAAACCAAACCGTTCGGGACGGTTCGATTCGGTTCATGTTTCGGTTTCGGTTTTTGGTTCTAAGTGCCCACCCCTAATTTAACATATTAATAAGCATTTCCCAATAGCAATAGGAAAAAGACATTTGTTATGTAAACAATTAGCATGTTGCATGCAATTGTGATGTTAAAACATGTTTGTGAAACAAAAGGGTGTCCCTTATAATGTTTATCATAAAACAAGTTGAATAAATTTGAATTCATTAAACGTGAGTGAAACTTTGATAATAGAATATGTGATATCATGCTTCAAATGAGTGGACTTCATTAGATCATTGTTCAACTCTTGATAACAAGATTAGTCCACCCTTGTACATATATGTGTGTGATGGTATAAAATAACAAAGGTCCTTCAAGTTAATGAACGAAAGAAAATGATGAATGATAATATTCTAGTGTGGTTGAGTCCCATACTAAGTGTATGGATTCTAACAAACAACCAATTAAAACATGAAATATAATATGGACATTTAATTAAATGTTTATTAATATTTTCGGTGCGGTTCGATTTCGGTGCAGTTTTCAAAAGCCAAAACCAAAACCAAACCGTTTTCTATGTTGCGGTTTGGTTTCAAAACCGAAACCGTTTCAAAACCGCAAAACCAAATCGTTCGGTGCTGTTCGAATTGGTTTGTGTTTCGGTTTCGGTTTTCGGTTCTAAGTGCCCACCCCTAGTTTTTGTGGGTGAAGTTCATGATTTGTGTTTAATTAGCAAATTAATTGCATAATTAATCAATTAATTAGCTAATTAATATAATAAAAAAGGAATGATTTAGGGGTTACCTTGTGGAGAGGACATAATGAGGGATAGATGAAATAGGTTATAAATAAATACCCATTTTGAGCACTTTTGACTTGATTGAAGGATGATTTCTCACTGCTTACGCGTAGAACGTCGGTGTGCCTTGAGGGTAATTTTGTCTTTTTCTTACCCTAGAATCCACGTGTCGCCTCCATATTTTTCTCGATTATTTTTGGCTCCACACTGCCTACGGGCGAATGGTCCTGCCTATGGGGGAATCATACTGCCTATGATCGAAGATATTTATATTTGCTTCGGCCAGGCGTTTGTAGATGGCTTCCGCTAGAAGATACTTATATTGGTTTCGGCTGGGGGTTGTAGTGGCCTACGAGCGGAAGATATTTATATGGTTTCGGTCGGAAAAGTTCTATATGCCTTCAGGCGGGAGATGATACCATTATTTAGCACACTATATATGATGTATGTCTTATTGAAGGTTTTATGGCATGTTAAGGTTTTCAGAAAACCTATTACATATTATACTATTGAGTTTTCATAAACTTTGGGTGTTAGTACATTGTTGAATAACTATGTTAGTATTACTTATATATCAACTTGGTCCACTCATGTTTTGTTTTGCACCCCGTCAGGACTTAGAATCGAGGCGTACAATCCCGATGCCAAGGCACTCCTGCATCGGCATCTTCGAGCCCTCTCAGTGTGGGACCCATTCCTTTGTTCATTCAATTTTATATTATTCATTTTTAGTGTCTCGGTTTAGTTGTATGCTCTGAACACGTTCCACAATTGCATATTCATTATAATTAAATTTACAAGTTTTATTTATGTCAGTCAATTGTTCCTAGTTCTCATACATTCTAGTATGGCTTCGTCACATTCGGGTGTCAGCCAACACGTGCCTACCCTGGTGTTTGGTGAATATCAGGTTCGGGTGCATCAATTTGGTATCAGAGCGTAGTTTGTTCAAAGCATACTTAGGATTTTCTATTACTGTAGTAATGTGTCGATCTTGACATCATTTGGATGTCACGACTTCTAGATTTATTATCATTCGGCATGGTGGTGCAACCCTCATTCTGCTTGAATAGTCACATTCTATTGAAAAATAAGAAATTTCGTGTTGAGATTGTGCCTCATCGATGACGAAATGGATTGGTGGACGACTTTCAACATTGGACCGATACTCTGCAACATACATTCCCTAGGAATTGTGGGTAGAGTTGGTTTTCTAATGAAGTGACGTGAATTGGAAATCTCAATAAGAGGAAGTCTGGTTAAGACCAACTGCAGGTCCGAAGTGGCAATGCCGCTCAGCAACATGCGTTCCTTAGGAATTGCGGGCAGAGTCGAATCTGCATATGAGTGTTTGGATACGGAAAGTTCTTAATGGTATGAGTTGGTTAAGACCAACGGGAAACCCAAAATGGTAATGCTACTCTACAACATGCGTTCCTTAGGAATTGCGGGTAGAGCCATATCTACACAAGAATGTGGTGAAACGGAAAAATCTAAGTGGTTTGAATTTGGAAGACCTGAATTGGTGATGTCACTTTAGGATATGTGTTCTCTAAAAATGGTGGGCAGGGTCACAGCTTTATGGAAATTATTCGAAACATTCGAAGTTCGTGATGGAGAAAGCGAGTAAACGCTAATTGTTACAAAGTTTAGTAAATGGTAGTTTGGTAGGATTGGATCAATACTCTCGGCCTCGTTCCCACTGAGGAAATTCGTGTGGACCCTTAGAGCAATTCTTGGCAATTGTTCTATCGATAACCTTCTTGCTTACTTCAACCATGAGGTTAGGTTCATTAAACATCAATTGTCATTTGTACGTCAAATTATTTGAATGTTGTTTTTGTTTAAAGTATATACTTTTCTTGGGAGTTTCTTAGGTAGCAGACGTTATTCTCATCAATTTTCAAATGGATTGTGGCCGTTGGAAATTGAAAATACCCATAAGTGTAATGAAATGCGAAATGTCCTTAGTTTTGTCATTTTGTTTCAATAGTTCTTAATGATTCCTTGTGCTTAGCCCTATCTCCTTTTTGGCTAAGAAACCAGTCAATTTTGTTGCAATGCTGACGGTGAATGAAGTTCCTGACAACGGGGTATTGTCTCATTTGATTGTACCTTTTACATTTTTTGAATTCTGAGGTGCTGTATTATTATTAAATGTTTGACTGCACGCTGATGCAGCATGATCGAGTAATGCGTGTGCCTATTGACGATTGGAACCGCATGATGTGAACTATCATATCTTTGACCTAGAGCTGATAACGATCTTCTGTGCTATAGAATCTAGTGACGTTTTCTCTACAGCGAGAAATGTTACATCCTTTTGACCAAAGAAGTTGTAATGTGTTTCACATAGAAATAGCTAAGTTTGAAATGGAAGCAGTGAGATTGAAGCCATCGGATTTATCCATGGCTGTCCTTATAGGTTTATTGGGGACCTAATGGGAATGCGAATGAAAGTAGGCGAGTGTCACCATAGATTTCCTATACAAACCACCTTGTACACGTGGAGACTATGATGACGTTTCGATACTTATTGGTTAACTCACTTAACGTATTATCTACCAGTCCGTGAGGACTATACCATCGACCACTTTGTAGAATTCTTCATCCTAGACTTTGTTGGATTGACGTCTTGATTGACATCGATTTCGACCGTAATCCCAGTTTCACCTCCTAGCACTAGAAAGCATTTTAGTTAACTTTAGGTTCGAGCTTGCCCTACAACACTTTGTATCATCTCACTTCGTACCGTTTTTATAGCAGATAAACTATTCAAGAGAACCACTTAGATCCGAAAGTTTATCAGGAACCATCAGTCATTCAATCACCCATTATCATCCTATCGAGCGAATTATTACCATTGGTGTTTGAATGTCCCTCAAGTTGTTGTGAAAATTGGAATGGGGAAAAGGTTTGAGTTCCCATCTATCAGATTACTTTTAACCACCAACCGAGTTGAGTCCACACTCAACCATCTCGACTTACCACCACTAAATCAAGTTGGGTACTTACACGTGTTCTTGCATCAAAGCTACGCATTCACTCCAATTATCTTGTTTCCTAGCTTTGATGGATTTGTTTTGACCCTTAAATTCATGAGTGTTCACTTAGCCTTCTCGACATTGCTATTTGCTAATCTGAAAGAAATTTTTCAATGAATTAGCTTGCGTAGGCATTATGAATCACATTGTTCTGGTTCTCGGTGTATCGTTGATGTGGTAGAAACTAACACACAAATTAAACCCTATAAATTATGCAATTGTAGTACGAGTAAGTATGTATCGTTCTATTCTGAAGATTAGAAGGGATGCTAATCAACACAAATTAAACTTATAAAATTGAAA
Source organism: Malus sylvestris (assembly GCF_916048215.2). Taxonomy (NCBI): domain Eukaryota; kingdom Viridiplantae; phylum Streptophyta; class Magnoliopsida; order Rosales; family Rosaceae; genus Malus; species Malus sylvestris. Next base: position 4,157,443 of record NC_062271.1, on the reverse strand, counting down.
ACTAAGTTAAACTAACAACAAAACAATGAGGGGGGAGATTTTGGACGAATTTGATTAAAATAAAAGTAAATAGCAGCAAGTAAATTAAGTTGTGAATGAAATATGGATGAAAGGATAGCTAAAATATTCTTCTCCACACATGAATCATATGCATACAAATCGATCTCCAGTTATTCTTTCTATAAACCATGAATGACAATGCCCCAAGTTAATTATGAACAACACTAATTAACTTTCAGATTTTCCTAAGTTCATTAAATTAGACTCAGCGATGCAACCAAATTATTCTTCTCAAGTTCCCTAATTATGAAAAGCATGATAGAGATACATCTCAAAGATCATTAAGTTTTGTGAAAATCATAAGCATTGACAAAGCATTCGTAACTATGAAAAGCATGATACTCCTACCAAGGATTTACTTAACCCAATCATGACTAATGACTTTTACTACTTACAAATATAAGTTCATAACGATTAGGTGGAATTCCCTTATATTCTAGCATCAAATCTCTACATGCAAACTAAGTATGCATCCTTAATAAACATAAAAGAATAAGTTCTCTATAAAGTAGATAAGTAAATTGCATTCGTGTTTTATGAAACAATAACTGGATGTAATCAATTTATATAAAACATATGATCATGGCTTTGAATTCACCTCTAGCTAAAAAAAAACTTAGTTACACATGTTCATCATAACTGAAAAACAATCTAAAATAAACATTGACACTTAAAACAAAGATAGAAAGAACTCTGAAAATTCCAGCAACTTCAATTGATGAATGGTAGGTGCGGCACCCCTTAAATCGTTGCAGGAATTTCATATATATAGGGGAAACGGCTAAATCCAATGAGGAAAAGGTTTTGGCATTTTGAATTATTTTAGGACTCTTAAGAATCAGGTAGAGAGTGTTGGAATGTGATTAGGTTCCTCCTTGCAGCTGGAGATAAGATAAGATAATGTTGGATAAGATAGGATAAGATAAGATAACATAGGATAAGATAATGCTCCTCTCCAACTAGGATTCCTTTTTCTTGTGTAATTCCTTGCCTTCCAAGCCTCAAATTTAATATCTCCAGATGTTAGCACATATCTAACATCATTTAAACACCAAAAACATCCAACCCATATGCTATCCTCGCATGTTATCCAATCCAAGTCCAAAACTGCTCCAAATTGCTCCATTTGGCTATTTATTGTCATCTTTACCACTTGGACCTACAATAATACGAAAATAACTTAAATTACTACAATAAATGGAAATTAACTAAGTAAATACAAAGAAACAAGATAACAAAGTCGCATAAATATGCTCCTATCAATCGTCACTTTTGTACTTCATCGTAGTGCACGTTTCACTTCTAAGTTTTGTGAAGTTTTCGTGAAGGCCTTGAGTACTAGGTTGTTTGTCCAGCATCATATTTTTATTTGCAAATTGTTGGACAGTCTGAACGAACTATATGAATCTTGAATGACGGGTTGCGTTCTTTTGATTTGTGGTTTCTGAATGATTAGATTTTGCATCGATCTCTTTTAGAGTAGTTACGACAATAGTTTTTATTTTCAGTTTGAGTATGGGACTATTTGAGACTTGGTTGATAGATTCTATTAGCAGCACTAGTTGGACAATGGAGTTCTACGAATTGGTTTTCAAATGTTGGATTGTATGATTAAGAAACGGTGTGCTTGTGTTGTTGTTGACTTTGGGTCGGACAAATTGGTATGTTTGCACCCTTAGGAAATTACTACTTGCTTATTGAGACAACAATGTGTTGTCAATATCGCAGGCGGCCGACTGTAATATCGATGGCATATTCGAGTTTGTTAAGCAAGTGGGCAGGTAGACCCGTCTACGAGTGTTATTACTGTTTAGTTATTATTGGGGCTTAACCCAAACACACACATCTGCTGTCGGAGTAAGTGATGTTTCAAATGCTTGGGAGGGACCCACTTCCATTTTCAGTTGTGATTTTTAGTACGAGTTTTTCGACCTCTATGTTAGTACATATCTATTTTGACGTTATTGTATTATACGTACATATTCTTGACCATTCGTTGTTATACAATTTCGACTTTATATCTTAATAAAGTATGTTTCAACTATTATGTTAATAGGGGACGAAAGTAGGAGCTTGGAGGCATGAAAGAGGATTTTGCAACCCACTTGCGACGATGTGGCGTATTCTCTTTGATGCAACCATTTTGACTTGATTTCTTCTTACATATATTCTTTCCTATCTTCAGTATTTATGTATTTATAGTATGTTATTTCAAATTTTGAGACGAAATTTTCTTAACGGGGGTAGATTGTAACAACTCGTCCCGATTAATTTTTACGGATTTTGGAACGAGGGTATTTTGGTAATTTAATTGGTTTTTGGGCTAGATATTTTATTTTTGATTTTGGTCTTGTTTGGTGTGCCCAAGATGCCTACCCTTGATTTTGTCCCCCGGCCTAAAACACTTCACCTCTCTCTTTCTCCTTATCTGCCTCACTTCTCTATTTCTCTATGTGCTCTCCCCCGAGCTCTCTTTCTCACAGCTCACTCTCTCCATCTCTTTCCCTCGTTGCATCCTTCTCCCTCGAACACCACACACCCAACCAAGACAAACGACGACACCACCACCATCACCACCGTGATGGGCATTCATCACTATCTCCATTCTCCTATGTGAAGCATAGAGAACCCAACAACCCTTTCCGACGAGTCTCATGACTTCTAAGCCGTTTTCTAGCTAACTCCAGCCACAGCTGGACCAATTTAGGTATGGTTCTCTTCCCCTTCTTTATAACTTTAAATCTATGTATGGCATGTTTTGTGTTGGCCGATTTTTGGGGTTGATCGGAGTTGGGAATGCTTCGACGTTCTTCTCTGTCGAATCGGCCAAACCTGACCTGTAAATAGGTCAAAACTCGATCCACCACCCTAGACCGGCCCAACTTGTTGGGCCATAGAACTTGGCCCGTTTGGCTAGCCCAACCCAATTACCCCAAACCCATATTCGTGACCCAAGACCCATTAAACTTAAGCCTTCGGCCCAATGAACTTAGGCCCAAACCCAATTGAACCCAGGCCCAACCTTGTGGCCCAAACCTTAATCTAGCCTAAACCCAGTTGGATCCCAGAAACCCAGCCAGCTCATGGGACTACGTGTGGACATTTGTCCTAGCTGGTGCATGGAGCACAAGCACCTCTACCAGAGGTACTATGCTTCGTCGCCCTTTACGGCGGCGCTGACAACTTTTTCGACCAACTTGCCAGCGACTTAAATCGGCTGATGGCCGTCCTAGCCGCCACCCCGTGGCGACGCGTGGGGGTACCTGAGGTCTCCTTTCATGTTTTTTTGACGTCCTGGATCCATTTGTGATGTTTGTTTCCTGAAATTCAATCATTTGAATAAAGTTTTATTAATTTGACCCTTTATGTGCTTAGGTGCAATTGTTTATGGCATTTCCGTCCTTTCTAGTTTGCATGGCTCTTCGACGGCAAAGTATCTGTGAGTGGACCCCTTCTAAAATGCATATTTTACTATTATAAATGCATACATGAAAAGCATGATTTTATGTCTTTGTTTTATAAAATGTTTATAAGTAAATTGGTTTCACACTTTATGAATTATCATGCTTATTCGACTTTACGTACTTTGTCGTATATATGATTGATGATTATATACCTACTTATGAACGTGGTCTTACGATATGACGTTTTAGTCACTAAGCTCTGTTTTGAGATAAATATATATATAATGATACTACCAACGGGCGAAGATATTTATATTTGGCTTCAACCGGACGTTTGTAGATGGCTTTAGCCTAGGGTTGTAGTGCCTACGGGCGGAAGATACTTATATTGGCTTTGGCCAGGGTTGTAATGCCTATGGGCGGAAGATATTTATATGGTTTTGGTCGGAAAAGTTCTATATGCCTTCAGGCGGGAGATGATACCATTATTTAGCATACTATATATGATATATGTCTTATTGAAGGTTTTATGGCATGTTAGCGTTTTCGGAAAACTTATTACATATTATACTATTGAGTTTTCATAAACTTTGGGGGTTAGTACGTTGTTGAATAACTATGTTAGTATTCCTTATATATCAACTTGGTCCACTCATGTCTTGTTTTACTTATATAAGATTTTATATGCCTTCAGGCGGGAGATGATACCATTATTTAGCACACTATATATGATATATGTCTTATTGAAGGTTTTATGGCATGTTAATGTTTTCGGAAAACCTATTACATATTATACTATTGAGTTTTCATAAACTTTGGGGGTTAGTACATTGTTGAATAACTATGTTAGTATTACTTATATATCAACTTGGTCCATTCATGTCTTGTTTTACGCCCCTTCAAGACTTAGAATCAAGGCATACAATCCCCACATCAAGGCACTTCCGCATTGGCATCTTCGAATCCTATTGGTGTAGGACCCATTCCTTTACTCGTTCAATTTTATCTTATTCCTTTTTAGTGTCTTGGTTTAGTTGTATGTTCTGAACACGTTCCACAATTGCAAATTCATTATAATTAAATTTACAAGTTTTATTTATGTCAGTTAATTGTTCTTAGTTCTCATACATTCTAGCATGGCTTCATCACCTTCGGGTATCGGCCAGCACGTGCTTACCCTGGTGTTTGGGAATATTAGGGTCGGGCATGTTAGGTCGACTCTTGGAGTCTCCCCTTGAGTCCAGCGCCATGGTGCCACTATTTATCGGAGGCCTCCCCAAGACTTCCTATAGTTGTCTGCAGAGACTAGTCTGCATCACACTAACAGAACATAGCGGTTTTCCCTCCCAACTGCATGGGAGTCTCTTTAACAAATAGTCAAGTCCAACAAGGAAATCAGTAATCATCACTTACTACGCAGCATTCTCGTTATTCTAGTTTATCTTAAACTGTTCTTTAACTTAGGCATCAGAGGCCCTTTGGCGAACATCCTCCATCTTTTTCTCAGGTGTTCGTCGAATTAGCTAACAATTTTTCTTGTTTTGTAGGTGGAGTTTCGTCAATTCAAACTTGGATGAAATTTGCATCCATGTAAATAATATTGCCTACATGTATATCCACACACCCCTTTTTACTTCATACACACTCTCTTAATTTGCAGCAGTCGGATCGACTAAATTAAAGAAGATCAAAGGGCAAAAATTAACAAAGGGTGTGTGAGAAGTAAAAAATGGTGTGAATAGCACACCCCTTGTTAGTATTATGAGGCATATTTCTAGCTACGCTTCCTAAACTCATTTTTTTTCATCTCACTTTGCTCCCTGAAAATCAAAAGTCAACACTTACTCCTGAAACTCAAAATTCACCCTATATTGCCACTTTCATTAGAACTTCTGTTAGTATTATGAGGTGTAGTTTTAGTTACGCTCCTAAACTCAATTTTGATCTCACTTTGCTCCCTGAAAAAATCAAAAGTCACCACCTTACTCCCTAAAACTTAAAATTCGCTCTACATTGCCTTTTTTTTGTTAATTCTATCTAAAAATTGTCAAATATGTTGACATGGATTAAACAATGCATAAATGCCAAAAAAGGATGTGTAATGGTTTAACCCAAAAGCATTAAACTAAAGGCCGTTCATCTTCTTGACAAAAAAATAGAAAGGGATGTGATATCCACACACCCTTTTTTACTTCTCCCACACCTTTTTGGTTTTCGACCGTAGGATCGGATGAATTGAATAAGATCAACGGACATAAATTAACAAGGGGTGTGTGAGAAGTAAAAAGGGGTGTGTTGATGCACAAAATCAGCGAGGACTTTGGTACAACAGAAATTGTCAGGTTTGTGACCTTCGCTTGGTTGCTTCGATCACTAGTGAAGATCCGTACGTAAATGAATAGGGATAGGGAAGCAAACACAAGATGTACGTGGTTCACCCAGATCGGCTACGTCCACGGAGTAGAGGAGTTCTCATTAATTGTGAAGGGTTTACACAAATACATAGGTTCAAGCTCTCATTTTGTGAGTTCTAGTTAATAGTTTAGTACAAAATGTCATTAGAGATTATTGTGGGAGAATGATCCCTATTTATAGAAGAGAGTTTCTAGTTTTGTTCTAACATTGACACGTGTTGTGTTGTGATTGGCTTCTGATGTTGACACGTGTCGAGCCGTGATTGGCTTCTGATGTCGACACGTGTCGCATTGTGATTGGCCTCCTGGTTGAAGGGAAGCTCTTCTGGGTCCTTGACGGTATAACGTTGACCGGTGCTCAGTAGTTTCGGGATTGGTCAAGTATGCTACAAACAGTGCTCCCCTAAGTTCCCGAGTGAGGGAAGCTCCTCGGTTGGGGACTTGCAAGATCCAAGCCATTGAGTAATCATGAAACTTCTAAGTACTGAAGTGTGGTATCATTTTCACGTGCCTTATCTGTCTCATATGTAGATGTGGCATCTTCTCTGGAAGTACTTTTCATCCATCCATGGGTGGTATCTTTAACCGATGAAGATGCACAAGGTAATGTATCAATTTCACTTAAAGCTTACTTGTAGTTTCGAGCTTGGTCAAGTGCAATACAAACCCTATAGTAGGAGTTCCCCAAGTCGCCGAGCTAGGAGATCTGCCGAAAGAGGTGACAGACAAGGTAAGCAGTCAAACTTCCAAGCAAGCAACCCAGGATCGGAGGTTCGACTTCGGCTTCCGGTTGATTGTTCTCCTTCTCCTTGTCTCTCATTCAGTTGCTAGGATAAGGAGAAGCAAATGAAGAAGAGATGATATGAGATACTTTTGCTTTTGAAGAAGTAACTTTCCACAGGCTTATTCTTGAACTGTGCTGGAGGGTTTTCTGTTTCCCTTCAGAGTATAAGGCTGACTCAAGAATTTGAGGGTCAAAACAAGTCCATCAAATCTAGAGTACGTTCGACCTTGATGATATGGGATACTTTTGCTGTTGACGAAATAGTGAATGTGGTATGGAAAGGTGTCGTGCTGTAGTGATCTGTTTCAGCTCACCGTTGAACCTTCTGCTTCAATCTTTTGCATGGCAGAAGTGGTGTGCAACCTTTGCATTTAAATGGTCATTCAGAACATTCCTTCATAGTGACTCATCCACGCTTGGCAGCTTCAATGTAAAGAGCCAATATCTGATCAACTGTCATGAGGTATGTGCCGGTGGAATTCATGACCTTGACAGCAGTTGAGGATGAGTTCTCGAGAGCAATGCTAAGTAAGCAACCAGGCAAGGGTCTCAGGCAGTCAGTTCCAGATTGGAGGTTTGATTTCAGGTTCCGACTGACTGCTCTCTTTCTCTTTGTCCTGCAGGTGTGGACAATGACGAAGACAAGGACAGGGAGAAAGCATGATATGGGATACTCTTGCTTTCGACCCTGATGATATGAGATACTCTTGTTCTTGGTGTGGCTTATTTGCTGAGGTATTATCGGGGGGAAATAAAGCTGAGTATTTCGAGAGGTTATGTTGAGGGTGCATTCTCGAATGCGAGAAAGGGTTGAGCATTTTTGCAGGTTTGCCTGTCCATTGAGGAGGGAGGTCGATGTATATAGGGATTTCCCAATAACAAGTAGTAATGCTATTCTTTTACCCTTCTTGGTCACAGCAATGTAGTGGGAGCTGCCAGCTTCACGTATTTTAACTTTGTCAGAGCACTTTGAAAAAATGGTATGTGGTATCTGGAAAGCTGATGTTGTGTGTGAAGATTACAGACAAGCTTTATCTAAGGAAATCTGGCTCTCGAAGTTCTGAGAGCTGTGCCTCTTCGGTTTTCGAACAAGCAATCCCGTCGGGGATCTGGCTCTCGAGATTCGGAAAGTGGTGCCGCTTCAGTTTTGGAGAAAGTAATTATGTTGAGAGTCTTTTCTCGAATGTGAGTAAAGGTTGGACGTTCTTGCTAGCCTGTCTTGCCACGGAACACGGAGGTCGACACACATAGGGTCTTTCCAGTTGTCAAGCAGTGGTGCTGTTCCTTTACCCTTGTGGGTAATAGTATGGTAGCTGGAACTTCGAAATTCTCGTGCCTAAACTTTGTCAGAGATCTTTGGCAAAGTTATATGTGGTACCCGAGGAGTTGATGGTGCGTGTGGAGAGTGGTGATTGAACAGTAAGATTCACGTGCTTTCTACTTCACCAGAAATCTTCGACAGATTGCCCGTAATTTCCGCAAAGCTGAGTGTGCATGTGACAGGTGCTGACGAGGCTAAAAAAGCAGGTGATTCTTCGATTTCTGAGATCGACCCTCGTGATCTCTGAGCAGCTCAGTTTTCGAAAAAGCAAACGCCTCTTCGATTCCTGAAGCTCCGTCAAGTGCAGATTTTTATAGAGGTTGGCATTAAGTTCCACAGCACACTTGAATCTCCATCAGTAGAAGCTCCCTTCTTGCAATTCTAAGATCTTGATTTGTCTGACCTCTTCCATCTTCAACTCATTTGAAAATGTCTGGCCCCTCCGACCGTCGTTTTGACTTGAACCTTGGAGAAGAGACAGCCACGCCTTCTCCAGACAACATATGGCGCCCATCCTTCATATCCCCTACTGGTCCTCTTACCGTTGGGGATTCTGTGATGAAGAATGATATGACCGCTGCGGTGGTGGCCAGGAACCTTCTCATTTCCAAAGATAACAGACTACTTTCCAAACGGTCTGATGAGTTGGTTGTTAAGGATTCTCTGGCTCTTAGTGTTCAGTGTGCAGGTTCTGTGTCTAATATGGCCCAACGCCTATTTGCTAGAACCCGCCAAGTTGAATCATTGGCTGCTTAAGTGATGAGTCTCAAACAGGAGATTAGAGGGCTCAAGCATGAGAATAAACAGTTGCACCGGCTCACACATGACTATGCTACAAACATGAAGAGGAAGCTTAACCAGATGAAGGAATCTGATGGTCAGGTTTTACTTGATCATCAGCGGTTTGTGGGTTTGTTCCAAAGACATTTATTGCCGTCATCTTCTGGGGCTGTACCGCGTAATGAAGCTCCAAATGATCAACCTCCGATGCCTCCTCCTTCTGGGGTTCTGTCCAGTACTGAGGCTCCAAATAACCACCCTCCGGTGCTTTCTCTTTCTGGGGCTCTACCGACTGCTGAGACTTCCCCTGAGCAACCTTTGTGAAGGCTCCCTCTTGTTTGTTTATTTTGATTCATGTATATGTACATATTTGTAACTTATCGGAAATATCAATAAACAAGATTTGCTTCATTTCAACGTATTGTGTTAAATACACCAAGGTCTTCTTCACTAAGTTCTTTGAATTTTTCCTTTTGTTGAAGCTTGTATGTTGAAACTTTGTGAGTGAAGCATGTAGGTTGAGGTAGTGCTCCTTTAATTTCCCGAGTGAGGAAAACTTCTCGTTTGGAGACTTGAAAAATCCAAGTCACTAAGTGGTCGTGAGACTTCCGAGTATCAAGGTGCAGTAGCATATGGTAGGAGTCCCCCAAGTCTCTGGTCGAGGGAGTTGACGAATGAGGCATTTCCTTTCTAAGTGGTAGCCCAAAACTCCTTCTTCATATATATTTGTTATGAAAGTTGTTAGGCCCAAAGAAGAGGAGGCCTAGGCAAATTTTATTTTATTATTTTTTATTTTTTATTTTTTATTTTTTTTAATTTTCAAATTTCCGGATTTTTGAATTTTCGAATTTCCGAAAAAATAAAAATTAAAAATAATATATATATATATATATATATATATATATATATATATTTAAAAGCTTTGTAGGTGAAGCTTTGGTGTTGAAGCTTTGGAGGTGAAGCTTTGAAGTTGAAGCTTTGTTGGGCATCATGAATTGATTTTGCTTCACACTATCTTGATGAAGAGTGTGTGAAGCTTTTATATGTTTTGGTGTTGAAATTTTGTATTGTAGGTGAAGCTTTGGGGTTGAAGCTTGATAGGTGAAGCTTTGGTGTTGAAGCTTTATAGGTGAACCTTTGGTTGGCACCATAAATTAATTTTGCTTCACACTATCTTGATGAAGATAGTGCAAAGCTTTTGAGATTGATATTTGTCCTCCATTGATGAAGTTTTTGTTGGCACCATAAATTGATTTTGCTTCACACTATCTTGATGAAGATAGTGCAAAGCTTTTGAGATTGATATTTGTCCTTCATTGATGAAGCTTTTGTTGGCACCATAAATTGATTTTGCTTCACACTATCTTGATGAAGATAGTGCAAAGCTTTTGAGATTGATATTTGTCCTCCATTGATGAAGCTTTTGTTGGCACCATAAATTGATTTTGCTTCACACTATCTTGATGAAGATAATGCAAAGCTTTTGAGATTGATATTTGTCCTCCATTGATGAAGCTTTTGTTGAATTTCCCAATTTCCAATTTCCTCTTCTTTTTTTTTTTGTTTTTTTTTTTTTTTTTTTTTTTTTTTTTTTGTTTTTTTGTTTTTTTGTTTTTTTGTTTTTTTTTTTGTTTTTTGTTTTTTGTTTTTTTTGTTTTTTTTGTTTTTTTTTTGTTTGGAAAACTAGAAATTTGAAAATTTGGGAGAGACAACGTATACAAATTTTGCTTCCATACTGTTAAGCGAGAGATTGTGATGCAAGCCACATCTTGTAGTAGTCGAAGGTTTGGATGAACCATATAAATTGAATTTGCTTCGAACAGTCTTGATCAAGAGCGTGTGAAGCTTTCTATGAGTTGTAGTGTTTGCATTGTTACAGAGGAGAAATGTCTGAAGCAGATGCAAGAGGGCTGAAGAGCTTGATCTTCGTATACCATGCACTGAAGCCATTGTTGGCTTGCAATAAGACTTTGTTGGTGACTATAGCTCTTGTTAGGCATAAGTGCTCCCCTAGTTGAGTTGTAAAGCTTGATGGTTTTTTATTATTTGTGAATGCTAGGAGTTCACATGTACAAGTTGTACCACTCGTCTTCTGGTTAGTGGAATGAATGGTGGGTTGCTTTCATCACTTGGTTGGTGGTACGAATGTGAATTCCTTAATCACCTTTCATCACATTTCATCACCTGGTTGGTGACATGAAGGAGAGTACGCGTTGTACATTTCATCACCTGGTTGGTGGCATGAAGGAAAGTACGCGTTGTACATTTCATCACTTGGTTGGTGGCATGAAGATGAGTTCCTTCTTTACCTAATTGGTGATAAGGGTGGCAAGTTTCCAAATAATATTAGAGTACGGGTTGTACATTTCATCACCTAGTTGGTGATACGAAGGTGAGTTCCTTCATCACCTAGTTGGTGAGAATAAGGGCAAGGTGTCGAGGCACATTGTGGCAAATGCCGAATGACACAAAGTGTGTTAAACCCTTTCGAAGCACAGTTGGCTTATGTATGGATGTGTTGGAATGTATGATGTTTATGCATGAATGTGTTGGAATGTATGATGTTTATGTATGAATGTATTGGAATGTATGATGTTTATGTATGAATGTATTGGAATGTATGATGTTTATGTATGAATGTATTGGAATGTATGATGTTTATGTATGAATGTGTTGGAATGTATGATGTTTATGTATGAATGTGTTGGAATGTATGATGTAGATCCTTTGTATAGTCTTTTTGACACATACTTAGATTTTGTTTTGTATTGGAAACATTTGCGTTGAAGCTTCAACACTTGAGTGTTTCATTGCTCAGAATGTAAAAGAGTTTAAGGCCGAGTTGGCTAAATCACCTCTTTATTGAATTCATACCAAATGGTCTTTGTTACATAGGATGCCGAACGGCTGTAGCTTAACACTTGTACAATGTGAGTCTATTTGTAATAGTACTTCAAGTGGTCAGCATTCCATGGATGGCCAAGGGTCTTGCCGTCAGAGTTTCTGAGCTTGTAGAAGCCAGGGCGGCTGATGCCGACGACCTCGAACGGTCCGTCCCAGTTAGGACTGAGTGTTCCTTCACTCGGGACCCTATCACAGAGTAATCTTTTCTTCAGTACCCAGTCTCCCACTTTGAAAGAGCGAGGTTTGACCCTTGAGTCGTAGTAGTTGGAAATGCGCTGCTTGTAGGAGACATTCCTCAGGTGAGCCTGATTTCTGTGTTCCTCGACTAGATCCAGGTTGAGGGTGAGTTGTTTGTCGTTCTCACTCTGCATGTAATTTTGGATTCGGTATGTTGCTTGCTTAAGCTCAACCGGGACAACTGCTTCTGTACCAAAAACAAGTGAGAATGGAGTTTCTCCTGTGGAAGTCCGATATGAAGTGCGGTATGACCAAAGAACTTGGGGTACGAATTCTGGCCAACAACCTTTAGCTTTGTCCAAGCTAGTTTTCAGAGTGCGCTTGATTATTTTGTTAACGACTTCGACTTATCCATTAGACTGGGGATGGGCTGGAGAGGCAAAACATAAGTTGATGTTGAACTTAGAGCAGAACATCTTGAACTTCTTGTTGTCAAATTGCCGCCCATTGTCCGTGACTATCGCATTGGGAATGCCGAATCTACAGAGGATGTTCTTCCATACGAAGTCTTCTATTTTTCCCTCAGTAATGGTTGCCAAGGGTTCTACTTCAGCCTACTTTGTGAAGTAGTCAACTGCAACGATTGCATAGCGGACCTTACCCTTCCCTGTAGGCATTGGGCCGATCAAATCAAGTCCCCATTGGGCGAAGGGCCAAGGGCTGATCATAGGAGTGAGCGGCTCGGGAGGGGAGTGAGGGATAGTTGCGTAGTGTTGACACTTATCACATGAGCGAGATATTCTGATGGCATCTTGGTGGAGTGTTGGCCAATAATATCCTTGGTGAAAAGTCTTGTGTGCTAGGGATCGAGACCCAGCATGATCTCCGCAGACTCCTTCATGTATTTCCCGAAGGACGATTTCCGCCTCCGCAGGTGTAAGGCATCTTAGGTAGGGCAGGGTAAAACCGTGCTTGTAAAGTTGGTCATTAATGATCAGGTAGCGAGCAGACTTGTATCGAATCTGCTTAGCTTGGACTTTGTCATTTGGGAGGGTGCCATGGGCAAGAAATTTATAAATTGGGGTGATCCAACTATCTCCTTGTTGTAAATTGCACACTTCTGCGACCATGGTGCTTGGTGCTGCCAACAATTCGACATGAATTTTTCTCCCAATCTTGTCTTCCACTGCCGAGCCGAGGAGGGCCAAAGCGTCTGCATGACTGTTTACCGCTCGAGGAACTTGGGTGATCTGGTAGTGGAAGTGCTTGAGCAAAAGTCGTGTTTGCGCAAGATATGCTGCCATGGAGCTATCCTTAGCATCAAAGTTGTTCGTGACTTGGTTGACCACTAATTGGGAGTCACTGAAGATATCAATTTGTTTAACTCCAAGATGCTTGGCCAAACGTAAGCCTGCTAGAAGGGCTTCGTATTCGGCCTCGTTGTTCGATGCCTTGAATTTGAAACGAAGAGCGTATTCTATCGCCACTTTGTCAGGGGTAGTGAGGACTAATCCTACTCCGCAGCCCTGTTGGTTGGATGAGCCATCAACATACAGACTCCATGCTGGGGTTGTTGATTCTATCTTCTGAGTTTCCGATGGTAATGAAGCTATTGCTTCAGGTGTAGAAGCAATGTCAACAGGATATGTGAAGTCGGCGATGAAATCTGCTACTGCTTGACCTTTTTCGGCTGGTTTTGGTTGGTAGGAGATGTCAAACTCACCCAATGCTATCGCCCATTTGATCATTCGCCCAGACGTGTCAGGACTCTGGAGTATCTGTCGAAGAGGGTGATTGGTAAGCACGATGATGGCGTGTGCTTGGAAATAAGGGCGAAGTTTTCGAGCAGACATGACCAATGCTAGAGCTAATTTCTCAATGTTAGAGTATCGTGTCTCCGCATATTGTAGGGCCTTGCTAGCATAGTAGACGGTTCGTTCAACACCACTGTCATTTCGAATAAGAACAGAACTAACTGCTGAAGCCGAAACCGATAGATAGATAATGAGAGTGTCACCAACTTCTGGTTTGGAGAGCAGAGGGGCTTTACTCATGTACTCTTTGAGGTTCCTGAATGCCTTGGCACATTCCTCCGTCCATGTAATGTACTTCTTATTTCCTTTGAGTGCTTTGAAGAAAAGAGCACATCTGTCTGTGGCCTTAAAGATGAATCTGGTTAAGGCTGCCACCTTGCCAGTAAGGCTTTGGATGTCTTTTGAAGTTACTGGCTCTTTCATGTCGAGGATTGCTTTAATCTTTTCGGGGTTAGCTTCAATGCCTCGTTGGCTAATCATGAAGCCTAAGAATTTGCCAAAGCCCACGCCGAAGGCACATTTGTTGGGGTTCAACCTCATTCGATACCTCTTTAGAATGGTGAAAGTTTCAGATAGGTTGGTGATGTGTTGGTTAGCATGTTTGCTCTTGACTAACATATCATCAACGTAAACTTCCAAGCTCTTCCCAATCTGTTCTGCGAACATTGAATTAACCAGTCTCTGATAAGTTGCTCCTGCATTCTTTAGACCGAATGGCATGACTTTGTAGCAATATAGTCCCCTGTCAGTAGTGAAGGCTGTGTGTTCTTGGTCTGAGGGGTTCATGAGGATTTGGTTGTATCCTGAATAAGCGTCCATGAAGCTTAAGAGCTCACACCCTGTCATAGAGTCTATAAGTCTATCAATGAGAGGAATGGGGAAACTATCCTTCGGGCATCCTTTGTTTAGGTCGGTGTAGTCAACACACATTCTCTAAAAGACCTTTTGAAGCAAGAGACTTTCCTTGGTCGGATTTTTCTTAACAAGGACAACATTTGCTACCCATGTTGGGTAATTGACTTCACGGACGAAGCCTATGTCCTTGAGTTTTTCAACTTCTACTTTCATCGCCTCGTATCGCTCAACATCATAAGATCTTCGCTTCTATTTTACTGGTTTGGTCTTGGGATCAATACTCAAGTGGTGACAGATGATATCGGGAGAGATGCCCGGCATATCTTTATATGACCAAGCGAAGACCTCGGCATTCTCTTGCAAAAAGGAGATCAGCGACAACCGAAGGGGTGGTGACAAAGTGGTGCCAATCTTCACCATGCGATCTGGATGGTCTTTGGAGATAGAGACATTCTCTAACTCTTCAGCGGGTTGTGCTTGCTGGGTGAATGAGTCATCTCGAGGGTCGTCGGGTTGATTGTTGCCATCATGAAGATCCGAGTTGGCTTCATCTGGACTGGTCTTTACTACCTGGTTATGTATAGAGAGGGTCTCCTTGGGGACAGGCAGGTGTTGTTGCTTAACTGAAGTGTTGTAACATGATCGAGCACTAAGTTGATCTCCCCTGATGTATCCATTGCCGAAAGGGGTTGGAAACTTCATCAACAACATATGCGTGGATACCATGGCCTTGAGATCATTGATGCCTGTGCGCCCAAAGATGACATTGTATGCCGTCGGGCAATTGACCACTAGGAAGTTAGTGGTAATAGTAGCTGTGTAGGGGCATGTACCAATGGTGAGGGGTAAGTGTATACTCCCTAAAGGTTGCACGATATCGCCAGAGAAGCTTATCAGATGAGAAATCGAGCGATCGAGCAAGTGTTCAGCTACATTAAGTGCCTTGAAAGCTTCAATAAACATGATATTGACTGAAGCACCTGTGTCTATCGAGATTCGTTTCACATCAAAATTTGCTATGTGAGCCTCCACGATCAGCGGATCGTTGTGAGGGTAGATGATACCTCTTTCTTCCTCAGGGTAGAAACATATTGGATCCCAGTTAGGCTTTTGATACTTGCCTCCCCTGATGTCTTCCACGTGAAACACTTGATGGCCAGGTCTCAAAGTTCGTTCACTGTTTTCCATGGCCCTATTGGAAGATTCAGACATAGGTGTGCCGCCGCTTATAGAATATATCACATTCACCTGGCGTTGGTTACGGTTATCCCTTGGAGGGTGAATGAGGAACTGATCAATTTTTCCTTCACGTGCCAAAGCTTCAATATGATCACGGAGGATGATGCACTTCTCGCCATCATGGCCATTATACTCGTGGTAGCAGCAAAACATGCCCGTGTTTTTCGTGGACTTGTAATCTGGCTGTCTTGGCTTTGGCTTTGGTATCAGATGAGCTATACTGGGGTAGATGGCCGCGCATGTAGCGTTCAAAGGTGTGTATGTCTCATACCTCGGGGTAGGGCCTGTCTTGACATGTGATTGGCCCACTGCATTGACTGCCTGCGGACGGGCGTTATTGTGACGATATCTTGAGTTATCGCGATAGTGCCCCTTATTCTTTTTATTAAAATGAGATTGGTGAAGATGGAAATCTTTCCTTTTGCCCTGGGATTGATATGTCTGCTGACTTGGCGAAGCATTAAATGAGGCAGGGGGTGTGCTGCTACCGTTTGGAAGGTCGAGGTCTTCTCATTCGGTTGGATCTGGCCTCCACTCCCTACTTGCTGATAAGGGGTGACTGTAGGGGGTTTCCCTTGATATGTCTTTGCCTCGGCGGAGGCATGGTTGTAAGCTTGTGCCATCACCTCAGAGTAAATCTTCCAAGTGTTGGCATTAATCATGTACTTAAAGAAACAGTCACGTAAGCCTGCCGTGAAGGCCTTGAGGGCGGTCTTGTCATCTGCCTCAGCGCAACGAGAATACTCATGGCTGAAGCGGCCAGCATACTTTCGTAATGACTCGTCTGGCTTCTGGCGAATAGTGTACAAGTCATCTGCGGAATGCAAGCGATCGGTCTGGAAGATGTGTTGAGAGACAAACAACTTCCTCAACTCTTCAAATGAGTCTACTGTCTCAGGTGGAAGACGGCAATACCAGTTTAAAGCTCCGCCATAGAGGGTAGAGGGGAAGAGAAGGCACCGTTCTTCGTCGGTGTGTCTCCGGTATACCATGGTGGACTCAAAGAGGTTAAGGTGTTCAATCGGGTCTTCCTTTCCAGTATAGAGTTGTAAGCCAAGCTTCTGCTTTATCTTCGCTTGGAGGGGGGTGTTGAAGATCCTTCTTGTGAGGGGGCCAGGCCTGGGTTAGTTCCAGTCAGGTATCTCGGCTTGACGTTCAGCTTTCAACTTATTTACTTCCTCCAGGAGCTGTAGGACAATGGGGTCCTGAGTGGAGTCGTGCACCACTGAAGTTTTCTTCCGTAAGTCCCCATCGCCTCTTGGAAGTAGGAAAGTTTAATCAAGATAGCATGATTTTTCCTTGGACTCGTCACACTGACTCCTAGAGTGAGTATGTCGGAACATTTCCGAGTTCCCTCTACCTTCATGTTCTTCTGGGACTCGTTGCTCATTCCCTAGATTAACTGCTGGCCTGGGTCGTGGGAGAGGACCGAGTCTTTCAGAAACTCTTGGGTCATTGATCTTCGAGCTTATGTGGATGGGATTCTCTCGACGTTGCTTAGGAAGTCTCGACAATCGCGATAGACGGCTTTTGATCCTTCCACTCCTTCTATGAGGAGATGCTTTCCTCTACTCCTTCTGCTTCGGGTTGAAGCAGCTGGGTTGTGAGAAGTCTCATGTTGATTATCACATTGATGTGTAGCTCGATCCCTATCAGGGATATCCATGTTGGATATCGGTGACCCTCCGTGTTGGGGGGCATTCAGATAATTGTTGACCTCAGTAGGGGCGACGAGCTTGTGTGCTTGAGCATGCCTAGCCTCGTGAAGCATCTCGAAAAGTTTTTCATACTGCTCCTGGAGGACCTCGTTCCTCATCATTATCTTGTTATTCTGAGCTTCTAACTCATCGACTTTAGCTTGAAGAGTAACTCTATTTCCTTCCTGCTTTCGTTGCTTCATACTAGGTCCAATGGGGGTGTCATTCTGTGTGCTATGGCTTCTTTCGCTCCCCATGTTGGAGAGAGATGTTTGGCCAAAAGAAAGTGTACGAGCGGTGGAAACCAGCTTAACAAAGCTGAAGAGAATGGGAGTAAGTGTCTTTCCCACAAACGGCGCCAAATGTTGATGCACAAAATCAGCGAGGACTTTGGTACAACAGAAAGTGTCAGGTTTGTGACCTTCGCTTGGTTGCTTCGATCACTAGTGAAGATAAGTACGTAAATGAATAGGGATAGGGAAGCAAACACAAGATGTACGTGGTTCACCCAGATCGGCTACGTCTACGGAGTAGAGGAGTTCTCATTAATTGTGAAGGGTTTACGCAAATACATAGGTTCAAGCTCTCATTTTGTGAGTTCTAGTTAATAGTTTAGTACAAAATGACATTAGAGATTATTGTGGGAGAATGATCCCTATTTATAGAAGAGAGTTTCTAGTTTTGTTCTAACATTGACACGTGTTGTGTTGTGATTGGCTTCTGATGTTGACACGTGTCGAGCTGTGATTGGCTTCTGATGTCGACACGTGTCGCATTGTGATTGGCCTCCTGGTTGAAGGGAAGCTCTTCTGGGTCCTTGACGGTATAACGTTGATCGGTGCTCAGTAGTTTCGGGATTGGTCAAGTATGGTACAAACAGGGTGTGTATCCACACACCCCAATAGAAAATATTCTCCCTCAACTCCCTACCGGGAGGATTTCACTCTCTCACCTCCCTCCACCCCCATCGATTAGACTTTCCATCATATAAAGATTCATTTGCGAGAAAATCCTATAATTAAATATGTTTATATTTAAGTTTCTCAAGTTCTTTGAGTGAGTTAGTTTGGGGATTCCATTGTCAACCATACTTTGTAGTTAGGGTTAATAAATTATATTTTTAATATTTTATTACAAATAATATTACTAATGTAAACCAAACTAAGAATTCAGGAAATAGTAAGTTGAGCAGAAATACCTTTTCTAATAGGACAATCCCTCACTTGCAACTTCTTTTTATACAATGATGTATTTACATTATATGAGATTAATCACATAAAGTGGATATCCAATGGAATAATTTCAGTTTGATTATGACCTCTATAATCTTTCATAACATTTTAGTTTGCTTCATATTTTTCAAATTTTATGTCAAATTGAGATTTGCTTTCATTTATCGAAGTGAAGAAAACTAACTAAAAGAAAATGCTATAAGGGCTAGAACCAAACTGAGACGAGGAGGAAATTTTGAATAAGGTTAGTTCAGAGGGCCTTGCTAAGTGAAAATTGAAAATCAAATTTAAAAACTCAATAAAGTAGTTTTCACATTTTGACTTTCAGATTTTAATTTTCAATTTTTTTATTTCCAGTTTTCATTTATTTTATTAAATAAAAATTAAAAGTAGTTCATAAATGTGTTTTCAGTTTTCAAGAAAATAAAATGTAAAATAAAAAACTGAAAACAAAATAATTATTACATAAAAACCCAAACTTCTAATTTTATATACAGATCAAAAGAAAGAAGTAAAATTTGGCTCAAAAATATTTGATCCAACATGTTAGGCCTCATTTACCTCATATATCGATGGGCCTCAAACCCGAAAGACCCACTTGACCACTCAGAGAGAGAGAGAGAGAGAGAGAGAGAGAGAGAGAGAGAGAGAGAGAGAGAGAGAGGGGCAAACAGAGATAACAGGGAGCTTTGCCCTTTTGAATTCTGATGCGAAATCAAACCCTCCAGGGAACAATTAGTTGGTTAGAGGAGAGGGTCTAAATTGAATCCTCAAATTTAATTTAATGCCTTCCAATATTCATTTTGTATTTCTATTTGTTTAGTTAATTTGGCTAGCAACCATTCTTTACTCTGAAATTGTAGTTCATGAAACAAGTGTTAAAGCAAATCAAGGTCTAATTTTGTAAGTATGAATACCCTATCTGAATATAGATGTCAGTGAGAATTGTCTCAATTTTACATGCAAAAGTATATTTATTGGAAATTTTTATGCTCTGGTGGGCAGTTTTTTTTGTTCTGTTGACTTGTCTGAAAAATATATGAGGTGGAGTAAAGTTTGAGATTTACAAGTCGGTTTTGATGTGCTTTAAAAATAACTAAAATCATTTTTGGGTTACAATACCATTTTTTATAGTGTTTGCTAGAACCTGGAATTTCATACACCAAAATAAATTCAAGAGGTTCCAATTTTTTTCATATTGAACCCCAACAGAAGAAAGAGAAAAAAATAATAATAATAAAAACCCAACAATTTGAGACTTAACTAATTTAAGCAAGTGGTCATTTACCATAGTGGTGGAATTGTGTTGAGCTCTTGCATGACGGCGTGGGTTCAAACATCGTCGGTAGCTAATCTAATATCTAATCTAATAAGATCTATCGTTTGAACAAAAATAATAAAAAAACTAATTTAAACTTTTTGTTGGTCAAATATCAAATGATTGACACATGAGCATATAGATACAAACTGATTAAAATGGAACCTCATAATCCATTTTGATACTACTTAACTCCAGACTTAAAATACACTTGGCCTTTATTAATACAACTTTATGTTCCTCACTAAAGACACTAAAAGCTCTTTGTTCAAACTCAAAGCAAACGTGGGTCAATCTTATTGACATTGGTCTCCTTGGATAGGAGAATCCTAAAACAACATAAACAAAACAAAATGGCCTCCCTCATTGTGTTTTATCTCAAAAAAAATGCTAGGTAGACTAATTTTTAGACCAAATTTGTAAATCATGTGATGTGTCATTAATAGGAAATAAGCACGTTAATCAACACTTAAGTAATTCACTAATCATTAATAATCACGATATAAAATTTGTGTTAATCAACACTTACGTAATTCACCAATCATCAATAATCACGTTATATAATTTATAAATTTTAATCTAAATTGTTGATTTTCCAGCATTACTCCTTTATATAGTATTTGGTGTTCTTGGTTTTTGCCTTATGCCTCAAAGTTCTCACTTCCTCTCTCTCGAGCATTAGAATATTGCCGACAATGTCTTATGGGATCTCCACTTTTATGCTGTGAGACTAAAGGCATTGTAAATCCATTTTTCTATAGATTCGAAACGAAGATATCAATATCTTTTTAATTAGTTTACTGCAAATCAACACATATGCGTGTCTTTCTTTGTTACATTGGAGAGGATCTAACAAGTATGCATTATTTTCTTTATTTTAGTTGAGCTCATACCTAACACTATTATTTTATTTATTTATTTATTATTATTTAGGCAAAGAGTAAGTTCGGAACTTATAGGTTCGAAACTTAACACTTAAGAAATTTCACCCCACCGACAAAAATAAAATAAAATTTTGAAGTACACATTAGCATAGCAAAGTTAATAAATATCAATATATAATGGTATACCCATGCCAATTAACTAAAGTTTTACACCAATCCGTCTATCCATCTCCAAAACTTAAACAAAATAATATACAATCCTCAACCATATGATCTCAAATCCTAAAGCTGTCTAAGAACTGGAATTCTTCTATGCAGAGAAGTATATACCTATACTAAAAGTAAATTCTTCTTTCTTTACACTACCATATGCATTTCTTCCTTGTTCCCCAAGTAATTTATAGGGCATAGAAAGAAATGCTGAGAAGAAGATCACATAAGGAAGCAATGGCATTGGCATCCCCCCTGCAATCGGTCAAGCTTCTTCAAGGCCATCTTAAATTATTTGCGTCAGGATCACGCCACAAAGTCTGGTAACAATTGGGCTACGAACCTCTTTCGGTTCTGAATGTCGATGTTTTCGAATGCAGCAGCGGAAGAGTGAGAAGCTGAAGTGTTTATGGCACCAAACTGATCATTTGTTTCACCAGTGTCTACTCTTCTCCCCAGCTGAATGTTTTGGTTTGGGAGAAAAGTTTGATGGCGGTGAGCTCCGGACATGGAGAGGTTTTCGCAGTGAGGAAGACCTAGAGTGAGAGAGACACCGTTGCCCGAGAACCTTGGTGCGAATTGGTCTGCATCAAACCTGCCAATTTCCCCAATCGGGTATTGCCCAAAATTTCCGATGAAATTAGTCTGCCCTCCCATGAAAGAGTAGCCATCTCTGCCCTGCCTCTCGTCCCCGAATTTCATAGAAACTTGCTCATTGTTCACCTCTTGGGCCTCAATATTCATACGCGGGACACTACCATTTGAGGAGTGCATAATTTCGGTGCTCCTAGGCTTCTTTGGACTACCTTGTGTAATCCCATCGAGTTCTGATGACCCAATGAGAGTGAATCCGGACTGGTTCCGAACCATGTTTGTGGGCGATGTTGAGGCTTGGGAAATCGAAATTGATGGATGAGCAGCGAGATTGTGATTCACCGAATTCTCTTGTTTGAAGTTGAAAGTGCTTGTTGTTTGGTTCTCAGTGTCTTGTGGAGCTGTGGACTTTGATGCTGAGTCCCCATTGCTCTTGCTCATTTTCTCAGATGATCCATTCTGCTCTTGCTCCTTCACTTCCTCCATGTACATTTCCTCCACCATTGGCTTCCACAGCCGGACCCGAGCGTTTATAAACCAATTGGAAACCTGCATAATCAGTACTCAAGCTCATCAGCATGCCGATTTCCACAACTAATTATCAAGAAAGAAAGATTTTTCACGAACGAAAAATGTGGATGGATTTGAGTACCTGACTCCTAGTAAGTCCAGTCTGTTTTGCAAGCATGTGCTTGTCTGAATCCTTCGGATATCTGAAACCAAAATCCAATCCTTCTTAGTACATTACGTTAAAAACTTATAGCAAAAAAAGGGGGAAATTGTGAAAAAAAAATTCGTAGTATACGACTGCATCTTGCCAAGACTACATAATGCAAAAACACACAAACCCTTTCGGTGAATCGGACTTGTGTGGATTATTCTGAGAATACTTACGGGTGGAGGAAGTGTTCGAAGAGCCAAGCGCGAAGAACGGAAACAGATCTTTCGGGCAATCCTCTTTGTGGTCTCCAAGCATTGTGCTGGATCATTCCCAATTGTTGGAGAGCCCTTTGCTGCCTCAGCTGATGGTCAACATATTTGAGCCTTGAGCCTTCAATCTTGCCTCCAACGCTATCTTCTTCTCCCAAGCTCTTGTTTGCGGATCGAATTTGGTTCGTTATGGCGTCCTTCAGGCACCTGAATTGCTTTGAGATTGTTTGCAGTGCCAGAGCAGTGTATGTTCTTGCTGAGCCAATTCCAGCTGCTTGCTCGAATGATGAAATTACCATTTGCATCTGTCGGTGGTATTGCCTGTACCTTTGGTCAACCTTCAACCAACAAAATAGTACAACACACAAAATTAATTCAAAATTGAAATTGCAAAATATCATGTGACAATTCAATCACTCAATCTCAATGAAAACAAAAAATTTCAATATTAAGGAAGAGCTTAGGTCTTGTTAAAATTTTGTTACTAAAACGCTTTCAGTAATTTTATTGCTAAACATATTACATATTTAACACAAAAACATTATAATAAATTTTCAAACTCATATATGTCCTCTAATTCATAGACAAATCAAAACCCATTTCGCAATATTGAAAGACGTATTGAGTTCAAAAATTCAAAAATTGAAAATTTAACAAAAAATAAAACAGAAAAATATTAATCAAATATCATTAAAACAAATAATTATCTCAACAAATTAACAAAGCATATCAGCCAATACCTCATCAAGCATGTTGATTAGCTTTCCCTTCTTCATCTGAATTTCCTGCCTCTCAGCAGTGCTCAACTCAGACGCACGCTTTCCACTCCCTTCACCGCCTACTGAACAGTCCCCGGCGGCCGACTCAGCCGCCGCTTTACTCTGCTGCCCATTACCCTTCTTTGGCAGCTCAGTCCTCATCCCATTCCCAACGTTCACAACCTCATCGAGCAGCTCCTGCGCCGCCTTCAAGTACTTGGAGCTTAGCAGCACGCTCTGCATACCCGAAACCCCATTCGTCACACCAGAAGCCGACGAATTTGACCCGCTGGAAACCCGAATGTCTTCCCCTGACGGGACCTCCCTCTCGGTGGCGCCCCCCTGGAACGACCAACCCGGCTGCTGAGAGGAGAGACTCAAAGACAGGCCCTGCTGAGCGCGTGGGGTGTCACGCGCGGCCGCGGTCGGGTCAATTGAGTTCCAAAGCGCGTACTGAGTCTGAATTCTAGGCATGAAGGCATGCAGTGTGGAGATGTCATGATGGGGGTGGTGCATGGATTGGGAGCTGTTGCTGTTGGGGTCTTGCGCTAGCGGGATGCCGACAAATTGCTGGTGGTGAGAGGGCGGCGCGTGGGAGAGAGTTGAGGGGTGGTGAGTGAGGGAATTGGCGGCTGAGTTGAGAAAAACAAGGTTGGTGGCGGCGGGTGGGGTTTGAGGCTGTTGTTGTTGCTGTGGTGGTGGTGGAGTGTCGGAGTAAGGGACATAAGAGGGATTCATGAGAACGAGTGTTTGTAAGGCACTGTCGGAGGAGGCTTGGATTTCCGATGAGTTGCCGCGGTGGTGATGAAAGTAGGTCGCCATGTCTCGACCGATAAAAGAGTCGATGCCTCTAGTATTATTGACGAAGTGACTTAGGTGTTTACTTCAGAGCTGATGAAAGGAGACTACGTTAGTATAATACAAAAGGGTTTCTCACAATTCACATCAACATATCATATACACATCCAACTACCAACTCTCCCCATACAAACAACAACACACACACATGAACCTCTCTCTCTCTCTCTCTCAAAAAGTCACCATCATGCATATAAATATATGTTTATAATTATATACATGATTGTTGGAGGAGTGAGAAATGATTTGTAGCTTCTGAATCGGGCTTCAGAAAGACGATCAAAGATAAATCAACAAGAAACTATCGGAAACCAATCAGCGTAAAACTGATCAGTATTAAGAGATGCAAACACAAAGGTTTGGATTTGAAGATCTAGTTTCTGGGTTCTTTTTACTGATCATGTCCAAGCAGCTCTGAGTTTCTTACTGCTTCGAGAGAGAATTTAGGTAAAAGTAAGGGATAGAGTATATTGGCTTTATATAGAGGGAAAGAGAGAGATAGAGAGAGATATGGAAAGAGAGAGTGAGAGAGAGAGAGAGAGGTACAGTGATTGAGAGAGAGAAAGAGTCAAAGGAATTCATTATAGTATTTAGTTAATAATAAAATTTTAGGTACCTGCTGCTGGTGTGATGGAAATCTGCTGATGAGTAGTATGTACACGTGCTTCATGATATGATCATCTTTCTCTGCACTGCAAATGAAACAAGAATTTCACTAACAGTGACACCAAAATCCATGAAATTGGGAGGGAGAGAGAGAGAGAGAGACCGAGTGTTGAGAGAGAGATGACTAAACAGTTAAAGCTAAAATACATGATATAAGCTAAGGCAGCTACAAACAATAATAATTCTATATATACATGGAAAGAGAGAAGCACCAATTGAGTGAAGACACACAGCGGTCTATATTTCTATTGAGATTTTATCAGTCTTCCTTCCACCTTGCACATATAATAATTTAGAAGAGGTAGGAGAAAGGAAAGAAAAGGAAAGGGGCCTTCTGTCAGACTCAAAATCTCTGCAACTTCCCCCACTGAAAAGGAAAAAAATAGAGTAAAGGGAGAGATGGGGTTAAAAGGTCTTTGAGAGAAAAAGATACCCATCTTTATTCATTTCATTTCATTCACCTCATTATCCACACATTTAGGCCCCCTCCCCCCACTTTTTTTATTTTTCAACCAAAAAAAAAAAACTTTTTCATTTTAAAATGAAAAGGAAAACTGTAAGCAAGTAATTAACCTAATAAAATTTCTTCATCTGCGTTGGTTTACTGCTTTTTTGAAGGTACCTGCGAATAGATCAGAAACAGGAGAGAGCGCTTCCGATTTGACACTCTTTTTAAATCGTTTGATGCAAATCTGGAACCCTTTGATGAGAACAAAGAACCCTTTTTCTTAATTTTTGAGAGAGAGGTGGATGGAAAGAGCTAGATCTGAATTCTAACAAAAATTAAGCAAGATTAGCACTGCTATAATATAATGAAATTTTATTCCAAGGTTTGGCAGAAGATTACAAACAGCTGAAAAACGAGGAAACGTCTCCCTCAACACCAAAGCTTAATATAAAAATAAATAATAATAAGGCTAGGAAGATGATGAAGGAGAAGGTTGTGTGGAGGGTCCTATTCTTCAATTCAATGTTAAATATCTGCTTGTCTTTTTCATATATGTTATTTGTTATATAATTTTTATATCTTTTTTCTTTTGTGATATTTTTTGTGGTTGGATTCCAGAGTTTGAAGATAAAGCAATTAAATTTCTAAGGAACACAGGACCAACCACTATAACAACAACTTTAATGCCTGTGAGAAGTTAATCTGTGTTTGTCTCTGTTATTACCCCACATATACAGTATATGTATGGGAGCATTTTGTATATGCACATTACCCTACACACAAGCATATATGCAGCAGAGAAAAGCTCAACAAAATAATACAATTTAGTTATTTATCTAAAATTCTGTTCTAATCAAATCAATAATGACTTAATGAACCTTGACTAATCAGCTTAGTGAATAGTGTAATTTCATAAACAGCGTTTAAAATATCCAGCTTCCTAAAGCATAGCGTGCACACACACGTATATTGATCAAAAGATTGAAGTTTTATTTTATTTTTTCTACCAGAGTGATTAAGTATGTTTTCTATTTACCATTGTGTCTTTTTTTTTCCTTTTTCCAAACCTTTTTATTACATTTATTGTCTATTAAAAAATGGGAAAATGGTTGAAATATTCATTTTTCAAATCTCAATTGCTGAAATGATCAGTTTTTAGTTTATCGTTCATATCTAATTGTTATTTCATCTATCTTTGATTGATACGCCGTTACTATTTAATTGATATGTTGTCAATTTTTATTTTTATCATTAATTGAGTTATGATCAACCACTTTTACAAAAATTAATCAATAATAACTCAAATGATAGTATTGGTGGTTTAGCAAAAAAAATATTAAAATTAAAATGTCAGCCATGCACTCCAAATGAAATAAAAGAAGTTGACCAAACCCTAAAATAACAAGTTTAACTACCTTAAATAATTATGACAAAAAAACTGCCTTAAATAATTACCCATTTCAATGAATATGAAGGCAGTACAACGTGAAAGGAGTTGAAAACAACTGCTTAATTAATTATTCTGACCCGCGCTCCATGCCCTAGTTTTGAATTCACACAACCTTAATTTCCATGAAGTTTTATTTCCATCACCATCTATAAACAATGATGTACCAGTATGAACAGTGACAAAAAAACTTTAAGGCTCCTGATGTTAAAAGGACAGCAAACAGTTATAAAAAATACGACAGTCAAATCAGGTAAACATTGTGATGTAGGGGCCTATAAATATAATATATATACATATGTGTGTCTCTGCAGTGATGAGAGTAATATTTTCTTGTGATCAACCGTCATCTCCCAAAAATCAATATCAATGTATAAAAGAATTTATGTTTCCCTACTTTATTGTGTCATTAAAATTTTTAAGAATTTCAAAATCCATGTAATATTATATATATATATATATATATATATATATATGCGCGCCCGCAAATGACACGCAGTTTACTGTTTTCCATCTCTGTTGAAACAAATAGCTCTTACATAAAAAGTGTGTTTAACTTCATTTGAAGGAGTACCTTACTCGTCAGGTCCTTTTATGTGACAATAACAAGGGTACTACCTTCGGAAAAGGGTCAGTCAATCAAACTCTGCAGACAAGAACAGTGCATCTATAACTGATTGGAAAACTTCAGCAACAGGGCACATATATACCATACCCAAATATTTTATAAAACTCAATTTGTGTCTCACTTAATCTTATACTGTAAAATTTAAATTCTGTAATTTAACTTCGTTAACAAATCTTTTAAAACAGTTTATGCAGCACAAGTATGATCTATGTGTCACGTGTCTCCAGAAAATAAAAATAAATAAAAAATTGTTAAGAGTTTTTGTTTTCTTCTTATTTTGAAAATAGTTTTTTTTTACTTAAACAAATCTTTTTTTAATTAATTTTCAGCCATATGGCACGTATGTGACGCACATCTCAATAACAATGAATTATTCCATTATGGTCGCGTAAACAGTTTTGATGAGTTTAACAAAAGGGTATAAATGTAACTAAAATTTATACTATATTTTCCCCTTCGTTTTATGCGTGTAATCATCCTCTACATGAAAGTTCATATACATGTTTTTTTTTTTTTTTTTAGTTTAGTAGTGGTCTTTAAAGTTTTATGTTCAGTTTTTTGTTCGTTTTAGTTTTGCATCTTTAGGCAAAAATAGAGAAAAGCTTAATTTTGGGCTCAAGTGATATTGAATCATGCGTTACTCATCAACTACAATCCTTCCAAATTATCACAGCATATCAGAAATTGTAAAAGAAATACATATAGAATTTTTAACACGATGGTCCCATTCTGTTAAGCCTTTTTTTTTTAAACTCATTTCAGTTTTAACATATTTTTTTAGACATTTTATGGTTTTTGATCACATTTTATATATATTTTTTATTTTTCGACATGCAGTTGGTTTATAGACTTTCGGGCCCCAACCGTGTGCCATAATTATTGATGGAATTCTAACATAAGGATCAAATTGATGCTTGGTAGCCAATTTTAGTAACTTACATTGATTGAATTTGAAATTTAGGAATCAAAATGAAGAGTTAGGTCAATTTTAGGAACCGTTCGTGATGAAAACCCAATTCCAAGACAATTCATTTTGAGTTTAAAAAAAATTGCTAGTAGCACCACGGTTTAGGGTATTCTTCTTAAATCATAAGTGAGAGCTTTTAGGTTCGGTCTTCTTAAATGTTGAGTTCAATACCAAATTATTATGGTTAACCTATAATGTGGGTTAGCTCAATTAAGGGTCTTCCAAAATTGATATAGCATATAAAGATGACCTGCTCATTTTGAAGTTCAAATTTCACTGACTTGTATTCTTTATGATGCTGATATAAGTGGTTTATACAGATGGTAACATCGAAGGTCACCTCTCAACATCCAAATTTGTGTTTCATGAAGGGAAAAAACATTGAAATTTTTTGTTTGACCAAAAAAAAAAAAAAAAAAAACTCAAGTTGGGTCAACTATATTCGCCCGACGAATGCTCTTATATTTGGCCTGACTATAGAATGGGTACAGTTGGTAATTTGACTAAGAAAAATTATTTAATCATTTGATGAAAGATTATTCTTTTTGGTTAACTTGAAAGAAATTATTGTTATATAAGAACCTATCATGGAGCTTATGTATCATCATCATAGTGACTGTTATATATAATTTTAGGTTTTATAGTTAGAAATTTGAGAAGAGTGTATAGCATAAGATGATGAAATGAGCTTCTACTTATAATATATGTATTAATCTTGATTATACTTACGGATTTAAAATAAACTATTACTATTATTATTATTATTATTAAAACATGGAATGTTGAATGACTTGAACACGAAACTTCCTTCATTAATA
The DNA here is from genome assembly GCF_916048215.2 of Malus sylvestris. Lineage (NCBI taxonomy): Eukaryota > Viridiplantae > Streptophyta > Magnoliopsida > Rosales > Rosaceae > Malus > Malus sylvestris. The sequence continues at coordinate 4,128,236 of NC_062271.1, read as the reverse complement.
GATAGTTAGTCAATAGTCATAATTCTGACCATAAACACAACATCAACACAAAATATCCAAAAACATAAAATGGAAAAGCTGTTTCTAATCTTCATCAGACATGCAAATTCCTGGATCGCTATCATGGAAACCTTAAGGAAAGGGATCTCAATTTTTTATAAAAATGGGGATTAGTTGAAGGGTCCACATCACATCAAACTTTAACAATCTGAACCGTCTATTTTTTCAAGTTGCACCTCATAGATCATCCTTGCAAAATATTAGCCAAATCGGAAATGTTTAAGACATCTAATTGAGTTCAAGGAAATTAACGAATACTTTGTTATATAAAAAACAATGAAATTTTATCTTGATAATTAAATAGGCAAATAATTTCAGATTGAATTGAATTTTTGTAAGGATGATCTATGAATCGAGACTTACAAAATAGACGTTCGGATCATTAAAGTTCGATGTAAAGTGGACCTCACACCTAATTCCTATTTTTTAAAAAAAAATGAGAATCCCTTTGCATAAAGGGTTTGTACTATCATTATTAAGTTATTGTTGATTTATCAATCTCGGCTTTTAACACCTTGTATCAAATGTCCCCTAAATGGCATTAGTCTAGTTTGAAACTCACAAGTGGCCAACCACACCGCAAAGGCATATAACCTAAAGGCCCGTTTCGTTTCGTTTGGTTTTTTTTTTTTTTTTTTTTTTTACAAAAAGTTGTTTCACTTTAAATTTAAAAAAAAATTATAAAAATAAAATATCTTACTTATTTTTTTAAAACAATGACCTCCGAACAATAGCTTTTAAAAGGGACTTCTAAAAAAAAGTGGATTTCACTTTTAATGAATATTTTTAATTCTTGTAATACCCTTATAAATTTTTGAAAAAGAGAAATTAGGTTCTCATCCTTCCTTTTACTACTCCATTGATTAAAATTATATTCCTTTTCAATTTTTGATCAAGGTCCTTGGGTATTAATAACATCATTAATTATTTCAATAATAATTTTTTTTTCTAAATATATTCATATACTGTTTAAAATGTTACAATTAGTATATTTATATTTATGACTAAATTTTTTATCATATAATTTTAGTTTTAGTTTGTACCCATTTTTTAATTTGTAATTCTTTTTTATCTTGTACCAATTTTCTTTTCAGTTTTAATTTGTACCCATATATTAATTTTTTTTGTGCCCATATTTTTTAAAGTTTATTTGTATTTGTACACATATATATTTTTTTATTTGTACTTTTTATTTTTGCTAAATGTACCCATGCTAATTATATGTACTCATTCATGTAAAACTTTTTAATCTTAAAATGTATTCATTCTTAAATATACCAATTTTTTATATGTAAAATGTACCCTTTTTTTATATAAAATCTATTCAATTTTTTTCTAATCCATTTTTAAACTTATATGGGTACATTCTTTTTTCTTTGATTTAAAAATGTATCCATGTCAAGTTTAATCGAAGAAATTTACTAATGTTATTAAGCCTAAAATCTTTTTTTTGTTTTTTTTGTGATTTTGAAGAATGTACCCATGTTTTGATACAATAACTTTTTTGGTTAATTTTGATGAATGTACCCAGGTATATATACACACACACAATAGTATACTTATATTTTAAAATTTTTAATCCCACAAATTATGTTTTTTTATATTTAAAATCTCATTTATATAAACAACTAAAATTTTTAATTTTTAATTTAAAAAATATAGTAACGTACATAGAAATAAATTATCACATTAATTTCAGGGACCTCAATCAAAAATTAAAAACCAAAAAGGTTTCAATTAAAGAATATTCATAACTAAGGACTGCATCCAAACCCTTTTGAAAATGACATTATTTATCATTCTACATACTTTTTCTATCTTGAATAACAAAGTCATTGTCACCAGCTAACGGCTACCACTACAACCACTAAACTTACATCATCACTGCCACTATCACCACCATCATCGTCGTCGCCACTACCACCACTACCACAACTGGCACCACTAGCACCACAATCACAATTGTAATTAGCACCACTTTCGTTGTTGTTGTCACCACCATAACAATCAGTATCACAACTGTCACCATTTCCACCACAACCACAACCGCCATCGCCAATGTCACCGCCTCTACCACCATTGTAACCTCTACATCCCCACCACCACACTCCACTATCGACACCACAACCATACCCTTACAATTGTTGTTGCCATCACTATCATCACCGTTAGCTACACTGCCAATGCTACTACCATCGCCGCCACTTACGACTATAACCACAAGCTTTACACCACTGGTGCCATCACCACCACCATCGTTGCCACTGCCAGCAACGTTGCAATCCTCACCACTACCACTGCCACCACTGCGACCTCCACCCCCAACCACAATACCCTATTATTGGCACCACCACCACACTCCCACTATTGTCGTTTCCGTCATTGCCTTTTCCCATCCACCGACTGTTGTTGACTATGTCCATTTTGTCATTATAGAAATGATCACTTTTACATTAAATTTACCAAACGCTTTTATACAGCTTTTCATACTGATAACACTTTAAAAAATACAATTTATTAATTGCTCATTACTTTATTTTACAGTTGATTATTTTTAAAACACAATAAAAACATCTTTTTTAATAAGCATAACAATCGGACTGGCCTAAATCTAAAACTTCCCTGCCACCGCACTGTACACTGTCCCTTTCTCTAAATGTATCTTACCATACTGTACACTGTCCCTTTCTCTAAATGTATCTTACCATACTGTACACTGTCCCTCTCTCTAAATATTATCTTAGAAATATTGTTATAAATACCTAAGGGTACCTCCGTGGTCTATCCGTTTCAATATAGTTATTATGAGAGTCTCTATAGTCTATTGCTTGTTGTTGCTTGTCCCTTCCTTTGAGGTGTTCAAAATTTCTTTTCATAAGAAAATGACTACAGACGAAGGAAAACATTTAAAAAGCTTTGGATTTCATACTTGAGAAAGTCATGTATGTGTCAGAAAAGAGGCAAGAAAAAGATTTGGAAAGGTGAAAGTCGATTGGTGGAATATACAAGCACAAAGCACACATGCACAAATCAAGAGTTTCAATCACCAAAACAAATTCAGTTGCATCATCATCAATCCATCATCATTAATCAAAACTATTACTAGGATCCCCACTTTTCTAAATGATTTTTTTTCTGTTAACTGTATTGGAAAACTGTTATGCCTACTTTTAGAATTCAGAGACTAAAATGAGTATTTAGTTATAAATATGATTGCTATAATTAAACCTGTAGATAATTATTTTTATATGTTACAAAAATGTAAATGGCAGTCCTTTTTTTTCTGGTTCAAACGAGGTTAAGAGCTGAGAGGATAATAAAAATATTTATTTACATTGTAGATATATCACATAAATATTTAAGTTTAAAGCTAGATCAGTTAGATGTCGAATAAATATTTATTTACATTGTGTTATTAGTTTTGTTAGTAACCTAGTATTATGCAATGGATTTTTATAACTCAAGTGAATAATAACACTGAATTCGAGGTTTTAAGTTCAAAAAAGGTCGCTATCCGATCTCGCGGGCATGCAACGCAGGCAACTAGGGACGGAGAAGAGAGAGGCAAGAGAAGTTTTTAATTGGGGGACCATGCCTAAGTTATCTACATAAGGAATCGGCCTCAGTGTTCTGGGACATACGATTCTCTAGTATACCAGTCCAAAGACGCAACCATTATTTGGTTTTTCTTCAAGAGTAAAGATCTCCCAAAGAAGAGTAACTCATACATAGTCACAAACAATTTACTCATATGGGAGTACTGGTCCATCATCTTACCATATTCATCTCGGTATTTGCCTCGAGTTCTAATTTTTAACGGGTCTCTTTCGGTAGGTTACGATTTGAGAAAATCGTTTCTAAAGTTCATATATATCAAACAAACAAAATTGTGCTCACCTTAATGTTGTCTTGATTTCCTAAAGAAAGTGTTCCACCGATACTTTTGTAAATTTACTGTTTGATATAAGTTGACCATGTTGATACCATCATTCTGTTTAAGAGAGTTTTATCCCGTGGAATTCTTTTATTTGTACAATTTATATTGTAGGTCTTCTTTAAGAATTGCTTAATACTCGCAAGGGGTTTGTAGTTAGGTCATGCGTTCGAATGTCTCATAATTAATATTACTTGTATCAACAAGAAAAAAGTAATTGCTTAATCATTGTTTTCATATCGAGTTTTAAGCCTTTGCCTTATTTAAAAAGTTTTTGCTATATTGGAGCTAAAGAGTTAAACTTTAAATTAAACTTTAGACCTCTCATCTTCCTAACTCATTATCGATCTCATCCTTTTGCGCCAGCTGTGAGACTAAGTTCAAAGGATATTGAAAAGCATTTCAACACTATGAGGTTCTTGTGAAATTCACTAATCCACAATAGGGATTTCCATCATTGGGTTCTATTGTATCTGCTATTTACTATGATCAAGAACAACAATTCACCATTTGCTTTATACCTTTCATTATTTCAAGCTAAATAATTGGATTGACAATTGAGGCATCTTTGTACTTCATGGAATTCTTCAAAAATTATTTCACTTTTCTAATGTGCTCTACATTCCAGACTGGGATTTATCTTTTCGATCTCTTGAACTATCAAAATCAAAATCTACAGTACATTGCGGCCCGGAATAGACATCTAAGTTTTGATTGCCAAATCAACCGCAAACAAATGCCTCGAAGTCAAGGGATGAAGCCGTGGCAGTCAACCAGGGCTGCTTGCTTCTAATGCAGTGATAGTCCAGAGAAGTAGGTAATTAATCGATTAAGAATAGCACTCATACGGTTATACTGTGTATTGATTTGTTTTTTTATATCTCACCTATTCGTATATGATATCCTCTATTTTCGTATTCATGACTTAGGACTCGTTTGACAAGTACTTTTAAATGACTAAAAGCGGTTTCTAAAGAAAAAAAAATTGGGTTCCTAAGACCTATACTCTATCTCTTGGAGTAAAACTCAAATTTTAGGTTCTAAACTTACCCCAATTTGCTCCAACCCTTGGACCAAATATGAATTAAAACTAGGGGTGCAACTTGGGTTGGGCCAATCCGAACCCGTCCTTGTTCAACCCGACTTTAAACCCGAACAAGTGAGTTTTTTTTTTTAGTTATAACCCATCCAAACCCAACTCAATTTCAACCCGTTCATTGATTGAGTTGAGTTGGGTTGATCATTTGCCCGTCCATCCCCAGCCAACCCGACTAACAAAACCCAATCTAACCAAGTTGTAACCCATATCAATTAATGCTCATACTACACCCAAGTGAATCAAGTCTAAAAACCAACGCGCTTTCTAATATATTTTTTTAATAAATTACCCTTTATAATTAAGGAAAAATAATGAAAATGATTTCAAAATTTTGCATTTTAATGAAAAAGCATACACTAACTTTATTTAATGATAAAGATAAAAAAATTAAAATAAATAAAAAAACATTATAAAAAAAATTCGCACTGTAGACGCACACCCACCCACCCGCCCAACCACTCTATTAGACAACTTCACTACTGCAAGTTGCATGCTAACTTTACATGGTCTTGTCAAACTTGCATCCGAACCCAAATTTAATTCAAATTGACTTGCTGCACATCAACTACAACCTATGAAACACTGAATGAAATCGACCAACCTATCGCGCTTTCGCACAAGCATAGCCACAATGCTAAATGCTTCAAGTTCAAACTATCTAGGTAATTACAAGTGGAGTTTCAGATGAAGGAACGCTGATGCTTTATCTTACATGGCAAACAAATTTTTGTTTGATTTTCGTTTCAGTGCTTCAATTTTTGGCTATGATTTTTTATGTATTGGACATCAACATGTGAAGAGGAGAAATTTAAATACGTCATCATAATGATGTTTGGCGACAAAAGGATAAATATATGTGTATATTTTTCTAAGAAAACTAATGAAAATTGCTTTTAAATCTTTGTATTTTAAAAAGTATCGAAGAAAATTAGAAGAATAAGATGTGTTTAGAAAGTGAGAATGTGCTAAGAATATTCAAGAAGATGAGAGAGAAGAATGTAGTACCGTTAAGTTTCATAAATAGCTTGGTAAGTTTCATAAGCAGTGTCGCAAGTTTTCATAAATAGTGCAGTAAGTTTCATAACCAGTGTCGTAAGTTTCATAAACAATGTAGAAGTTTCATAAACAGTATGAGGACACACGGGTCTTCGCGTTAAATTTTTTTTAATATTAAAATTATGTCTTTTTCATTAAAATTTAAGTTCTTTTGTCCCTTTTATTAAAATTTAAGGGTTTTTCATTAAAATTTTAGGCTTTGTAATTAAATAAAGTTATAGCATGGTTTTTTTTATTAAAATAAACTTAGTCCAAGGCCTTTTCATGAAAGTTCCCTTATAATTACTTAAGCTTTTAGGGAATAAGAAGCTTTGATTAGTCAAGCCCATATCTGTAGTCTTTAAGTCCTAAAGCTTTATAGCAGATGAGTTTATGAAATTAAAGTTAGCTAGCTTTGATGCTACTTGGCTTAATGTTTTTAGAAATTCTTCGAAACTAAGTTGTTACAAGATTAAACTTGAAAAAGTTGGGCAACCAGAACCCAACCCAACTAAACCCGAGCCCAAATGAACCCGAATAAAACCCAACCAGAACCCGAGCCCGAATTGTAAAAGTTAGGTTAGGATTGGGTTGACCTTCCAACCCGCCTGAGTTACACCCCTAGACTTAAAACTCAAAACTCATTTATGGGGCAAATTTAGCCCTGGATTCCCTCTTGGGTTAGTGAGGCTGGCCCACCATATATGTATATTTATTTTTAGTTTTATATTTATAAATTAATTGAATACAATGGTTAAGATCCAATTTGATCAAATCCAACGGTAAAAAAAAAAAAAAAATCTAACGGTCTAAATTTAAATCCAACAGCTAAAGTAATGAAAAAAATTATTTTGCGTTTCATATTCTTTTGTAGTATTCCATGAGTTTTATGGTGTCAGTTTAGTGATTTTTCAATATTTATCGGAATCTAAATATTTTTAGATTAAAATGTTCATAAAATTAAATTGGGACAATCTACATAATTTTTTTTAAGTTACTTTAAGAAAGAAATTATCCTAAAGTCATTATTTAAAAATCTCGGACTAAATATTTAACCTAGACGGGTTGGAGGAGAAAAACTGTTTCTAGGTTAAAACCTAAATTTTATGGGTTTTAGGTTTCAAGGATTGGAGATGTTCTAAAGCACTTGAAGTGCTTCATGTTAAAAGAACCAGTTATGTGCTTCTTGCTGGAAGAACTTCAAGTCCTTTTCCAAAATTAACTTGCATTTTTACTAAGATTTGGTTCCAAAAACATCTTATCTAAAAGCGCTTTCAATTCTTGTTTTCACTTTTTGAAAACTGAATTCTTATTTGGCCTTGAGTTTTCACTTTTTAGATTTTAGTTTTCTGAAACTAAAAACTAAAAGTAGTTACCAAACAAAATTTTAGTTTTTTTTAAAAAAAAAAACTAAAACTAAAACCTAAATGGTTATTGGCATTTAGTACTACGGTCTAGTGATATTTCTCTTCATTTGTAAGTGAGAGGTATTAGGTTTGATTCTTGCCAAAAATGAATTTGAACCATATTATTACTAGTCCATTGTAAGGCTTAGCCTACTCCCTCACCCCCTTAGTGTATATAATATCGTTTGTTCAAAAAAAAAAATCTAAATAATTATTAAACGACTCCTTAAAATTTACAACTTTACTAAACCTTAAGGCCTAAACAAAATCAGTTCAATGAAAAATGTGTTATGGTTTTCGAGGGAAATTTCTAAGTTTTTTAAGATAAACATATAGCGCACAAATAAAATTCAGTTTAATCATGAAGGCATTTCATCAAGCACTAATGGATTTGTTGTCGTCGGCCGAACTATGCATAGCCAACAAATATCAACATTTATCAAAATAATCTAGTAAGTGGTATAAAAAAAAAATTATCTAGGGTTGTCAACACAACCTACCAATGGCCTCGGAGATAAAAAGCAATTCCAATAAAACGCAATCGGCAGTTTGAGCTACCGTATGACCCCCACACAATTTCGCCAATAAAGTCCGACAAAAACAAGAAGAAAGGAAAAACAAGTGCGAAAGGTGGAAGGAGTGGCACGTCAAACACACCACATAATTGCAAATGGTTAGGCGCGAACGGGTCCCACTCCCGACGACGCGTGCGCCACACGATGTACATCCACGCGTAAAAGTAGGTTCGGACTTTTCGGTACCTCTGGGCTCTGGCCGAACGCGGGGGTCCCCACACCAACTGTAGACGCGTCAACTGAACAGTACGCCTACCCTACTCTCTCCCCCTCCTCCTACTTGCCTTTTTGGTGCTGCAACGGAAGATTCGCGCCGCCGGGTCCCGCAGAGCAAAAAAACCCCTCCAGTGCTCTCTAATTTTCCCAAGGGGGCGTGTAATTCCACGAATTGGGGGGCCCCACGTGTTCGGTAAGTCAAGAAAGCAGCCAATGGGAGGAGAGCTGGGTCGCCCCGCAACTGCCTTTTTCTTTAAATTTGTTTTGCGGATACATCTCCCAGCTTGTCCTTGTCGGCTGGAATGATTGAACACGTGTCGACCCGTGAGTCCACGTGACCATCTTCCCCCCCGGGCCCTAGTTCCCTTCACCGAGTTTTACCCTCGGAGAATATTTCTGTATATTAACACCGTCACTTTATGTTATAATACGGACATACAACGTAACAAGTACACAAGTTATAGTTTTAAAACTCAGGGATATGCGATAAGATTACGACGTCTCACTCCAAGCCCAATCTCTGATGACATTCAACTGTGACTCGGCATTTTTCTTTTTGAGCATTTTGATGTAGGCGCTTCATTTTTCACTTAAAACTTAATATCGAACTGGATTCGTAGCTTGCAACTTTTCACTTACGTTTGTCAGCTTTCATCACTTACGTTTGTCAGCTTTCATCGGGTCACCTTCGAAACTGTTAGGGATATGAAGAGAGTAGTGTATACGGACGGACACCGGAGGGACCTTCTTTTTTGTGATTATTCGCGTGCAGGTGGGGGTGGGTTGCGTGTGGGGCTGGGATTGGATTAGGGTGCGTAAGCGGGATGCAGACGCTCAAAAAAAGGACAAAAACCCTACAGCGACATGAGATTTTTCATTATGTTCCGAATACGCTCTAAGTTTTTACATAAGTAGAGAGATTTTCTTTTAATTGTTTAACCACTTAGACAGTGACATATGTTGTATGTTCCGAAATGAAAAATCTCTCATAAATCTGAATCATAAACTGATGCAAGGGGAAGTTTAAGTCAAGGCGTGATGCTCACATATGATATTACCAGTGAGTGGCCTTTGATAGTTCTATGTTGCATGTAGTAAGAAGATTATGATGTGCACCAATAATTTAGTAAAGGGTTTAGGGCTTCTATTTGTACCAAACAAATATATCTTTTCATGTCGGATTATGACGATGAATTTCCATTAAGGTAATTTTTCATTTCAATATTGACTTGCAAAAAATATGGTAGAATTTGTTTTGACCCGTTAGGACTAGAGAAACTTAGAGTTATATCTTCTATAACAATGTCTTCTTAGTTTAGTGATCACTTTAGTTTCATCATTTAAGTTATGGTTTGTTTAATCAGTACATTTCTGATTCACGTATGTGTAAATATAGAAAACGTTGTCATGTTTTATCACATATGTAAAGCTGTTTATATATATTGGCATTTTGCGAGTGGTAAATTGTTCTAACAGTTAGGGTCTTCCTCTTAAACTCACTGCTTCCCAGGTTCAAAATCTCTATCTCCCTTATACTTTAAAATATGAAGATTGTCGCTTGTACTTAAAAAAATACATATTAATATTCTAATCTCCCTCACCTTCTTAATTATTTATTATGATAATGAAATTACGTTAAAAACCTTAAATGCTAAATCCTGATCCATAAACCTTTAAGCATGCACCCTATAGGAATCACTATGAAAAAATGTGTTACAAAAAGTTAATTTTAGAAGCATACACTCTTGCATTCATAGTTTGATTGAAATATTGATGATTTTTTTTTAAGGAAAACTAATGAAAAGAGCTTGAAAACTTTGAGTTTTAACGATAAGGACAAAATACAGGGTAAAATGAATAGTACCAGGTTTGACTTTTTAGTGTAAAAATGTGATTTTTCGTTAAAATGAACAGTACCGTGAGCTTTTCGTTAAAACTCCTTTTTTTTTTATCCCTTTTAATTTTGGTCAACGTGAGAATTCCTTTCCTTAGAAATTTAGATAAATGAGATGTGTAAGGTATTTTCTTCTTGTTCCTTCCGGAACAAAAACTTACATAAGCAAAGGTTTTGAATTCAATTTCTATAAATGGCTGTCTGATACCAAATTATAAAAGCAAACTCAAAATTTTCACCTATTAGTGTGAATATATCGTTATTTAAAAAATACATATTACAATAACAAAACCCTCGTTAAAGACAAATAATATACCAGTTTCATTTCAGTCATTTCATATGGATGTGGAGAGCAGTTGGATCCGTACATATACCCTAGAAAAAGTGTAAGTTCCAACTCACATTTTTTCAACAAATCGACAGTAGGTGGCCCTTCGTACTGAAAGCTCAGAACTGGTTATGAATATGGTGAAAAAACACCCAAAAGGAGAGTTCGAGTTCAACTCATAGGGACACCATGTAAGTCACAGTTCCCATTTTCGTCCAAGTCTAAATATGTAGGACTAGCCCCACAGAAAAATGTCACACTTCACTGTGAAGAGTTCTTTTGTTAACTAAAGATGTAGAACAGGTGGAAGAACAAGTAGGGTTACAAAACATTGGAACCTCGACTACGCCATACAGGAATAGTTTATCATGATATTGATGTGCGACTAATTAGCCCACAGGACTGTATATAACATTTTAAAGATTACATCTGACTTTTGATCAACATCTTATATATACCAATCCATGTTGAAATGGGAAACAACAATTTGTTCATGCAACTGCAAGGACATATTAAATACAAGGAATACTTTGGATGCGCTCCTTAGTTATGAATATTCTTTGATTAAAACCTTGTTTGTTTTTAATTTTTTATCGAGGTCCTTGAAATTAATGTGATAATTTATTTCTATGTACGTTACTATATTTTTTAAATTAAAAATTAGAAATTTTAGTTGTTTATATAAATGAGATTTTAAATAAAAAAACCATAATTTGTGGGATTAAAAATATTAAAATATAAATATACTATTGTGTGTGTGTATATATATAAACATGGGTACATTCATCAAAATTAACCAAAAAAATTATTGTATTAAAACATGGGTACATTCTTCAAAATCACAAAAAAAAAAAGATATTAGGCTTAATAACATTAGTAAATTTCTTCGATTAAACTTGGCATGGATATAATTTAAAATCAAAGAAAAAAGAATGTACCCATATAAGTTTAAAAATGGATTAGAAAAAAATTGAATAGATTTTATATAAAAAAAATGGTACATTTTACATATAACAAATTGGTATATTTAAGAATGAGTACATTTTAAGATTAAAAAGTTTTACATGAATGGGTACATATAATTAGCATGGGTACATTTAGCAAAATAAAAAGTACAAATTAAAAAAATATATGGGTACAAATACAAATAAACTTTAAAAAATATGGGCACAAAAAGAAATTAATATATGGACACAAATTAAAACTAAAAAGAAAATTGGTACAAATTAAAAAAGAATTACAAATTAAAAATGGGTACAAACTAAAACTAAAAATATATGATAAAAAATTTAGTCATAAATATAAATATACTAATTGTAACATTTTTAACATTAAATGAATATATTTAGAAATAAAAAATATATTTTATTATTGAAATAATTAATGATGTTATTAATACCCAAGGACCTTGATCAAAAATTAAAAAAAAAAAAGATTTTAATCAATGGAGTAGAAGGATGAGAACCTAATTTCTCCTAAATACAATCTTATAGACTTTTCTAGTACATGGATGTGGTAGTATCTCTCTCTCTCACTCTCTCTCTCTCTCAATCAACTAAAGAGATCTCTACTTTTTAATTGATTTAATTTATAGTGGTGTAGCCGTGTAGGTTTGTAGAACCCTCACTTCACATTATTGAACCTGGATCCTCGCCGGATTCTCTTTATGAGAATATTAGAAATCCATGAATTGTGTCTGTTTATTATATCGTGCGGTTAGAAATCATTTTAAATTTTTTGGTGCTTTAGATTTTGGCCCTTACAACTCATGATTCCTAGATAAAAACTCATCTACATATAACGTTTAATAAAAGCCCAAATTTAAAATCTGCAGCCACATCGAAACACTATTGACCTACTAATACAATTTATTTACTCCCATGCCACTTTCCCAAATCCCTAAATTTATTCCAAATTTAAAGTTGTAGAAAAAGTGAAATAAAATATATGAATTGTTGCATTTCATTAATTGTATCCATATCATACCAAAAATTAACCTTTTTGTGATATATATGTTTTGCATTAATTGGGAAGTAAATTAATTTGTTCCAATTATTAAAAAAAAATTATACTAAATTCATATTATATATTTTGAATCAAATAACACTTCTCAAACTTGTAGGTAAATTAATTTTCATGTATTGTTACATATATTAGGCACGTTTTATTGTTGTATAAATATAGGCATGACATAATATTTTTCAATATAATACATCAAATTACATTTCTTCTTGTTATGGGTAAATTATTCTCCATGTATTAGTGAAAAAAAAAGATATTATACTACACACGGGGTATAATATTTTGTAGGTAAATTATTGGAAATTAATTTGTAGGTAGGTAAATTAATTTGTTCCAATTATATAAAAATATATATATATATACTACACCTAGATTATATATATATATATATATATTTTTTTTTTTTTGAGAAAACCTAGATTATATATTTTGATTCAAATAACATTTTTGTATACATGGTACGTAAATTACTTTTCATGTATTATTACATATATTAGCCTATTAGGGACTTTTTTTTTGTGAGATCCCACATCGTCCGGGGGAGAGGAGGTGATGTGCCTTATATGTACATACCCACCTCCCTATAGTAAGACGTGTATTGGGTGGAGGCCCAAGAACAAATCCGTGAGGGTGTGGGCCAAAGTGGGCAATATCTTATTATGCAGACTGGGATGTGACAATTTGGTATCAGTGCCACTCCCCCCCCCCGGCGAAAGTGTGCCGACGAGGGTGTCGAGCCCCTAAGGGGGGGTAGATTGTGAGATCCCACATCACCCGAGGGAGAGGAGGTGATGTTCTTTATATGTACATGCCCACCTCCCTATAGTAAGACGTGTTTTGGGTAGAAGCCCAAGAAAAAATCCGTGATGGCGTGGCCCAAAGCGGACAATATCTTACTATGCGGACTGAGATGTGACATTTTTGGTAAAAATATATAAAGTAATATGTATATGATTGTTTGCAGGTAAAAAGATAAAATCAAAAGCATGACCCAATTCCTAAGTTTATGCAATATTTTGTTGTTGGTATACAATATTTTGCATCATTGGAAATGAACATTTCAAATAGTAGGTAGGTAAATTAATATGGTCTAATTATATAAATACACATACACAGAAATATATATATATTTATACACATTTTGAATCAAATAACATTTTTGTACATGGTAGGTAAATTACTTTTTTATATGTATTATTACATATATCAGGTTTTTATTTATTTATTTATTTTTATTTTATAAAAATATATATATGAACTCATAATGCCAGATACATAGAATTAAGCCAAATATTCTCATATTTGATATTAATATGCAATGAATTTTTTAACATTAAGGTCTTATTTTTCTTTTTGAAAAATCATTAACTCTCTCCTTATAATCTGAATAGAATTAATTGTGCACATCAAATATGAAATAAGGGTATTTTAGGCATCTAAAATATGTAAAATGTGTAAAGTAATATATAATTAATGAATTCACTTAGGTGGATCCTAGTCATTGGGTTTTTTTAGTAAAAAAATTATGGCGAGTTTTATATGGAAAATATTGAATTTGAGGGATTAAAGTCATATTTTCAGTAAATTTTTTTTATATATAATTAAGCACAAATAGTACCTTACAAAAACTGGCCGCACGATTTACGATAAAAGGATATGATTCACGAATCTCCGAGATCCTCACAAAGAGGATTCAGAGAGGATCTTGTTGGCACATTATTTGATATTTGTTTTAAAAAAATAAATGTTTTTCAGGATATCTACGTCTGTCCACTAAGGCCATCTCCAACCGATTCGACCAGAGGGTCATCGGGCTGAAAATAGCCCGAAATGACACGAAAACCGTTTCCAACCAAGGGCTAGGCCAAAGGGCTCTCGTGGGCCCCACCGGGCCAAAAAAAGAGAAAAGGGCCAACTGGCTGGCCCAACCTAGCCAGCCTCGGGCCGATCCAGCAATTTGAATCCAACGGTTACTTGCTGACATCAGCTAGCTGTTATATTTGATTTTTTTTTTTACAAAATTAAAAAATAAAAAATCTATTTTTTTTTGTATAACGACCTAAGCTATTATACAACATTAAATAACATTAGGTAACATTAAACAACATTAAACAATATTAAACAACCTTAAATATTTAACAACATGGAACTTAAACAACATTTAAAAACATTAAGTTACTCACACATTGACACGTGGCACTCGAAATCCAAGACGTAAATTATTGAGATTTTTTAGCGACAAGAAATCTGCAAAGTTACTCACACATTGACAAGTGGCACTCGAAATCCGAGACGTAAAATTATTGAGATTCTATCTCGAAAAATTATTGACAATCCATAACGTAAAATTATTGAGGTAATTTAATTTAAGTAACCAGAGTAATTCAATTAAAATAATAAATTATGTTTGACCCTATAGCCCTTTGGTTCCTTCGGTTGGAGACGGTTTTATGTCATAGGGCTATGTTTGGCCTATGGCCCTCTGGCCCCTCGGTTAGATATGATAAGAAATATGACCTGACACTGTTTATTAAAATATTAATTTCTTAGAGGGCTATAGGGCCAAAGAGAGCCTTCTGGCCCTCATTCGGTTGGAGATGGCCTAATTGATGTAATTGTAGAGCCATTGATTCCACAAATGTATAAGTCATTCAGTACTCAATTGATTAGGAAATTGATTATCTCTATTGAATTAGAGATATATGTATAATCTGTCAGAATAGTCACACCTCTATACATCGATGACTATGCCTCACATTGCAATAGATGAAATTCTTTAATAAGAATTTCTTCATTCTCTCTCAAATTATTTTTCTCTACGATACGTTACCACTGTTATTCTTAACCAAAACAAAACAATAGAAAATATTCCACCATAACCCTAGAAATATTTTTTGCAGCCACTCTAGCCGCAAGAAAAAAAAAAATCCTACCAGGTCGTCGTTTTGAAGCAATGTAGTTCGTGGCGAAAAGTCCCCTTTTGAAGCATAAGCTCTGCCGCCTTAAAAACTCCATTCCCCAACTCCGCAAAAGCCTCATGTTACTGCGATTCTGTCCATCCCATTCTAAATATAAAAAACTTGCATATTGGTTTTTCTCACATTTTGACAATAAAATTTCAGTTTTCTGAATTTTGAAAGTAGGATCAATTTTGCAATTTGAAATCTTATTACATTTCATGATTTCAAGTTTAGGCCAAACCCCTCGGTTATGTGTTTAAACATCCTTTGTAGCATGAACACGATTATGATATTTTATTATTGCATATTTTTTTTTCATGTTTTTCATATCGTTTTATTACTTGTTTTGCAAAATTTGCAAAACCCTCATGATAAGAAAAATCATCATGATGCATGAACCTCTTTAATATAATGTTATGCATATTAAATCGAAAACGGTTGTTTGTGATTTTTCATGATAAACATGTTTATATTACATGGAAGCTCAAATGGTGCCTCAATCCCGTTGTTGCAAAACCCTAGCAACTTTATTGTTAGTGGCTTTCCAGAAGTAAGCCCAACTCAACGCCCAAAAGTGCGTCCCCCCATGCATTCAAGTTGAATGCCCACATTGGCTGGCATGTTGGCAACTTAGATTTTTTATTTTTTTTGGGTAATGTTTTTCAGATAACATCTATTTTATTTTTGGATTATTGGGTCGTTTTGGGCAAACTATTAGTTTCTTAAGACCCTTATGGTTATTGTTTTGTTTCTTTTGAAGTTTATGTTCTTGAATAATTTTGGTTTATAAAGTTTTCCTTGGAAAACTTGTTGTGTGACTTAACTTAAACAGAAGATGCCGAGGATGTCGACGCTATGGCCCATGTACTCCTTTTTCCTTCGCCAAGTTTTTATCCTACTAGTTTTGCTTAGGAAGGTTTTTAATGAGCATTAGTTCTGATCTTCCGATCCGACAATAACGGTCACATTACAAGAAAACATGGAATAGGTGACAAAATTTTTTGTGACGCCCAAAAATTCATCACAATTTGGTGTAATAAGTGAGGAATTTTACAAAAGCGTCACATACATACTTGTGTGGGATACATAATTTTTTTGAAATGTTGTTCATCACATAAAAGTCTTAAACTCCTCACAAATTTTTAGGCAGCAAATTTTACCGACCAATGAATTATATTGGGTGATGAAAATTTTGCTTTCTTCACAAAACATAAGATAAGGCCACCTGGGTTAGTGTGAGGAAAGGCAAATCATCACATTTCCTTTACTGAAGACAAAGAAAAACATAAAAGTAAATAAAATCCAAAAGCCCCAACTCGTTAGAATTCATATGTTCTACTCTCACTCCACTTCCTCTCTTAGCCGACGTTCACTTTTCCCAAATTTGCCAACTGACTGCTGGTGGCGGCAAGTACCATTGCTCTTTCGTCTTCCCCATCTGCTGCTTGCTATCACACTCTACTCTCTTTTGACCTAAGGCGACTTAGTATCTCAGCTACCCTTTCTCCCAATTTCTTATCCAAAGGTACTCAAATCTCTCTCTCTCTCTCTCTCTCTCTCTCTCTCTCTCTCTCTCTCTCTCTCTCTCTCTTGAAATTACAGCATTTTTTTTATTTCTCTCTTAGAATTTTGTCTTAATCGTGAAAATTTTGAATTTTTTATTTATTTTATGTATTGGGTTTTCGAGATATTGGAGAAACCCCAACTATGGAAATCCCGCTCGTGTTATTGGGGTGGAAGATTTTTTCCATTTGTAGTTTTTAATTAAATTTTAGGATGATGTTGATGTATATTTCTAAATTAGGGTTTTCAATATTAGTGTGAATACTTAATGGCATGCTGGTTTTTTTTTTTTAAAAAAAAATTGTACCTAGATTGGTGTGAATACTTAATGCCCTGCTTGTTTGTTTAGCATCTAGCTGCTCTTGAATTTCCTGTTATTTGAATTTATGGAATTCAGTTTATTGACACTCATATTTGTTATGTTATATGTCTGTCTTAACAAATTTTTGAAAAATTGTTATGGCAACCTATTGAACTATGTCAAAATCTGAGGCCCAATACTAGTACTGAAGATAGACAATGGATTTGTTGTCGGAATCACTTTAGTTCCAATTATTAGAGAATGGGTCAAGTCATTCATTCACACTACTTGTTGCCATGTGGACCAGAACAATCAGATGCTCTGTAGAGTTTGTCATAACATTTTTTTTTCACTTAATTGAAGATATTCATCTACATTCGTTGAATTTTAGTATAGATATGAATTATAATAGATGGATAAATTGTTGAATTTGCTACTAGAGTATTTGAATACTTTAGTAGTTTTGTGTCTCTAAATACTTTGTATATTCATGCTTGATGATCATTACAAGACTACACACCTATTAATAGGAAAGAGGGAAGGAGAGCTCGAATAGAGTGAGGTCTATAAGGAGTTGTGCCCCTTGAGATACAATAATGAAAAGAAACACTCCACTACACTTAGTTGAAGAGAATATAATAACAACCAATATACAAACATTAACTGGTTATAAAGGGAAAGCACTTCTAAATAAGAAAGTCTCAACTTGAGATTGTGCAATTAGAGTATTCGATATGCTTATAATGATAATTATTTATGATGCTAGTCTATTATTATTTTTCCTTTTCCAATTTACTAGATGACTTCTATGCAACGAGGAAAGAGGGTGAAACGGGTTAGGGTTGTCCTACCTCTGCATCCACCATCACTACCTTCTCCATTGCCACCACCACCTCCTCCACCGCCAACACCATCTCTTCCACCACATGCTCCTTCACCTGAAGAGCCAACATACATGAACTTAGGTATTTGAGAAAGGCTAATTACAATTAATTTAATTCTTCTTATTAATGTTGTTTTAAACAAGTTATAACGTTGATCAGATATATTTATTTTTGAAATTTATAGAGATAGATTTTGACTTCATTGCAAAAAAGATGACACATGGAAAGTCATGTGGGAAATGCCTCCACAATATTTTGGAGGCCAATGGTGGGAAGAAGATACCAGTCATCTTTGATTTCAAACTTCAAGTTCCAAATGATCTGGTTGTATCAGGTTTTTTCACTACTAAGATAGGGAATATTGTTCGGACTCATTCACCAGTTTGCTATGATAAATGGATGAAGGTCTCACCTCAAGAAAAGAGGACACAGCGAGATAAGTTGCTTGTGAGTTTGATTTTAATTCAGTTTATTCATAATAATTTCAAGCACTCACTCATATATTTTATGGTTAACAATAGGTATTATTTGTGGTGGACCTATCTCATACGAAGATTATTAAATATGTTGATAAGAAGATGGTGAAGTTGTACTCTGTGTTTAGGCACCGGTTGTATAAGTATTACTTGTCATGTGGAACACCTGCAAAAGGACAAGCTAAGCTGCTGAACGATCAAATATGGAATGGGAAACTAAAGAGTCATTGGGACTGGTTATGCGATAATGTTTACGCTACTACCCACTTTTTGATATGTATCCTATCCAATCTTTTCTAATATAAAGCTGTGATAATATTAGACGATATGGGATGACTAATGTTGCATATAACTGATGTTATGGGGTGATTGATGCTGCATATGATTGATGCTGCATATGGATATTAGACAATATGATGCATCATCAGTCACCCCATAGAATCAGTCATAAGCAGCATCAGTCATCCCATATCGTCTAATATAATGATTAGACGATATAGGAAGACTGATGCTGCATATGACTGATACTGCATATAACTGATGCAGCATCAGTCACCCCATATCATCTTATATTCTTATGCAACATCAGTTATATGCAACATCAGTCACCCCATATCCTCAGTCATATGCAGCATCAGTCACCCCATATCATCTAATAGATAATTTAATAAATGTTACCAGCTTATTTAATATATAGGTGCTTTGACATGTATTATATAGTGTTTATGGAAATTAGAATCTAACTGATTGGAAAAGATGTTAGACAATACTATTTTGTTAAATTTGAATGAATATGCATGTACAACTCAAACACTTGAATATATATTACAAGTCTGGGAGGTAGGAGCTTTCCAAATTGTACATGTCTACAATACTAACTTTTCTTTTGCTTGTCATCTATCACATGTGTAATTAATGTAGGAGCTTTCAAAGAAAAATTCTGATAATAGGAAGAAACAAAAGTATCATCACAAGGGAGGTGCAAGGCCATTCATCCAACATGCTAGGAAGGCTCACATGGTAATGAAATTAAAGTACTTATAATAATTCATTATGCAATCTCATGCATGTTTCTTCATTATTGAGCATAAATGAGATCCATTATCTGTGATTGATAATTGGGGAGCTCTCCACAAAGGCAAGAACGGCAAGTGGATCAATGGTGTTGCTCAAGACAAATATGTAAGTTATTCATGAGCCACTCAGTTTTGTCATTTTAAATGAGTTTGATATTAAAACAAAAGCTACTAATTATATTTACAGACTGATTATAATTAGTGGTTTCCTTCTAAATAAGTTAATGATCACATACAAGCACTCAAGTTGTGTTTTCTTAAGCATATTATAGCTGGATATGTTTGAAATGAAAAAAAAAAAACTGAATTGTTTCTATTTTATGATGAAAGGATAACATCAAGAAAAAGAAGGATGAACTAAGGGAGAAGCTGACTGAAGAAGCACCTAAGGGTCATTTATTAGATTCTGTACATGTGTCATTGGATAATGAGTTTGGAATCATGGTTGAAAACCTTGGGAGGAAGGGAAAATCTGTTAATGGTGTAGGTGTTTTTCCTCGAACAGATACCTATGGTTGTAGTTCTTCTATGGCTTCAAGTTCTGAGTTAACTGACATGAGATCTCAGATCAAGCTTCTATCAGATGGTTTCCTTATATTGCAACAAGAGAATGAACAATTAAAAGCTCGATTGGATTTACAGAATGTTGATGAAAATATGTTCATAAAAATCAAGGCTTTTTTGGTTATAAGTCAGGGGAAGACCAATAAAAACTTTAAGGAATCAAATGGTGATATTTTAGAGGGTGAAAATACTTATCTTGAGCTAGAAGAACATGATTTGGAAGAGGACTGATTTCGATATTATGTCTTTTGCTGTTAGTTTCAAGTTTCCACATGGTATACCTCTTTTGTTAGCACCTAAATGTGTCTTAGACTTCTCTTTTGTTAGTACCAAAGCTACCTATAATAGCACCAAAGCTGTCTATAAGTGTTAATGCCCTTCATTATTCTGGCGTAGCATGCTTCTATTTTGTTAGTACATGAAGCTGTCTTTTGTTAGCACTAAGCTGTTTTAGACTTCTCTTTTGAGATAGGTTACCATGACTTTAATTTTGGGGACGTACACTTGGTGAATGTATTCGACTTATGTGCTTAAATTGTTGATTAATGAAAATGTGATGTATTACCTATAATTGTTATGAACTGCAATTCTAGATTACGAAGCAGGAAAAAACAATTAATTTGTCAATATTATTCCTAAATAGGTATCTGATTTAAACATATGTGACTTAAGTTGTGCCACATATCAAAGGAATATGTGACGATTTCAACGTTGCTAAGTGCAACTATATCATTATGGCATCATATTGGGTGACGATAATGTAGAAACTGAGAATCTAGATAGAGATTTCAGTTAGAGAGAGAGAGAGAGAGAGAGTAAAATAAGATTGTGATTTCATTAACATCAACCGATCATTACACAAGGTATATATACATAAATATCTTATCCCAACCATAGGTGCCAGCTAAGCATAATCTACAACTAATCACTAACCATGCTAAGCTTAATAGCTAAGTAAACATCTAATATGGTACATTGTTACTATGAGAGGTTGTACTCTCAACACACCCTCTCAAGCTGAAGGTAGGAGATCGAATTGAGAGCTTGTGAGTAAGATCTGCAAATCTATCAGCAGCTAAAGACTTGGTAAAAATATCAGCAATTTGAAGAGCTGAAGCAACATGATACACACCAATATGACCAAGTAAAACTTTCTCCCGGATATAGTGATAATCAATTTCAACATGTTTTGTCCTAGCATGGAAAACATGATTGAATGCAAGCGCAATTGCACTTTTGTTGTCACAGTATATGGTAGGAGTCTGTAATAAAGGAAATGAGATATCCTGCAGAATTTTGCACACCCCAGGTTATTTCAGCAGCAGTTTGAGCAAGAGACCTATATTCTGCTTCAGTTGACGATCTAGCTACTGTTGCTTGTTTCTTAGCACTCCAAGAGATGAGATTAGGGCTTAGAAAAACATAACCACTGGTAGATCTTCTGTCCACAGGACAATTTGCCCAATCTGCATCAGACCAAGCAGTGAGGTATTGAGTGCCTTTAGTGAACCAAAGACCAGAATCAATAGTGCCCTTGAGATATCTCAAAATACGCTTGACTGCCTGAAGATGAATAGTTCTTGGAGAATGCATATGTTGACAAACTTGATTAACAACAAAGGCTAAATCAGGCCTTGTCCATATGAGATACTGTAAAGCACCAACTATGGACCGATAAGAAATAAGATCGGATAAGAGAGTGCCTGAGTGATCAAGTTTTGAGGCAGACACATGTGTTGCACAAGGTTTAACTCCAAGCATGTCTGTTTTCTTGAGTAAATCTAAAGCATACTTAGACTGGTGCATAAACAGACCCTTGGATGACCGTTGAACTTCAATGCCTAAGAAATAATGAATATCTCCCAGATCCGAAACAGGAAACATAGCTTGAAGCTTGAGATGATGGATTGACACTCAGTGGTTGAACTTCCAGTGATGATTATATCATCAACATAGACCAAGATGAAAGTAATGGAAGTATCTCTTTTGATAAAGAGACTTGTATCAGAGTAGGAGGAACTGAAACCCAAAGAGACAATAGCATTATAGAAGGCTTCATACCAAGCTCGAAGAGCTTGTTTAAGACTATAGAGTGATTTCTTAAGCTTGCAAACATGATAAGGTTTGGAAGGATCCACAAAACCAGGAGGCTGGATCATGTACATATCTTCCTTCAAATGACCATGCAGAAAAGCATTACTTACATCCAATTGATGTATAAACCAATTATAGTTGACTGCAATAGATAGTAGAATCTTGATAGTAGTAGGTTTTGCAACAAGACTAAAAGTTTATGAGAAATCTAAACCTTCTTGTTGATGAAACCCTTTGGCAACAAGTCTTGCTTTGTACCTTTCAATACTACCATCTGGTTTGTGTTTAACTTTGAAAACCTGTTTGCAACCTATAAGGTTGTAATTGGAGTTATGTGGAACCGAATCCCAAGTTCCAGTCGATTGCAAGACTTGAAATTCATATTGCATAACTTTCATCTAGTGAGCATGCTTGGATGCTTGGAGAAATGTAGATGGAGTAGAGCGTAACTTTGTGAGAGGATCAACAATGGATGGAAGGTGATGTTTGGTTGCAGTAAACACCTTGGGTTTATGAATACTTGCCTTTTCTCTTGTAACCATTGGATGAGTATTGACAGAAGCTAGAGGTTGTGAAGAAGATGGTTGAGAAGTAACTGAGGTAGATAAGATAAGACGAGAGGACTCTGTGTTAGGAGAAGCTGTTGATGAGGAACTCAATATCTCTAGGGGAGTTGCAGGTGTATGGGGCTTTGTAGGATACAACACAGGCAATGGAAGAGACATAGGAGCAATGGTGTGATAATGTGAACATGTATTCTGAACTGAGACCTGAGAAGTGAGATGTTGATAAGGAAACACAGATTCATCAAATACCACATGTCTCGAAATGTAAAGCCTATTAGTGACAAGATCCAAGCATCTATAACCACTGTGATTCAAGCTATAACCCAAAAATACACACTGTTTACTCTTGGCATCCAACTTGTCACTTGCATACGATTTTAGCCATGGATAACAAGCATAACCAAAAGTCTTTAAGGTATGATACTTGAAGAGGCATGAAATAGAAGTTCCCAATGACTGATCACAGAAGACTGATGAGGTAATCGATTAATAAGATATATAGCAGTTTGGAAAGCTTAAACCCAAAACTTTGCAAGTAAACCACTGTGAGATAATATGGTTCTGCCCATTTCAACAACATGATAATGCTTCCTTTATGCACACCCATTTTGCTCAGGAGTGTGAGGACAACTCAACTGATGGGTGATACCTTGATCATTAAGAAAGCTTTGTAATGATTTATTTAGAAATTCACCCCCTAAATCAGATCTTATACATTGAACTTTGAGCTCAAGTAAAGTTTGAACCTTTAAGATAAAAGTCTTAAACGTGGAGAAGACATCAGACTTGAAGTATAGAGGATAAAGCCAGCTATATTTAGTAAGGTCATCCACTATTATTATGTAAAACTTGTATCCAGTACATGAGGATGTGGGAGAGAGACCCCATACATTAGTATGAAGTAATCGAAGTGGCCTAGTGGATGTACAAGGTAAAGCTGTAAATGGTAGTCTAGAAGCTTTGCCTAATTGACAAGCTGTGCACATAAACAATTTATTAACAGAACCAACTATAGTAAGATGATTTTTACTCACCACAGAACTTAAAATGCCACTAGAAGGATGCCCAATGCGTTGATGCCAAATTTGGAAATCAGCCTTAGCAATCATCAGAGCAGTTGGTGAGATTGCAATCCCAGAGACACTATTTGAAGCATTCCAGTATAAGGGATACAAGCCTCTTTCACTAGGGCCCTGGAAAAGCATTTCCCCAGTTCTTAGGTCTTTGACATAGAATACAAAATGATCAAATGTCAGAGAACACCAATTGTCATATACAAACTTGTAAACAGAGAGCAAATTATGAGATGCATGAGGAACTAAAAGCACATCATTCAATCTAAAGGTAGCATTATTTGTGCGAATGAAAGCAGATCCAGTATGAGAAATGTACAGACCTTTTCCATCACCAACAAACAGTTGATCATTGCTAGAGTATGAAATTGCATAATTGAGTACAGAAGGGTCAGGTGTGACATGATGAGATGCACCACTATCAGTAAGCCAATAGCTAAGAGAGGCATATGCATTCATAACAGACATTGCAGTAAGAGCTTATGCATTCGACTTCGAGGAAAATTAAGAGAAACGATTGCATGTAGGAGCCCAGTGACCATATTGAAGACATAGCTGACATTGAACAGAGTGCCCAGATAAGTTGGATTGATCGAATGTCTGACGATAATGGCCAGCACCAAGAATACCACCAGAGTTGTTGTGATTCCAGTTGTTAGGTTTATGTCCCCCAAAATTACGATTCTGATTGTACCAATGTCGATTTTGGAAATGACCACAAGAATTACCTTTGTTCGACTAAGCACCAGAGGTGTTAGACTGTGCCGCATAAGCATGAAATGGTGCAGTGGAGGAGAAGGAAGCTCTGGTTTTGCATTTTTGGAGTGAGATCTCTTTGGTCAGTAGAAGGCCATGAAGTTCATCAGCCGTCACAGACTCATTGCGAGTCTCAATAGAGTTAACAAATGACTCATAGTCATCAGGAAGACCAGATAAAATATATGCAACGAGATCATATTCAGAAATTGGTTCACCACCAGCAGTAAGTTTATCAGAGATATCTTTGATCGAATTAAGATAATCAATCATGGAAGAGTCACCTTCTGAATCGTTTGGATCTTCAATCGAAGACTGTGAACATGTGTGCATAAAGCACTAGAGAACCGTCACTCAAGAGACTGCCAAATGGAGCGAGAGTCTTCCATTCCAATAGTCAAAGGAAGAAGATCTTCGGAGAGCGTTGAGTTGATCCAGATCATCAGAATTTGATCACACTCACACCAGGTCTCATAGAGAGGATTGAAAACACGAGATCCAGAGGAATTGAGAACAAATTCAGAAGGGCAGAGATCATCACCATTGACGAGGCCAAGAAGCTTGAAACACTTCAGTACAGGAATGAAGAGATTACGCCAAGTGATGTAGTTCTGACGATTGAGCTTCGTCGGAATCATTCCAGCAACATTTTCAATGGAAATCGATCCAATCGACATGATCGAAAGATTATAGATCTCGCTAGAAGGGAGATTCACTCGGGAATTAGGTGAAGAAGGAGAGTTGGAGGACTTCGCAGTAGTCGCCATAACCTAATTTAGTGAATTGAGGACGAAAAGAAAGAAATCCAAGATGGAGCGACCTGTTTGGGAGATAGGAAAATTCAAGAAACGCAAGAAAGTTTCAAGAAAGAGAAGGAAGTTGAGGATCGAAGTCGGTTAGACAATGGTGATGATACCATGTAGAAACTGAGAATCTAGAGAGAGATTTCAGTTATAGAGAGAGAGAGAGAGAGAGAGAGAGAGAGAGAGAGAGAGAGAGAGAATTGTAGAGAAAGAGAGTAAAATAAGATTAACATTAACCGATCATTACATAAGGTATTTATACATAAATATCTTATCCCAACCATATGTGCTAGCTAAGCATAATGTACAACTAATCACTAACCATGCTAAGCTTAATAGCTAAGTAAACATTTAATCTGGTACATTGTTGCTGTGAGAGGTTGTACTCTCAACAGACAAAAGCATCACATATAAATTTGATACGAGACGCAAAAATAGGTCACATAATGTTGCATGTTGTGACGCATACTTTGTCACACATATTGGTACTAAGTGACGCAAGTAGTGTCACACATACTATAAATATGTGACGAATTTAAAATTCGTCAAACGGACTATAGGTGACTGTGTATATGTGACGAAAATTGTGAAGCTAGAATTTCGTCACATATAGTCAAATGTGACGAATTTTCTTGTTTATGTGACGCATGTCTATCGCCACCTAAGCCATGTTTTCTTGTAGTGTCAACCATCACTTAAGTTGTGCTTGAACTCATGGAACTCCTCCTAAGGAGTTTTGCCGTTCTCAGGAGGAGAATCCTAGGATTTCTGAGTTTCTCCCATGCCAACTACCGGTTTTTCTCCCTACTTGGGTTTTTTCGAGTCGTCCCAATGAAAAGCATACGTTTCATTTTTTAGAGAGAAACAAAGATGAGCTATTGACATGGAGTTCTTGTGATTATGCTGCTGGGCAATTCGTGAACGTCCAAGGGAGAGTATTGCAGGACATTTATGTCCGTTCACTAATCGGTGTAATCGTTGAGTCATTGAATCCTCAAATGAATAGGCCATTCATTCATCAATTGATTAGAAAAATTGATTCTTCCTGTTGAATTATAAATATATGTGTAATTTTTCAGGATAGCTACACCACTATACAAAGGTGGCTTGCCTCACATTGTAATAGATGAATTCTCTAATAAAAATTCTCTCATTCTCTCAAATTATTTTCCTCTACAACAAACTCTAGTTTGAATTGTAGTACTTAATACTCTCATCATCAACTTTTAAATTGAGGAAATTATTAGCCTTCGTTAAATTAATTTGGATGATATTTTTAAACGCTAATCAACGTGCTCAAACTCATGAGTTTAAACCAAAACCTTTTCAAAAAGCAGAAGTCAGCCAAATACCAACCCTACAAAGGCACTAAGAGTTGAAGAGTTTTGGCGCTTTTTATCAGTCACTCACCTAAACAATTATGTAATATATTCTCCCAATTGAAAAACAATTATGTAATTAAATTGGTTTGCGAATCGCGATTAGACTACTTTTGGTAGTTGCCCTAAGTTAAAACCTTGAACCAAATTCCGACTAGTAGTAGTGGCAGCACAGGTCAAACTGATAGGCAACTGCCCCCGCCGGAGCCCATTTTTGTCTATGACCGCATGCCAGCGAGGTGAAATTGGCCCCAACAAGATAGGTAGCATGCATGGACCACATATTGGCCAGTGTTACTAGTGCTCGGAGTCAGGCAGGCCACCACGCATTAGAAAGAAAGAAATGGGTGTTGTTAGGTCCTCTTTTGCCTCATCACCAATTAAGATGAACCAACAAAAGTCGTTGGGTTAGTGATCTAGGGGAGCCCCCTTTAAATCATGCCTTCAACTTTAGATTGAACATCATCTCACATACATACATATATATATATATATATATATATATATATATATATATATGTGTGTGTGTGTGTGTGTGTCATAACAGTAATAGTAATTGAATTTGTATTCTAATAAGCACAAGTCAAGCTCATGTACATTTAGGGTTTGACTCAACTTTCGTATGTGTAACTTTCATTGTTCCAAAAACGGAAAAGTCACTTGGCAGCATGTCTCTCTTACCCTTGTATTCTACAATTCTTTCGAATTCTCATATTTTACAAGTTAGTTAGCAGTATCTGTTTCTGAAGTAAATATTCTTCTCCCAAAGATTAAAATTTGGGTCCTTCATTGGCTGCTGTTCTTCTAGTGCATGCAGTGAGTTTTAAATTCTTCGTAGATTATGTATAACTAAACCCTAAATGAATTAATTAGTTAATGATGTACGGAGTTGCGTCTCCATGCTGCAGCAGCATCTGAATAAAATAGTTTGTGATCTTCATTGTGAAAGCAAGTCTTCATAACAACGTGGCTTATCTACGTCCAAGGGACTGCCAACAAGTGGTTTGTTAGGCATATTTCTGATTGGTGATATAGCAGCGTCAACAGTGTCTAGTAGGCAATATGATCTTCACTTTGACTCCTCCTTACCAATAAAGATATTGACCTTTTCTTCTCAAGTCCCTTGACATGAAACCCACCAATTCAATACGTTGGAAAGATCATGATATAATTTTAGTGGTGTTACTCATCCAACAAATATTATTACGTGTTTAAAAAAATTAACCAAACACTTAATAGTAATACGTGGTATATTAATGATCGTAAAGTATCTATCAGTTGGGGGATCACTTATTCTATAATTCATTAGTTTGGACTTGCCATACAATTCTTGTTGAGATCCAAAACTACTTGACGAAGATCAATGGTTTTAATTTCTCCTATGATACTGATATGTGTCTATAGTATATGGAGCTAGACTAGACATAGATGTCCTAAAAAAATTGGATAGTGACATGGATGATTATCCATGCGTGAACTCAGGAAGAAGAAAAATATTACTTAATGAAACGATAGACAGCACTAGCACACCAACATATACTTTTTAGGACCAAAGTGCCCTACAAAGTGTTATCAACTTATCATCATAGGTTCATAGGGCATAACAAAAGTACTCTTGCCAAATTATTGTAAGTCTAGAAAGAAGATGCCACATGTAAATTAATAATCTTTGGAATAACCTTTTCCTTTTGCTCTAGACATAATTAATTAAATGTAAGTGTAGTGTTGTAGATTTTTACCAAGTTCTAATTTTCATTTTTAAATTTTATCATAAAGAGAGAGAAATGCGCTATTAGTATACTAAAGGTAGAAGTGGCAAATCAACATTTTGGGTTGTTAATGGATACTCACTATGACTCATTTAGTTTAATTTCATTTTACATCATTATCACTATTAATCTCACCTCTATATCATTGTGATACCAAATTAAACAGGTTTTAACGGGTACCTATTAACAAGCCAATAGATTGATTTGCCATCCTAACTAAAGATATGGCCAACACCCTTTATCTTTTTTTAGGGATATGAATTTAGGGTTTTAGAGTTTACATTGTGGGAGCTTTCGTTCGTGCATGTCACAAGATTTTGTTGGAAATATCGAGGCATATCAAGTTCAACAAATTTGTATGGTAATTCAATTGTAATTTTATAATCCAGAGGGGGGGAGGGGGGGGGGTTGAGTTTATTCCAAATTGTATTGGTACCTACTACTAGAGCACAATATTTAATTGGGGGTAGTTTTTGCCTTTTGCTTTTTATTTTTTAACTCATTGACAATGCATATACTGATTTAATTATGTGTTTGTCTTTTTTAATTCTGAATGCATGCATGGTGATATTTGATTTATAAAATATATAGTTTATCCCTTTTGATATGGATGCTTGGGTTCTGGAGGTTTGGTGCCCCAGAAAGTATGGACAATCCCGAGCCCGACGTAATATACTTCACCACTGACCTTTCAGTCAGTCTTCTGTTGTGTTTCTCTACGACATTTCGTTATTAAAATTATTATACTTTCATGGTTTGTCTAATATCTTTTATTTAAAAAGAAAAAGCTCAAAACTCCTTTATACGACATCATTAAGTAGAATATTGCGTAGGCTGAAATACGAAATGTCACTAACAATAAATTTAGTGAAACATTATCGCAAAAAGAAATGGAAATAATAAATAGGTTTGTAATTAGTTTCTGACCAATTAAATTTAGTCAAATAATCTTTTCAACAAATAGTAACATCAAATGACAGTGTGATCATAATGTTAAATTTTCTCGTATTGTATTGGTGTATACAGTTGTAAATCGGTTCATATCATATTAGTCTTATTATAACATGATGAAGCCATTGAAATGTTTTATTTTTATGAAATCTTGGCGGTAGAGAGTTTGAAGCTGTTAAAACGTTGTTGATATCAAGATTCTAACCATAAATTTGTCCGAACACTAATACTCCTGTACATGTGTATATTGTTTCTGCTTCCAAGATTGTGTTGTTCAACCATAAGATTCTTCTGACTGAAAACTTCCATACCCTGCCATATATTTTATTTTTTATTTCTTATTTACTTTCATAGTTATAGTGGGCAACAGAGGCCCAACAAGTGCAAGAGACTAACTGTTGGAAAATAATAGTATATTTAGGTTTATTTGAATGTTTAGTTTTCTGGGCTTAGCCCGATAGCATTAGGGTTTTGATTTTTTACCTTTTAGGATTAGGGTTAGTTTATTATAAATAGTCTGCTTGTTATTCATTTGATATACAAGCTATTCACAATGTAGTCTCTTAGGATTTTGTAGCCGTTTCAGCATTCTCGTTTATTTAATAATATTCTTATTTTGTTAGTCTTGTTCGTTGCGCACTCTGATATTCAACTTGGTATCAGAGCAGGTTAAATCTTTCGAGAATTAATCTGTTTTGGGGTTGATATCGATTTGTTTGTCTATCTGTTCAGTATCAGTTTTGTCTTTAGTTAGGGTTTTGTTGTTTGAATCTGTCTGCTCGGGAGCCACTTTGCGTTGAACCCAAAACCCAAACCTGCACTGAAACCCATTCCCCACCAGCCACCAGCCTTGGTACAAGTATACCCCCGTCATCCGCATGTGAACCATTTCACAACATCACTCGTCTGCCACACCCACCATCACCTGCATGATCTACCGCCGCTGCAACAACTCGCATCCCCGCACCCCTCTCGACCCGCACCAGATTGTTGCCTGCAACCCTAACCCGACCCGCCGATCTGATCGATCCACCACATCACTGTTGTACCCGCTGCCTTCGAACCACCCGCTTGTTGTTGTTTGTTCGCAGCGCCGCCGCACCAATGCTGAAGGTGTATGGCATACACCTCCAGATTGTTAGTCCAGAAAGAAGAAAAAATAAAATTAAAAAAAAAAGAAAAGAAAGGAAAAGAAAAACTGTTGTCCAATTCAAGAAAAAGTTACGTTGTTTGTTACAGGAAAGCATTCGAAAAAGTCCCAACAGAAAGAAAAAAATTGTTGTTGCTTTAGGCCCACACGGGTAGAGAAAAAAAATGGTTAAGTTTGCTTTAGGCCCATTCGAGTGATAGTTGTGTTTGTTCGTTCATTGCTACAATTGAGATATGAAAATCTCGTCCATTTAGTGGCGGGTTCTTTCCATACTCTCAACACTAGCCAGTTTGAATTAGAACCAGTTTGCCAGCCAAAATCAAGAATCAAGAATCAAGAATCAAGAACCAGTTTGCCAGTCAAGTCAAGTCAAGAATCAAGTCAAGTCAAGTCAAGTCAAGTCAAGTCAAGTTTGCATGCCTGCCAGTCAGCCTAACGGAGTCAGTTTGCATCTGCTTGTTTGCAAACTCATGTCGTATACCGTCATGAGTTTGACGGGGGTGTTGGAAAATAATAGTATATTTAGGTTTATTTGAATGCTTAGTTTTCTGGGCTTAGCTCGATAGCATTAGGATTTTGATTTCTTACCTTTTAGGATTAGGGTTAGTTTATTATAAATAGTCTACTTGTTATTCATTTGATATATAAGCTATTCACAATGTAGTCTCTTAGGGTTTTGTAGCCGTTTCAGCATTCTCGTTTATTTAATAATATTCTTATTTTGTTACTCTTGTTCGTTGCGCACTCTGATATTCAACTCTAACAACAGCCTAGACAAAGCCCTAAGAACCTGGGCATGGTCCTCAACAAGTAACTGTAAAGCCAGGAGGTATCCGCGGATACTTTTTTCACTGTGTTTTGTTGGTTCGTATAATATTGTTAGTTTCACCGGGGTTTTTTTAATTTGTCAGCTTTGTGGCACAACTAATAAAGAATCAACAGTTTAGGTTTGCTGATACATAGATTAGTGACTACTTACAGGAAATTCAATTGATTGACTTGAGCATTGGAGTACCTTATGGAGGTACCCTCCCCCACCTTAACGAAGCTTTGGAGGAGCATTTAGGGTCACTTCGGGACGAGGGATTCGACAAACATCCGGATATATTCAACAAACTTGTGGAGGAATTTCTTCATGTAGAAAATCTCTCTCCTACAGTGGTACATCTCAAGATCAACAAGTCTTGAATTCGACGGGCACACGGAATAGAAAATACTTACCCAGAGGCGTGAGTTTCATTCATGTATCAGTCCTCCATTGCATTTTCCTGTAGTTAAGTAGCTGAGGTGGTTATTTCAAACAAGAAAAAGTAGCAAAGGTGTGGTCCATTAGTTGGTTAAAGCCGCCCCCCCCCCCTCCCTCCTCCTCCTCCTCCTCCTCCTCCTCCTCCTCCTCTAATAGTCCTAAAACGAGTAGGAAAAGATGAAGTCCATTTATTGGTATAAAAAAAGTATAGCCCATTGCCCCCTAGGGAGAGGGACACCCGAGACCGAAAACAAAAGCCCATTAGTTATCTGTGAATAACAACTGTTAAGCCATGTGTCGTTTGCACCTTTAAAATGAGATTTACCAAATGACTAGACTTTAAAATGACATTTGGAGAACAAAAAATTCAACCAAAAAACCTAGTGTTTGAGAACTTGAGAGTATGACTCTTATATCAAAGAAAGATAGTCTTATCTAATAATATAATCTTTTATCTCTCCCTCGTATTTCCAACTGGTGGTATTAGAGCTAAACTAACCAATATAGTTTGTCCATAAGTTAAGCTTATTTGAAGCCACACATGAAGGGACATGTTAAGGGTATGAATTTCATATTGAAGAAAGAAAGCCTTGCCTAATAGTTTAGAATGCTTACAGATCAATAATGAACTATACACACTATCTAACTCTTGTTTAGGTTTGAGTCATGATTAGTCACCTGTAGAAACCAATGCCACAACAGTCATCTCCTTTAGACCATCTCCAACCCTTGGGCTAAAAGCCAAATTTTTTAGCCCGGAAAATTTGGCTTTTAGCCCAGAAACATATTTTCTGCTCCAACCCTTCTGCCCTAAAATTTTAGCCTAGAATTATTAAAGAATGAACTTAGGCTAATTTTTTTCTTAAATCAATTTTTTTTAGAAAAAATAAATATGTAGATTATTGTAAATTAATTTTATGAACATTTTAATCTAAAAAAATTTAAATTCCGATAAACATTTAGCATTTAGCCTGGGGAGAAAGCTGGGGGGTATTTGGCCCAGAAATAACATTTGGCATTTAGCCTAAAATTTTGACATGGGTTGGAGAGTGTTTGGGGGGGGGGATAATTTGGCTTTTAGCCCAGGTTTGGAGATGATCTTATTATCCTTTATTATTATTATTATTTATTACCATTTTTTTTCCTAATCATTGAAAAATTCGTCGTCAAATCATGGTCTTATTCACAATCGAAATGGTCAAGGGTCAAACTCACTACTAGTCATACCAATATCATCCCAACTTAATCACATGCATAACAAACATTAAATTTTATCACAAAAAGCTCGAGTTGAATCATTTAATATTTGTAATTTATTCTTTCAAATTTTCAAAATACAGTTGCACTTTTCAACAACTTCAAGGAGAACCTCTCTGGTTTGGTTATTTTTCATTTTTTTCATATCATGATAAGAAGTCGAGTCAAGGTCAATCTTTCCCATCATATTTTTCCACAATTATTATCCGTATTCCTTAGGGGTGTGATATCCACACACCCCATTTTACTTCTCACACACCCTTCTAATTTTCGGCCGTCGGATCGGATGAATTAAAGAAGATCAACGGATAGAAATTAACAAGGGTGTGTGAGAAGTAATTTGGGGTGTGTGGATAGCACACCCCATTCCTTAAACCTACATTCCTGTCCAGCTTTCAAATAATTTTACCTTTTTATGTAACATTATCAAGCTTCTTCTATGTCGAAAAACTAAGCATAGTATGCAAACTTCTTGTAGAATCAATCAATCTCTACCCAGGATTCAAATTTTTTTAACATTAATGTTTTTAAGGCTATGTTTGGATAATAGGCTTTCAAAACTTCGAAACATTAAATTCAATTGTTACGTATATACTACAAGGACACTAATAACGATTTAGTAAAGGACTATAAGCTTTAACACTATATATAATATATGACTACAAAGACACTTAAAAAATATATTATTATTCTGGGGAGGGGAAGAGAGTCGAAACTATTATAATAATTTAGGGAAGGAGTAGTTTTGAACTTGTAACGCATAGGTAGAAACCCAACACCGTATCTATTAGAATGTTGTCATTTATAGTTTTCTTATATCTATTCTCCCAAAAAAAAAAAAAAAAAAATCTTCCATATGTATTGCATGTAATCATTTTTAAGATCCATTCATCAAATTTAGCTTCAATTCCATGAAACTTTAAAATCTCTCATCCAAACATTGTATAAGAGTCTAACTAAAAACTTTTGGGCAACCTATGACTGGAGTTTTTTAGTTTTATTTTCTATTAATATAAGGGAACTTTAACGAAAAGCACCCGGTACTGTTCACTTTAACGAAAAACCACATTTTTACACTAAAAAGTCAATCCTGGTACTATTCACTTTACCTTTTATGTTTCAAGCCCTTTTCATTAGTTTTCCTTTAATATAATTACTTACACTCAGGGAGTAGGCAATTCTGGGTAAGTCATACAATGAGTCTACCATAATAAATTATATTGAACTATTCACGAGATTTGTATCTAAAATGTCTAACTTATAAGTATAAAGGAATACTATTAAACAGTAGTACTAAGTGGCACGATTGGAGATTAATTTATAGGGTTCCTTTTTTTGTCAAAAGAGCATCATTCATTAAACAATATAAAGTACTACATTTGGGTAAAGCCAACTACCCCAATAAATAGATAAGCAAAAAGGCCACATCAAAGTGGGAAAACTAGATAAAAAAAAAAAAAACTGGATAGTAAGCATAACCCTAATACTAATCTTGCAATGGTAAAACGTTGCCGGTGCCGCCCCAAACACCTTGCCAGCAGCCACTGAGACAACCGTAATGGAGAAATCAACCTGAGTGGTACATTCGACCAAGGCTTCGCAATGCAAAAGTTTCAAACCTGTAACGGGAAACAAACTCTAACCTAAACTTGCTATTAGAACCGCCTGTTGGAGCGGAAAATTTCGGGTACTCCAATTCTCCACCAACAAGTAATTTTGAACACGTTGAGAAGCCTTGGACACCATCTTCGCTTGTCAACAATGAGAGCAGGGGGACCTGCAAGAAAACACTCCGACATCCAAGTCAGTATTTGTTTAGAATGCTTATAAAATATAGAACGATCTCCTACCTCCCTTTTCTCCCTTTTTTTCTGGTGGGATTATTAGCCTTTTATAGGCATTCAAGTCTTGGGCTCCAAGTCCCACTTTCCTTATATTTCTCCATGTTCCACATTCCACATTCCATGAAGTATCTGATTATGCTCCTTTATTTTAGCCCCACTCCTCATGTTTAGCATGCTAGTGGCTTGTTTAGTGGAGGAGTAATTTTTGGCTCCCACATTGCCCCCTTTTTTCTATGCAAACATATATCATTTAGGGTTTGTAGAGGAAAAACATTTTCTTGCAAAAATTCACTTGACTTGAGATATCATCATGAGTTTAACCTTCGGCTACAATCATAGTTTAGCTTGTGTTTACAATCATAGTTTAACCTTTGGTTACGATCACAGTCATATTATCGTTCGGCGACGATCAATTGGTCATAACTTAGCCTTCTGTTACGATCTCACAATCATAATTTAACATTTGGCTACGATTATACAATCATAATTCAGCATTCAGCCATGATCATAGGTGAATGTTTAGCCTTTGGCTACAATTATACGGTCAATATTTAACCTTCGGCTACGTTCATACGGTCATAGTTTAGCCTTCGGCTATGATCATACGGTCAATGTTTAGCCTTCGGCTACGATCATAAGTGAATGTTTAGCCTTTGGCTACGATCATATGATCAATGTTTAGCCTACGGCTACAATCATACAGTCAATATTTAGCCTTCGGCTACGTTCATACGGTCATTGTTTAACCTTCGGCTACGATCATACAGTCAATGTTTAGCCTTCAGCTACGATCATAGGTGAATGTTTAGCCTTTGGCTACGATCATACGATCAATGTTTAGCCCTTGGCTACGATCATAGGGTCAAAGTTTAGCCTTTGGCTACGATCATATGGTATTTGACCATGGGTTTTGGATTTTCAACCCTCGTTCTTGGGTTTCAGCCATAATTCGGTCTTGGGTCTTCGACACTCAGTCAAACAATCACCGATCATGAGGTTTGGAATTCGACCATACATTTGTGTATGATTAACATGCCCCCAAAGTAATTGTATTTCAAATTAGCGGAAGTCTTACCAATGAGCATATATAGGATAGAAATTCTTATCTAGCAAGCAACTTCCGTACTGTCATGGTGAATTCACCCTGCAATCTCTGTGCTTAGAAGCTTTGTGTGCAAGCAGTTGGTTCCCCTAGCGCTTGAGTATTCATATTGCTCCACAATTCATATCTAGCCTTGCACGAGTTACCAATTCCGTACTTTTCTCATTGTCATAGCCATATAGAGAATAATAAATTCACTAGAGAAATTCAAGTTGTGGAGACCACAAATTGGTGTATAATATGTTAGCTAAATTGAAGATATCAATTTCTGTCTCCTCCAGCAATAATATTGAAGCTTTGTTGAGATGCACACGCGATACCATCTTCACTTAGCCGTATAAGTGGCTTTTCGATCTTTTCTGTAGCCCATGTCTTGACCATGCGAATGTTCTCAACAATATATTTTTTTTAGACTCAACTTGGTCAAGCAAAAGTTTTGTCCCTTCATGAGAATAATGCATACTCGTCCATATAAGAGCAATTTAACTATCAAATGTGATGGTGTTCAAATAAGGCATGTGGGCTTATCTTCCATGTGTATTGACATAAGAACTTTGAATCCCACAAGGAAAAGCACAGCTGGGCCACTCCAATTCCAATTAAGCATCAATCTTGAATTAATTAACATACACTGCACCTTCATATTTAGCATTACTGAGTCTATGCACCTTCATATTTAGCATTACTGAGTCTATAACCTCTATACTAACAATACTCGCAGCCTAACATCAATTTTCATACGTACCTCTACATTGGGAATCATCTCCGAATCAATTTTGCCAAATATGGATCATGAGCGAACGTTACCTTGATAAATCTAACATTTTAAATCGTGGCTTGTCCCACCATTCAAACTTTTGGTATGCAGCCAAGGGATGCACACTAAAACTAGCCACCACACAATGACGATAATTTTGTGTGGGTTGAAATTTCCTCTGGTCCAACCTTGTCTTGTGTCTTCACATGTTACTCAATGTTCTCTTTCTTCAATGGTGTTTCTTCCTATGTTTGGTTCTCTATAGTAGAATAACGGGACAATTCGGAATGGTCTAAGGTCTGCAACTTCAAACCCTCCGCCCAATGTAATTTGACTAGTGTAAATCTATCCCATTTGAATGCAAGGTCTCATCGCCAATAATATAGATCGAGAATAGGGGTCTCCAAACCCAACTTTCGGTGTGCATACTCTGCATGATTCACTAATCATGGAACTCACTTCTGAATAAAAGCACTTGAAAAGGTTTAGATCGTATGGTATCCAAGTATGGAAAGATAGTTGAGTCAACATAAGCTAGATATTCAATCCTTTAACAAGCTTCAAAGAATCTAATTCAATAATGACTGACAAGTAATTTCTTTCCTAGCCAATTCATGTATGGACTACACACATTCTATTATGAACTCAGATAAGAATATTCATGTAGAATTTAAATGCGCTGAAATATTTTACTTTATCAAATTATAAAGCGATAGAGGATTGGTAAGCACAATCTCTTTAACTTGTTATGACGAAAATATGTACTGATAGAATTTGTATTTCATGCAAAATCATAAAAGAGACAGAGGAAATAAATTGTAAAAGAGATAAAGGAAATAAACTCTCCTTTATATTTGGTATGAATTCGTGCCCCCACTGTATAACCGGAAATATTTGCTCCTTGCTTTGTATAAATGTTTTTCAACCAGCGACTGAAAATTTCAGTACAATCCCACTGCAATTCTAAGTGTAACTGTCACCGTGGTTTGGTCTTGGCAGCCACAATGAGCACGTTGAGCATTCGACTTTGGGCTCTTTCTGGTGTAACATGACGACGCGGTAGCTTGGCTTCGTAGGACCCTACCCCTTAATACAATAGGACCTTGTGCGTCATAGTTCGGGATCATTTCCCCAAGCTAGAAGTGAAACTACATCAGTACCTCCAAAATTCAAGTGGTAAATATATTTGACAAAATAAAAGGGAGATAACTGGAGTCCAAGATTTCTACACAAATGTGCTTTCATGAACCTCCAAAGCCCAAAGGATTGCAACAATCATTTCCCACCTTGTGCTATGGCAAGAAGATGTATAATTATATCATATACGTTGTGCTGCTATCGGTGAAATAATAAAGAGTGAATAGAAAGCTTCCCTGTTCGGGAGCCAAAAATTACTCCTCCATTAAACAAGCCACTAGCATGCTAAACATAAGGAGTGGAGCTAAAATAAAGGAGCATAATCAGATACATCATGTGTTGATGCACAAAATCAGCGAGGACTTTAGTACAACATAAAGTGTTAAGTTTGTGACCTTCGCTAGATTGCTTTGATCACTAGTGTGGATAAGTAAGTAAATGGATAGGGACATGGAAGCAAACAAAAGATGTAAGTGGTTCACCCAGATTGGCTACGTCCACGGAGTAGAGGAGTTCTCATTAATTGTGAAGGGTTTACACAAGTACATAGGTTCAAGCTCTCCTTTAGTGAGTACTAGTGAATGATTTAGTACAAATGACATTAGGAAATATTGTGAGAGAATGATCTCTATTTATAGAAGAGAGTTTCTAGTTTCATTCTGACATTGACACGTGTCGTGTTGTGATTGGCTTCTGATGTTGACATGTGTCGCGCTGTGATTGGCCTCCTGGTTAGAGGGAAACTCTTCTAGGTCCTTGACGGTGTAACGTTGACCGGTGCTCAGTAGTTTCGGGATTGGTCAAGTATGGTATAAACAGTGCTCCCCTAAGTTCCCAAGTGAGGGAAGCTCCTCGGTTGGGGACTTGCAAGATCCAAGCCATTGAGTAATCATGAAACTTCTAAGTATCGAAGTGTGGTATCATTTTCACTTGCCTTATCTGTCTCATACGTAGACGTGGCATCTTCTCTGGAAGTACTTTTCCTCCATCCAGGGGTGGTATCTTTAACCAATGAAGATGCACAAGGTAATGTATCAATTTCACTTGAAGCTTACTTGTAGTTTCGGGCTTGGTCAAGTGCGATACAAAACCCTATAGTAGGAGTCCCCCAAGTCGCCGAGCTAGGAGATTTGCCGAAAGAGGTAACAGACAAGGTAAGCAATCAGACTTCCAAGCACGCAACCTGGATCTGAGGTTTGACTTCGGCTTCTGGTTGATTGTTCTCATTTTCCTTATGTCATAAATAGCAACAAGGATAAGGAGAAGCAAATGGAGAAGAGATGATATGAGATACTTTTGCTTTTGAAGAAGCAACTTTCCACAAGCTTATTCTTGAACTGGGCTGAAGGGTTTTCTGGTTTCCTCCAGAGTATAAGGTCGACTCAAGAATTTGAGGGTCAAAACAAGTCCATCAAATCAAGAGTGCGTTCAACCTTGATGATATGGGATACTTTTACTGTTGACGAAGTAATAGATGAATCGGCACGTGTTCTGTTGCGCTTATCTTCACATGCTTCCTTGTATCCTTTTCACTTGCCCTATCTGTTCCTCTGGCAGATGTGGTATCTTTTCTGAAAGCATAAGATGTTGAAGATGAGTACTCGAGAGCAATGCCAGGTAAGTAATCAAGCAAGGGGTTCCAGGCAGTCAGTTCCTGACTGGAAGCTTGATTCCAAGTGCTGACTGATTGCTCTCTTTCTCCTTGTCTTGCAGGTAAGAACAAGGGCAAAGGAAAAGATAGGGAAAAAACATGATATGGGATACTCTTACTTTTGAACCTGATGATATGAGATATTCCTACTCTGGTGTGGCTGGTTTGCATAGGTATTATTAGGGGGAAGAAAGTTGAGTATTTCGAGAGGCTTCGTTGGGAGTGCCCTCTTAGATATGAGGAAGGGTTGAGCATTTTTGCAGGTCTGCCTGTCCATAGAGGATGAAGGTCGATATATATAGGAATCTCCCTAACAACAAGTAGTAATGTTATTCGTTTACCCTTCTTGGTTGTAGCAATGTAGTGGGAGCTGCAAGCTTCACGTGTTTTAACTTTGTCAGAGCACTTTGAAAAAGTGTTATGTGGTATCTGGAAAGCTGATGTTGTGTGTGAAGATTACAGACAAGCTTTATCCAAGGAAATCTGGCTCTCGAAGTTCGGAGAGCGATGCCTCTTCGATTTTTGAACAAGTAATCCTGTCGGGGATCTAGCTCTCGAGATTCGAAGAACGATGCCTCTTCGATTTTTGAGAAAACAATCTTGTTGGGAGTCTGGCTCTTGAGATTCGGAGAACGGTGCCTCTTCGATTTTTGAGAAAGCAATCCTGTTGGGAGTCTGGGTCTTGAGATTCGGAAGACGGTGCCTCTTCGATTTTTGAGCAAGTAATAGTGTTATTCTTTTACCCTTCTTAGTCATAGCAATGTAGTGGGAGCTGCAAGCTTCACAAGTTTTAACTTTGTTAGAGCGCTTTGAAAAAGTGGTCTGTGGTATCTGGAAAGCTGATGTTGCATGTGAAGATTGCAGACAAGCTTTATCCAAGGAAATCTGGCTCTTGAAGTTCGGAGAACGGTGCCTCTTCAGTTTTCGAACAAGCAATCATGTCGGGGATCTGGCTCTCGAGATTCAGAGAACGATGCCTCTTCGATTTTTGAGAAAGCAATCCTGTTGGGAGTCTAACTCTTGAGATTCAGAGAGCAGTGTCTCTTCGATTTTTAAGAAAGTAATCCTGTTGGGAGTCTGGCTCTTGAGATTCGGAGAGTGGTGCCTCTTTGATTTTTGAGCAAGCAATCTTGTTGGGAGTGTTTTCTCGAATGTGAGTAAAGGTTGGGTATTTTTGCCAGTTTACTTTGCCACGGAGCACGGAGGTTGACACACATTGGGACTTTCTAGTTATCAAGCAATGGTGCTATTCCTTTACCCTTGTGGGTAATAGTAGGGTAGCTGGACCTTCAAAATTTATGTGTCTAAACTTTGTTAGAGATCTTTGGCAAAGTTATCTGTGGTACCCGACGAGCTGATGTTGCGTGTGGAAAGTGGTGCCTCTTCGAAATCCGGAGAGTGGTGCCTTTTCGATTTTTGAACCAAAGGCCATGTTGCCCTTTCTTTTATAAGGGCACCAATTGTGTGCAAGAAGTACATTCAGAGAGTTATTGGTTGTAGGAATTTTCCCCTTACTTCAGAGATTTATTGCACCTCATTTCTCCTTCATCATTTCTGAGAATGTATGGCCCATCCGACCATCGTTTTAACTTGAACTTTGGTGAAGAGGCAGCCATGCCTTCTCAAGACAACATATGGCGCCCATCCTTCTTATCCCCTACTAATTTTCTTACCGTTGGGGACTCTGTGATGAAGAGTGATATGACCGCTGCGGTGGTGGCCAAGAACCTTCTCACTCTCAAAGATAACATACTACTTTCCAAACGGTCTGATGAGTTGGCTGTTAAGGATTCTCTGGCTCTCAGTGTTTAGTGTGCAGGTTTTGTGTCTAAGATGGCCCAACGCCTATTTGCTCGAACCCGCCAAATTGAATCATTGGCGGCTGAAGTGATAAGTCTCAAATAGGAGATCAGAAGGCTCAAGCATGAGAATAAACAGTTGCACAGGCTCACACATGACTATGCTACAAACATGAAGAGGAAGCTCGACCAGCTGCAAGAATCTGATAGTTAAATTTTACTTGATCATCAGAGGTTTGTCGATTTGTTCCAAAGGCATTTATTGCCTTCGTCTTCTGGGGCTGTACCGCGTAATGAAGTTCCAAATGATCAACCTTCGGTGCCTCCTCCTTCTGGGGTTTTGCCTAGTACTGAGGCTTCGAATAATCACCCTCTGGTGCCTTCTTTTTCCGGGGTTTTGCCGATTGCTAAAACTTCTTCTGAGCAACCTTTGTGAAGGCTCCCTCTTGTTTGTTTATTTTGATTCATGTATATGTACATATTTGTAACTTATCAGAGATATCAATAAACAAGCTTTGCTTCATTTCAACGTATTGTGTTAAATACACCAATGCCTTCTTCACTAAGTTCTTTAAATTTTTCCTTTTGTTGAAGCTTTGTGAGTGAAGCATGTAGGTTAAAGTAGTGCTCCCTTAATTTCCTGAGTGAGGAAAACTTCTCGTTTGGAGACTTGAAAAATCCAAGTCACTGAGTGGTCGTGAGACTTCCGAGTATCAAGATGCAGTAGCATATGGTAGGAG
Source organism: Malus sylvestris (assembly GCF_916048215.2). NCBI lineage: Eukaryota > Viridiplantae > Streptophyta > Magnoliopsida > Rosales > Rosaceae > Malus > Malus sylvestris. The sequence goes on along the minus strand of NC_062271.1, from coordinate 4,085,769 downwards.
TCCCTCAAGTCTCCGATCGATGGAGTTGACAAATGAGGCATTTCTTTTCTAAGTGGTAGCCTAAAACTTCTTCTTCATATATATTTGTTATGAAAGTTGTTAGGCCCAAAGAAGATGAGACCTAGGCAATTTTCTTTTCTTTTTTTTTTTTTTGAATTTTTTTTTCTATTTTTTTTTTCAAATTTTTGAATTTTTGAATTTTTGAATTTTTGAATTTCTGAAAAAAAAAAAAGAAATATATATATTTTAAAGCTTTGTAGGTGAAGCTTTGTAGGTGAAGCTTTGAGGTTGAAGCTTTGTTGGGCACCATGAATTGATTTTGCTTCACATTATCTTGATCAAGATAGTGTGAAGCTTTTGTGTTGAAGCTTTTGTGGGTCAAGCTTTTATGGGTTAAGCTTTTGTGGGTTAAGCTTTTGTGGGTCAAGCTTTTGTGGGTCAAGCTTTTGTGGGTCAAGCTTTTGTAGGTGAAGCTTTGTGGGTGAAGCTTTTGTAGGTCAAGCTTTTGTGGGTGAAGCTTTGTGGGTGAAGCTTTTGTAGGTCAAGCTTTTGTGGGTCAAACTTTGCTTTTGTGGGTCAAACTTTGCTTTTGTGGGTCAAGCTTTTGTAGGTGAAGCTTTTGTGGGTGAAGCTTTTGTAGGTCAAGTTTTTGTGGGTCAAGCTTTTGTGGGTCAAGCTTTTGTAGGTCAAGCTTTGTGGGTGAAGCTTTTATAAGTGAAGCTTTGGAGTTGAAGCTTTTGTTGGGTACTATGAATTGATTTTGCTTCACACTATCTTAATCAAGATAGTGTGAAGCTTTTGAGAATTTGTAGTTGTCCTCCATTGATGAAGCTTTTGTTGGCACCATGAATTGGTTTTGCTTCACACTGTCTTAATCAAGAGTGTGTGAAGCTTTTGAGAATTATGGTTGCCCTCCATTGATGAAGCTATTGTTGGCACCATGAATTGGTTTTGCTTCACACTGTCTTGATCAAGAGTGTGTGAAGCTTTTGAGAATTGTGGTTGCCCTCCATTGATAAAGCTCTTGTTGGCACCATAAATTGGTTTTGCTTCATACTGTCTTGATCAAGAGTGTATGAAGCTTTTGAGAATTGTGGTTGAACTCCTTTGATGAAGCTCTTGTTGGCACCATAAATTGGTTTTGCTTCACACTGTTTTGATCAAGAGTGTGTGAAGCTTTCTACGAGTTGTAGTGTTTGCATTGTTACAGAGGAGAAATGTCTGAAGCAGATGCAAGATGGCTGAATAGCTTGATCTTCGTATGCCATGCACTGAAGTTGTTATTGGCTTGCAATAAGACTTTGTTGATGACTATAACTCTTGTTGGGTATAAGTGCTCCCTTAGTTGAGTTGTCAAGTTTGAAGCTTTTTGATTATTTGTGAATGCTAGGAGTTCACATGTGCAAGTTGTACCACTCGTCTTCTGGTAGGTGAAATGAATGGTAAGTTGCTTTCATCACTTGGTTGGTGGTACGAAGGTGAGTTCCTTCATCACCTTTCATCACATTTCATCACCTGTTGGTGGCACGAGAATGAGTTCATTCTTCACCTGGTTGGTGGTATGAATGGCAAGTTGCCAAATGATATTAGAGTACGGGTTGTACATTTCATCACTTGGTTGGTGGCATGAATGAGAGTATGGGTTGTACATTTCATCACCTGGTTGGTGGCATGAAGATGAGTTCATTCTTCACCTGGTTGGTGGCATGAGTGGCAAGTTGCCAAATGATATTAGAGTACGGGTTGTACATTTCATCACCTAGTTGGTGGCATGAAAGAGAGTACAAGTTGTACATTTCATCACCTGGTTAGTGGCATGAATGGCTAGTTGCCAAATGATATTAGAGTACGAGTTGTACATTTCATCACTTGGTTGGTGGCATGAATGAGAGTACGGGATGTATATTTCATCACCTGGTTGGTGGCATGAAGATGAGTTCCTTCTTCACCTGGTTGGTGGTATGAGTGGCAAGTTGCCAAATGATATTAGAGTACGGGTTGTACATTTCATCACCTGGTTGGTGGCATGAAAGAGAGTACGGGTTTTACATTTCATCACCTGGTTGGTGGCATGAAGGAGAGTACGGGTTGTACATTTCATCACCAGGTTTATGGCATGAAGATGAGTTCATTCTTCACATTTCATCACTTGGTTGGTGAGAATAAGGGTAAGGTGTCTAGGCACATTGTAGCAAATGTCGAAGACACAAGGTATGTTGAACCCTTTCGAAGCACAGTTGGCTTATGTATGGATGTGTTGGAATGTATGATGTTTATGTATGAATGTGTTGGAATGTATGATATTTATGTATGAATGTGTTGGAATGTATAATGTTTATGTTGATTGATATGAGTAATGCTTATGAATGTTTTGCTATGCATGAAGGGATCCATGCTTTTCATATGTGAACCATGTTGGTTGTAACACTTAGTATCACATATTTTGTGTCAAAGTACGCATGTTGAAACTCTGAGTTGGAGTATAAGGGTAGGTCAGCGTAGACCAAGTGTTCCAGTGCTAGGAACGCAAAAGAATCAGAAGAAGTTGTCTGAATTCCCTCTTCTTTAAATATTTGCCGAATGGCTTGTGTGACAAAAGATCTCAAGTGGTTGAGGGTCAAAACATTTGTAATGTGTATGCCTTCTTATAATAGCATTTCCTTCAGTACCTAGTCCTCCACTTTGAAAGAGTGAGGCTTGGCCTCATAGTCATAATAGTCAACGGTACGTTCACCCCTGGATGTCTTGATACGAACTTTTATCCTTCTTGTTGTAATGGGCTTGTTGAGAGTAAAAATCCTTCCTCTTACCAAGAGACAGATACATTTGGTGACTTAGCGAGTAGCTAAATGAGGCAGGAGATGATGCAATGGGTGTATGAATGGCCAATATCTCCTCACTTGGTAGAACTTGACTTCCACTTCCCATTTGTTGATAGGGGCTAACCATATGGGGGTTCCTTTGGTATGTCCTTACTTCGACGAAGGCGTGGTTGTAAGCCTGTGACATCTCCTCAGAGTAAGTCTTCCAAGTGTTGGCATTGATCATGTACTTGAAGAAACAATCACGTAGGCCTGCCGTGAAAGCCTTGAGGGCGGTCTTGTCATCTGCCTCAGCACAGCGAGAATACTTATGGCTGAAACGACCAGCATACTCTCGTAGTGACTCGTCCGGCTTTTAGTGAATAGTGCACAAGTCATCCGCAGAATGCAAGTGATCGGTCTGGAAAATATGTTGAGAGACAAACAGTTTCCTCAATTCCTCACATGAGTCTACTGTCTCAGGTGGACGACGACAATACCAATTTAGAGCCCTGCCAAAGAAGGTGGAGGGGAAGAGAAGACATCACTCTTCGTAGGTGTGCATCCAATATACCACAATGGACTCAAAGAGGTTAATGTGTTCAATTGGGTTCTCCATTCCAGTATAGAGTTGTAAACCAAGCTTTTATTTTGTCTTCGCTTGAAGCGGGGTGTCGATGATCCTTCTTGTGAAAGGGCCAGGCTTGGGTTGGTTCTAGTCAGGTATCTCGGCTTGACGTTCGGCCTTCAACTTGTTTACTTCCTCAAGGAGCTGTAGGACAAAGGGGTCATGAGTGAAGTTATGTACCACTAGAAATTTTTTTTCATAAGTCTCCATCGCCTCTTGGAAGTAGAAAAGTTTGAGCATGGGCGTGTAGTTTTTTCTTGGACTTACCATACTGACTTTTAGGGCGAGTATGTCAAAATACCTCATAGTCCCCTGTACCTTCATGTTCCTCTAGGACCTGTCGTTCCTTCCCTAGATTGGCAACTGGCCTGGGTCGTGGGAGGGGACCGAGTCTTTTAGAAACCCTTGGGTCATTGATCTTCGAGCATATGTGGAGGGGATTCTCTCGACGTTACTTTAGGAAGTCTCGGCAGTCACGATAAACGGCTTTCGATCCTTCCAACCCTTCTGCAAGGAGGTGTTTTCCTCCACTTCTTCTACTTTGGGTCGAAGCATCTGGGTTCAAAGAAGTCTCATGTTGATCAATGTTTTGATGATTAGCTCGCTCCTCATCAGGGATACCCATGTCGAATGGAGGTGACCCTCCATGTTGGGGGGCACTCAAATGATGGTTGATGTCCATAGGGGCAACGAGCTCGCGTGTTTGAGTACACCTAGTTTCGTGGAGCGTCTCAAAAAGCTTCTCATACTGCTCTTGGAGGACCTCATTCTTCATTGGTATCTTGTTGTTCTGAGCTTCTAGCTTATCGACTTTAGCTTGAAGACTAACCTTCTTTCCTTCTTCTTTCGTTACCTCGCACCAAATGCAAGAGGGGTGTCATTCTGCGTGTTGTGGCTTCATTCGCTCCCCATGTTGGAGAATGATGCCTGGTAAAAAAAGAGTTTACGAATGGTGAAAACCAGCTTAAGCCGAAGAGAGTGGGAATAAGTGTCGTTCCCACAGACGGCGCCAAATGTTGATGCACAAAATCAGTGAGGACTTTGGAACAACAGAAAGTGTTAAGTTTGTGACCTTCACTAGATTGCTCCGATCACTAGTATGGATAAGTAAGTAAATGGATAGGGACAGGGAAGCAAACACAAGATGTACGTGGTTCACCCAGATTGGCTACGTCCACGGAGTAGAAGGGTTCTCATTAATTGTGAAGGGTTTACACAAGTACATAGGTTCAAGCTCTCCTTTAGTGAGTACTAGTGAATGATTTAGTACAAATGACATTAGGATATATTGTGAGAGAATGATCTCTATTTATTGAAGAGAGTTTCTAGTTTCATTTTGATATTGACACGTGTCGTGTTGTGATTGGCTTCTGATGTTGACACGTGTCGCGCTGTGATTGGCCTCCTGGTATAACATTGATCGGTGCTCAGTAGTTTCGGGATTGGTCAAGTATGGTACAAACATCATGGAATGTGCAATGTGGAATATGGAGAAATAGAAGGAAAGTGGGACTTGGAGCCCAAGACTCCTATAAAATATAGAACGATCTCCTACCTCTTTTTTTTTTCTTTTTTTTTTCTGCAAACATATATCATTTAGGGTTTGTAGAGGAAAAACATTTTCTTGCAAAAATTCACTTGACTTGAGATATCATCATGAGTTTAGCCTTCGGCTACAATCATAGTTTAGCTTGTGTTTACGATCATAATTTAGCCATTGGTTACGATCACATAGTCATATTATCGTTCGACCACGATCAATTGGTCATAACTTAGCCTTTTGTTACGATCTCACTATTATAATTTAACATTCGGTTACGATCATACGATTATAATTCAGCATTCGGCCATGATCATAGGTGAATGTTTAGCCTTCAGCTACAATCATACGGTCAATATTTAGCCTTTGGCTACAATCATACGGTCAATATTTAGCCTTCGGCTGCGTTCATACGGTCATAGTTTAGCATTCGGCTACGATTATGCGGTTAATGTTTAGCCTTCGGTACATACTAGGTCTCAATCCCAAAATAGTGAACCCAGTCTTGCTATGGAACAATTTAGAAGGTTAACAAGGGAATTGCGTGAAACAAAAAAGACAGCAGATGAGGCGTTGAAGAAGGCTGAAGCAAGAAATACCGTAGAAGATGTAACAGGTACCAAGAGACAACGTGCAGAGGAGGAAGATAAGGAAGGTAGCTCTAGTAACGCGCCATCTAGTAACCGTGTTGAGGTGACGAAAAATCAGGGCGAAGGGGGCTACAGGGGAAAATGATTGAAAAAGGTAAAATGTTGATTTTCGAGAGCAAATTGAGAAGATTGTGAAAGGATACAAGCCATAAACCCTAGCGGAGCTTGCCTTAGAAGCGGCCAAAGGAATTCGCAAATCACCGTTCACAGATGACATCTTGAAAGCTAAAAAACCTGCCCAGTTCACCCAACCAAAGTTTAGGCTATTTAAAGGCGTAATTGATCCCGTCGAACATATTTACCACTTTCAGCAACAGATGGCGCTTGAAGGAAACGACGAGGCTCTCCTGTGCAAATTGTTCCCCTCAAGTCTTTCGGGATCATCGTTAACTTGGTTCAGACAACTGAAACCGAGGTCAATCAGAAGTATCGCAGAGCTTTGCGAAGCATTCATATCTCAATATGTCTGCAATCAGAGGCCAAGAAAAGATGTTACGATCTTGTTCAGCACCAAACAAAATGTTGGCGAGAGCCTTTAAAGCTACATGACTAGGTTCACGAAGGAAATGTCCACTCTAGAAGAATGTGATTCTCACACTGCATCTTTGGCATTCCGAGAAGGGGTGTTGCCTGGAACGAAGATGTGTAGGTCGTTAATCGAAACACCGCCACTAGACATAAGAGAGGTGATGGCCTGAGCTGATGGAATCATCAGACTAGAGGAGGAAGAACTTATCCAATCTAGCAGAAGCGGGGGCAGGGATCATTTTAATTTCCTCTGAAGGTGTAGACTTAGAGTGTTCAGTTCGGTTGGAATTTCCTGCATCAAACAATGTGGCGGAATATGAAGCCTTGATACTAGGCCTTGAACTTGCAAAACAATTGAAGGTAAGCCGTCTTACAATGCATAGTGATTCATAACTCATCGTCGGCCAAGCAACTGAAGAGTATACGACCAAAAATGCGAGGATGGAGGCATATCAGCAACTGGTTAAAGGGCTGGCGAATGGATTCAAGTATTTCGAGCTGAAGTAAATACCTGGATAGATGAACAAAAGAGCGGATCAGCTAGCGTGCATGGCGTCAGCCGCACAAGAGAACCTGCGGGTAGCCAAAGTAGAATATCTGCACTCCCCGAGTATCAAAGCAGTGCAATCAGAAGTGATGCAAATTGACGGGCAAAGGTCAAGATTTGACAACCCGTTGCCAGAGCAAGCTCAAGCTGAGGATAATGACTGTTGGATGATGCCAATCGTAAACTACCTGACAAAAAAGATCCAGCCAGAAGATCTTGTGGAAGCAAGAAAACTCCGAATGAAAGCAGTAAGATATGCAATCTTTAGCGACACGCTCTATAGGAGGTCATTCTCAGGGCCTTGCCTCAGGTGCTTAAATCCAAGGCAGTCTGAATGGGTTCTAAGAGAATTACATGAAGGAATGTGTGGGAATCACTGAGGAGGAAGAAGCTTAGCACATCGAGCATTAACTCAAGGTTACTTATGGCCGTACATGGCTCGAGAAGCAGAGCAGTATGTAAGAAAGTGCGACAAGTGCTAGAGATATGCCCCAGTTGTTAAACAACCCACCGAATAGCTCAATTTAATATTAGGACCCTGACCATTTGCAAAATGGGGCATAAACATTGTAGGCCCGTCATCAAGGGCTCTCGGGAATAACAAGTTTGTCATTCTCGCCACAGACTACTTCACTAAGTAGGTAGAAGCAGAAACGTACATTTATGTTACATAAGATGACGTTGTAAGATTCATATGGCGGAACATTGTATGTCGGTTTGGCATACCAAAAGCGATTGTGAAGGATAATGGGACACAATTCTATAATCAAAGATTTAGAAGTTATTGCATAGAGAAAGGGATCACATTACAATTCTCTTCCAGAAGTTATCCCCAGGGAAATGGCCAAGCAGAGAAGACAAATCGAATGATTTTCGATTGCTTAAAGAAAAAGTTGGAACAACGCAAATGAAGGTGGCATGAGGAACTCCCCAATATACTATGGGCTTATAATACCACAAAGCGGAAGCCAATCGGTGAAAGCCCATTCTCTCTCGCTTATGGCATTGAAACGGTTACCCCCATGGAACTCGGTCTACCTACGATCAGAACATTAGTCGTGGAAAATGGCAAGAATGATCAGCAGCTAGCCCATAACCTCGACTTAGTCGAGGAGCAAAGGGAAATCGCCGCACTACAACTTGCCAACTACCAGAACCAAGTTGCGACCTACTTCAACAAAACGGGTCAAGTAAAAAAGGTTCAAGGTAGGCGAATAGGTATTAAGAAAGGTCATGGAAAACACAAAAGATTTGAATGCTGGAAAACTTGGACGCATATGGGAAGGACCATATGAGGTGATAGAAGCCTTCGGGAAGGGAGCTTATAAACTTAGGCACGTTGAAACAGGTCAGTATGTGCCACCCCCTTGGAACGCAATTCATTTAAGAAAGTACCATATTTAGCCTGTCATGTTTATGTCTTCCATATTAAAATTTCTATTTCCAGCAATGTTAAAGGGTGAATCCTTTCTTGTCTTCCTTGCATGTCAAAGGGTGTATCCCTAAATGTTTGCTGACATCTCCTCATTGTATGATAAATAAAGTTGCACTTCATTAAATTCTAAAGCTAAAAAGCATAAGCCATGGATTGAGGATCGAATCAAGATCGAAAACATAAGATCGAGTGGGAAAAGAAAACCCAAGATTGGATAGGCAAAGACCCAATCAAGATCGAAAATCTAAGATCAAATGGGAAAAGAAAACCCAAGATCGGATGGGCAAAAACCCAATCAAGATCGAAAATCTAGGATCGAATGGGAAAAGAAAACTCAAGATCGGATGGGCAAAGACCCAATCAAGATCGAAAATCTAAGATCGAGTGGGAAAAGAAAACCCAAGATCGGATGGGCAAAGACCCAATCAAGATCGAATGGAAAAGAAAAACCAAGATCGGATGGGCAAAGACCCAATCAAGATCGGAAATCTAAGATCGAGTGGGAAAAGAAAGCCCAAGATTGAATGGGCAAAGACCCAATCAAGATCGAAAATCTAAGATCGGGAAAAGAAAATCCAAGATCGAATAGTTAAAGACCTAATTAAAAGAAGAAGTCAAGGTTGAACGGTTCAAGAACAATAACGAAAAGGTGAATCTGTGCAAAAAATGATTTTCCTCCGCGAACACATCGTGTGTTTGCCAATGAAAATGGAGCTTTACGTGCACAAAAGTAAAAGCTCAAGTAGTGGGACGTTGTTTTTCCTGCCCGTAAAAGGGAATATCTTTTATTTAAAAGAGGAATTTGTACCCGTAAGTGGAATGTCTGAAATATTCCCACAATAGGGGTTTGAAATGAAAGGTTACCTGGAAGCCAAGAGGCCACTCTGGAACGAGAAATCACAGGCTTGGTGAAGAAACCGAGCAGAGGAAGTGAAGGAGAATGGGGATGAAGGAACTCAAGGTAATGACATATAAATATATACACTTGTATGTGCAGAGATATATACGAATATATGAACAGCACGTGCAAAGATTTGCATGTTGGTACGCAAAGGTATGCCCAAGGAAGAAAATATCGATAATATCGGCGAAATATCGCCGATATTATCGTTTTTTTAGAGATCCGAAATTTTTTTAACTATCCATATGATTTTCGTCAAAATATCGCGATATTATCGAAATTATCGATAATATCGTGACATAATACTAAAAAATACTTATTTATGTTGAGAAAACTCAACACATACTTCACTTGATCATAGCCCAAAGGGCGACCAAGATATGGCTTACTTAGCAGGGGAATGTGGGTTTTATAGGACAAATTGCGAGGGCAGTGAGCAAGTATGGGCGATGTGGGACTCTCCCAATAGGATAAAATCAGAATTTCGGCCGAACATTTACACCCACTTTAAACGGCCATAACTTTGTCAAAACTCAACGAAATCAAGCAAGAAAAAATGAAAGTTGTATCCCTCGAAGATACGAAGAGAATGGTACCTCACACGACGTCTGAATCGTCGTGGTTTGGCCGGAAACTGCCTCGAAAGTCACTGAGATCGCCGGAAACTGGGTAAGATTCAAATGAGTATAAATTTTTTAATACTCAACGAAATTGAGTGAAACAAAAAGGAAAGTTGTACTAATCGACGAGACGAAGATATTGATACCTTGCACGCCGGCCAACTGGCCGTGGTTTGGCCGGAAATTGCCTCGAAAGCCACTGAGGTCGCCGGAAATTGGGTAAGATTCAAATGAGTATAACTTTTTCAATACGCAACGAAATTGAGTGAAACAAAAAGTAAAGTTGTAGCCCTCGAAGAGATGAAGAGAATGGTATCTCACACGACGTCTGAATCATTGTGGTTTGGCCGGAAATTGCCTCGAAAGCCACTGAGGTCGCCGGAAACTAGGTAAGATTCAAATGAGTATAACTTTTTCAATACTCAACGAAATTGAGTGAAACAAAAAGGAAAGTTGTACTAATCGACGAGACGAAAAGATTGATACCTTGCACGCCGGCCAAAATTCAATTGACACACTCCTGGCTTTCAAAATTCAATTATTTTACTTTATATGAACTTGAAAAAACATAATCGGCATCCAAATTAAAGTTTAGTCTTATTCTTATGTGTAAGAAATTTAAAGTGTCAAATTCGGCACATTATTCTTCATCATTTTATTCACTTCCCTTTTTTTTTTTATATCCTAAATAAAACCTCCAAATATTGTACTAATTAATTATATATAAATGATTATGGTGTGTTTAAACTTCTTTCATTAATTACTACATATTTTCTACACTCACAATGTTTGCCAACTCGCTATATAATCAACTTAAATCAGTTAAATCCATCATGCAATGCATTTCCTTCCAATTTTTTGTGATAAACTAATAGATAATTGACTAAATAAACATCCTACAAAGTTTCATTAAAAATTTCCAAGTTTTTCTTACAATTTCCGTGGTTTCCATGTAATTTTTATCGATATCGATATTATCCCGATATTTCCATCGATATTTCCGTGTTTTCGAACTACCGATATTTCCGATATTACCGATATTTTCTTCCTTGGGTATGCCTATGTTGCGTGTAAGAATGTGCCTATGTATGCCAACGTACCCAGATATATGTATAGATATATATATGTGTAGTCTGGTCAAGAATGTGATGTCTACAAGTCCACAATAATATATATAGATAGCCAGATAGCCTAGTCAAGGATGTGATGTTCGCAGGGATATACATAGATGTGTAAGAGAGGAAAAAACAAGTGTTAATGTGCATGTAGTTTCGGCAAAAACGAAATATATATATATATATATATATATATATATATATATATATATATATATATTTATTTATTTATTTATAAAGAAAGAAAGAAGAGAATTTGACTTTTGTGGCATCATAGCATGTCCATGAATGTATTTTCTTGTCAAAGCCGCATGTCAAGTTGCCATGGATCTTTATATAAGCTTGCAGATTAGAACTTAGAAGTGCAGATGTGCAGCCTGCCATTATGGATTATATGCGGGATGAGGAAACATGCATGGTATATACATATATATATATACATATATATATACATACATATATGTATATATATATATACATATATGTATACATATGTGTAATAAGTGCGGTGTCCACTGTATGTCAGTCCACTTTTATCAGTCTTCGTAATCCCCTTTCGTGATGTTCGTCATGTGAATTTACTTTCGTGATGTTCGTAATGCCAGTCAGTACTTTCGTAATGTTCGTAATGTTCGTGATGTTTGTAATGTCAGTTCACTTGCGTAATGTTCGTCCTGCTAATTTACTTTCGTAATGTTCGTAATGTTCGTGATGTTCGTAATGTTCGTAATGTTCGTGATGTTTGTAATGTTAGTTTAGTCAGTACTTTCGTAATGTTCATAATGTTTGCAATGTTCATGATGTTCGTAATGTCAGTTCACTTGCGTAATGTTCATCCTGCCAGTTTACTTTCGTAATGTTCATAATGTCAGTTCACTTGCGTAATGTTCATCCTGCCAGTTTACTTTTGTAATGTTCGTAGTGTCAGTCATTGTAAATCTCCGTTCGAAAATCATATAAGGTATCAGCCCTTTAAAGAGTACGATTTTAAGGCCTCATGAGATCGAAAAACTCAATTTTCCCCTATTTTACATGCGTAAAAAAAGAAAAAAATGGGCAATTGTGGGAGGATAAAATCCGGCTTCGACTTATAGGCCAATACCAATCATCCAAGGAGAAAGAGGTGTGCAAGACAAAAGCCCACAAGAAGTATACGCAAGGGAACGTGCCTAGATAATTCCCACTACGGAGGAGAAGTGGGAGAGGGAGACGGGTCATGGTAGTTGTTCCTAGGGCATGCAGTTACATGACGGATGACCATTAAGGAAGTGGGAAGGAGGACTGGTGGTGGGACTTGATCATCAAGCATGCAGTCTTATAAATAGGGAGAGGATCCAAATAACCAGGTACCTGAGATCTACCCAAGGGAATCCAGAAAATAGAAACGAATCAACTGACTTGAGCGTCAGAGTATCTTTTGCAGGTACCCCGCCTAGGCAAGCTACGGAGGAAGATTATTTTGGAGACATCTCGAAGAAGGATTCGGCGAATGTGAGGATTGCGGTCAACAAATCTGTGAAGGTATTTCTTCTTGTAGGAAATCTCACTCCAACAATATTGAAAGGCTTCAACACGCTCGTAGAAATTGCCTAAAAGATAAGAATTCCTTCATTCTTTTCAATTATAAATTAAGATCAATGCAATTCACAGTCTCTCTTTGGAAGGAAAAGAAAGAGAATGAAGTTTTGCTGCATACCAAAAATGTACATGGGCAAATAATGCACAAGCATGATCAAGTCAAAAGCTACGAAGAAAAATGAGGTTACTTATTCGGCAAGCACTTAAGGCTTGAAAGCAAAAGAAATACACTGAATTTGCTTCGACAACAACGAAGTTGTCTAACAATGGCAAATAATTCACTGGAAGAGTGCAAATAACGCTCACTGTAAAGGAGGCAAGGCCATTGAACACTAATTGGTGCAGGGAGCATGAGCTAAACCTAAAAGGGGAAGATTTCTATTCTTTATGTTTTTATTATTCTACGAGTTATTGTATGAAATGCATTTTTAGCATAATACATATGTTATAGCAAAATGGTATAATCATCGTATATTTTATTGCCGTAGTGCAGTATGATAAGCAATTGTTAATTTGTTAGAATCATAAATCATTCACGTTTTGAAATTTTAAGAAAATTTCGGTTGAAAAATCATTAAATCAGAAGTTTATCCGATAGTAACATATGGAATATGTGCAGAGATAGTAGGTTCAGTTGAAAATTCATTTATTGAGTCTTAAATTTTTAAATTGGTGAAGGTCCTATGGAATTGGGGACATGCATGGCTTAAAACTTTCATAAAGGTCTATCTAAATACCTACAAATGAGAAACTCAAAGGAGATGTCATTTCAAATAATACTCGGATCGGCGTTGGCGGCGCGCCGGAGAATACTGGTGGAGATGGGATACCATTTCACAGTCGTGACTGCAGATATTGATGAAAAAAAAAGTATAAGGATGGATAAGCCTAAAGAATTGGTCATGGTTCTAGCTGAGGCCAAAGCAGATACTAATATTTCAAGGCTCCAAAGTGAGATAACAATTGAATGGGGATGCTCCTGCTACATTGTTGATTACTGCAGACACGGGGGTGGTGCATGAAGGGATAATAAGGGAGAAACCATCCTGCAAGGAAGAAGCATGGAATTTTATCAAGGCTATTATGGTGGTCAAGCAGCAGTTATAGGATCTGTACTGGTAACCAACCTTAAAAACTGGAAAAAGAAACGGTGATTGGCGCAGAGCAGAGGTTTGTCTTTATGTCATATCAGAGGAGGTGATCGATAGCCTGATAGAGGAGGAAATTACACTCAATGTTGCTAGCGGTTTGATGCTGCAACATCCATTGATTTTTCCATTTGTAGAAACAGTGATACTGATAGGGTTGACACCGTTATGGGATTGCCTAAAGAAGTCACAAAAAACTGATTCTGGAAGCAGTCTAACTATATATTGTTGTGGAGTGGTGATCGGGTTCTTATTCGAAACTTATCAGCTGCTGATGAATCTACGATTTTCCATTTTTACTCCTCCAACACCGTAACCACCATATATCACTTATGTTTTAATCTCATATGTCCAGACATATATTAGAGCAACCGTAATGGAGAAATCAACCTGAGTGGTACATTCGACCAAGGCTTCGCAATGCAAAAGTTTCAAACCTGTAATGGGAAACAAACTCTAACCTAAACTCGGTATTAGAACCCCCACACTAGGGAGAGCCACCAGATCTAAAAAACCTTCACATACCCCTGAAGTACATCCAAACAGAAATACAAAAGAAAAAAAGATGAAGCTAAGGGGAAGAGTATTCATTCCTCGGCCGAAGTCACTAAGTGCAACAGTGGGACATCACCACACCACCATATTCATCCTATTTATCCGGCCGAGCTTGGTTTGCGGATTGCCATGCCCGCAATAGCAGAAGGACGTAGTTAGCTTGTAAATTACTTTGGCCTAGTCAGCGTAATTTTGAAGGTCAACAATATCTTATAATATGAACTTTTATTTAGTAACACTTTTCTTCATTTTTTTAAGGTCAACAATATCTTATAATATGAAATCTTATTTAACCATTATGTAAGGCTTTAGTTTGCTAATATGTGATTCACACTTTCAATAGTTATTTGTTCAAATTATATGGATAAGAACCTCTTGTAGGGTTGGTAGCGTTGTGTAACTCAAAAGCAAATGGACGGCGTTGGGGCGTGCAAAAGGTCACATGACCTCCAATTTCTAAAGGGCACCCAAAATTTATATCCTTTTCTATATATATTATGTATATAAAAATTCTAATAGGAAATTAATAATAAAAAATTAGTTTATATATATGACAATTGGTTTTTATTTGGTTAACTGAGCCTATAATTATTATTTTCATTTTTGCATTTTTCTCTAATAATAAACTAAGTCATAAAAATTTACTTGTGTTGTAGACCTATTTAACTAAAAAATTATAGAGGGAGAGAGGGTGCGGCAATAAAGATAAGGAGGCCCTTTATAAAGTAAATGAACTTTTTTCCGATGCCACTTAGTACCACGATCTAGTGATATTTCTCTACTTGTAAGTGAGAGATCTTAGGTTCGATTCTTCCCAAAGGCAAATTTAAATCACATTACTGCTAGCTCATTCTCTACCTCTTAGGCCATCTCTAACCGAATGGTCCAGAGGGCCAGAGGGTTGAAAATAGCCCTAAAACCGTCTCCAACCGAGGGCTAGGCCAGAGGGCTCGGGAATCTGGGAGGGCCCCATGAAATTTCAAAGGGCCAAAGGGCTGGCTGCTTTCGGCCAGCTAGACAGCCCCGGGCTGGCTATTTTTTTTATTATAGTTTTTCATTGCTATTGGTTATAACCGACAGTATTAAAGAAGGATTTTAATACTGTCGGTTATAGCCGACAGTAATAGTTATTTAAAGGAAATTTTTTTTTTTAATTACTATTAGTGTCGGTTATAACCGACACTAATAGTTTGAATTTTTTTTTAATATAACGGCTAGTAGCCGTTGTATTAATTTTTTTTATATGAATTTAAACTTCTTTTTTTCCCTTGTTTTTTTCCTTTTCATATGAATCAAATTTTGTTTCATATTTTTTTTCAATTCTATTTTACAAAATTTGTTTCAATTTTTTTTTAAATTCTATTTTTTTTTCCTATAACTTCTATTTTACAAAATTTGTTTCATATTTTTTTTAAATTCCATTTTTTTCCTATAACTTCTATTTCACAAAATTTGTTTCAATTTTTTTTTAAATTCTATTTTTTTCCTATAACTTCTGTTTTACAAAATTTGATTCATATTTTTTTTTTTCATATAACTTCTATTTTACAAAATTTGTTTCATATTTTTTTAAATTCCATTTTTTTCCTATAACTTCTATTTCACAAAATTTGTTTCATATTTTTTTTTAATTCTATTTTTTTCCTATAACTTCCTAGGCCATTTATACAACATTAAATTAAATTAAGTAACATGAAACAACATTAAACAATATAAAACAACATTAAATAACATTAACCAACGATCAACATGATGTCAGCTACCAACGGCTAGCTGACATCATGTTGTCGTCACTTAGCCGTTGGATTTGAATTTAAATTGTAGTTTTTAAATAATAAATTATGTTTGGCCCTATGACCCTTTGAACCTCGGTTGGAGACGGTTTTTTGTGACAGGGCTAAAACGAGCCTTCTGGCCCTTTGGCCCTCGGTTGGAGACGGAGGCAAATATGGCCATGTACTGTTCATTAAAATATTAATATCTTAGAGAATCTTGGAGGGCCAGAGGGCTAAAACGAGCCATCTGGCCAGCCCTCGGTTAGAGATGGTCTTAGTGTAGATAACATCGTTTGTTAAAAAAATTAAAAAAAAAAAAAAAAACAAGAGCATATCAAATGTTTGCTTAATCTAATTAACTACCGAACTATATATCCATAATTTCTCTTTTTGAGCAATGCTATATGCTGAGAAAATACTTACCATTTCGAATAGAGCTTAGAAAGGTACGTGCACATATCTTGGAATCCAAATTTCTAAAACTAAATTAAAGACAATGGTCACATTAATGCACCCTTGATCGAATAAGGTTCCATGAAAGGAATGAAGCAGAAAACAGAGAGGCTCAAGACAAAATCTTAAATAAACAAACCACATATATTCTAGCTGTCCAGCAGCATGTGAAGCTATCAACACTTCAGCAATCGTAATCAAAACAAGTACAATAAAAAATAACGAAAATTCAGCTCCATTTAATTGTGAATTTTAAACCATTAGATGATTTCCAAAACTATGTACAATTGATATAGTGGATAGGGCATGCATATATACAAGTACTTTAAGCATTTGGATTGCCTCGCTGTTTCCCTCAGTGAAGGACCTATCAAGTTGGTGTTGCGCTTATGTACCTCCTTTACAAGTTGCTCAAAATTTTGGCAAAATCCTGAGTACAAAGAATAAACAGTGAAAGGAATATTGTTTCCAGTTTGGGTTTTGCATCCTTTTGTTAATTTTGGGTAATTTCAACACATTGACGTGAGGAATTAACGACGATGAAGAAATACAAAAAGAGTGGCAGACAAAGTGGGGCCTTTAATTTCTTTATTGTTCGTAAAGTGTAATGATCAATTGGCATATATTCTTACTAAAGTTGTTTCAAACCGAGTTTTTCATAATTCTCTCGACAAATTACATATTGGTAATATCTATACGCTAATTTGGCGTAGTGTTAAAGTGAGCCCACTCCATTGGGCTTATTGACGTAAACAAATTAGGGTTTCATGTAATCTAGTAACTTTGATAGTATAGCCTACTATATATAATCATAAAGAAATTAAACCGAGTTTTTCATAACTGTCTCGACAAATTACGCATTGGTGATATCTATACGCTAACTTGGGGTAGTGTTAAAGTGAGCCCACTCCATTGGGCTTAGTTGACGTAAATAAATTAGGGTTTCATGTAATCTTATAACTTTGCTGGTATAGCCTACTATATATTCATACAGAGATTAACTTTGCCTCCAATGGGTCACTTAATACTGTGGTCTAATGATATTTCTTTTTACTTGTAAGTGAGAGGTCTTAAGTTCGATTCTCGTCAAAGGCGAATTTGAACCATATTATTGCTAGTCCATTGTGAGGCTTAGACAATATCGTTTGTTCAAAAAACTTTGCCTCCACTGTCATACAAACTTTGGCAAATTCAAGCCAAGTACTTAAGATGTGTCAGAAGAATAGGTTGCTTTGTTACCATGTTAAAATTAATTCTAGCGTTATGAAACTTTTAATATATTATCCATCTCCAAAATAGAGGTATATAAAGTGATTTAAAGAGGATTTTACAATACAATTTAAAACCTGATCAAAGTAGAATTATAATAAGAATAAAATAAAATCTCCTAAATTAGGGAAACTCACACCAACACAGCAGCCATGCCTTATTTAGTACCATGCCTCCACATTTGGAAATCTTAAATATGGTATAATGCTATTTTCTAAAAGTAAGGTAGATAAAAAGAAAGGCCTACAGATTGAGTCAGATTCTACTAATTAAAGCAGTGGTTGCTGACATTATCAGTTTCATATATGAGCAATTTTTTATGAGTTCTAAAGATGACCAAAAATAATAATCAGGATAATACATGTACAACTACATGCTTCATATATGTAACATATAGAACGCGTACAACATATATAAGAAATAGAGAGAGATGCATGTACAGATCAACAGGGTTAGGGTTCTAAGCAGCAGTTTCCAAAGTGGATTAAATACTCATTTCGTTTCTAACCATGTATATTAGAAAGGAGGCAGATTGTCTGCCTTTGTGTTATGGTGCCATTCTTATCCCCCTCCTATTTATGCGGTCACGGTTAAGTCACGTTAACATTTTATATTTCTATTGTTTTTTGTATTATTATCTCTATAAAAAAATCAATATAAAATGTTAACATGGTTTAACCATGACTGCATAAATAAAGAGGAGATGAAAATAACACCATAACAGAAGGGCAGACAAATTACCTCCTATTAGAAAAAGGAAAAGAAAAAGATTGATCAACTTCCAAAACATGACCCCGATCGATGCCTTTCGTTCTAACTTCCAGGTTCCCCTGTTTTGGCTTTTCTCCTTGTTTTTTTCTTTGTCATCATGTTGTCACTGTGACCCCAACGTGATGCTACATCAGCGATAAGTGGTGACCTAATAATATTTCCTCCTTGTAATGAACTGAAGGCAGACACTAACTTTTGTTTGATATCACATTAATATATTCATTGGTACCTTAATTTGTCGTTTCATCCCAATTCCCCCAATGCCTAAGCACTTGCATATATTGAAATACTTGATAAATAAGCACTTGCAGATATTGAAATACTTGATAAATCTCCTCAGATATATCATGAATTTTTTTTTATTTTTTAAAGAATCTTCGACAGTACATATATTCAAGAGAATTATTAACACACAAATAAAAAATTACAGTTAATCAAGGACATAAATCTCGGGAGAGGATCCTCTCCGGACCCAAACCCACCGGATCCTTCTTCTTTAAAGGCCGCGTTGGCATCGTGGCTTCCCCGAAATCAGCGTCGTGCTTCCGGAGTCAGCATCCTGGGTTCCCCGGAGCTAGTTACTGACAACATCGTAATAGTTGTCGACGAAAGTGATTTTATATAAAACTGATCATGTAGAAGTTTCCTATAAACATACAAAAAATAGTGAAGAAGACCCAGGAGTGAAGGAGAAGGATTATTGAAGGAGAAGAATTGAAGAAGCAGCAGCAGTAGAAGCAAAACTGCAGAAAAGAAAGGAGGATCCCGTGGGTTTGGGTTCGGAGAGGATCCTCTCCCATAAATCTCATCGTTTGAGAGATTTTTCAGTTTGATCATCAAATAGAGTGGTACACCACGTGTCACTATATAAATGGTGGGCTATGTGTTTTAAAAAGTAATAACTTAAAAAAAAAATTCTTACTACTTACATAAAAACACGTGGTGTGCCATCTCCGTCACAACTAAAATTTCTCGTCATAAAGAAGGAAAAAAGAAACAACTAAAAAGTGAAATAACCAAATAGAAAAAGTCTTCCAATCAGTACACAGATACTACCTTTTCTATTTGGGTTACTTATACAGTATACTACGTTACTATACTGCATCACTTTCCACTTTTGTTTCTCTGTTAACCTTGTGACGTTATCATTTTATAGTTCTGACCTCAAAGCATACAAACTTTCTACTGGTTCATATGTGAATGTCATTGGTTCTATGGATTCTTTGACGTATCTATAGTTTAAACGACGAATATATATATAGCTTCATCATTCTTCCACTACTTTCGTAGTAAATAATTGTAATAAAGCTGCTGTGGTTGGTTAGTGCATGGCATGGTGAAAGCGTATTCTACTCAAAGTCAATTCATACAAGTTCTGCTAATTAACTTCAAAACTGAGTTAGCAAACTGACCATCTTCTCTCTCTCGGAACAGTGGGATACAGTGCATGTCAGACTTTACAGTGATCACACCACCATGTTTCGGGGCGCGGTGGTGAGAGAGAGTTTCATGGAAACTAGAATACACACTTACCCACTTGATCATCAAAAGCTGAAGGGTTTTAAACTTTTAACCTTATAGTGCGCAGAGTTGCGACTTGGGAATGACTAGTGGGTTGAAGCACTCTTGATTCCTTTAGTCTGACAAGTGGGATAAATTAACGTTTGTGGGTTTTATTAAAGGATAATACTTGCATCCCTTTGACATGAACTCATTCTTCCACTTGCAAATAATATATCTTCAACGTAAAACTTTTATAATTGGAACCGTCTAATCTCTTAATATTCATTAGAAAGTCATCATTAAAAAAATCATTCGATCATCTAGATAGTCATTCAATTGTATCAAATAAATCAACAATATAGGTACCAAGTAACATATTTGTAATAAAACGCGGATTTATTTAATATATTTAGATGACTAAACGATCATTGATTCATATGATTTTTAGTAGGAATGACTTTCAAATTAAGGATTAAGAGATTGAACGGTTCTAATTATAAAGTTTCTACATTAAAGATACGTTATTTACAAGTGTCAGAATAAACTCATTCGCAAGGAGATGTAAGCATTATCCTTTATTTAATATAAGCTCAGATCCAAGTAAAAGCCTAGTCAGCCCACGCTTTTCAAAACCCTCCTTTTTCTCTCAAAGCAAAATCTTTGTCTCTCTTCTTACAAGAGACACAAAGACGTGTAACCCATAAAATATTCTTCAGTCACACCAAACTGGCAAACTCTGCCTTATAAATTAGGGCCAATAGTGAAAGAATTCAACCCATCAAAGTTGCTTCCATTTTCTTGCCCAACCTTTTCTCTCTTCCACACCCTTCTCCCTTTCTAAAGTCTCTGAAGCTACAAAAGGAAAACCCATCTTTCTAAGGGCTTTAATTAGCTTAGTTTTTCTCAATATAGGACACTTTAACTTGTTAGGAAAGGAACACCATCTTTCTTAATTCAAACCTTTTATACAGTTTGTCCCTAAACTGAAGACATGGAGATCACCGAGTTAGCAACTGCAGGGGAAGAGAAGGTTGGAGCTTTCACGCGGTTGTGTGGATGGCTCAAGGCCTTGCTAGGGAAGTTGAGTACCAAGGTTGTCAAAGTTATAAAGAGCATTATAAAGCTAGGACAAGATGACCCAAGGAGAGTAACTCACTCTCTAAAAGTGGCTTTGGCTCTTACATTGGTGTCCATATTGTACTATTGGCAAGCCCTTTTCGATGGTATTGGTGTTGCAGGAATCTGGGCGGTGCTAACCGTGGTAGTAGTGTTTGAATTCACTGTAGGTAAGTTACGAACAAAGTGAACATACATTAAAGTTTCATTCAACTTATAATGTGCAATTAATCAAGTACTTAGTTTCTTTTTCTGTGTAGGTGCAACCCTCAGCAAAGGTTTAAATAGAGGTTTTGCAACATTCTTGGCTGGTGCTCTTGGCCTTGGAGCTAACCACATAGCTAGTCTCTTTGGAGTGAAAGGAGAACCCATTGTGCTTGGGATCTTTGTCTTCCTACTAGGTATGGGCCCCACACCTAATCCCCATTTTTTTCAAAAAATGGGGATCCCTCCCCTAAGCTCTCTGTATATATATATATGTTTGTACATAAAAAATAGAGTTAACGTTCTATTGCCGGATATGACATGACCAACATGGTCCCCCTTAAATTAACGGCCCCAATTCACTATCTCTGACATAATTAACATGACATTATTCTGCAAGAAGTATTCTCCTATTATAGTCTGTCTCTATGTAAAAGACTATATTGCCTATACTAATTCATGCAAGTGTTATTCTATGGTTGCAGCTACAGCATCTACATTCTCACGGTTCTTCCCACGGATCAAGGCGAGATATGACTATGGGGTGTTGATATTCATACTGACATTTAGCATGGTAACCGTCTCGGGGTATCGTGTTCAAGGGATCTTGGAGATGGCACATGAGAGACTCTTAACAATTGGAATAGGTGGAGGAACCTGCATGATCATTTCAGGTTTTGTCTGTCCAGTATGGGCTGGTGAAGATCTGCAGAAGCTGATAGCTTCCAATATAGAAAAGCTTGCAAACTACTTAGAAGGTAAACTAAATTATATATTACCTAATTCGCTCTAGCTCCTTTAGTTTTGTTCAACATGTTCAAAGAAGAATAAGCAATTTAATAAATTACAGATTTTGGGGGTGAATATTTTCCATTACCTAAGAATGGAAAGTCTGGCATGGTCTCCAAAAATAAGGAATCATTTCTTCAAGGATATAAGAGTGTCCTCAACTCAAAAAGCAGTGAAGAATCCTTGGTGAGTACTAAAGCATCTTTTTGTTCCTTAATTTCCTGCTGCCACTAAATTTTACCCTGGATGGAAACCACTAATATACTTATCTAGCCATTTTTTACGGGTACAACTTGTACTTGCCAGATATGGTGTAGTCATATTTGTGTCACATTGTATATTTGCATAGGTAAATTTTGCAAGATGGGAGCCAGGACATGGTAGTTTTAAATTTCGCCATCCATGGAAGCAGTACTTGAAGATCGGTGCCCTTGCCAGGCAATGTGCCTACCAGATTGAAACTCTAAATGGTCACATCAACTCAGATGTACAAGTATGTATCAAACCATCATACTCTTTTAAGGGTCCATAATTTAATTAAAATATTTAACGGAAGGAAAATGACCATGTTAAATGATTTTATATAACGTGTAATTGATCTGCCTAAATAATTTAATTTTCTATATAATTAATTTTATCATCCTTGCAGGTACCACCAGAATTTTTACAGATAATTCAAGACTCCTGTAGAACAATGAGTATTGAACCTGGAAAAGCCCTAAAAGCGTTAGCCATAGCAATCAAAACCATGAAAGAACCAAAAGATGCTTGTGAACATTTGGAGAACTCCAAAACTGCAGTCGAAGACCTCAAAATTGCACTCAAAGCTGCATCACTAGAAACTGCTGACATACTTGCAATTGTACCAGCTGCAACAGTTGCTTCAATACTAGTTGAGATTGTCAAAGGGGTAGAAAACATTTCTAAGTCAGTTCATGAGCTTTCTGAACTGGCACACTTCAAAAAAGCTGTGGAGCCCACTGTATCGCCAGAGAAGCCACCATTGCTGCACAGGGGAAGCGTTAATCCTGTACTTTTGGATGGTGAAGATGCCCACGTTATAATCACCGTAGGTGAAACAAACATTGGTTTCCAAGAAAATGAGGTTAATCCTCAGGCACCAAAATGCCCAAAACCAAGGGAGGAAATGTAAATATTTCTCAATCTAACATGTAATTAATCTGGGTTGAAAATACTCAACTTGCATGCTATATATATTTTGTTGAGTATAATGATCAACTCGATCATGTTCTAATTTCACAAACTGTGGGATTAGTAGGGAAAGACATGTTAGTAATATTTCCCCATTTTATACTCAAACTTTTGCAACAAGAGTCCTCCCACTATATACCTAGTAAAGGCGAAAGATGAATATTTCTCTTCCCTTAGGCTATGTATCTGGTGTTCTCCTTTGAATTGAATTGAAAATTTTAGACCTCGTTCGATAACTATTTTCTTTTTTTGATTTTTTGGTTGTGTTTGAGATCTAGGGTGGTTATATGGAGAAAAGGAGAGATGAAAGGGTAGTGAAGGGAAGGAGAAGAATATAATTCTTCCTATCTGTCAAATTCAACTTATCAGCATTCAATGATGAAAAGGTTGAAAAGTGGGGCTATTGAGAAGAAAAATTATGCAGCTTTTTTTGCTACATTTCCTAAGCTAAACTCTCTACAAATCACTGAAGATGAACCTTTTTTCTGGTGGCTTTTCCTTTGTCACTTAAGTATCAGATTGTGCAGAACCAAATTCATTTCAAAAAGCTTCTTCTTTGCCTCAATGGCAAAAGTCTACGCAAGAGGAGTATGATTCTCTTAGAGCTTAGGGTACGTGGAGTTTAGTACCTATACCTATAGATAGAGCAATTGTTGGCAGCAAGTGGGTTTTCAAGGTGAAAAAGAATCCATATGGCAGTGTTTCAAGATATAAAGTTAGGTTAGTTGCACAAGGTTTTCTCAGGAGCATGAATAAAAGGGAGTTAAAACAATTGGACATTAAGACTGCCTGGTGATTTGCAGGAAGAAGTATATATGAAATAGCCTTAAGGTTTTGTTGATCCACAACATCCCACACATGTGTGCAAATTGATAAAGTCTTTATATGAATTAAAACACGCTCCAAGGGCTTGGAACTCTAAATTCACAAGCTATCTCTTATCTATGGGATTCACTGCTTCAAGATCTGATACAAGTCTTTTCATGAAGAAAGATCAATCTGATATGGTCATTTTATTGTTGTATGTTGATGACATTATCCTTACTGGATCAAACTCTATTAAAGTGTAACAAGTGATCACTGAGCTGTCTACAATGTTTGATTTGAAAGATTTGGGAAAACTTACATGTTTCCTGGGATTGCAGATGCAATATTAGTCAAATGGAGACATCTTTGTTAACCAATCAAAGAATGTCAAAGATCTCATTCATAAAGCAGGAATGGATTCATGTAAGCCTGCTCCTACACATGTAAACCTCATAGTTCAATGTTGGTAATATAAGGGGTTCCTCGAACAAATCCAAGTTTTTATCGAAGTATAGTGGGATCAATACAGTACTTAACTTTCACAAGGCCGGACGTTGCCTTTGCTGTGAATTTTGTTTGTCAATTCATGATGAACCCAACTGATAATCACCTTGGAGCAGTCAAAAGAATAATTCGATATCTTCAAGGGACATCTTAACTTGGTATTGTCTATTCAGCTATTGCAAAACCAACACTGAGTGCATTTTCAAACTCTAATTGGGCTGCTAATCTCAATACAAGGAGATCAATGACAGGTTATATAGTATTCCTTGGTAACAATCATATTTCCTGGCAATCGAAGAAGCAAAGTTCTGTCTCAATGAGCTATATTGGAGCATAATACAAAGCTTTAGCTCAGACTGCTGCAGATGTAGCCTAGATCAGATATATTCTTAAGGATTTGGAAGTGTTTTTACCTAGTCCTCCTATGATATATTGTGATAATATGTCAACTATAGCTTTGAGTCCTAATCTAGTGTTTCATTCTCGGATTAAGCACCTTGATACTGACTATCACTTTGTAAGGGAGAGAGTACAACAAGGAGATTTGGAAGTGAAGTATGTTCCAACTGATGAACTGATGGCTGATGTATTGACAAAAGGTTTACACAGTCATGCATTTGTTAAGCATTCATTCAATCTCAAACTTGGAAACCCTAGTTGAGATTAAGGGGGGATGTTGGATAATGTTGCCACATCAGTAAGGCCAATTCAGCAAAGTTAGTTAGCCATGTCAGCAAGCCAAATCAGCAAAGTTAGTTGAAGTTGTTGTTAGTTAGAATTGGTTGGATAAGGTTGAGTCTGTTTACCTAGTTATCTTAGGCGCCAAGCTTTGTACACCTATATAACATTGTAAAAGCTAGTGTGTAATTCAATCAAGTCAATAGAATACAATCTTGAGAGCTTTCTCTCAGTTTCTTCTTCTCTCTAAAATTGTTCTTCTGCATTCATTCCTTTTCTGCAACATTCCATTGTTGTTATCAAACGTAAAGAACCGAGATTATAGACTGCTGTTAAAGCAAAATCAAAAGGGGTTGGTTGAAAGGTAAGAATAGCACAATTGGCTGATTGGTGAGAAGGTAAGGATTAGCATGAAATTTGGTTAGGGTAAAGATTGCAAAGTCAATGTACAGAAGTGCAAAATTGAGCAATATTCTCAAGTGAAAATTACATTAGCACTCCGCAAAATTAAATTAAAATACTTAGCAAGAAAGTACAAATTAAAAGACCTCCGCAAAATTAAACAAAACAAAGAGATCAACTTCAGTTGGCTTAAGTACTTTAGCACTCACCATTTCATTATTGATATATTCTTTTCCTTACGATACCACAACCTTTTATTCAGGTATGTAGATTTTAGTTCCTCCTCTACGAACCCTCTTCCTTCTCTTTTCCATTCATTTGGAAGTCATCCTACAAAAATAATTCTTGTCGAAGAAAAACAATCGACCGATGATGAAATTGAGGTTCCACCATAAAACCAATTGGCAATATGGAGAGTAACCTAAGACCATATGAGCACATAAGCAAACCTTGTCCCTCACCAATGTGGGATAACTCTCAACACGCCCCCACACGTGAGGCGGATTTTCAAGCCTACATGTGGACAACAACTGGGTGACGTAGAGCATGTTTGGCCGTTTGGCTTCACACAAGGACAACCCGCTCTGATACCATGATGAAATCGAGGTTCCACCATAAAATCAATTGGTAATATGGAGAGTAACCCAAGACCATATGAGCACATAGCAAACCTTATCCCTCACCAATGTGGGATAACTCTCAACAACCAAATTAAAAATCAAATGATTCCGATGATCAAACTACGAAGAAAACAGCTACTATCACCTTCCAAACATTGAAACAGCATCCATGTATGGCGGAGAATCTCAGATCATATTGGGATATGGAGCCATGAGTTGTTTCCCACTCCTATACAAGTGGGTGTTGTACAGTTGTCTCCTTCCGAGAGTGGAGGGGATTAGATGATGCTATACAACCCCTCCCCCACACACCAAACCACCACCCAATCTCTATTTTGGCGTACGGAAGTATATCCTTCTCTGCATGTTTTAATTTCTTTAGGTTAACCGTACATCAGGGGTTGGATAAATCTGGATCTTATACAAGGTGTGCATACTAGGGTGTGTGTATATACAATAAGACAATTCTAGGTGCCTTTTCTATAAGTACACCAAGCTTGTTCTATAATTAAGCGCTGAATGCACCAACTTGCTCTTGGTATGGTGCTATACTTTTCTAAGTTCGAATTCTAGCTCCTCATAGGAAAATCAAACATACGTTTCAAGCTAAAAAACAGTCGAGTCATAAGTCATTCAAATTCGTGTTTATTTTAAATTGAAGGAACAAAGCACTACTAATTTATCCCCTTCAACAACATTCAAGAGAATCTTCTGCCTTGTAAGTAATTAATATTATTTGCATTTGGAATTGATCACCACCACAAATCGAAGTTGATGTTGAATCAATATATATATATATATATATAAACATGCATGTGAAACAGGTATATATGAATCATAAGTTTTTTCCATTTCAAGTGCTTCACTCACTACCAAAAGATTCCTTACAAGTACTACATATAAATCTGCCCTAACTATCTTAGTTTTATTTTCTTGTATAATGCAACTTGCTTAATTTTTAATATGAATCCAGACAATGAGTGGTACGTATTAGCCAAAAACGTAAAGTTCCACCCTTATCAAGTGCATGCCTAATTCCTCATCAGGAAAATCTTTATTAGCAACCTAAGTGTATATAATGAGTAGATATATACACCTAAACCCTAATGATGCATATATCGATTAAAATATTTATCCCGTAGTAAAATATATAAAAAGGTACATTTCTAGGGAACCGGATCCCCTCCAGACCCAAAGGAATTGAGCTCAAGAATCAAATATTCCGGGCCATTGAAATTTCATTGAACGGCTACAATTATTATAATTTTTAGAGAGTCTCATATTTATAGTCGTTTGATCAAATTTTAATGATTTGAGTCATTTGATGAGTAGACTCAGTTCCTTTGGGTATGAAGGGATTCGGTTCTCATTTCCAGCATGTGATTGACTTCATATGTGTGGGTGTGTGTGTATATATATATATATATATATATATATTTATTAAGAGCAGTAGAAAGTTGAACAGTGGAGGCAGTGCTAAAGTGGCTGCAATCCCGAAGCTAAAAGGTCACATTAAGAAAGCTGATCATTCCACGCGGATCACGGTTTGTGACAGAGGAATAATCAGTTCAATGTTGGGAGGCTGCATAAGTGCGCGCACGGAGAGAGAGTTAAACAAAATTTCTTGGGTGCTCCGACCAAAATACTTCGAAACACTTAAAAAACAATCTAGAGTAAAATATGTAATCAAATGGTTCTTCTTCTTTGTCCCATGTACATATAACTTCATTAATTATTTAGTAGAATAAAAGCACTGACTGACGGACCGACCGACTGCAATCCCATAGCTCGAAGCCTCGAACCCACATCGGAGTTTGGAAACATGACATACTTCGTTAGTGTCATCAGATTAAATAAAATTCTTAGTAAAAAGGGTAGGAAATATAAAGTAATATCACTAAGACCCTTCTCGAGAAGAGAGTAAACTAATATAAAAACGAATAACGTGGTGCTGATGTGGGGAAGAGAATCCTCTCTGAATTCATTTTGCGGAATCTTAAAGATCTTTACATTTTAATCGTTCATCGTATATCGTGCGATCAGTTTTCATCAGATATTATTTATGTTTAATTTTAATAAAAAATATAAAATGATTTCTGATCGCACGATGCACGATGAATGGTTAAGATGTGAGTATTCTTAAGATCCCCACAATTTAGATCCGGATGGGATCCAAATCCCTGATGTGGAGACCTTTTTCACTATATGCTTCCGCCATGTGTTGCGGACATGAAAACGATTTGATCATGAAAAATCCTCTTGTTGTTTGGAAAAAATATCATGTCTGAGTTTGGTTCGAAATTCATCATATCCTCATACGATATTATAAATTAAATGTGAAAGGATAAACACTAGCAATATAGATTGATGATGCATAGAATGATGAATAAGAGTAGGTTAGAGATTCAAGGTTCGGAATCCTAATAAAAACCAGAGATTGAAATAACTTGTGATCATTGAAAGCATGAACGATTAATTCAATATCAAGTATAGTTTAGGCTATAGTTTACGTACGTGTGTGTGTGTGTATATATATATATTCTTAATTATTAACAGAAGAGAGGTCACAAAATTTCCTAGAATATTCTAGTAGTTTCATCCCTAATATTCGAATAAATTTTAAGCTGTTCCTCCTGCCCAAGATTCACTATTTACAGTGTAACGAAATGGGGATCACATGATGGAGGAGTCACTTTTGTTTAATTTGGTCATTCCAATCTCATGTCCAATTCACTTGAGTGTACATTTTAATAGTTAAGCTGCACATGGAACCCATGTAGAAGTTAAAACACTAAAAAGTATATGCAACCACTATTAACTGATCATATTATATCCTGATAGACTCTAAATAAAAGATTGTTGATTACATGAAATCAAATGTTAAACATGGCACATTAACAGCATCTCCAAATAAATAGGTATCCAATAAGTTTGCCTCATCAGCTCATCTTATCAATATTGCTTTTTAAGAGGAGAATAAAAAATGTAAATCTAACAAAGTATATATTTTTTTTAGAAAATCTCGGCGGTTCGGAAAAAAATTATTTAACAAAGTATACTTACATCATCGATCACACCAGACAACTGTTGGATTTAAGTCAACAATCTGTGATAATTTATATATGCTAATAAATAATTGAATTCAATAGAAACTAACAGAATATAAACTAGAATATGAATTATAAAACAGACAACTTGAAGATCGAGGCTTGCGTACCGCAATGTCCTTGAAACAGAAATTTTGTCCCTACTCTGTGCTTGTAGTTCTACGGACGTCTGTTCCACCAGGATTCAACGATCTAAGTCAGAAATTCCAGCACCGGAAAATAGACTTCTGGCAAATATTAATGTGGTTCTCTCAGTAAGGATGTTTAAGATTGCAGGAGGAGATTTATGATTTTTCTATATATTGTAAATGCCATGCAGATGGATGTATATATAATGTGATTGTACCTATTCGCAACAGGTATAAGGAAGGGATGCAACTGTTGGGAGACATCTGCTGAAATGGGTGTTTTTGTTTCTGCGTTTTCACACTTCAGACTTCATCTGAAAAGATGAGTCTGTTGGAAAAAATAAATAAATAATTAATTTAAATTCGAAATTAAAAATAATTAATTAATTCTGAAAATAAATAATTAATTTAATTATTAAAGCCCAAGAGCCCCAAGGGTGAGCCCAATTTTAGTCTCCAGGCCTATTACTCCAATTACTTTCTTTAAAGGACAAAGCCTTATAAAGTGATAAACTCTTTTGGGAATGGCCAATGTGGGACAATGAAATTTCTACTCAAACTTCCAACAACAACTACACCTTGTTTGTAAAACATGAGGTGAGTTAGGAACCACACAACTTTTGCATAGAAATGAATTTAGTGATTGGACATGTTTTTACTTAAATTTATTCATCCTAACATCTATTGAGGTTTTTCATGTTTCCAGAAATCCCACAAGGTTTCGAAAATTACACACATACCTAGTTAGGGTTCTAAATGTTTTCACGAA
This sequence comes from Malus sylvestris, assembly GCF_916048215.2. NCBI lineage: Eukaryota > Viridiplantae > Streptophyta > Magnoliopsida > Rosales > Rosaceae > Malus > Malus sylvestris. The sequence continues at coordinate 4,055,616 of NC_062271.1, read as the reverse complement.
ACCCCTTGGTTAATAATTCAACGAAATCGAAGGTTTGTTGATGTCATTAAAAAATTTCTAAATTGTTGCAGTCATATTAGGAATAGGAATATAATTGTATAAATCCTAGTGTATTTAGGGATATCTTTTATATTCCCTTTAGTAGTCTAATTCCTATTAGAGTTGTAATCCTAAAAGGGTAAGGATTTAACATATCCTACTACTATAAATAAAGGCACAATGGGGTGATACAACACACACCTCACAATTAAATCTCTCTCTTCTCTCTCACCACTGCTGGTCTCCCTCTCTTTATTCCCTTAGAATAGCTCAATTAAATAGGCCTACAACATGTTATCAGCACGCTCTTGCCAGAAGCTAAGGAACTGAAGGATCGTAGAAGGAGGCTCTCTTCTACAAAATTCAAAGGCTTTTATTTGTTTTCTGCTAATCAGGTACGTTAAAATAAAAGAAGATATTTGAAACGTCCACGAAGCATGAAAACATTCCCCATGATGCATGAACCCCTCTATGTTTATATTTTTCTTCCTATATATATATATATGTTTCATGCATTACGCAATTATATTGCTATGTGGAATTTGTGAGTCAAAGCATATAAATAAATTAGAAGCAATTTGGGTTTTTCAAACCCTAGAAAATTCGAAAAAAAAAATTAAAAATAAGAGCAAAACTGGGATTTTTTTTTGCAGCACTGCCGCACCACTGTGACACCATGTCGGACCACCGCATTGCCTTGAAGCCCTGCCGTGGGGGGAAACGGTGTCCTATTGACACCTGGATAAGGCACACAGCCCTTTAGGCTCGCTACCCTATTGGAAACCAACCAAGCTTCGACTTAGGTTGCATAACCTAAGGGCCTGAAGCCCCGGTCCAACCCGAGCCCATAACCCACAAGCATTTGGCTTGTTAGGCTTGCTACCGCACCGGCCCGTATGTAACTTAGCTAGCCCTGCAGGCTAGGCTTATCCACAGTCCAAAAACCCAACCCCAATTTCGACTAGGCCTCGCATGTGTTAACCCACAAGCTAGCTTCGGCTGGGCTTCCTCCCGTGCACTCTTTGGCCCAAAAACGCAAGCAGCTTGCTGTTGGGCTACCTAGTCCCTCGGCCAGTGGCCTGCAACCATATGTGGGCTACCTAGTCCCTCGGCCAAAAGCCTCTAGGGCTTTGCCTTACTCACAGCACCCAAGCCAAAATGATATTGGGCTATGGTTTTTTTAATCTAATGCTAATTTTTTTGCATTTTAAATAATTTTAACCTGAATGTTATTATTATTTTTGCTTCCAAGATCGATCCCGTTTGGTCCCGATCTATTAATTAATTAAAAGTGACCTGTAGTCCATTAATCTGATAATTAATCCAAAATTATTGACCTGAAGATCACTTTTAGACACTATCGATTCAATAATTTATTTTTATACCTTGAACCGTTGACATCCTTTCGTAGCCCCGAAGCTCTCACACTTGAGTTCTCGAAGCAACCCAAATCCATTACACTTAAATCAGTATATAGCATTTTGTGTTTCTTGCAGGAACCTCTCCTTTATGAATTAATCGTTCATAAAACTAAAATGAACCTGCAGTTTCATATTTAGTGCCTTTGAAGTCCAAAGTTTTCACTCAAAACTTACCACTTGAAACCTATAGCTTTCATTCATAAATTAAAACAATACACGCCTATAGAACCCAAATGTTTTACAATGTATGTCTATGGATTACCATATGACTAACCACGTTTTTGTACCCTCCGTTTTAGGGACATGTCGAACTTGAACAAGCTCAATTTCACCGTTTTGGAAGTATCTGGAAGAAACTACTTGAAGTGGGTTCAAGACGTGAAGCTTCATCTTACTGCAAAGGGTATTAGAGCTGCCATCGAGGCACCTACCGACGACAAACCTATCGACGAAGCTTAGAAAGCTACTGCAATGATCTTCATTCGAAGACACATCCATAATCTCTGCAAATCGAGTACCTCGCTGAGGAGGACGCGAGCACCCTCTGGCTTGTTCTAGCTGACCCGTTTCGATCACCAGAAAGACATCTACTTGCCTAAAGCAAGACACGATTGGCAGCATCTTCGCTTCCAAGACTTTAAGTCCATGAATGAATACAACTCTGAAGTTTGTAGAATTCAATCACTGCTAAAGTTCTATAAAGTAAAACTAATCAAATCAGTTCTCTTAGAGAATACCTATTCGACCTTCCATGCCATCAATATTGTCCTCCAGCAACAATATAGGGCAAAAAAATTCACCAAATTTTCAGATTTGATCTCTATTTTACTTCTCGCTAAAAAGTAGAACTAGCTTTTGATGAAGAATCATCAAGCTCGACCCCCTGGCTTGAACGTTGTGCCTGAAGAGCATGCGACCAATTATAGCAACCACAAACAACGCAAGAATCGTAGTGGCCATGGCAATAAGCGACAAGTCCCACCATGGGCCCAAGGTCAACAGAATCAATGCCCACCCAAGGGGGGAAATGTGACCCATAACCGCCAATCCTTTGCCCCTAAAGCCCCAAACTTCAAAAACAAGGGAATAGCTATCGTTCAATCGATTTCCACTTAAATGGACATGTGCTACCGTTATGGATCAAATGATCATTGGTCATGTGTATGCCAAGCTACCCCCAAGGCTATTGCTAAGTATCATTTCCGTCGTGAGTTTAACTTTGCACAAGTGGATCATCCCTAAGATGCTACTACATTTATGGAGATATCAGATTTTCAGGAGGCATCAACTCCTATGGATGAATAAGTTTTTATTCTTCTAGACATGTTTTAGGGTGTTTTACCCCTAGTGGCCGGACCCCTCCCCCTATTTTTCTAGGTTTATGGTTTAATTTTGGACAATTTTTCTAAGTATTTGGAATAATTTGTTTGGTTTTGATTTGATTTGTTTTGAATTATGGATAATTGTTTTATGGATATTATTTCTCGAATTGATTAATTGAATGAATGGAATTATATTTATGCATGTGACCAATTCAATCAATATATTTCTTGGTATATGTCTAATGCGGAAGTTAGTTGTCTAGTTGATAGTGCTACCACACACACAATATTTCGTGAGTGACATTATTTTACTAACTTTGTACCTAAGAACGCCCTCTGACAACTTTCTCAGGTCATCCAACCTGATTTAAGGATACGGAAAGGCCTATATCATGTTGTCCACTGGTACTATCTTAACCATTAAATAGGCCCTTTATTCTCAACATTCTAGAAGAAATTTGCTAAGTTTTAAAGATATTCAAGATAATCAATATCATATTGAAACCACTGAAGATAATGGTTCTGAATTTCTTTGTATCAGTTCATACGAATATGGCCAGCAGTGTATTCATTGGAACGTTTCTCGAGTGGGTTATACATCACAACCATTCGCGGTATATAAGTTCACCATATGGCCAGCCCTGTGCCTGAGTTCCATAGAACTTTGTTGTTTTGGCATGACTGTATGAGACATTCCGAACGTGACATGATGCACCGTATCCTCAAATCATCACATAGGCGTCATTTACCTTCTTATGCTGGATTCCTGCCATGCAAAACATGTTCTTTAGGGAAGTTGAATACTCAACCTTCGATTACAAAGATCATTCACAATCCTCCGAAGTTTCTTCAAGGGATTTAAGGGGATATTTGTGGACCTATCCAACCAACATGTGGACCATTTAGATACTTTATGGTTTTGGTTGATGCATCGACATAATGGTCACATGCTTGCCTGTTGTCCACACACAATGCTGCATTTGCGAAACTCCTAGCACAAATCACTAAGCTAAGGGTTCACCACCATGATTATCCTATCAAGTTGATTAAACTGGATAACGCTGGAAAGTTTACATTACAGACTTTTGACAATTATTGCATGTCTGTAGGGATTGATGTGGAACATCATGTGGCACATGGTCACACCTAAAACGGCCTGGCAGAAGCTTTCATAGAGCGCCTTCAATTGATAACTCGGACTTTGGTTATGTGAACCAAACTGTCGTTATCTACCTGGGGCTATGCAATATTGCACGCAGCTAAGCTGGTCCGCCTGAGGCCTACCGCTACCCAACCTCATTCACCGTTACAATTGATTACTAGATACGAGCCTGACGTCTCACATTTACGTGTGTTTGGGTGCGCAGTTTATGTGCCAATAATGCTGCCACTACGTACGAAAATGGGTCCTCAAAGAAAAATGGGAATTATGTCAGTTATGATTCACCATCAATTTTACCGCACTTTTTGCAGATTGTCACTTTGATGAGACAGTCTTCCCGTCGTTAGGGGAGATAAACATGCTAACGTTCCTGGAGAACGTCGTAAATTGTCGTGGTATGCTCCCACTATGTCTCATTTAGATCTCTACACTACCTAGTCTGAAACTGAGGTGCGATGAACTAGAGATCTTTAGAGCATTGCTCAGAGCATGCCAGGCGCTTTTAATGATCTAGCTAAGGTGACAAGATCACATATACCTGCTGCAAATGCATCTGCAAGGATATATGTACCCCGCGTATGTCACAATCCCGTATGGGAAGGCTGGACCGTCCCCGAATGTGGAGAGGCCGCATCTTCCACGCGGCCCAGTATATTAGCAGCTAGCCAATCATCTGCTCTGACCCTAAACCTTGGCAAACCCCTTGGTTCAAAGGATTCACAACCCTGGAAATGGAAATCGACACCAACTAGTGACCCTAGTTTGAATCCGACCATCACTTACTCATCTATTCCAACACATAAGGTTATTCTAGATTACAGTGATGTCCTACATAAGACAACCCGACCTCCCGAGAATCACAAGATTTCAATCCACTACACAGTTTTAGATAATGTTTAAAATCAGAAGGAGATGATCGTCGATGGTTCATTTGTGTACATAGTAGTTACTGATATTAAACCACGTTCCATTGATGATTGTCAACGTAGAACGGATTGGTTAAACTAGAAACAAGCAATCTAGGTCGAACTTGATTCGTTTGCTAAATGTAAGGTGTTTTGACCTATTGTTCCTACATCACCACATGTAAAGCCTGTTGGCTACAAGTGGGTTTTCATGAAGAAGCGTAATGAGAAGAATGAAATAGTGTGGTACAAAGCACGCCTCATAGCACAAGGCTTCTCTCAGCGCCCTGAGATTGATTATGAGGAGACGTATTCCCATGTAATGGACGTCATAACATTCCGCTACCTAATCAGTTTAGTAGTTTCCGAAAAACTAAATATGCAGCTTATAGACGTGGTAACCGCGTATCTTTATAGGGATCTAGATATGGAAATCTACATGAAAGTTCTAAAAGGACTTCCATTGACTTGTTGAAATAGTTTTAGACCACAGAACACTCTCTTTATTAGATTGAAGAGATCACTCTACATATTGAAACAATCCGGATGGATGTGGTATAACCATCTAAGTGAATATTTGATAAGTCAGGGTTATGTGAACAACGAATTATGCCCCTGCGTGTTCATAAAGAAGTCACATTCCGGATTTACAATCATTGCAGTTTATGTCGACAACATGAACCTCATCGGAACTCCCGTAGAGCTTGAGGAAATTATCGCGCACTTGAAATCGGAATTTGAGATGAAAAATCTTAGGAAAACTTGATATTGTCTTGGCCTGGTGATCGAGCATTGTTCGGATGGAATCCTAGTACATCAATCGAACTACACCCAAAAGGTGTTGCAACGTTTTAATGAGGATAAAGCGAAACATTTGAGTACACATATGGTCGTTTGGATTCTAGATGCTAAACGAGATCCCTTCCGTCCAAATGAGGATAAGGAAGAGATTTTGGAACCCAAAGTTCCATACCTAAGTGCAATTGGGGCTTTATTGTATTTGGCTCAATGCACTAAACCCGACATCTCTTTTGTTATTAATCTGTTGGCTAGATACAACAATGTGCCCACAAGTACGCACTGGAATGGTGTTAAAGACATTTTCTGCTACCTCAAGGGTACGACAAATTTAGGCTTGTTCTATACCCGCCAATCTTCAAGAGTTGTCGCCCCCATCGGTTCTTGGATTGATTCCTACTTTGTTGGTTACACAGATGCTAAATATCTGTTTGACCCACATAGGGCACGTTCTCAAACGAGCTATGTCTTTACAGTTGGAAACACCACTATATCTTGGAGGTCTACCAAGCAAACGCTAGTTGTGACTTCTTTGAACCATGCTGAGATTCTCGCCTTACATAAAGCATCGCATAAGTGCTTTTGGCTGAGAGCAGTTATGGAACATATTCGAAGCACTAGTGGTCTTACTTCAGTCGTTGACCTTTCTACGATGATCTTCAAAGACAACGCAGCATGTATCGAACAGCTAAAGAAGGGATACATCAAGGGAGACAACACTAAGCACATAGCAACGAAGTTTTTTTACTCTCACCAGTAACAACAGCATCAGAACATTGAAGTCAAGCAAATATGTTCCTAGGACAACCTGGCCGATCTCTTCACCAAGTCATTACCCAAGTTTACTTTTCAGAAGCTCGTCCAAGGAATCGATATATGTAAATTATCTGAATTGAATTGCTTATAGTTCTCTTATTTGAAAGTTATGTCTAACTCAAGGGGAGTATCCTGAAGAATACTTACTTGATCTTAATGTACTCTTTTTCCTACGATTAGGAGTATTTTTCCCACTGGGTCTTTGCTACCTAACGAGGTTTTGATGAGGCACCCATCCTGGGATGATCATACTTCGTTGAGTTCACTACTTTCCTCATGTTTGGCGTTTGTTTTAGACATTATGCATACTTCTCACTTTTCTCCTTAGTCTATGGGTTTTTCTCCCACCTTGGGTTTTACCATAGCGAGGTTTTGTGAGTTTTACTACCAATGCATACTTTCTTAAATTTGAGACTCGCATTCGCCCATTGTGCTGCTGACTTCATCAATTGTTCTACCTTATCTGCTAAAGATCTGATGCGATATTTGTTTGAGTATTTACACACATAAGAAGGAGTGTTGCAGTCTGTTTGTACCATACTTGACCAATCCCGAAACTACCGAGCACCGGCCAACGCTATACTGTCAAGGACCCAGAAGAGTTCCCCTCCGACCAGGAGGCCAATCACTACTCGACACGTGTCAAGATTAGAAGCCAATCAGAGCGCAGCACGTGTCGACATCAAGAACCAATCACAACATGACACATGTCAACATGACACATGTCAATGTGACAAAGCTACAAGTTTTTCTATAAATAGGGGTCATTCCCCCACAATATGGCCTAATGCCATTTGGGTTAAATCATTCACAAGAACTCACTAAATTGAGAGCTTGATCCTTTGTACTTGTGTAAGCCCTTCACTACTAATAAGAACTCCTCTACTCCGTGGACGTAGCCAATCTGGGTGAACCACGTACATCCTGTGTTTGCTTCTCTGTCTCTATTCATTTACGTACTTATCCTCACTAGTGACCGAAGCAACCAAGCGAAGGTCACAAAACCTGACACTTTCTGTTGTACCAAAGTCTTCGCTGATTTTGTGCATCAACATTTGGCGCCGTCTGTGGGAAACGACACTTATTCCTACTCTCTTCAGCTGTGTCAAGCTGGTTTCTATCATTCGTACACTTTCTTTTGATCAGGCATCCCTCTCCAACATGGGAAGCGAAGGAAGCCACAGCACACAGAATGACACCCCCCTTGCACATAGTGCGAAACAACGAAAGAAGGAAGGAAAACGAGTTCTTCTTCAAGCTAAAGTCGATGAGTTGGAAGCTCAGAACAACAAGATAGCAATGAGGAATGAGGTCCTCCAGGAGCAATATGAGAAGCTCTTCGAGACACTCCACGAAGCTAGGCAAGCTCAGACACGCGAGCTTGTTGCCCCCGTGGAAGTCAACCATCAACTGGGTGCCCTCCAACATGGAGGGTCACATGCATTCGACATAGATATCCCTGATAGGGAACAGATTACCCCTCGACTTGATAATCAACATGAGGCTTCTCTTAACCCAGTTGCTTCGACCTGAACCATGAGAAGTGGAGGGAGACACCTCTTTGCTGAAGGGGCAGAAGGATCGAAAGCCGTCTTTCGCGATTGTCGGGATTTCCTGAAGCAACGTCGAGAGAATTCCATCCATATAAGCTCAAAGATTAATGACCCAAGGATTTCTGAGAGACTCGGTCCCCTGCCACGGCCCAAGCCGGCCACCAATTTGGGGAAGGGGCAACAAGTCCCAGAGAGACATGAGGGTACAGGGGACTCAGAGGTGTTCCGACAGACATACCCTGGAAGCCAGTACAGCGAGTCCAGGGAAAAATCACATGCCCTTGATCAAACCTTCCTAATTCCAAGAGGAGATGGAGATTTACGAAAGAAAGCTCCAGTGACACATAACTCCGCTCAGGACCCCCTTGTCCTACAACTTCTTGAGGAAGTAAACAAGTTGAAGGCTGAACGTCAGGCTGAAATACCTGACTGGAACCAACCCAGGCCTGGCCCTCTTACAAGGAGGATCCTCAACACCCCCTTCAAGCAAAGACAAAGCAAAAGCTTGGCTTGCAACTTTATACTGGAAAAGATGACCCGATTGAGCACCTTAACCTCTTTGAGTCCACCATGGCATACCGGATGCACACCGACGAAGAGCGATGTCTTCTCTTCCCCTCCACCCTCTCTGGTGGAGCTCTAAATTGGTATTGTCGTCTTACACCTGAGACGGTAGACTCATTTGAGGAATTGCGAAAACTATTTGTTTCCCAACACATTTTCCAAACCGATCGCTTGCACTCTGCAGATGACTTGTACACTATCCGCCAGAAGCCAGACGAGTCATTACGTATGTATGCTGGCCGCTTCAGCCATGAATACTCCCGGTGTGCCGAGGCAGACGACAAGACTGCCCTCAAAGCCTTCACGGCAGGCCTACGTGATTGTTTCTTTAAATACATGATCAATGCCAATACTTGGAAGACTTACTCTGAGGTGATGGCGCAGGCTTATAACCATGCCTCCGCCGAGGCAAAGACATATCAGGAGAAACCCCCTACAACCATCCTTTATCAACAAGTGGGAGGTGGAAGCCAGACTCACCTAAATGAGAAGACCTCGACTTTCCAAACAGCAGTGGCACCTCCCCATGCCTTGCATAATGCTTCACCGAATCAACAGACATATCAATTTCAAGGCAAGAGGAAAGATTTCCATCCTCACCACTCTCCTTCCAGTAAAAAGAGTAAGGGACACTATCCCGATAACCAAGGGTATCGCCACAATAACGCTCGCCCCCAGGCAGTCAATGCAGTGGGTCAAACCCGCGTCAAGATACCCCCTACCCCAAGGTATGAGACATACACGCCCTTGAATGCCACATGCGCGGCCATTTACCCCAGCATAGCTCACCTGATACCAAAGCCAAAGCCGAGGCACCCAGATTACACGCCCCCGAATAACGCGGGCATGTTTTGTTGCTACCATGAGCATAACGGCCATGATAGCGAGAAATGTATCATCCTCCGTGATCGTATTGAAGCTTTGGCACGAGAAGGAAAAATTGATCAATTCCTCCTTCACCCTCAAAGGGATAACCGTAACCAACGCCAGGTGAATGTCATATATTCCATAAGCGGCGGCACACCCATATCTGAATCTTCCAATAGGGCCATGAAAAACAGTGAACGAATTCTGAGGCCTGGTCATCAAGTGTTTCACGTGGAAGACATCAGGGGAGGGAAGTATCAAAAGCCTAACTGGGATCCGATATGTTTCTACCCTGAGGAAGAAAGAGGCATCATCTACCCTCATAACGACCCATTGATCGTGGAGGCTCACATAGCCAACTTTGATGTTCGACGAATCCTCGTAGACACAGGGGCTTCGGTCAATATCATGTTTGCCGAAGCTTTCAGGGCACTCAGTGTAGCTGAACACTTGCTCGATCGCTCGATTTCTCCTCTGATAAGCTTCTCCGGTGATATCGTGCAACCCTTAGGGAGCATACATTTACCCTTTACTATTGGTACAGGCCCTTACACGGCTACCATTACCACTAACTTCCTAATGGTTGACTGCCCAACGGCATACAATGTCATCTTTGGGCGCACAGGCATCAATGATCTCAAGGCTATGGTATCCACGCATATGCTGTTGATGAAATTTCCAACCCCCCATGGCAACGGCTACATCAGAGGAGATCAGCTTAGTGCACGATCATGTTACAACACTTCAGTTAAGCAACAACACTTGCCCGGACCCAAGGAAACCCTGTCTGTACATGACCAAGTCACAAAGACCAGCCTAGATGAAGCGAACTTGGATCTTCCTGATAGCAACAATCAACCCGATGATCCTCGAGATGACTCTTTCACCCAGCAAGCCCAACCTGCTGAAGAGTTGGAGAAGGTACCTATCTCAAGAGATTATCCAGATCGCATGGTGAAGATTGGCACCACATTGTCACCACCCCTTCGGTTAGCATTGATATCTTTTTTGAAAGAGAACACTAAAGTCTTCGCCTGGTCATACGAGGACATGCCAGGCATCTCTCCCGATGTCATCTGTCATCGTTTGAGTATTGACCCCAAGATCAAGCCGGTGAGACAGAAGCGAAGATCTTATGACGCTGAACGATACGAGGCAATGAAAGCAGAAGTTGAAAAACTCAAAGGCATAGGCTTTGTCCGCGAAGTCAATTACCCGACATGGGTAGCAAATGTGGTCCTTGTTAAGAAAAATCCGACCAAAGAAAGTCTTTTGCTTCAAAAGGTCTTGTGGAGAATGTGTGTTGACTACACCGACCTAAACAAAGGGTGTCCGAAAGATAGCTTCCCTCTTCCTCTTATTGACAGACTTATAGACTCTACGGCCGGGTGTGAACTCCTGAGCTTCATGGATGCTTACTCAGGATACAACCAAATCCTCATGAACCCTTCGGATCAATAACACACAGCCTTCACTACCGACAGAGGACTATACTGCTATAAAGTCATGCCTTTCGGCCTAAAGAATGCAGGAGCGACTTATCAGAGACTAGTCAACTCAATGTTCGCCGAGCAGATTGGGAAGAGCATGGAAGTTTACGTTGATGATATGTTAGTCAAGAGCAAACATGCTGACCAACACATCACCAACCTATCTGAAACTTTCACTATTTTGAAGAGGTATCGAATGAGGTTAAACCCCAACAAATGTGCCTTCGGCGTAGGCTCTGGCAAATTCTTAGGTTTCATGATTAGCCAACGAGGCATTGAAGCTAATCCCGAGAAGATCAAAGCAATCCTCGACATGAAGGAACCGGTAACTTCAAAGGACATCCAGAGCCTTACTGGCAAGGTGGCAGCCTTAACCAGGTTCATTTCTAAGGCCACAGACAAATGTGCTCCCTTTTTTAAAGCACTTAAAGGAAGTAGGAAGTACATTACATGGACTGATGAATGTGCCGAGGCATTCAAAAACCTCAAGGAGTACATAAGTAAAGCCCCTCTACTCTCCAAGCCCGAGGTAGGAGACATTCTCATTATCTACCTATCGGTATCAGCTTCAGCCGTAAGTTCCGTTCTCATTCGAAAGGATGGGAATATTGAGCGACCTGTCTACTACGCTAGCAAAGCCTTACAAGATGCGGAGACACGGTACTCTAACATTGAGAAATTGGCTCTGGCATTGGTCATGTCTGCTCGAAAACTCCGCCCTTACTTCCAAGCGCACTCCATCATCGTGCTTACCAATTATCCTCTTCGACAGATACTCCAAAGTCCTGACACTTCAGGGCGAATGATCAAATGGGCAATATCGTTGGGTGAGTTTGACATCTCCTACCAACCAAAGCCAGCTGAGAAGGGCCAAGCAGTGGCAGACTTAATTGCCGACTTCACATATCCAGTTGACATTGCTTCTACACCTGAAGCAGTGGCTTCATTACCCCCGGAAGCTCAGAAGATAGAACCAACAACCCCAGCATGGAGTCTGTATGTTGATGGCTCATCCAACCAACAGGGCTGTGGAGCGGGACTAGTCTTGACTACACCCGACAAAGTAGCAATGGAGTATGCTCTTCGTTTCAAATTCAAGGCATCAAATAATGAGGCCGAGTATGAAGCCCTTCTAGCAGGATTATGTTTGGCCAAACACCTCGGGGTTAAACAAATTGATATTTTCAGTGACTCCCAATTGGTGGTCAACCAGGTTACCAACAACTTTGATGCTAAGGATAGCTCCATGGCAGCATATCTTGCGCAAACACAACTTTTGCTCAAGCACTTCCACTACCAGATCACCCAAGTTCCTCGAGCGGCAAACAGTCATGCAGACGCCCTGGCTCGCCTCGCCTCGGCTGTGGAAGACAAGATTGGAAGAAAAATTCATGTCGAACTGTTGGCAACACCAAGCACCATGGCCGCAGAAGTATGCAACTTACAACAGGGGGATAGTTGGATCACCCCGATCTATAATTACCTTGCTCATGGCACCCTCCCAAATGATAAAGTCCAGGCTAAGCAAATTCGATACAAGTCTACCCGCTACCTGATCATCAATGATCAACTCTATAAGCGAGGTTTTAGCCTGCCATACTTAAGGTGTCTTACGCCTGCCGAGGCGGAAATCGTCCTTCGGGAAATACATGAGGGAGTCTGTGGAGATCATGCTGGATCTCGGTCCCTAGCACACAAGACTTTTCGCCAAGGATATTACTGGCCAACACTCCACCAGGATGCCATCAAAGTATCCCGCTCATGTGACAAATGTCAACGATATGCGACTATTCCTCATTCCCCTCCAGAGCCTCTTACTCCTATGATCAGCCCTTGGCCCTTCGCCCAGTGGGGACTTGATTTGATCGGCCCAATGCCGGCAGGGAAGGGCAAAGTCTGTTACGCAGTCGATGCAGTGGACTACTTCACAAAGTGGGCCGAAGTAGAACCCTTGGCAACCATTACTGAGGCAAAGATAGAAAACTTCGTGTGGAAGAACATCCTTTGTAGATTCGGCATTCCCAATGCGATAGTCACTGACAATGGGCGACAGTTTGACAACAAGAAGTTCAGGTTGTTCTGCTCTAAGTTCAACATCAACTTATGCTTTGCCTCTCCAGCTCATCCCCAGTCTAATGGACAAGTTGAGGCCATCAACAAAATAATCAAGCGCACTTTGAAAACCAGCTTGGACAAAGCTAAAGGCTGTTGGCCAGAATTTGTACCCCAAGTTCTTTGGTCATATCGCACTTCATATCGGACTTCAACAGGAGAAACTCCATTCTCACTTGCCTTTGGCACAGAGGCAGTTGTCCCTGTTGAGCTCGAGCAAGCAACATTCCGAGTCCAGAACTACATTCAAAGTGAAAATGACAAACAACTCACCCTCAACTTGGATTTAGTCGAGGAACACAGAAACCAAGCTCACTTGAGGAATGTCGCCTACAAGCAGCGCATCTCCAACTATTATGACTCTAGGGTCAAGCCTCGTTCTTTCAAAATAGGATATTGGGTCTTAAAGAAAAGATTACTCTGCGACAGAGTCCCGAGTGAAGGCACACTTAGTCCAAACTGGGATGGACCGTATGAAGTCATTGGCATCAGTCGCCCTAGCTCTTACACACTTAGAAGCTCCGATGGCAAGACCCTTGGCCATCCATGGAACGCTGATCACTTGAAGTACTACTACAAATAGACTCACGATGTACAAGTGTTGAGCTATAGCCGTTCGGCATCCTATGTAATGAAGGCCATTTGGCAATGAATTCAATAAAGAGGTAATTTAGCCAACTCAGCCCTCACTCTTTTACATTCCTAGCAATGGAACACTCAAGTGTTGAAACCTCAAAGCAGATATATCCAACACGAAACAAAATCTAAGTATGTGTCGACAAGACTATACAAAGAAAGGAACAACCAAACAATGGCTTATATCCAAACAATAGATCTATTCATACACAGCCAAAAAACTTCACTTAAAACAGCTTCACCCAAAAAAAAAAAAAAAAAAAAGCTTCATCCAAAAAGTTTCACCCAGAAAGTTTCATCTACAAAGCTTCACCTACGTAGCTTCACCCAGAAAGCTTCACCATCAAAGCTTCACCTAGAAAGCTTCATCTACAAAGCTTCACCCAGAAAGCTTCATCTACAAAGCTTCACCATCAAAGCTTCACCCAGAAAGCTTCATCTACAAAGCTTCACCATCAAAGCTTCACCCAGAAAGCTTCATCTACAAAGCTTCACCATCAAAGCTTCACCATCAAAGCTTCACCTCGAAAGCTTCATCTACAAAGCTTCACCTACAAAGCTTCAACACAAAACCTTGCTCCAAATAAACAAATTTTGTTCACAAAACCCAAGATGCCCTTGAACTTGTACAAAAACACTTGGGTAAACATAAACATTTTTTGTTTTACACCCACAAGGGCCCAAAATTTTCCTTCTTATTTATTCACTTATATATGTTCCCAAACATATTATAATAGATCCAACAACAAGCCAAAGTCCCAAGTTTCATAATGGACAAAAGTACAAGCAATTCATCAATAATGAAGGTGCTACAAAAATTGGAATCTGCCCCAAAATAGAAATCCAACCCAAGAGACTTTTTCTCTCTCTCCCTCTTCCGCCTCCTTTCATCTATCAAATTTCTGCAACCTCTGCTCTTCTCCAATGGAGCTGAATTTTGGACACCCTATAGTTCTTGAGCATATGAACAACTTTCAAGAAGGAACCATTTCTGTTTGAGCGACGGAAATTAAAGTGTTGAAGCTCCAAGCATGACAGTCGGATTCTTGCAGATTTCGAAGCTGCTGTGATGTTTCGAAGATCTGGAAATATTTAACCATTAGTTCATTCTGAATTTTTGATATGTTATGAAAGAGACGATGAGGAACAACTTCAATGAAGAAAGTATGTTGATCTGAGCAAGAGAAAATGGAGTTTTTGAAGCTCACAACAAATCTGACGGGTTGACAGAAAAATAATAACCAGTCATTCATCATACCTGGATTTCTGGAGTTATACTGCTCCGAGGGATCTCAAATTTGGATATGTTGTAGTTCACAAGCTGAGGAACAACTTCAATGAAGAAAGCATGCTGATCTGAGCAAGAGAAAATAGAGTTTCAAAGCTCACAACAACTCTGACGGGTTGACAGACAAATGATAAACAGTCACTCATCATACCTGGATTTCTGGAGTTATACTGCTCCGAGGGACCTCAAATTTGGATATGTTGTAGTTCACAAGTTAAGGAACAACTTCGATGAAGAAAGTATGTTGATCTGAACAAGAGAAAATGGAGTTTCGAAGCTCACAACAAGTCTGACGGATTAACAGAACATTGATGAACAGTTACTCATCATACTTGAATTTCTGAAGTTGTACTACTCCGATGGATCTCAAATTTGGATATGTTGTAGTTCACAAGATAAGGAAAAACTTTCATGAAGACGACTTTGCAATCTGAGCTATAGAGAATGGTGTTATCTTGCATCCACTCAGGCTGATTAGTGGAAACGAAAAGCAATTCCACCAAAGAAAAGATGAAAAAGAGAGAAAAGCTACTAATTGCACTTGATCTTGTCTAGTCAATAGCATGCAGCATCAAACACACAAAAGTTGGAAATATTTTTAGATAAAGCATATACGAATGTGTGACATCGAAACAAGGATTCGTTACTTTGACAAATTAGTAACACGCGAGACACCTCATTCGGCAACTCTCTTCGCCTGAAGACTTGGGGGACTCCCACCATATGCTACTGCACCTTGATACTCGGCAGTCTCACAACCACTCAGTGACTTGGATTTTTCAAGTCTCCAACCGAGAAGTTTTCCTCACTCGGGAAATTAAGGGAACACTACCTCAAACTACATGCTTCACTCACAAAGCTTCAACAATACAGGTTTCAACAAAAGCAAAAATTCAAAGAACTTTATGAAGAAGGCTTTGGTGTATTTAACACAATATGTTGAAATGAAGCAAAGCTTATTTATTAATATTTTCGATAAGCCACAAATATGTACATATACATGAGTCAAAATAAACAAACAAAAGGGAGCCTTCACAAAGGTTGCTTAGGGGAAGTCTCAGCAGTCGGTAGAGCCCCAGAAAGAGAAAGCACCGGAGGGTGGTTATCCGGAGCCTCAGTACTTGACAAAACCCCAGAAGGAGGAGGCATTGGAGGTTCATCATTTGAAGCTTCATTACCAGGTACAACCCTAGAGGACGAAGGCAATAAATGCCTTTGGAACAAACCCACAAACCGCTGATGATCAAGTAAAGCCTTACCATCAGATTCCTTCATCTGGTCAAGCTTCCTCTTCATGTTTGTAGCATAGTCATGGGCGAGCCGGTGCAACTGCTTATTCTCATGCTTGAGCCCTCTAATCTCCTGTTTGAGACTCATCACTTCAGCAGCCAATGATTCAACTTGGCGGGTTCTAGCAAATAGGCGTTGGGCCATATTAGACACAGAACCTGCACACTGAACACTAAGAGCCAGAGAGTCCTTAACAGCCAACTCATCAGACCGTTTGGAAAGTAGTCTATTATCTTTGGGAGTGAGAAGGTTCCTGGCCACCACTGCAGCGGTCATATCATTCTTCATCACAGAATCCCCAACGGTAAGAGGACCAGTAGGGGATATGAAGGATGGGCGCCATATGTTGTCTGGAGAAGGCGTGGCTGTCTCTTCTCCAAGGTTCAAGTCAAAACGACGGTCGGAGGGTCCAGACATTTTCAAATGTGTTGAAGAAGGAAGAGGTCAGACAAATCAAGATCTTAGAAGTGCAAGAAATGAGCTTCTACTGGTAGAGATTCAAGTGTGCTGTGGAACTTAA
Source organism: Malus sylvestris (assembly GCF_916048215.2). Lineage (NCBI taxonomy): Eukaryota > Viridiplantae > Streptophyta > Magnoliopsida > Rosales > Rosaceae > Malus > Malus sylvestris. The sequence continues at coordinate 4,038,833 of NC_062271.1, read as the reverse complement.
TGCCAGCCTCTATAAAAATCTGCACTCGACGGAGCTTCAGAAATCGAAGAGGCGTTTGTTTTCTTAAAAGCTGGGCTGCTCAGAGACCACGAGGGCCGATCTCAGAAATCGAAGAGGCGTTTGCTTTCTCAAAAGCTGGGCTGCTCAGAGACCACGAGGGCCGATCTCAGAAATCGAAGAAGCACCTGCTTTTTCAGCCTCGTCAGCACCTGTCACATGCACAATCAGCTTTGCGGAAATTACGGGCACTCTGTCGAAGATTTCTGGTGAAGTAGAAAGCACGTGAATCTTACTGTTCAATCACCGCTCTCCATATGCACCATCAACTCCTCGGGTACCACATATAACTTTGTCAAATATCTCTGACAAAGTTTAGGCACGAGAATTTCGAAGTTCCAGCTACCCTACTATTACCCATAAGGGTAAAGGAACAGCACCACTGCTTGACAACTGGAAAGTCCCTATGTGTGTTGACCTCCGTGTTTTGCGGCAAGACAGGTTGGCAAGAACGTCCAACCTTTACTCACATTCGAGAAAAGACTCCCAACATAATTACTTTCTCAAAAACCGGAGTAGCACCGCTTTCCGAATCTCGAGAGTCAGATCCTCGACGGGATTGCTTGTTCGAAAACCGAAGAGGCACAACTCTCAGAACTTCGAGAGCCAGATTTCCTTAGATAAAGCTTGTCTGTAATCTTCACACGTAATATCAGCTTTCCAGATACCACATACCACTTTTTCAAAGTGCTCTGACAAAATTAAAACACGTGAAGCTGGCAGCTCCCACTGCATTGCTGTGACCAAGAAGGGTAAAGGAATAGCATTACTACTTGTTATTGGGAAATCCCTATATACATTGACCTCCCTCCTCAACGGACAGGCAAACCTGCAAAAATGCTCAACCCTTTCTCGCATTCGAAAAGGCACCCTCAACATAACCTCTCGAAATACTCAGCTTTATTTCCCCCCGATAATACCTCAGCAAATAAGCCACACCAAGAACAAGAGTATCTCATATCATCAGGGTCGAAAGCAAGAGTATCCCATATCATGCTTTCTCCCTGTCTTTGTCTTTGTCCTTGTCCACACCTGCAGGACAAGGAGAAAGAGAGCAGTCAGTCGGAACCTGAAATCAAACCTCCAATTTGGAACTGACTGCCTGGAGCCTTTGCCTGGTTGCTTACTTAGCATTGCTCTCGAGTACTCATCCTCAACTGCTGTCAAGGTCACGAATTCCACCGGCAAATACCTCATGACAGTTGATCAGATATTGGCTCTTTACACTGAAGCTGCCAAGCGTGGATGAGTCACTATGAAGGAATGTTCTGAAGGACCATTTAAATGCAAAGGTTGCACACCACTTCTGCCATGCAAAAGATTGAAGCAGAAGGTTCAACGGTGAGCTGAAACAGATCACTACAGCACGACACCTTTCCATACCACATTCATTATTCCGTCAACAGCAAAAGTATCCCATATCATCAAGGTCGAACGTACTCTAGATTTGATGGACTTGTTTTGACCCTCAAATTTTTGAGTCGGCCTTATACTCTGAAGGGCACCAGAAAACCCTCCAGCACAGTTCAAGAATAAGCCTGTGGAAAGTTACTTCTTCAAAAGCAAAAGTATCTCATATCATCTCTTATCCATTTGCTTCTCCTTATCCTGGCAGTTGAATGAGAGACAAGGAGAATGAGAACAATCAACCGGAAGCCGAAGTCAAACCTCTGATCCTGGGTTGCTTCTTTGGAAGTTTGACTGCTTACCTTGTCTGTCACCTCTTTCGGCAGATCTCCTAGCTCGGCGACTTGGGGGACTCCTACTATAGGGTTTGTATCACACTTGACTAAGCCCGAAACTACAACTAAGCTTCAAGTGAAATTGATACATTACCTTGTGCGTCAACATCAGCTAAATACACCATTCCCGGATGGAGGAAAGGTACTTCCAGAGAAGGGCAGATGAAGATCAAACCACACTTCGGTACTTAGAAGTTTCGTGATTACTCAAGGGATTGGATCTTGCAAGTCCCCAACCGAGGAGTTTCCCTCACTCGGGAACTTAGGGGAGCACTGTTTGTACCATACTTGACCAATCCCGAAACTACCGAGCACCGGCCAACGCTATACTGTCAAGGACCCAGAAGAGTTCCCCTCCGACCAGGAGGCCAATCACTACTCGACACGTGTCAAGATTAGAAGCCAATCAGAGCGCAGCACGTGTCGACATCAAGAACCAATCACAACATGACACATGTCAATGTGACAAAGCTACAAGTTTTTCTATAAATAGGGGTCATTCCCCCACAATATGGCCTAATGCCATTTGGGTTAAATCATTCACAAGAACTCACTAAATTGAGAGCTTGATCCTTTGTACTTGTGTAAGCCCTTCACTACTAATAAGAACTCCTCTACTCCGTGGACGTAGCCAATCTGGGTGAACCACGTACATCCTGTGTTTGCTTCTCTGTCTCTATTCATTTACGTACTTATCCTCACTAGTGACCGAAGCAACCAAGCGAAGGTCACAAAACCTGACACTTTCTGTTGTACCAAAGTCTTCGCTGATTTTGTGCATCAACACAGTCATATTTGGAATATGAATGTGATTGTGTAAATCCTAGTGTATCAAGGGATATCTTTTATATTCTGTTTAGTAGTCTAATTCCTATTAGAGTTGTATCGTACTACTATAAATAAAGGCACAATAAGGTGATATAACACACACCTCACAATTAAATCTCTCTATTCTCTCTCTCACTATCGTCGGCCTCCCTCTCTCTACTCCCTTAGAATAACTCAGTTAAATAGGCTTACAACATAAATGATAAATTTAATCTTCTAGATATATAGTTACATGGCTACAGAGATTTTACACAATCCCTTTAGGTTTTTTTTCTTCACATAACCCTAAGATTTTAAACCTTACAACAGGACCCGCTAACATGCTTTATATAACCTCTAAACACAAAATGAAGTGATTCTTGCAGTTAATTTTGTTTAGGGATATGATTGTACAAATTTAGAAGTTGATTCCAATAGGATTGGGGATACCTAAGCCCCGTTTGATATTGCCTTTTTCACTAGAGATTGTTTCACTTTAAAGTTAAGCACTAAAAAAATGTTTGGTAACCTGACAAGATTTAACGAGACATTTATCCTAGGTTGGTTATATCCTTATATGAGCATTCATTGCTGCTTGATCTCCTTGAGTTTCGACTTTGCACTTCTCACATTTTTCTCCAAGACTTTGGGTTTGGTCCGACTTTGATTTTACCATTGTCAGGTTTTTGTGAGTTTATAATTCTTTAATGCACCCTTAATTTTGATTTGCATGTAAACTGCCGATGCCGATCGAATACTTCAACAATCATTTGAGAAGACATGATTCAATTACTTCTTAAGCTTTACACATTTAAGGGGAATGTTGGAGTCAATATTGTTTAGATATGATTGCCTAAATCTAGAAGTAGAGTCCAATAGAATTTGGTGTTTTCTAATCTCATTATGATGTGTATTAGTTGTGAGGCAAGAAAAGACCACCTCACTAGTATAAATAAAGGCATAATGCCACCAAAGAGCATAAGTGAAATTACAACCTATGAGATCTCTTTTCTCTCTTTTGGCATCCCTCTCCTACCTTCATTCTCTAAATTCTGTGTATTTGTATTTCAATCTTTGAGAGTAAATTTTTTATTGGGGAAACTTTTTAATGACATCAACAATTCTTCTAACCGAAAGAGTTTAGTAAAAACAATTCAAAACCATGCAGAGCTTTGTGAAAACACGAAAAATCTCAGAAGTATTGGTGTACTTTCCTCATCATTTGTATAAATTAGGAGGATAAATTAGGTTCTCATCCTTTCTTTTGTTACTCCATTGATTAAAATCATATTCATTTTCAATTTTTGATCAAGGTCCTTGGTATTAATAACATCATTAATTATTTTAATAATAAAATATTTTTTATTTCTAAAATAATAAAATATTTTTTATTTCTAAATATATTCATTTAATGTTAAAAATGTTACAATTAGTATATTTATATTTATGACTAAATTTTTTATCATATATTTTTATTTTTAGTTTGTACCCATTTTTAATTTGTACCAATTTTCTTTTCAATTTTAATTTGTACCCATATATTAATTTCTTTTTGTGCCCATATTTTTTAAAGTTTATTTGTATTTGTACCCATATATATTTTTTTATTTGTACTTTTTATTTTGCTAAATGTACCCATGCTAATTATATGTACCCATTCATGTAAAACTTTTTAATCTTAAAATGTACTCATTCTTAAATATACCAATTTGTTATATGTAAAATGTACCTTTTTTTTATATATAAAATCTATTCAATTTTTTTCTAATCCATTTTTAAACTTATATGAGTACATTCTTTTTTCTTTGATTTTAAAATGAATCCATGTCAAGTTTAATCGAAGAAATTTACTAATGTTATTAAGCATAATATCTTTTTTTTTCTATTTTTTTTGTGATTTTGAAGATTGTACCCATGTTTTGATACAATAATTTTTTTGGTTAATTTTGATGAATGTACCCATGTTTACACACATACACACACACACAATAGTATATTTATATTTTTGTTTGTACCATACTTAGGGCCTCCGTATTTAGATCTCGTGTAAATACTCGGAGGACTCAAATGTAATTATGTAATAAATGAAGGGGCAAATATGTAATAAGTGAGGAGCCCTTATTCTATAAAATGACTCCTCACTCTCCTCATTAGGGGATGCCATTTCTTAAGCCCCATCATCCTCTCAAAGCTCTCAAGCCTCCCATATTCAGAGAAAAGCCTCACTCTCATTACAGAGGCTCTCACTCTCTCTTCCTCACAATCATCTCATAGAAATACAATATCAGTGTGGACGTAGCCCAAACATTGGGGTGAACCACGATACATCTTGTGTTATTTACTTTCTTGCAGATTCACGGTCGGATTTACGTTGTTCCAAGACCCATCCGGTTTTGTGCATCAACATTTGGCGCCGTCTGTGGGAATCGACACAAAAATCTATGTCGGTTCTCTCTCAATTTTTCATCTCACCATCGTGAATCTGCAAAAACCCAAGAACCCAAAGCTTTCCTAGAAAACCCACGGAGCCACCTCCTCTCTCACTCAGTCTTTCCCTGCAACTACAAGACAAATTCCCCCACCAATTCCTCACTCGCTTCACACTTTGTAGTTTACTATTCTCCCTCTCACAATAGGCAGTGGATATCATAATAGGCGATGGGGATTCAACGGATAGTTCCAACCTGCCTTTTGCTTGCGACACGTGGCAGGGGAGCAATTCTGATTTCGATCTCTACGACGCCAATCTGTTTCGACCCCACTGCCCGAGTCGACTCAGCAATCCCTGTTCTCCACTGTCAAGTCTCTGGTTCGACTCAGGGAATCGGTCTCGGACCATGGAGATCCAACTGAAAGAGTCGTCTTTTACTTCGCAGAAACGCTGCAAAATAGAGTATTGTTTTTGCAATCAGAGAAGAGCTTTACGATTGTGTACGACACTCCTTGCGAGGACTTCACGCTGTCGTACAAGGCCCTAAACGACGTATGCCCGTATTCCAAGTTTGCCCATTTAAATGGCGAACCAAGCGATACTCGAAGCGACGGAGAGAGAGAGAGAAAGATCGGTAACGTCTCCATTCCATTGTCCGCCAAAGCCTTCTTCTTTAGTTGTGTTTGTACCATACTTAGGACCTCCGTATTTAGATCTCGTATAAATACTCAGAGAACTCAAATGTAATTATGTAGTAAAGGAATGGGCAAATATGTAATAAGTGATGAGCCCTTATTCTATAAAAGGACTCCTCACTCTCTTCATTAGGGGAGGCCAATTTTTAAGCCATGGGAAGAGCTCTCTCATCCTCAGAAGCTCTCACCCTCTCCCTCACAATCATCTCAAAGAAATACAATAATCAGTGTGGACGTAGCCCAGTACTCCAAAATTATTCGGCAACCTGCCGTTATTATCACCAACCAGGTGATCAAAAGTACGCCCAATACTCCAAAATTATTCGGCAACCTGCCGCTATTATCACCCACTGGGTGATCAAAAGTACATCCAGTACTCCAAAATTATACATGAGCATCACTCATGTCATTTATACATAAACATTCATGAGTATCACTCATGACAGTCATACATAAACATTCATGAGCATCATTCATGTCAACATTCATGAGCATCACTCATGTCAACATTCATGAGCATCACTCATGTCAACATCCATGAGCATCACTCATGTCAAAAGCTTCATTTACAGAGCTTCAGCTTCAAAAGCTTCATTTACAAAAGCTCCAGCTTCAAAGCTTCACTTGCAAATCTTCACTTACAAAGCTTCAGTGCAGAGTATACAAATACCTCATCCGAACAACCGCCACTTCGGCCCATACATGGATTGAATTTGAAGTCTCCAGCCAATAGCCTCTATTGGCTGAAAACTTGGGGAACTACACTATGTACCATATATTGGGCCTCATAAAAAAATACTTGGGGGACTTAGCCCATTATTTATGTATTGAGGAGCAGACCCTTATTTTATAAAATGGACTCTCTCACTTTCATTAGAGAGCACCCATCACTTATGTATTGAGAAGCGAGCCCTTATTCTATAAAAGGGAATCCATCACCATCATTAGAGAGCATCGCCGTCTGCTGAGCAACCGACTCGCTGCGAGCATCACTCCTAACCCATCACTTATGTATTGAGGAGCGAGCCATTATTCTATAAAAGGGAGTCCCTCACCGTCATTAGAGAACATCGCCGCCTGCTGAGCAACCGCTTCGCCTCGAGCATCGACTCTAGCCCATCATTTATGTATTAAGGAGCGAGCCCTTATTCTATAAAAAGGACTTCCTCACCTTCAACACCACAAGCCGAGCCAATCAAGGCAACATAAACCACAAGCAGAGCAACCTCGCAACATGTGATACTTCTAGTTGAGCATCATTTCAGATTGGGCACCGCCTCATATCGAGTATTAGTTCTAGACGACATCTAGTTACTTCGGCCCACACATGGATTGAATTTCAAGTCTCCAGCCAAAAGACTCTCTTGACTGAAGACTTGGGGGACAACTGTTTGTACCATACTTAGAGCCTCCATATTTAGATCTCGTGTAAATACTCGGGGGACTCAAATGTAATTATGTAATAAATGAAGGGGCAAATATGTAATAAGTGAGGAGCCCTTATTCTATAAAAGGACTCCTCACTCTCCTCATTAGGGGAGGCCATTTCTTAAACCCCATCATCCTCTCAAAGCTCTTAGGCCTCCAATATTCAGAGAAAAGCCTCACTCTCATTACAGAGGCTCTCACTCTCTCTTCCTCACAATCCTCTCAGAGAAATACAATATCGGTGTAGACGTAGCCTAAACATTAGGGTGAACCACAATACATCTTATGTTATTTACTTTCTTGCAGATTCACGGTCGGATTTATGTTGTTCCAAAACCCCTCCGGTTTTGTGCATCAACAATTTTAATATTTTTAATCCCACAAATTATGGTTTTTTTATTTAAAATCTCAGTTATATAAACAACTAAAATTTCTAATTTTTAATTTAAAAAATATAGTAACGTACATAGAAATAAATTATCACATCAATTTCAGGAACCTTGACCAAAAATTAAAAATCAACAAGAATTCAATCAAAGAATATTAATAGCTAAGGATCGCATCTAAAATCTCATAAATTAGGATCACACCACTTTTATGATAATGGTCTGTAAAGTATCCAACCTCATCCTTTGGAGTAGGCTAAAGTTTGATAAGATAAATGGATAAACATTATATCACTCCTTCCAGATGCTAACGGCAAACAAGAGGCAATTCCAATTTGTCTAGCCACCTCAGAAAATAGGAAGGCAAACTCAATCTGCATCTCCAACGGGGATCGAATTTTAATCTGGATCCTATTAGATTTGATATAATTAACACGATAAGAATTTAGAAGGGCAGTCTGATAATTCATTCAATAATCCGAATACAAATGAATGTGGAAGAGTACGATGGGATGTTAATAACGTCTATCAAAGTAAATTTAAAGCACCGTTATTTGGTTTAGTAACACTCAGGCTCCAATGTATTAGAGAAGATTCTAAGTTTGAATCCGACATGCCGCAATTGTTGAACAAAAAAAGTAAGTAAATTTACATTTATGAAAGAAATATTTGAAGAAACAAATCATCTTATTTCATAGGATTAATCTCAGTTTACCACCCTCAAGTTTCGTGGGCTTCAACATTTAGTACATGAAGTTTTTTTCGTCCCAGAGTCATACTTAAAAGTGTTAATTTTGGAACAGTCTTATATATCTGTTAAGTTTTCCGTTAGAATTTCTGTTAGCCGATGACGTGGCACTCACGTGGACAATTATTGGACGTCACGTGTCAATATAGACCCACTTCAATATTAAAAAGAAAAATACGAAAAAAAAAAAAAAAAACAAACAAACTAACATCCGTTCCCACCTTCTCCCCCGCACCCTCTCCCTCCCTTCTCTCTGCAACCCGCACCCCTTCCCTCCCTTCTCTCCTCTGCACCTACACCACCCTCCTTTCCTCTGCGCCTCCCTTCTCTCCTCTGCAATCCGCACCACTCACCCTCCCTCATCTCCTCTGCAACCTGCACCCACCTCTCCTACCTCACCTCACCCCCACTCCCTCCCTTCTTTCTCCTCCATCCTCTTCACCTCCACTCCCTGCTCTAAATCGACTTGGGACATTTCGGAGGTTAAAATTTCAAAAACCCAGAAGCTGAAACTCTGCCGGAAGGTAAAGAACAGAGCATTCAGACATTAAAGTTTGGAGCTTTGGGGTTTTTCTAATACTAAATTGAAGAAATATTTTATGGAATTTGAGGTTCAAGGAAGTGGGTTTTTTTGGATTAGGTGCACTTCGACTCCATTAAGATTGTTTATGTTGGAAATTTGTTACCAACAAAATTAAATGCATCGAAAAAGTTTAATCAGTTTAAGGGCAAAGGTTTAGGCTTGCAAGCTTGAAGAATGTAGGGAGAGAAAGAGAGAAGGGAGGGAGAGGGTGCGGGTTGCAGAAGGGAGAAGGGTGGGAGAGGATGCGGGGGAGGAGGGTATGGATGTTTTTTTTTCTTTTCGTATTTTAAAAAAAAAAATAATATTGAAGTGGGCTCATATTGACACGTGGCACTCAATAATTATCCACGTAGACACCAGATCATCGGTTAACAAAAGTTTTAACAGAAAACTTGACAGATGTATAAAACTGTTCCAAAATTAACACTTTAGATATGACTCTAAGACGAAAAAAACTTCATATACTAAATGTTGAAAACCACGAAATTTGAAGATAGTAAACTGAGATTCCTATTTCATAATATATGCTCACTTGTCTCATCAGTTCAGCAAAACGTAGTACAATTTCATGGCTTGACTATATACTGGCAATTATTTTCTACAAATAAATACGAGAGAACAAAGAAAAACTTGGATCTGGATATCTACCAAAATATATGCTCCATTAATGAATACATTTGCAGCAACAAATTTTTTCTACCTAAATCATTGCTTGCAGGATCCTAAAATACCGCGTGTTAGTATTATACACAGTTGGACTGGTAATCTACTTACCACCCATATATTGGATTCTCTACCTGGGGAGGCAAGAGATGAAGGTCTTTGCAGTGTTGCTTGTCATAGTCTCGGCTTCCGGGAATTGCTCCGGTGCATAGTCTAAGGAATTCATTGCCGGTGAGACAGTAGTGGGCAAATGCCAATCCTCCGTCAACCATACCTGTCAAGCTAGGCATTGATGCGGATTTTGGGATCCTCTTTCGATTTCCCGTGCTTGATTTTGCACCATCGTTGTCTTTGTTCAAGACTCTGTCAAGCTCAGAATACTCCATAAACCTCTGGGTAGCAGCTTCCCACGAAAGATGATATCTTTGCTCGGGAGTAAGGGGCTGAGGATTAAATGCCATTGCTTCCTTCACTTTGGCAACAAATTCCTCGGATGTTTTGTAGGTCAAGCAATTAGGAAATGATCTGAAAAACTCATTTGATGGATGATCCGCACAAATTACAAATTTTCCCATAGCAAGAGCCTCAGCAGTAGCCGTGCACAGCACATCACTAACGCTGGGATTTATGAAGACTTTGTACCTTCAAGCAAAGGAGAGAATATCATTAGCAGGAGAAATGAATAGAGGCGGAAGCAACAAAAAAAAATGTATAATTGAACAGTTTAATCACTCATGGCATGATATTTCTAATCAACGGTCGGCACAGAAGCGAATGTGCTTTTGTACAGTGAATTCCTAAAAGATCCTTACCCGTGAAGAGAATGATCTGCATGGTCTCTTCCTTTCAGAAAGTTGAGATTTAAATCCAAGCTTTTAGCCGTACTCTGAACTTCATTGGCGTCCTCTCCATTTCCATACACGTCCAACTTGAAGCCATCAAGGTCACACTTGTGCTTTGCCAACACATCTATAAGCTCACGGTATCCCTTTGCCCAGACCATCTTCCCTAAGAAGTATGCTCCTTTTGAGAATGCTTCCTGTCCAAGTTCCCTTTCTGCAGCGACCTTTTCTCCAATTCTCAAGAACTTGGGATTCACGCCATGGACATTGCAAATCAGAGACTTAGGTAAATCCTGTGTGGCAGAGGAAAGGCGAAGAACCTGGAGAAATCATTAACAATTTAGTTGTCAGATCAAGAAAAGCATACGTAGGTCTAAAATATCTATCTGAACCACTAGTCCCTAATAAAATTAGCAGAAACCATGCTAAAAAGAATTGCACGTGATCATCAGATATTCAATGAATTAACTTACTTTGTCGCAGTATGCTCTTGTGACCCAATTGTTTATGTGCTTCACAAAGAAGGCTTGGAGAGCACCATTCTTCTCCCTCTTGATATATTCCAAGTAATTTGTGTGAACAACACCAACAACATGGTTAAATTTATCGGTCCAACGCTTACCATGATGATACCAATTCAAGTGTTCCGGTTCTTCCAGGATAGCAATGTCAGCATCCTTGGACTGAATAAACCGAGTAGTGTCCCCAGCTGGTAAAATGCTTCGCCTTGCTTTTGAAAACTAATATATAGCAAGACCAAATATCAATTAGCAACCATAATATGATACAAATAAAAAGTCATTTGTATGGTCAGATTCACCAGATAATTACCTTTCCTGGATAAAATGATATCTTAAAGTCCGCTTTAAAGCCAATCCTTTCCTCAAGCCAGTTACGGATATAAATTTCCTTCTCTTCTGGTGAAGTAAAAGTAATGTTGCTAGGATATACAAGTTCTTGATCTGATTTACAAAGCCATGGAACTAATAATGTAACATTCTGTTTCGCAGACTCTGCAAGATATGCAGCACGAAACAGTGGATTCACTGCTGTTCCTGTCATCCAAGGAAGACTAGCAGTTGTGACAATAGCAACATGTCTTTTCTCATCTGACTGGTCATGTTTTGCATGGTCTGTCCAAAACCCACCATCATAAGAATGCCCTGTGCTTTGGATGACGCTGGCTATCCTTAAATCTAATTCATCATTCATGTTTTCACTGTCTATAAGAGATGAGTCTCCAGAAGAATGTGAGTGCAGAACTTGGTTCTTGTATTTGCTGCACAAGCTTTCCACTAGTTTCTCACACACATCTGCAGTCATTTACAATACTGTACATGTTCAGCAGTCTTGTAAGATGAAATCAAAGATAAGGATATATGAAATTATATTCCTTTACTTTTATTTTCCTTTTGTGTGTACTGTTGTTAGAGAGTGAAATGATCCTGAGATTACTCAATAAGTTAACATACCCAAGTGAATCCCTTTTTCAAGATAAATTTGTGTTCATGATAGGGATGCCGACGCTATGAGTTTAGAACATCGTTTATACCATGATTGATATCATATGTTTTACACTTGGAAATAGTCCAACAACTTTCGAATTGTAAATTCCATAACTTACCCAAAATGTTTAAAATAAAATAAAACATATATCATCAAATTTAATATAAAAAAATAAAAAATAAAAAAAACTAAAAAAAGAAAAAAAAAATATATATATATATATATATACACCCTTGAAGTCTCACTACTCATCTAATTACTTCATACAAGCATGAAAGTTTCCCTAGCAGAAGAAAAGACACAAAATACACCTAAGAACATATACAGGAACAGCTTTAAACAGAAATTAAAGAATCACTTACTTCTCCTAACGCCAAGTTGATCGAGAAAAGGCTCAGATTGCCTAACCAAACATGCCAAAAGTTCTGTCACATCCAATGGAGGTACTGCCTATATCATGTATACAGAAGAGAAAATTAGAATACCACATTACGTACTTAATTCCAGTTAAATTGGTTTTATGTTATGTCTATATAATAATTCATATATTCTGAAATGAAACAGGCACAGCCAAACTAGTTCACAAGGAGCATCATCAAAATCCAGGCCACTGGTTTTCCTCGGAGAGTCTTATAATAAATGACACCCAATCTAAGTCTAGTATTCTCTTGCTAACATGTCTAGACACCCTTGCCCAATATGTAGAGTTTCTGGAATACGGACTCCACAGTTTGCAAGAACAACAAATCTTAGCATCTCATCTTTCTTGGTTAAGTTTTGGAAACTTAACATTCTTTGTTGGAACTGTACTAACCCATCATTTCTCTTATTTGGTTACACTTAGAACCGTGTTACAGAAATTAACAAGCTTTGTCGTGAGTTCAATGGAAGAAAAAGGACAGCTCCAAGAGAAAGGAGAGGACTAGGAAGGCTTGGGCATCAAGGCTATATATGATTTCTTTTATACATGTAAAGAATTTTTTGCAAAAACTAAGTGTTGAATAAACAAATATACACAAAATTTACAGATGTCACCAAATGTTTCTTTTATTTACCCAACTTATACAACCACCTTTGAACAAATCAAAGAACAAAAATTCCTCTGGAGGCTCATGACAGTGATGGATTAAATAGTGTGCCTAATTATGCCAAAAATGAGTTCTGTACGGTAACACATTACAACAAAAGATTCCAACAAAAAAAGACACATGATACACAGGTTTCCAATCAACAGAAAACACAGGACAACAGAAGCAAAATATGCCGAATGTATACCAACCTTTGACTCCTCACGCTCCTTGTAAATTGACTTCTGAAAACAGCAGGAAACAAAATTAGTTGTAAAAATATGCATGCACTTGTTATTACCACTCCTCATGAAACAAACATTGATCAAGGATAGCAAAAACTGGGAAATTAAAAATGTAAACTGCAGTAAAAACAACTGTGATATAGTGATATTTATGGGTAAATATATAATGTTTTATTCACCAAAAAGAATGCTCCTTTCAGAAAACAAACATCATATGATTTGGTTGGCATCACTATGCACCTCATCATTGAATAAAATAACAATTTTCTTGTTAAAAGGAAGGATTGCCTCACACTAGACGCTCAGACTTTAGCTTTTACACCCAACGATATAGTCATAGGCACATATCAAGTTTTAACTAATCTAGTATTCCATTTGGTGCACAGGTTGTGGTTTCGAATGATATTGGGCTCCCAACATCTATGCATAACGCAGAACTACCATAAGCCTAATATTGATTAGCATCGCATAGCTCAAAGTAGTTGATCAAAAACCCGCTTACTGTTAACTGCAAAACTCTCTCCAATGATTTCAGAACCTTAGCTGAAGGATTTTGTTCTATACCTTCTTATGACCAAAGGATCACAAAAATTAAGAAACCTTTTGTATTTTCAACTCTAACTTGTTTATTCATATTTAGTGCAGGAGACCTTAGTAACGCCGTAGTGTCTCAATGTCCTTTACCCTGATTTAAATTAGGCTACCCGATAAACTCACAAAGATATCGACAAGGAAAATAAGAACACAACTATCAAGTTTAGAGCCTCATAGTTTCTTTTACTTCTGTTTTCATTTCACATGCCAAAAACACAACAGCCACCAATATCTATCACTAATACCTACTTCCACATGAAATCTAACAAGTCATTCCAATTTAACCACAGGCAAGATTCAATTTTTGTTTTTGGTACATGTAGCCAATCAAAATGCAAAGTTAACAAATTCAATTGCTATGAAAACTCAAAGCCGAAAGCAACAAATTATGAGATGAAGGTAGAGAGAACATACCAAGCTGGACTTGAATTTCTCCACAAACTCACTGTTCTTAAATCCACCGAGAAATTCCCGCTTTTCGAACTCTTTCAATCGCGTCTTCAACGCCCGAATTGGTTCCCAGTCCTTAATGGATTGTCTCTCCTCATCCTCCCCCTCACCCTCTCCCTTCCACTCGCCCCAAAACTCACTGAACTTCAATGGCCTTCCCCTAATACCCCTATTAAATTCCATAACCCCATCCCTGTCCTCCACCTCCGACACCAGCGCATTCTTTATCGCCGACAAATTGATCCGGATCCTCGACCTGGGGCTCCACTTCTCCAGAACCTTCTTGCTGAAGTCCGGCGACGAGTACACCCTCCGAAACTCCGACAGCTTCGGCTTCAGCTTCTTGACGAAGTCAATCTCTGCCGGCGGCGACGCCGACGACCGAATCCCCGCCGAGGACGCGGAGTTAAACTTGAACAGGTTCTCGAGCTCGCGGTCGAACGACGTCGCTAGGTTCTTGAACTCGTTGGCCCGGTGCTTCATCAATTGGAGATCCGCGTCGGCCGAGTCCTTCACTTCCCTCCACCCTTTCGATATGAAGGAGAAGGCGTTGGAGGAGGTCGAAGCTTGGCCTTCGCTTCCCATGGCGGAGGAGCTAGGGTTTTGACTGAGAGCAAACGAATTGAATTTTCCAGGGTTCCGAATCGGATTTCGGGAATCTTCCGTATCGGATTTCGGATTTCGGGAAGCTTGCAGATATAAAGAAACAAACAGAGACGAGCTGTGGGTGGGTTGAGAATTTAACGGTTGGAATTTTCGGGGCTTTCTTTTTCCGGAACCTTGCTGGTACACGTGTACTTTCCAAGTCGGATTTTTCACGTGATGATACTGTTATGGGATGATGACGTGGACAGAAGGCACGTGATAGGATGAGGTGGCGAGCTGTGAACCGTGCGATGGCGGATTGGGTTCCTGATAAGAATATTCTGGAGGGAAAGAATGCGCTGGACGCTGGTGATTGACGGTTGAGATTTTCGCGCACCGTGATTCGTCTTTAACGTGATTAGGTAAACGTGGCTGGACGTGATTGGGGGGGAGGGGGGAGAACAGAGAACATTGGCTCGGTGGCCTAATTTCCTGTCCCGCCGTTTCCGTCTCTGTTCTGCATCGTTGCTTGTCAAAAGAAAAGAAAATGTCAGTTGATTGTTCAATTGAAAGCTACGATATATTTCGTCCTTTTAATCCAAGTGGCTTTGACAATTTCAAATGTGTTGCGTGGCATGCTCAGAAACGAGAAGGCTTTGCATAATACGGATTCATCGCTACGTGACGTCTTATGCTAATAATATAGAAGCATGCATGTATTAATTTTCTACATATTATTGTATTAGTGATACGAAACGTTATTGTAACAGTAAACCCATGCTATACATACAAGTTCTCCCTTGTAAATCTTGACCTTGTTATTCACCGTGTATGTCATTGTCTATATGCTTTTTGAGAGACGAACGTAACATGTTACGACACCTGCGGACCGCATCTTGCGACGCTGGCGTGTCTGTGCAACCAGCGACACTGACTTGTCCTTCTGGACCTACCTAATCGATTTCTATTGCAGCTATTGCACTCTCCACCTTCTACCCCAATAAACCGATATCCAACATACACTCCCTCCAATTTCAATTATTATCCCCAACATTACACCGTGTTATGTGAATGAGCTTGTTCCTCCTATACGAGTTCAATCTTCATCCCAGCAACCACGACGTTTACACCCTCAATCGAACATTACTCTTTTGAATTTTCAGTTGGCAATATCCAATGAGAGTGTGACCTTGGAATTTTGGATGTTTGCATTTTCCAAGAGACCTAAGATCATTGACCACATGAACTATCCTCTTCGAACTGACAACAATGGGAGCATCGTGACAAAGGCGGGGGCCAAACATTCCAGGCTTCACAATCTTTTTCGACGGGACATCTCAATGTTGTCAGGGAATTGCACTGAGCTCTCAACTCCAATGACAAGAACCTTAGCTTCAGGAATGACCATCTCGTTGCCAATTCGAACAGCCTCACGAATGAATTAGCACTATACCGTTCTCTTGGGGGTTAATCACTGAACATGACATAGTCCCCAAATTGATTGTTTCTGACCTTTTACTGCATGATAATGTTTGGTGGGTGAATTCATGTTGTAAGAACAGATTCGAGAAGGTCAAGGTCTAGCTAAGCCACTTCCAACGCCATTTTCCAGAAAAGTAATGAGAAAGGGTTAAGTCTGTATACCTCCAAGCAGCTAGCAGGCTTATTGATTACGATATGCCTGAGAAATAACCACCAGCATCAGATATTATGCGATTACTAGAATGTTGGCTTGCAATCATCTGCGTTTAAAGATGGAAGCGATTGAGATAGTAGTTACAGCTTTGATTCAACGTTGTTCGGGTGTCATGAGCAGAATTCAAGCTTGTAATACAGAAGTAGAATATGGACATACTGAATTCCAAGGCTGTATCATGTTGGAAAACCATATGTCATGACTTGGCTAATGCGGAAGGAATTCATGATCTTGAACTCAATTATAAAGATGTAATGACTTCTACACTTTGAGTTGTATCATGTTCTTGCAACTGTTGTTTCAATGTCCGTGGAGTTGACTACCCCAACAGCAATAGCAGTTTATTTGTGTGGTTAGAAGTGGGCCAATGTCTCATCTCTCTGAATATCTGACACTATCTTGTAGCATAAGATATACAACTTCGAAATGTAAAAAACAAAATTGTAAAATATCCATTTCAAAGTACTTTGCATTGAAGATGCTCTTAACGAGAACCAAATGCTCTTAATAATCTTAAATAGAAACTTAAACCTTTATTTTTTTGTCAAGGATACTTATAAAACGTATATTTTTATTAATATCACATCTAAAAGCATAAACGTGCATACTCATATTATAACACGTGAATTAGTAACATTGTGAAAAACACGCGGACCAGCAACATCATTCCATAATTTGTATCAACCTTTCAAAGCTCTCTTCCATGATCATTCATGCAAAAAATTAAACGTGAAACTAAAAGTCGTTTAGTCATCTAATTATAACAAAAATAAAATAAAAAGTAAAAGGGTTAAGGTAGGCATTTCTGGTTTATCAAATTTCACATGCTATGTCACTGAGAAGTTGTATAAAATGCAAATCTGGCAAAGCACTTTCCAAACTACAGTAACCTAACCCTGATGTCATCAAACCTCAAATAAACTTCACTTTCAAGCGACGATTTTTGGACTAAACTGGTTATAACCAACACCACAATGTATTCTCTCTCTCTCTCTGCTAAAACAATATTCACTAAGAATCTACCTAATCACTAACAAAATACTTAAGCCTTCAAAAACCAAGAATTTGGCAAATGTCAAGGATCACTTATCTGAACCTTTCGTTTTGCTTCTCCATAGGCAACTACCCCCATAACAGCTACCATGTATCCGCCAATGCCGGTAACAGTCACAGGGTTCTTCAATAAAAGAATTGAGATAAAACAACAGCGACAGCGCCTTTTGCATTGCCTAATACCTGATCGTAACATAATTTCCATCAAAGAAATTATATGAGAGTTCGAGAACAAGAGCTAAAATTAAAAAACACGTTCACCTACAAAAAAAGCTTGAATAGTTCAATGATTATGTACAGATACAGTTGCCACTCGAGTGGCCTTTATACTTTAGGCTTACACTTACAGTCATAGCTAGCTTCGACCCGCAGCAGTTTAATCAATGTTTTGATCCTATGCCCAGTAGAGTTGATAGTTTAGCGGTGTACGATCACACTACGAGTTGGATTTTGGGTTTTGATTACTGGGTTTTGGGGTAGACAGTGTTTTTCTACAATATTAAGTATAGAATTTCTAATTTAGTGGATTTTTTGTGACGATGTCCCATGAAGGAGTAGCTTCTAGGGCGAATGCTTGCATTCTTTTCAAAAACGAGGAATCTGGTCCTAATTCATAAATCGAGCAATGTTCTTATGCTGCTAGACTGTCAATTGAGACCATGCATTCAAGAGAAACGAAAAACCAACCTGATAGTGTGGTGTGTGTTGGTTTCTGTACACTAACAATCAACATATTAATTCGAGAAATAATTAGATAAGGCAATATGAATTAGGAAAATCAAGGTGAAAGAAGTACAAACCTGAAGCGTTAATGCACTTGTATGTTTGGTCACCAAAAAATTTGACAAATTAGCAGATTGTGCCATTACTGAATTAAACAAAAGAAGTGTACAGCAGCAAATTCATTGAGTTCAACTTCTCCCTGGTAAGTATAAGACATACAAGCAGAACAAGTAGTAAGAAAACGCAGAGCAAGAAAAGAGTGATTTAATTTGGCTTGAGATAAAGATGGAACTGAACCGGAGAAACCTACAAATTGAACATAATCACAACTATTTGGAAAAATTATAGTTTTGATTGCAGAATGTCCATTGTTTGCCAATCAAATAAAGCAAGGGGAGCATAACTAACCACATGAATTTTTGCATGATGACCAATTAACCCGAAACGAATGAAAAGAAAAAATGAAACTGATAACATCTTAATTTGAACGGACATTTCAAACAGATCTACGTGAACTTGAACTGAATTTGTGGGAAAACATCATAATTATGATTTGCGCACTTCTTCCAAGAAATATGAAAGGCATGAAATCTGCGTATGTATTATTGCATGAGGATACTGGAGGAGAATTCTCTACCCTCCTATTCTCATCTCCTTCCATCCCTCCTCTCACACATTGCTTTTTGTCTTATTATCTGTATAAAAAAATTAATATAAGATGTTGACGTGATTTAACCGTGACCGTTTAAATAGGAAGGAATGAAAGGGTAGAGAGATTAGGAGGGTAGAGAATCCTCCTCCGAGGATACAAGCCGTCATTTTGTTCATTGCTTTTCCGTTTCTTTGGTTGTTTAAGCCATCATATCATTTAGTTAATTAGAAGCTTTATTATTAATTTGTTTAAGATCACGGGATTTACGCGGCAAAGTCAAAGATTAAGACTAATCAAGTAGTTGAACGTGGCCACCATTCCTATACATCCTCAGAGGAGACACCGGCAGCCAAAAGAAAAATGTGGGGGACAAGTCGTGTCCAGCAGTATGTAGTGGTTCTTCTTCTCTGGTTACATACTATACTGTTCTGATTCCATACTATACTGTTCTGATCAAACACTGAGGTGCGTGCGTGGTACCTTAGCCACCGTCGTAAGGTTCTCACCACAATTATCGTTAAATACGTGGCCCCGTCTCTAAACCCTAATTCCAGGGTTACCACAGTTTTTATTGACATTTTAACTAATCTTCTTTAATTTGCTTTTGACATTTCCCTAATTTTGAATACAAACGGTATTTCTGCTCTCAACTATATTAAGGAGAGGCAAGAGAGACTGAACTCGGAACAGAGTGGGTTGAAGATGAATGCTCAAACTAACATAGCAATCTACCACTTTTCCAACTTTAATTCATTCTTCTTCCAATTTTTACTTTTGCCATTCACATATACATTCGTGTTCATTAATTAATTTCATAAGAAAATTAACAGAATTAATTTGGTGGTTTACACACTATTATTAAACTTGTCAATATTTTGACAGTTCGTCTCAGACCTCAGATTTCTTAATGTGATTAAACAAACAAATAAACTTGTCAATATTTTGGCGGAGTTAGGAATTTTTCACTGGGGTGGGCTAGCTTAAAGATTTAAATTTTTATAAACAAAGAAATTTGATACTGTATTTTTCACAGTATCAGCTAGCTTAAGAAATTTTTCACAAGATGAGCCAAGAGTTTTCATTATTAAACAAATATGTGTTTAAATTGAAACTTGTACATGTACAAGCGCTAAGAAAAGAGATGTAAGAACAAGAGATGGTTTGTAAACTGTATTATATAATTTTAAAATTTTAAATTGAGAGAAATTGGACCAGTGACTAAATATATAGTGGGTTACATTTGAAAATCTATAAAAATTACATGTAAAATTTTATTTTTCACCAAAAGCTACATGGGCTATAGCCCAGGGTAGCCCGTAATGTGGCTCTGCCAGTGAACTAGATTGAGCATCAAATACTGGGGAGACATCTTGCAAGTGGCAAGTGGCTTGTAACTCAGTTAATTACTTTTCGCACTTGCACCTGAGGTATTGTGCTCGAATCTCTCTCCATGTAGATATCATATGTATTGTTTTAATAAAAAAATAATAATAATAGGGGAGACATTACATAATATGGAGTTTTAACGAAAAGCCCTCGGTACTGTTCAGAAAAACCACATTTTTATACTAAAAAGTCAAACCTGGTACTATTCACTTTACCCTTTATTTTGTCCTTATCGTTAAAACTTAAAGTTTTCAAGCCTTTTTCATTAGTTTTCCTTAAATATAATATTGCCGTTAATACTTGTATTATATAATTTGGGATACTGGAATTCAATTTTATTTATGGTCAAATTTACAATTTAATAGGACAACTTTTTCAAAGGAAAAAAAAATCAACACCTATATCACACATATATGAGAACTTCCAAATCCCGATCATCCACATGCATTCAGAAGAGTCACTCATGAGGGTGCGTTTGGTACGTGGGACGGGACGGGACGGAACGGGACGAGGCGTTCCGTCCCGCGTTTGGTGCGCCAAAAATGGGTGGAACGGGTTGTTCCACGGGACAGATTTTGGGTGTTTTTGCGTCCCACCTCCCCCCCTGGAACGGGTTTGTTCCACGTCTGTGGAACACACTGTTTTACCATTTTAAGACAAATATACCCCATGTCTTTTTCAAAAATTACACCTTCGTTCCGTCCCGTCCCGTCCCGTCCCGTCCCGTCCCGTTCCGTCCCGTCCCGTCCCGTTCCGTTCCGTCTGCGTACCAAACGCACCCTCATTGAACACTATTACTAATCCCACATGGCTACAAGTGCCTAATAATATAATTGCATATAGTTATCAAGTTTTCCACCTCATACCTTAATCTTTCAGTTTTGTTTGTGAATTTGACTAGCTATTATCCCATTTAATTGCTTCATTTAATAGTTACCCCCATTTCGACGATTTCTTATATACTGTCGCCCTTTTTTTTTCTGGTATCCAGGAATTTGGGAGGAGCAAATGTACAAGAACTTTTTTTTTGACACAATGACATTGTGAGGTAGAGATTTAAGTTGAACTACACGGTAAATCAGTC
Source organism: Malus sylvestris (assembly GCF_916048215.2). Lineage (NCBI taxonomy): Eukaryota > Viridiplantae > Streptophyta > Magnoliopsida > Rosales > Rosaceae > Malus > Malus sylvestris. The sequence goes on along the minus strand of NC_062271.1, from coordinate 4,017,410 downwards.
ATAACACTATACGTGTCAATAAACCTGTAGACATCGAAATTTTGGTAAATAAATGTTGACCAATAAATCAAAGTGCCAACGCTCATGTATTACATAAATTTTACACGTAGCATGCGACTCAACGAAAATTGAAATGAGTCGAAAAAGTCATCAAATAGGACACGTGTCAACACCTGGCAGAAACGACTTATTTCATATGGGATATTATATTCAAAATTAGGCTTTGGAAAATTCTATAAATACAAGCCTATTTCATTCATTTGAGGGAACAAATTCATATTACACCTTGAAGCTCTGAAGCTCTGAAACTCCGAAGCTCTCAAGCATCCAGGTTCCCGAAGAATCAAGAAAGCTCTCTTCGTTCTTCGTTCTTCGTCCATCGCTCTTTCAAGATCAAGCCCCGACGGCCCTTGAAGAAAGCACCATCGTTCATCATCCGTTCATCCAATATCAAGCCCCGACAGCCCTTGGATCAACAAACATCAACAAATCCACACATCCAACCGTTCTTCAAGATCAAGCCCAAAAGCCCTTGAAGATCCGTTCATCACTGTTCTTCAAGATCAAGCCCAAAAGCCCTTGAAGATCCGCTCAAATCCACCTTCAAAGATCAAGCCCACGGCCCTTTGAAGAAACTTCCAACTGTTCATCCAAGATCAAGCCTCGACGCCCCCTTGGATCAACGAAACATCCACAAATCAACACCTTACGGAGATCGAATCAGAGGATCAAATTAGAGAGAGATTGTAACCCAAAATCATCAAATACAAATATTTGTTTGTGCACGTTCGTTCTTGTCTCTTTCGTTTCAGGAATTTTCCGTGTTCACAAATTGGCACGCCCAGTGGGACAATCTCTACCTCTCATCTCTTTCTCCGTTCAAGGAATCCAAGCACACCTCAAAGTCAATGGCATCAAGCAAGGGACAAGCTGTTCTTGCAACCACTGAGGGAAGGATCCTAAGCACTTCTGCCGCAAACGGACAATCCATTGGCGCCACAACCGCTCCTCAACATGCCACTTCAAAATTGGTGCCGCTAAAAGAGCAAGGGGAGCATCCAAGGTGCGAGTCTGTCATCAACCTGACCTCGCTGGGGGCACCAAAGCATGATGCTGAGGCACATAAGATGACATCTCAAAGCAGCCAACGAAGTTCTTCATCAGCATCCTGGATGTCTAAAAGAAAGTCACGTCTATTGGTCGCACAAGTCATGACTATCGGCGTTACCTCCGTTGAAGAACAACTGGCTCAGATGAATGAAGCAATTGCAAGGTTAACCCGAACTGTGGAAGAAAAAGACTTGCAAATCGCTGCACTCGTCAACCGACTGGAGCCACAGGACGACGAGAACCCTAACCCAGAAGATGAGCCTCAGGTGGAGAAAAACGATGCGAAGCCCGAGCCAGACCAAGCAGCGGCACTCATGGGATCTCTTTCTATCCAGCAGCTGCAAAAGATGATCACCAACACCATCAAGGCACAGTACGAAGGGAGTTCAAATACCTCCGGGTTGTACTCAAAGCCGTATTCAAAGAAGATCGACGCCTTAAGGATGCCGAGGGGTTATCAACCACCAAAGTTCATGCAATTTGATGGAAAGGGAAACCCGAAACAGCACGTTGCCCACTTCGTTGAAACTTGCAACAACGCAGGAATCGAAGGGGATTACCTCGCCAAGCAGTTTGTGCGCTCGCTGAAAGGAAACGCCTTTGAGTGGTACACGGATCTGGAGCCTGAGTCCATCAACAGTTGGGAGCAATTAGAGCGGGAATTCCTCAACCGCTTCTATAGTACCCGCCGCACTGTGAGCATGCTAGAGCTAACGAGCACAAAGCAGTGGAAGGACGAGCCAGTCATTGACTACATCAACAGATGGCGCACTCTAAGCCTCGACTGTAAAGACAGGCTCTCGGAAACCTCTTCAATCGAGATGTGCATCCAAGGCATGCAATGGGGTTTGCAATACATCCTTCAAGGCATTAAACCGTGGACCTTCGAGGAATTGGCCACTCGCGCCCATGACATGGAGTTGAGCATCGCCCATCATGGGAAGAAAGAACCGATCGCCGACTACAAGAACGACAAAGTTCTTGGGACAAAGGTGGAAAATGTTGCATGGAAACCCACCAAGGAAGCGATGACGGTCAACACATCTCCCGTCAAAATATCCACACGAGGCAAGGCGATTCAAACCGAAGCTTTTCGTGATCAAGAGATGCGTAGACGCACTTTGAAGGAGCTTGAGGAGAAGACTTATCCATTCCCCGACTCTGATGTGGTTGCCATGTTAGATGACCTGTTGGACAAGAAGGTGATCAGTTTGCCTGAGTGCAGACGGCCGGAAGAGATGAATCGTACCGACAGTCCAAGATACTGTAAATTCCACCGCTTCATCAGTCATCCGACAGAAAAATGTTTCGTGCTAAAAGATCTCATCATGAAGCTGGCTCAGAAAGGAATCATAGAGCTAGATCTTGACGATATGGTGGAGTCAAACTATACCACCTCCACTTTTGGCTCTTCCGACTCAAAGTTTTCACCTCAACCGCTGGGGGCATCCTCCAAGACAAGCAAAATTGAAGGATGGACTCAAGTCACTCCTAAGAAATTGCACAAGAAGCATACGTCTCATCCACATGTCCGCCAATTGGAAAGGGGGCAAAGCAGCTCTTGTCAACCTTCAAAGCAACATGAACGTGTTGAAGATGATGAAATTTCGACACATAGATCGTCCATCCCTATCACAATGCGTGATTTCTTTCCTGAAGACTTCTTCAATCACTCGGTCAAGGCTCCTTGCTATGAAGATTATAAGGAACGCCTCTCCAAAATTGCTTGACAAATTCACCAAAGCTCATTGTCTGTAAGAGCCTAAACTGCAAGACACAATGCTCCTTGTTCGCACGAGCCTAAACTGCACGAACCAAAAGCTCATTGTCCGCACGAGCCTAAACTGTAGGACACGAGACTCCTCACCTGCACGAGCTGAAACTGAAACACGGCACCAAATGCTCCTTGTTCGCACGAGCCTAAACTGCATGAAACAAGCTCCTTGTCTACAAGAGCCTAAACTGCAAGACACAAGGCTCCTCGCCCGCACGAGCCTAAACTGCATGGCACTAAGCTCCTGTTCTGCACGAGCATAAAAGGTAACGCTAACGCTCCTTGCCTGCACGACCTGAAACTACAACACGGCACCAAATGCTCATTGTCTGCACGAGTTGAAACTGCAAACGACACCAACACTCCTTGTCTGCACGAGTTGAAACTGCAAACGACACCAACGCTCCTTGCCTGCACGAGTTGAAACTGCAAACAGCACAAAAAGAAAATACCAAAAATATGTATGTATTTGAACTACGTTACGACTTGATCTCTTCTTTGGAGGGGTACGTAGGCAGCTCGAATGTTCAATTTTTCGAGTTCAGTCACATCACATCAAAAAAAAAAAAAAGGGATTTGATTAAAGTCTCATTGGTGAAGGTCAATTTTATTACAAAATTACTTGGCAGTTTTCTTTGTACAAAATTAAATTACAGTTTCTTTGAAAGAAAAAAAAAACTTATGTTATCTAAAAAAAAATATATATATATATATATACATGTCTGAGCCCAGCCACAAAATCAGGCCCGTCTCCTCAGACCCAAACCGTGAGCCCAACAAGCTCAGGCCCGGCTCTCAAAGCTCCAATCCAAATCTTCATCCTTCCAATCACTCGCCTCCTACTTCACTCCTTCCACTCCTTCTTCTTCTTCCCCCTTCACAAACCCCATAGCTATCTCCAGGCAGAACTCTTGCTCTTCCTCCTAGGCTTCTTCTCCCAGCCTCTTCCCCCAAATTCGGAGTCCTTAAGGGTCTTTGGGTTTTGGGGTTAGGGTTTTTGAGAGATGTGGGATGCTTCAGGCATTGATGAATCTGCTCTCTCTTTGCTGGAGGCCATTTGGGTGCGGCGACGGTGAGGGACTCAGCTCTGTTGGAATCGTCGGCGCTGCGAATAACGGAGACGGCGGAGAAGGGCGAGATGGCAAAGATAACTTGCTTTGGTTCCGAGATTTTGGAAAGTACGCGTGGGGCGATTTCTCTATGGCGGTGGTCCAGGCCAATCAGGTGCTCGAGGATCAGAGCCAGATTGAGTCGGGACCCTTTGGGACCTTCGTCGGCGTATACGACGGACACGGCGGACCAGAGACCGCTCGATACGTTTGCGACAATTTATTCAAACATTTCCAAGCAATATCAGCGGAGTCCAAAGGTGTTGTGATAGCGGAGACCATTCAAAATGCTTTTCTCCGAACGGAGGAAGGGTTTACCGCCCTTGTTTCGAAGCTGTGGGGTACTAGACCCCAAGTAGCAACTGTTGGGTCATGCTGTCTGGTTGGAGTTATATCTCTGGGGACCCTATTTGTGGCAAACCTGGGAGATTCCCATTGTGTGTTGGGAAAGAAAGTGGGCAACACTGGGGAAGTTGCTGCGATCTAGTTATCCACTGAACACAATGCAAATCTCGAGGAGGTTAGGCATGAACTGAAAGATTTGCACCCACATGATCCTCGAATTGTCGTTTTAAAGCATGGAGTTTGGAGAGTAAAAGGCATTATCCAGGTATCTAAATCTATAGGTGACGCATATATGAAACATGCAAGGTTTAACAGGGAACCGGTTAGTGCAAAATTCAGACTTCCCGAACCAATGACCATGCCTACCTTGTCTGCCGAACCAACCATTCTTTCTCATCCTCTCCATCCAAATGATTATTTTCTTATATTTGCTTCTGATGGTCTATGGGAACACTTGAGTAATGAACAAGCTATTGAAATTGTCCACAATCATCCACATGCGGGAAGCGCCAAACGGCTTGTTAAGACGGCTCTCCAAGAAGCTGCAAGAAAAAGAGAGATGCGATATTCAGATCTTCAGAAAATTGACAAGAAGGTCCGACGCCATTTTCACTATGATATAACTGTCATTGTTTTATTCTTAAACCGTGACCTAATATCCAGAGGGAGAGTGGAAGAGCCCCCAGTCTCAATAAAAGTGCTCGTGACCAAGGATAAGTTTACGACATCAAACATGTCTCGGTTGCCTGCCCCTGATTTTGATACATGCATGAACTTCCTACTTCAGCAGCTCCGTCGTCTCCAGACTCTTGCAGGGCAGCGTGACTTGAGTGCTATCTTGAACGAAGATAACAGTCTCAACCGCCTGGTCAACTAGTCCAACTCCAGGACCAGTAGAGGCAAATGTTTGATGTGTCCCAGAGCTTCTCGAGGCCTTCTCCCACCCAAATGCTAGATATGCCTCAAATGGCATAAACCTCGCATCCTCTGGTCAACGAACAGCAGCTTCAGCTCTGCCATGCCATTGCCAGAACTCTTCTTTCCGACGACGCTGGAGAACACCATCTAAGCATGCCTGCTGCTCCTCCACCATCGCAACGAAGATCATTCCGTGCAGCGAGCAACGTATCTGATGGTGAGCGTTGTCTTTGCAGCATATCACGTCTGCAGCAGGAGCAATGCAGCATGGAAATACAGCAACCTGTCGTTCTACAAGCCACTGCGTGTTCAGCAGCCTCATCTGCCATCTTCAAGCTTATAGCTGGAACTCTTACAACCCTCTTCTGTCTCAGCTTTCTCTTCTTGGAGCAATGGCAGCGGCCGGAGGATCCAGCACCGTACTTCCCAGAGCCCAAGTTCTCGGAGCTGCACTTCCGCTTCAGCGAGGTGGAGGAAAGCGGCGGCTTTCCGGCTGAGGAAACCTGGGATAAATTGGTAATTTGAAAAGCCGAAGACGACATTGGTTGCTTGCTATCGGAGTCGCCGGTCAACGACGACATAAACGACGTCGCAGCCGAATACGAGAAATTTATAGTGTTAGAGGAGTCCATAGTGCTCTCGAGCACCATATTGTGGTGATGGTGATGAGAAGGCGGGATCTGCTGGATCGGCGTCGCATGGTACAGAGCCATTTCGTCATCTTTTCCTCTGCATGGCACAGCAACATATTGGATCATCCTCTCCAACATAGGGAAGCCGACATCTAAGAGCTCCTGGGCCAGCATCACGAGTCATTAGTCTCGATCGCCACCAGCTCTGCATCATCCGCTCGAGCCACGGAAGCCCAAACACTCAGTCGCCGCTGTCCATCTGGGATCTGCTGCAGGCAGCAAGCAAGTCATCTTCCTCCCTGGTCACGTGCGTTTCCTCTCCAATATCTCTCTTCACAAACAGCGACAGCAGCAACTTCTTCCAGCACCAGGACCTTCATCGATGTCCTTGCCCTCAATTGAGGCTTTTACAGTCCTCCACTCCTCTTCACCTCCTGAAACATTATTCCAGCGAAACCTCAAGTAAACAAACTTCCACAAAACTCTGCCATCATGGAAGTCTACCACCTCGACGACAAACAACACCTGCACTGCTTTGCGCCTCCCTCCAAGCTCAACTCCGGCTCTCCCAGGTCCTCACCGTCTTCAAGCAACAAGGACGACAGCAGCAGCAGTTCGGCTTCTGCCCCAACGAGCAGCTCCAAGCTCCTCCGTCTCTTGCGTCCTCGGGCTTCAAACTCCGCTGCTCCGTCTTTTGCTCTGCAAAAAAAAAAAAAAAAAAATGCAGTGGCTGTGCAATGGCGGCGGTGCAAGGCAACAAGAATGTAGTGGCGGTGCAATGGTTGTGTAGTGGCAGTGGCAAACAGCAACGGCGAAAAACTTCAATAATCGCCGTCAAACGACTAGCCGATCATGAAGCCTCGACTGCAGCTCTCCGTCCGTCTCCGTCCTTCCCTGCAAATTCCTCAACCCGTCATCCAAATTTATGCAAAAAAAATTTTGGTGGAACACAGCACCATGATTAAAGAAAAAAAATAAAATATAATAAAATAATAAAAAGATGATGAAGGAACATGGTGCGTCTGGCACCATATGAAAAAAAGGGGAGGGGTGCAGCTGTCACCATAATTAAAGGCAATATATATATATATATATATATATATATAATAAAATAATAATATATTTAAAGAGTGATGGTGCATCTGGCACCACGTGAAAAGGAAAATATATATATATATATAAAGAGTTATGGTGCATCTGGCACCATGTGAAAAAAAAAAAAAAAAAAACAAAAACAAATGTATTAAGAGAAATAAAAATCCATTTTATTTCTGGAAATTTTTACATAAATTTGCATTGTACATACAAAAAAAAAATCAAATCAAATCAAATTTACAAGAGAGGATCTTCAAGGACGATCAGGTACCGCCTCACCACTCGGCAGAGCGCCAGAAATGAGAGGCGCTGGAGGTTGACTGTTTGAAGCCTCACCACTCGGCGGAACTCCAGGAAGAAGAGGAGCCAAAGGTTGATCATTTAGAGCTTCATTACGCGGTACAGCCCCAGAAGACGAAGGCAAATGCTGCTGGAACAAACCCACAAACCTCTGATGATCAAGTAAAATCTGACCATCAGATTCTTGCATCTGGTCAATCTTCCTCTTCATGTTTGTCGCATAGCTATGTGCGAGCTTATGCAACTGTTTATTCTCCTGCTTGAGCCCTCTAATATCCTGTTTGAGACTCATCACTTCCGCCGCCAATGATTCAACTTGACGGGTTCGAGCAAATAGGCGTTGGGCCATATTAGACACAGAACCTGCACACTGCACACTGAGAGCCAGAGAATCCTTAACAGCTAACTCATCAGACCGTTTGGAAAGTAGTCTGTTATCTCTGGGAGTGACAAGGTTTCGGGCCACCACCGCAGCGGTCATATCATTCTTCACCACCGAATCCCCAACGGTAAGAGGACCAGTAGGGGATATGAAGGATGGGCGCCATATGTTGTCTGGAGAAGGCGGGACTGCCTCTTCACCAAGATTTAAGTCAAAACGACGGTCGGAGGGTCCAGACATTTTCAAAGTGTTGAAGGAAGAAGAAATCGGACAAATCAAGATCTTAGAAGTGCAAGAAGGGAGTTTTCACAAGCGAAAATTCAAGTGTGCTTTGAAACGAACTGCATGCCTCTATAAAAAATCAGCACTCGACGGGATTTCAGAGATCGAAGAGGCGAGCTCAGAATTCGAAGAGGCCATTCAAAAATCGAAGAGGCAAGCTCAGAAATCGGAGAAGCATCTTGCTTTTCCAGACGCGTCGGCACCCATCACACGCAAACTCAGCTTTACGGAAATCACGGGTAATTTGTCGAAGCGCCGATCCCAGATATCGAAGAGGCGCCAGTCTTTTTCAGCCGTGTCATCACCTGTCATATGCACACTCAACTTTGCGCAAATCACGGGCAATTTGTCGAAGATTTTCGGTGAAGGAGAAAGCACGTGAAACTTTACTGTTCAATCACGCGTTAGTTGCCGACACGAGTGAAAGAATAGTACCTCTACAGGTATCAAAGAACTTCCTATAACTGTCCACCTTCACCTTCCATAGCAAGGCAGATATACAGAGCCTTTCTTCATCTCCAAAAATGCTTTCCCAACGAAGCCTCTCGAGTCATTCAATGTTCCTTATTCCTTGGGGTACCTCTGCAAGCCAATGACTCCAAAGCAAAAGTATCTCATATCACTAGGGTAGAAAGCAAGAGTATCTCATATCATGCGTTCTCCCTGTCCTTTCCTTTGTCCTTGTTCTTACCTACAAAGACAAGGATAAAGAAAACAATATGCCGGAACTTCCACTCAAACTCGGGTAAGGAACCGACTGCTTGGAACCCTTCCCTGATTGCCTACCTAGCACTGCTCTCGAGTACTCGTCTCCCACTGCTGCTGTACTTCCAAAGAAGCTACCACATCTGCCTGAAGAATAGATAAGGCAAGTGAAAATGATACCTTGCAGCATGTGGAGACAACATGCAGAAGGAACAAGCAGAAAAGAATGCGGTCTGCACAGTCAACTCAGCAGGAGTCCGAGCTGAAGAACTCGAGAAGCTGCCACATCTGCCTGAAAAAACAAGCAGAGAAGAATGCAGCATGCACAGTTAACTCAGCAGAAAGAGTCTGAGATGAAGAACTCGAGAAGATGCCGCATTTGCCTGAGGACGGTGAACTCGTTTTGACCCTCAAATTCTTGGGTCGACTTACTAGGCGTTGTGGGCTGCACGTGCCGATTGACCACCCTTGAATCAAATCCTTAAAGATCAAGTCACCAACTGGAAGAAAAGCCCATCAATCTTGAAGATCATACCGTTGACCAAACTGCTCAGGTGTGAATTAGAAAGATTGAACAAAGAAACAGGTTGTCACATTTACCTCATGCCTGCTTGCCATGTGTTCGAGTCAACCTTCAAGAATCAAGCCTCAACGACCCTTGAAGAAGTTTCCAGCCAAATTCAAGATCAAGCCTCGACGGCTCTTGAGGAAATCACAAGTCCGATTCAAGATTAAGTGTCTACCACCCTTGAATCAAAACCTAGTTCAAGAATAAGCTGTGGAAAATCAACAATTGGAGAAATCCAGAAAATCCTCCAACCCAGTTCAAGATCAAAGCTGTGGAAAGTCAACAAGCGCAACAAAATACGTGCCGATTCATCCACTACCAAAGCCAAAGATCATCTACCACATGAAGCTCCTTGTGGCCCAATTTCAAACTTCAAGATCAAGCCTCGACAGCCCTTGAAGAAATTTCAAACAAAAGTTCAAGAAACAAGCCTCAAAAGCCCTTGAAGAAATCTCAAGCCCAATTCAAGATCAAGCCTCAACGGCCCTTGAAGAAGTTTTCAGCCAAATTCAAGATCAAGCCTCAACGGCCCTTGAAGAAATCTCCAGCCCAATTCAAGATCAAGCCTCGACGGCCCTTGGATCGACATCTACAGTAAGGGACTTCAAAACACATCTCCTACACGTGACAAGCACATGTATACGACGTGTCTTGAAGTGGGGGCATTTGTAGACATCGAAATTTTGGTAAATAAATGTTGACCAATAAATCAAAGTGTCAATGCTCATGTATTACATAAATTTTACACGTAGCATGCGACTCAACGAAAATTGAAATGAGTCGGAAAAGTCATCAAATAGGACACGTGTCAACACCTGGCAGAAACGACTTATTTCATATGGGATATTATATTCAAAATTAGGCCTTGGAAAATTCTATAAATACAAGCCTATTTCATTCATTTGAGGGAACAAATTCATATTACACCTTGAAGCTCTGAAGCTCTGAAACTCCGAAGCTCTCAAGCATCCAGGTTCCCGAAGAATCAAGAAAGCTCTTTTCGTTCTTCGTTCTTCGTCCATCGCTCTTTCAAGATCAAGCCCCGACGGCCCTTGAAGAAAGCACCATCGTTCATCATCAGTTCATCCAATATCAAGCCCCGACAACCCTTGGATCAACAAACATCAACAAATCCACACATCCAACCGTTCTTCAAGATCAAGCCCAAAAGCCCTTGAAGATCCGTTCATCATTGTTCTTCAAGATCAAGCCCAAAAGCTCTTGAAGATCCGCTCAAATCCACCTTCAAAGATCAAGCCCACGGCCCTTTGAAGAAACTTCCAACTGTTCATCCAAGATCAAGCCTCGACGCCCCCTTGGATCAACGAAACATCCATAAATCAACACCTTACGGAGATCGAATCAGAGGATCAAATTAGAGAGAGATTGTAACCCAAAATCATCAAATACAAATATTTGTTTGTGCACGTTCGTTCTTGTCTCTTTCGTTTCAGGAATTTTCCGTGTTCACAAAACCATCAATTACTTTGAGCACAATAAGCAAGTTTTTGCAATGACTTTATCCATTTGGCATTTGCAATGACACTAAAATTAAAATCTCCTACAGAAAATGAAATTAAAAATTAAAAGCTAAAAAGGTTGCTTGTACGAGACAGAAGCTGTGGAGAAGCTTCTAATCTTTAACCATTTCTAATTTTCTATCATACAAAATCCAGGTCACGGAATGAGAAGCAGCCATGCATGCATATGGGATCGGTCTCAGTCCAAGTCCACCACAAAATATTCGCGACAAAATTCATTAAGCATGAATAAAACTATTTATCTTAATATTTTGTTTGATAGGTTTGATTATTAATTTCATATATTAAAGTGTAATTATGCCCTAACGGCCTCAACCAACCATAAATTCCGTTCCCATCTCATCGTACTCCATTTCATAATATGATTTGAGATTTTTTTTTTCCCGGCATAATCTTCATGTAATATGAAGTTTAAAAGATTTATTGATTTATATAATTTTACGATTTTCGATGAGCTCGTCTTTTAACAAATGTTTGAAATCTACTCATTCTTTTACCATTAGCGGTACTTTATAATATTATTTTTAGATCTAATTTACAAAGAATCTTTTGAGACCGAGTCGTGATATATACACTTGTAATGACATTTTGTACTTTCAATGAATGAAATAGTTCTTTTCTTTTCTTTTCTTTTTTTTTTAACTCGTTAACGTCCATGGATGGGGAGCCACCTTGGGCCCAGGGGCGGATGACCCACTTAGTTTTCTTTGTGAAAAAAATGCACATAATGTATAGCAATCCCATGTGATAAGAGTATTTTCGGCTATGAAATATTTGAGAAATTGGATAGAAAAATAATAGATGAATGATAATATGGTTATCTTTATATAAAGAGATGTTTGATGGTATTGGTAATAATTTCCATGAAACGATTTCAAAACATGAAAATGCATTGAGGGGTATTGTAGCATGTTGTAGAAAAACCGTATGGATTAATATATAAGTGTTTTGTTTAGTAAATTCTTGAGTTTTTCAATTTGTGACGTTGTTGTTTGAGTTCAATATTATTTATTGGGGCAGATCTGACGTGGCATGTTGTGGTTGAGTTCTTTTTTTCTAAATATAAGATTTTGGCATCGAATAAGTTAGCTATAATTAAGTATCGAACTTGTCATCAATAAAAATCAACAAATAGCATCAAATGCAGGCATTATATACTATGTGAAAGGTTTTTGTAAAATATATAACTTGTTTTACAATCTAACAAATAGCATCAATCATGAACCGAAAAAATGATATTCACACACCATTTTTCTTCTTTTACACAACTCTTGTTTATTTCTGCATCTTAATTTTCTATTAATTATTCATTTTAAACATAAAAAATAAACATAAACGTGCATGAAGAGAAAAGTAGCGTGAATACATCGTTTGCGTGAAACTATGAGCATTGAGCACATGTTTGAAGGACAATGACGCCCTTGGTAGTTGAAAAGGAAGGTGTGGTGCGCACCAAACGTCCATAAACAGTACGGATGAGACATGCATAATAACGAAACATTAATCCTAATTAAGACATGCATCCAACATTTCCAATCTTTCATATTTGATTCTGGGTGTCGAATATTTCTTATAAAGATCCGCTTTTGGTGGTTGTAACTTGCTCTCAAAGCTGCTTTTGTTTTTGTTCGAAAAAGCAAAAAAAATTAAAATAAAGCTTATAACTTTATGGTTTTTAATTACTGTTTAAATCAATATTTTCCAATAACTTGGAGTCTGTGACTGTACAAATCATCTTTTGTTTTGTTGGTCATGGTTTTCACTAAATATCCGATTTATTTCGCTTTTTTTGTCAATTGGGTTCCGAGATTTCGCAAGGGCAGTCCACAAAACCGCCATTGATGCTCGCATGAAGCTTCTTCTCCACAGCTTTCCAGGTTTTCTTCAATGCTTCTTCTGAAGCTGCAGATCCGCCATGGAAAAACACCATAGTGCTGCTGCAGAACATGCTCTCTCACTCCTCCTCCTGCTTCTCTCACTAGCTTCACTTGCTCTGAGCGCCACAGACCCGAACGACCTTGCAATCCTCAACCAGCTGAGAAAAAATCTAGAAAACCCAGAGCTCTTGAAGTGGCCGGAAAATGGCGACGACCCATGTGGGGCCAGGTGGGCCCACGTCTTCTGCGCCGGTTCGAGAGTGTCCCAGATTCAGGTCCAGAACCTTGGCCTGAAGGGTCCTCTGCCCCAGAACTTCAACCAGCTCACTGAGCTCACAAACATTGGCCTCCAGAGGAACCACTTCAGTGGGCCCCTCCCTTCCCTCAAGGGGCTGTCGAAGCTCCGGTTTGCTTACTTGGATTTCAACGACTTCACTTCGATTCCTGTCGACTTCTTCGAAGGTCTCGATTCTCTGGAGGTTTTGGCTTTGGACGACAACAATTTGAATGCCACGACAGGCTGGAGTTTCCCTCCTCAGCTGGGGAACTCGGCGCAGTTGCAGAATCTTAGTTGCATGAGTTGTAATCTGGTCGGTCCATTGCCCCATTTTCTCGGGAACTTGTCGTCCCTAACGGTTTTGCAACTCTCGGGTAACGGACTGTCCGGCGGGATTCCGCCCAGCTTTAACGGCCTTAATTTGCAGATACTTTGGCTGAACAATCCGACCGGCGGCGGATTGAGTGGTTCGATTGATGTTCTGACCACAATGGTGCAGCTCAACAGCGTGTGGCTCCACGGGAATCAGTTTTCCGGCGTGATTCCGAACAGCATTGGTAATTTAACATCTTTGAAAGATCTTAATCTTAATCAAAACCAGTTTGTTGGTTTAGTTCCTGATGGTTTGGCTAATTTAGCACTTGATAGTTTGACCTTGAACAATAATCATTTGATGGGTCCAATCCCGAAATTCAAAGCTCGCAATGCGAGTTTTGATTCGAATGCGTTTTGTCAGTCCACTCCCGGGGTTCCTTGCTCCGCGGAGGTTATGGCGCTTATCGAGTTCCTTGGCGGGTTGAATTACCCTTCAACGCTTGTTTCTAAATGGTCTGGTAATGATCCGTGCCGGTCGTGGTTGGGAGTGAGTTGTGGGAACGATGGGAAGGTGTCTGTTATAAATCTGCCCAAGTATAATCTGAATGGTACATTGAGTCATTCGGTTGCGAAGTTAGAATCTCTTGTTCAAATTAGGCTTCAGAACAACAATTTGTGGGGTTCAGTTCCTGAAAATTGGACTAGCTTGAAATCCTTGACTGAGTTGGATCTTAGTGGGAACAATATTTCCCCTCCATTGCCGAAATTCAGTAGCATTGTCAAAGTTGCCGTTGATGGGAATCGTTTGTTTAATGGTAATCCATCTGCGGCAGGGGCAGCACCAGAAGATAGCCCTTCCTCATCCACAGATTCAGGTTCTCATGTCAATGGTACTTCTCAACTGAACCAACATAAAGCATTGAAAAGGTCTAGCACTGTTTCTATTGTAGCTCCGGTTGCAAGTGTTGCTGTTATTGCGTTTTTGCTTGTAATTCCTTTATCTATGTACTGTAAGAAGAGAAGAGATGCATTCAAGAATTCAACTTCCCATGTAATTCACCCGAGAGATGCATCTGATTCGGATAGTATGGTTAAGGTTGTTGTTGCCAGCAATACCAATGGAAGCGCTTCTACCGTTACAGGGAGCTCTGCAAGCAGAAACAGTAGTGGAATAGGTGAGTCCCATGTCATTGAAGCGGGGAATCTCATCATATCAGTTCAAGTTCTTCGAAACGTGACAAACAATTTTGCCCCAGAAAATGAGCTAGGCCGTGGTGGCTTTGGGGTGGTTTATAAGGGAGAACTGGATGACGGTACAAAAATAGCAGTAAAAAGAATGGAGGCTGGTGTGATTAGCAACAAAGCCTTGGATGAATTCCAGGCCGAAATTGCAGTTCTGTCAAAGGTCAGACACCGTCATTTGGTATCGCTTCTGGGGTATTCCGTTGAAGGAAACGAGAGAATTCTTGTCTATGAGTATATGCCTCAGGGGGCTCTAAGCAGGCATCTTTTCCGTTGGAAGACCTTCGAATTAGAGCCGCTCTCTTGGAAGAGGAGGCTAAACATTGCCTTGGATGTTGCTAGAGGGATGGATTATCTTCACAATCTAGCTCACAAAAGCTTCATACACAGAGATCTTAAATCATCAAATATCTTACTGGGTGATGATTTTAAAGCAAAAGTTTCAGATTTTGGATTGGTGAAACTGGCTCCTGATGGTGAAAGATCCGTTGTGACCAGGCTTGCCGGGACTTTTGGGTACTTAGCACCGGAGTATGCTGGTAAGCCGTCTGAGACCTTTCAAACTATTACTGAATATTAATGTTTCATGTTCATATAATTAGTAAAGTTTGTAACCGATTATAAGCTGACAGCATTGCACACAGCATGTTTCGGATTTTGGATTGATAATACCGTTGCTAGGATTTTTAAAGTTCAAATTTTTTAATTTCTGTTATCTTCCTTTGATGCTTGTGACGAATCCTGCTAACGCCACCTCACTTGTTGATGGGTTCAGTGACGGGAAAAATTACAACGAAAGCAGATGTCTTCAGTTTCGGAGTTGTGTTAATGGAGCTGTTAACTGGAATGATGGCACTAGATGAGGATAGACCTGAAGAAAGTCAATACTTGGCTGCATGGTTCTGGCACATAAAATCGAATAAGGAGAAACTCATGGCTGCTATCGACCCAACTCTTGACAGAAATGAAGAAACATTTGAGAGCATCGCCATAATTGCAGAACTCGCCGGGCACTGCACTGCAAGGGAACCCAGCCAAAGACCGGATATGAGCCATGCCGTGAATGTTTTGTCCCCGCTTGTTGAAAAATGGAAACCTATCGATGATGAGAACGAGGAGTATTCTGGGATTGATTATAGCCTGCCGCTTAACCAGATGGTGAAGGGCTGGCAGGACGCAGAAGGAAAGGACTCCAGTTATCTGAACCTGGAAGACAGCAAGGGGAGTATACCGGCAAGGCCAACTGGCTTTGCAGAGTCTTTTACTTCCGCTGATGGTCGGTAAGGGAGGTACTTTGTCACCTTCATGTTTCGCTTCATTTTCCTCTCTAGAGGTTGTTTTTCCATCCTCTGTTAGGTGTAGATAGTATGTTGTGTTCTCTCTGCTTGGGAATTGAATGTCAATATGTTTTCTGTTGTTGGTTTTGTGTTGGAGATTTCGGTAGAGATCTCGAGTGTAAGCTATGATATATTCCGCTTTTAAGATTTATAACTTTGCTTATTTTTGGTCTTTGAATTGAATATATCAAAAGAATTAAGAGACGGAAATAAATAATTGTGAAGATAGAAAAAATAAGTGTGCGAAAATCATTTTCGCTTTGATCTAACTTGGATGGGGAAGGTTAGGTAGAAGCAATAAGAGTTTAGAATTCAGAAATAGATCCACATAGCTGAGATGGGGTCCAAGATCTAATTCAATTTAGGGTGATAACCAATAAATGCAGAGTAAGGCTACCTGTAACAAACAGTAATAATGCCTATACACTATAGTGCAGATTTGATCTCACCGCTATCCCTCCTCGCTAACGCAATCATTTGCCAAAAAAAAAAATCTGGTTAGTGGAATCTGCTTTTAATTAAAGTTATTAAACCACTAAAAACAGCTACTCACTGATCATTAGTAGTAAAATGGAAAGAAAAAGAAGGAAGGAAATTGATTGTTCTTGATTCTACATGTTTTGGTCAGATGTGAAAGTTGCTCAGCTGAATTTTAATCCACATTTCTCATAGTGGAGAACTTATTTTCGAATTAGGATCTCAAAGTGGCCTTGTTAAAATCTTGCTCGAAAAAATCTCGATCAGTAAAAACTTGGATTTTTCTTAAAATTACGTAACATTGAATGATACGGAGATTAAAAAGATAATAGTTAAAATACACGTAATATTAAATAATACGTAACAATAAAGCCACACGCGAAGCACGTACATGAGAAAAAGAGTATTACACCCCATACATCGACTAATTTACACCAATTAACTTCATCTTCCCAAAAAAATTAAAAGCCAAAACAAACTCATCAATCATAAAATTAACTCCCTGGATCAATGTAACTACATATGGGGCCTACCAAGCCGTTCATGTTTGTGGGGCCCTTATGAAAATTTATAGATTTGCTCATGGGATGTCAAGTGCATACCTAGATTGTCTGTCTTCCTCATCTCATAACTTTTTCATCTTCTTCTATTTTTGTAATCACGGATTCACGGTTAAGCCACGTCAATATTTTATATTGATTTTTTTTATAAAAATAATAAGACAAAAAACAATAAAAATATAAAATGTTGACGTGGTTTAACCGTAACCACATAAATAGAAGGGTATGGGATGGGAGATGGCAGACAATTCCCGTTCATCAAGTGGGGGACTTTCTTGGCTACTTGAATATTGGGTTTTTTTTTTGAGTATTTTAATCGTTTGACCTTTATTTTAAAATGTTTGGAATGTTTAAGAATTTTTTTATTAAGTGAAATTGCACATTGGTATACCCAATAGGTAGTGTTATACACACTTATTTTTACCTCTCACATTTCTCTCTTAATTTTCAATCGAATCGAATGAAATGAAAAAGATTAGTGAACAAAAATTAACAAGAGTGTGTTAGAGGTAAAAATAATAATACTCGGGGTACTCAAGTTCTCATATTTTGATTTTGTCTAATGTCATTTTAACATATATTTTGTTGTTTAGAAAATAATGTACATGTTATTAGTTTTTTTTTTTTTTTTGAACTTTAAAAAATAACGAACATGTGACATTTTAAAATGAGGTCAATTCAAAATGTGAGTTTAAAAAATACTCATTACATAAGTATTATCCAAATAAAAGGAAAGGGATCCCGGATCTCTCCCATCAAATTCACCAAATCAAGGGATATGGACCCTTGAAATTTGATCCAATGGTTACAAACAAGGAATTTCTTTAATAGTTATAATAACTTTAACCGTTAGATCAAATTTTAAAAACTCAAATCCCTTGATTTGGTGAATTTGATGGAAGAAATCCGAAGAGGTCCCCTTCCCAAATAAAATGAGTGTGAATAGCAGTACTATGTGCAAGTTGATCGCTCTTGCTAGTATGTGTTTGAATCAATCAGTTTGCAAACTTTAGGGAATTCAATCAGTTTGCTAACTTTAGGGAATTCAATCAGTCCCGAAGATTTAGGAAGATGATCACATTGTCTCGTCGGCCCCTCTCTGTGGAGGCCATTATCGACCGAAAGAGCCAAAGAGGTGGGTCGTGGTGAGCATGATTGGTGCTAATAAGACCAATCAACGCAGGTGAGTTCCTGACACGATCGTTGCTGCATGACACCTGCTCACTCTTATCATTTTCCACAGGTGGCAATGCCTCATTTGGTTTAATCATTTCAGCCGCTCACGCGCGTGCGAAATTTGGGCCATATAAATTTTACAATGCTTCAACGACGAATATAACTAATAAGTTTGACATCACAAAAATCAACTTTTGTGCACCTTGGCAGGCTTGGATTGGTTGTCGGGAATAACGCATAAATGTTTTAATGGAAATATCACATAAAATATTTAATGACATTTGATCGAACATTTTAATGAGTTATAATCATCTACAAAAGCCATGATGCGCGGTTGTCGATAGCAGACAAAGGTCCTACCGATTCTAGCTCGGGTATTTTGTTGATGATAACTAACTAACCGTGTTGACCTCTTGATGGATCCGCCGCTGTTACTAAGGAAATCGTTATTTAGCTAAGTACTTACACTCGTCGGTACACAAGACGACTTAACAAACCGTTTAAAAAAAAACACGGTGACTACATAGACCCAATTAAACGAGTCTATCATGACATCAAACATGGGTTACTGGCAAAGAGAAGTTGATTAGCAATGCATTAAGGATGCCCATTAGCCTTATTCCCTTTACCCTGCTATCCAGTTTTCGGATGCTACCTGCTTAAAAACAGAAATCATTCAATCTCATCGCAGTGTCAAACCGCAATCACGCTAGAGCCATGGGCGCTTCATGCATTGCACTCAAAACGATCATAAAACAGCGCAAGTACCGGCAACTCCACCGTGTATAAGGTTTACATGCTATGAGCCGAACAATGAATCCCACAACTGCTACATCAAATTTCCTTTTAACCTAATATGGAATTACAACAAAGATTTTGTTTTTCTTCTCGAAAAAGCTCCTGGGAAAGGGATCCTCTCCAGATCCCTGCCGCCAAATCCACCAAGTCCGAGGATCCGGGCCATAAGTTAAAATAATTTTAGTCATAGCACAGCTTAGACTTGTGCCGACAAAAGAGAATAGCACCTGAACCAAAGGAACGGGGCATGCTAGTAAAATTTTACGAAAACACAATATTCAGGAAACCATAAGACATTAGTATGGATAACAAAACAATCAAACCATAACAAGGAAAAGGAAGAAAGGCAGCATTGGACATTCAGTTTGAAAGAAAAGTGAGTACAATTTCTGACCAATATATTTCTTATTATAATTTTCTTGATTAAATACACCAATGAAAGAGAATAAGGCAGCCTCAAAGTAAATTACATTATGCGACCATATCATTAGTATTCAACGTAACACAAACTGTCAGTACGAGTCCACTGCACGTGACCATAGCATTAATATTCATCATAGGTGCCAATACAGATGACGGAACCAACAAGAAAACTTTTGTTCAATTTTTGCATTTTCACACGACTCGAAATTAGATATATGTAATTTAATATTGCTAACTAATTTGAATTAACTCTTTATTTACTTAAACTTTCGAGAAAGTATTAATTAGTTTATGGAGTAGATTGTTTGCAATTGCTTAAAGGATGCGCCATATTTCTAATAAATGATTGACATGGTTGATTTCAGTTTTCCTAACCTTTCCCAATTCGGACCTTCTCCCAATTCTTAGCCGTATCTTGGATGTTGGGAGGAGTTTTCATTCATGCTCCTGGTCGTGGATTCCATGATGGACAAATATGGCGGCGGATTTTGTCGCAAGGAATATTTCACCAGAGATGTGCAGCTTTGGCTGGGTTGTTCAACCTCCATCTTCGCTAGTTGGCATTTTGAACAAAGATGGTCTTCCCTGTCCTCCTTTGTAATTGGGGATGGGTTGCACTGGTAATAGGGCGACGATGGTACCTGTTGAGGTGGTGTCTTTCTTGATCCTATTTATCTGTGTCTGTATCTTCTGGGGTTGCGGAAGTTGTTTCTCTGCGTGTTGTTTGGCCTTGTGCCTCTATGTTCTTTGAATCTATCCTTTTACCAAAAAAAAAAAAAAAAAACCTTTCCCAATTCTAGTTCCTTTTCCTTCTCTCTTATCTCTTATACGGTTTTACCTTCGCTTTTTTTCCTACATCACCAATTTGTCACGCTCTATGTTTGCTTTGGGATCACCAGAAACAGTTTGCATATCACTACAAAATCCATTTAAAGTGATTTCATAGTTTGCAAACAACGCATATATATAAGATGATTTGTGCACTCGGATAGCACTAAAAATTTGAAAACTTATGATCTAGCAAATTATTTTAGATTATGGTGCAGATAATTTGATTATAACCATCTCCCTTAAATAATACAAACATAACATAAAAGAAAAGTTCATGTCCCATTAGCTATCAAGAAAATTAAGAAAAGACGTAAAATTCAACATTCTAGTGCGAGTTCTTTGAATGATGTGTTATAATTTCTTTATCTTGCCAATTTGATATCTGAGACAATGGATAGTTTTTACCTGTCATAGTCAAGATCATAATTCCTCTGAGAAACAGCCTACATGGTAAGCTCCGGAAACATTCAAACTCAATGATACATTCGATGTGTTGAACTGCCGGTAAGGACGATAAGCTGGAGGTAACAGTAGAGCTGATTTCTGGTCCATTGCTAGCAGCCGTCCACACTTGCTGCATAAAAAAATGTAACGTCAATAACTACGAAGCCAGTAAAGATTTCAGGGGTATAAAGTGAGAAGGTCGTACCTGCAAACTTTTGTAAAGAGAGTTTGATAGCTGCAGATCCAATGCTAGAATGAATACAGAAAGTTAGAACTTAATGCGTATAAGCTGATGCACGCATATAATTTAATAAACCAGTCAGTTCAGTGGAACATGCTAGAGATGATACCAAAAGACAATGGAGAGCTGTTTCAGCCCGAACTCCAATGAAATACTGCAAAGCAATAGCAGCATGTTCCTGAAATACGAAATGATACGCAATTTAATAGAAAGGACCATTACTTGACAAAAATAAACATGAATAGACAATTGAAGCTTTTACCGTGATGTTTATAGACATGATAAATTGAAAAACCTCTTGAATGCATGTAGCTGCCTCCCTGTTATAGAATGAAAATGCAATTATGCTCCGGTGCGATGGCAAATGCTTTCGCCCATGAGCGGTAGGTCTCGGGTTCGAGACTTGGGAGCAGCCTCTCCATAAATGGGGGTAAGGCTAGCCGACATTCACCTCTCCCAGACCCTGCGTAAAGCGGGAGCCTTGTGCACTGGGTACGACCTTTATATAATCTGAAAGCCAGTGAAAATCTAAAGGAACACAGGATACATGATACTTTAACAAAGCATGAAACTGGGATATGTGTTTTAGCTTTTAGGTTGAACAAGCAATGATTACAACAAATGATTTAAGTTCATCGAAACCAGAGTTTATGATATATCGTCTATTGAACCCGAATGCAAGTATTAGTTACTTCAGGATGTTCAACCGTACGGGTGGTTACAGCCTGACAGCTCCACTGTACAATTTGATAATACTACAAACTCTAATAGCATACAACCTAAGTAGCATCTGGAACTGTTGATACACAAAATCAGTGGGGACTTTGGTACAATAGAAAATGTTAAGTTTGTGACCCTCGCTAGATTGCTCCGGTCACTAGTGTGGATAAGTATGTAAATGGATAGAGACAGGAAAGCAAACACAAGATGTACGTGGTTCACCCAGATTGGCTACGTCCACAGAGTAGAGGAATTCTCATTAATTTTGAAGGGTTTACACAAGTACATAGGTTCAAGCTCTCCTTTAGTGAGTACAAGTGAATAATTTAGTACAAATGACATTAGGAGATATTGTGAGAGAATAATCTCTATTTATAGAAGAGAGTTTCTAGTTTCATTCTGACATTGACACATGTTGTGCTGTGATTGGCCTCTGATGTCGACACATGTCGCATTATGATTGACCTTTGATGTTGACATGTGTTGCGTTGTGATTGGCCTCCTAGTTGGAGGGAGACTTTTGTGGGTCATTGGCGGTATAATGTTGACCGATGCTTAGTAGTTTCGGGTTTGGTCAAGTATGGTACAAACAGTACTCCCCTAAGTTCCCGAGTGAATGAAGCTCCTCGGTTGGGGACTTGCAAGATCCAAGCCATTGAGTAATCACGAAACTTCTAAGTACCGAAGTGTGATATCATTTTCACTTGCCTTATCTATCTCATATATAGATGTGACATCTTTTCTGGAAGTACTTTTCCTCCATCTATGGGTGGTATCTTTAACCGATGAAGATGCACAAGGTAATGTATCAATTTCACTTGAAGCTTACTTGTAGTTTCGGGCTTGGTCAAGTGTGATACAAACCCTATAGTAGGAGTCCCTTAAGTCGTCGAGTTAGGAGATTTGCTGAATGAGGTAACAGACAAGGTAAGCAATCATACTACCAAGCAAGCAACCTGGATCGAAGGTTCGACTTCGGCTTCCGGTTGATTGTTCTCCTTCTCTTTGTGTCGTAAACAGCAACAAGGATAAGGAGAAGCAAATGGAGAAAAGATGATATGAGATACTTTTGCTTTTGAAGAAGTAACTTTCCACAGGCTTATTCTTGAACTGGGCTGGAGGGTTTTCTTGTTTCCTCAAGAGTATAAGGCTGACTCAAGAATTTGAGGGTCAAAACAAGTCCATTAAATCTAAAGTACGTTCGACCCTGATGATATGGGATACTTTTGTTGTTGACAAAGTAGTGGATGCATCGACACATGTTCTGTTATGCTTGTCTCCACATGTTTCCTTGTATCCTTCTTATTTGCTCTATCTGCTCCTCAGGCAGATGTGGTATCTTATCTGAAAGCATAAGATGTTGAAGATGAGTACTCGAGAGCAATGCCAGGTAAGTAATTAGGCAAGGGGTTCCAGGCAGTCAGTTCATGACTGGAAGCTTGATTCCAAGTGCTGACTGATTGCTCTATTTCTCCTTGTCTTGCAGGTAAGAACAAAGCCAAAGGAAAAGACAGGGAAAAAGCATGATATGGGATACTCTTGCTTTTAACCCTAATGATATGAGATACTCTTGCTCTATTGTGGCTTGTTTGCAGAGATATTATTGGGGGGAAAAGAAGCTGAGTATTTCGAGAGACTTTACTGAGAGTGCCCTCTCGGATGTGAAGAAAAGTTGAGCATTTTTTTTATTTGCAGGTTTGCCTAGCTGTAGAGGATGAAGGTCAACATATATAAGAATTATCCCAACAGCAAGTGGTAACGCTGTTCCTTTACCCTTCTCAATCATAGCAATGTAATGGGAGCTGCAATATTCACGTGTTTTAACTTTGTCAGAGCACTTTGAAAAAGTGGTCTGTGTTATCTGGAAAGCTGATGTTGTGTGTGAAGATTGCAGACAAGCTTTATCCAAGAAAATCTAGCTCTCGAAGTTCGGAGAGCGGTGCCTCTTCGGTTTTCGAACAAGCAATCATGTCGGGGATCTGGTTCTCGAGATTTGGAGAACGATGTCTCTTCAATTTTTGAGAAAGCAATCATGTTGGGAGTCTGGCTCTCAAGATTCAGAGGGCGGTGCCTCTTCAATTTTTGAGCAAGTAATCCTGTTGGGAGTCTGGCTCTTGAGATTCGGAGAGTAGTGCCTCTTCGATTTTTAAGCAAGCAATCTTGTTGGGAGTGTTTTCTCGAATGTGAGTAAAGGTTGGGCATTTTTGCCAGTCTGCCTTACCACGGAGCACGGAGGTTGACACACATAAGGACTTTCTAGTTATTAAGCAGTGGTGCTGTTCCTTTACCCTTGTGGGTAATAGTAGGGTAACTGGACCTTCAAAATTTATGTGTCTAAACTTTGTCAGAGATCTTTGACAAAGTTATCTGTGGTATCCGAGAAGCTGATGTTGCGTGTGGAAAGTGGTGCTTCTTCAGAATTTGGAGAGTGGTGCCTCTTCGATTTTTGAATCAACGACCATGTTGCCCTTTCTTTTATAAGGGCACCAATTGTGTGCAAGAAGTACATTCAGAGAGTTATTTCTTGTAGGAATTTTCCCCTTACTTTAGAGATTTATTACACCTCATTTCTCCTTCATCATTTCTGAGAATGTCTGGCCCATTCAACCGTCGTTTTGACTTGAATTTTGGTGAAGAGGCAGCCATGCCTTCTCAAGACAACATATGGCGCCCATCCTTCTTATCCCCTACTGGTCCTCTTACCGTTAGGGACTCTGTGATGAAGAATGATATGACTGCTGCGGTGGTGGCCAGGAACCTTCTCACTCCCAAAGATAACATACTACTTTCCAAATAGTCTGATGAGTTGGCTGTTAAGGATTCTCTGGCTCTCAGTGTTCAGTGTGCAGGTTCTGTGTCTAATATGGCCCAACGCCTATTTGCTCGAACCCGCCAAGTTGAATCATTGGCGGCTGAAGTGATAAGTCTCAAACAGGAGATCAGATGGCCCAAGCATAAGAATAAATAGTTGCACAGACTCGCACATGACTATGCTACAAACATGAAGAGGAAGCTCAACCAGCTGCAGGAATCTGATAGTCAGATTTTACTTAATCATCAGAGGTTTGTGGGTTTGTTCCAAAGGCATTTATTGCCTTCGTCTTTTGGTGCTGTACCGCCCAATGAAGCTCCAAATGATCAACCTTCGGTGCCTCCTCCTTCTGGGGTTCTGCTTAGTACTGAGGCTTCGAATAATCACCTTCTGGTGCCTGCTCTTTCTGGGGCTCTACCGACTGCTGAGACTTTTCCCGAGCAACCTTTGTGAAAGCTCCCTCTTGTTTGTTTATTTTGATTCATGTATATGTACATATTTGTAACTTATCAGAGATATCAATAAACAAGTTTTGCTTCATTTCAACGTATTGTGTTAAATACACCAAGGCATTCTTCACTAAGTTCTTTGAATTTTTCCTTTTGTTGAAGCTTGTATGTTGAAGCTTTGTGAGTGAAGCATGTAGGTTGAGGTAGTGCTCCCTTAATTTCCTGAGTGAAGAAAACTTCTAGGTTGGAGACTTGAAAAAATCCAAGTCATTGAGAGGCCGTGAGACTTTCGAGTATCAAGGTGCAGTAGCATATGGTAGGTGAAGCTTTTCAAATTTTTGAATTTTTGAATTTTCGAATTTTTACCTACAAAGCATATGGTAGGTGAGACTTCCGAAATATATATATATATTAAGCTTTGTAGGTAAAACTTTGTTGGGTACCATGAATTGATTTTGCTTCACACTATCTTGATCAAAATAGGTGAAGCTTTTGTGTTGAAGCTTTGTAGGTGAAGCTTTTGTAGGTGAAGCTTTTGTGATGGGTGAAACTTTTGTTGGTGAAGCTTTTGTGGTGAGGGAAACTTTTGTGGTGGGTGAAGCTTTTGTGGTGAGGGAACCTTTTGTGGTGGGGGAACCTTTTGTGGGTGAAGCTTTTGTGGTGGGTGAAGCTTTTGTGGGTGAAGTTGTGGTGGGTGAAGCTTTTATTGGTGAAGCTTTTATGGGTGAAGCTTTTGTGATGGGTGAAGCTTTTGTGGGTGAAGCTTTGGAGTTGAAGCTTTTATGGGGTGAAGCTTTGTAGTTGAAGCTTTTGTTGGGTACCATGAATTGATTTTGCTTCACACTATCTTGATCAAGATAGTGTGAAGCTTTTGAGAATTTGTAGTTGTCCTTCATTGATGAAGCTTTTGTTGGTGAAGCTTTTGTGGTGAAGCTTTGTTGGGTACCACGAATTGATTTTGCTTCGCACTATCTTGATCAAGATATTGTGAAACTTTTGAGAATTTGTAGTTGTCCTCTATTGATGAAGCTTTGTTGAAGATGTGGGGGACTAGAAATTTGAAAATGTGGGAGAGACAACATATACAAATTTTGCTTCCACACTGTTGAGCAAGAGATTGTGATGCAAGCCACACCTTGTAGTAGTCGAATGTTTGGATGAACCATATAAATTGAATTTGCTTCGAATAGTCTTGAATTTGCTTCGAAGGTTTGAGAATTGTAGTTGCCTTCTATTGATGAAGCTTTTGTTGGCACCATAAATTGATTTTGCTTCACTCTGTCTTGATCAAGAGTGTGTGAAGCTTTTGAGAATTGTGGTTACCCTCCATTGATGAAGCTCTTGTTGGCACCATAAATTAGTTTTGCTTCACACTGTCTTGATCGAAAGTGTGTGAAGCTTTTGAGAATTGTGGTTGAACTCCTTTGATGAAGCTCTTGTTGGCACCATAAATTGGTTTTGCTTCACACTGTCTTGATCAAGAGTGTGTGAAGCTTTTGAGAATTGTGGTTGAACTCCTTTGATAAAGCTCTTGTTGGGCATAAGTGTTCCCCTAGTTGAGTTGTCAAGCTTGAGGGTTTTTGATTATTTGTGAATGCTAGGAGTTCACATGTACAAGTTGTACCACTCGTCTTCTGGTAGGTGGAATGAATTGTGAGTTGCTTTCATCACTTGGTTGGTGGTACGAATGTGAGTTCCTTCATCACCTTTCATTACATTTCATCACCTGGTTGGTGGCACGATGATGAGTTCCTTCTTCACCTGGTTGGTGGCATGAATGGCAAGTTGTCAAATGATATTAGAGTACGGGTTGTACATTTCATCACCTGGTTGGTGGCATAAAGGAGAGTACGGGTTGTACATTTCATCACCTGGTTGATGGCATGAAGATGAGTTCCTTCTTCACCTGGTTGGTAGCATGAATGGCAAGTTGCCAAATGATATTAGAGTACGGGTTGTACATTTCATCATCTGGTTGGTGGCATGAAGGAGAGTACGGGTTGTACATTTCATCACCTGGTTGGTGGCATGAAGGAAAGTACGGGTTGTACATTTCATCACCTGGTCGGTAGCATGAAGATAAGTTCATTCTTCACCTAGTTGGTGGCATGAGTGGCAAGTTGCCAAATGATATTAGAGTACGGGTTGTACATTTCATCACTTGGTTGGTGGCATGAAGGAGAGTACAGGTTGTACATTTCATCACCTGGTTGGTGGCATGAAGATGAGTTCCTTCTTCACATTTCATCACTTGGTTGGTGAGTATAAGGGCAATGTGTCTATACATATTGTAGCAAGTGTCGAATGACACAAAGTATGTTGAACCCTTTCAAAGCACAATTGGCTTATGTATGAATGTGTTGGAATGTATGATTGAACGAATATACTGTGAAGATGTTTGTTTATTTGTATAGTCTTGTTGACATATACTTAGACTTTGTTTCATGTTGGAAGCATTCATGTTGAAGCTTTGAACCCGAGTGTTTCATTGCTAGGAATGTAAGAAGATTAGGACCGAGTTGTCTAAATCACCTATTTATTGAATTCATGCCAAATAGTCTTCGTTACATAGGATGCCGAACGGCTAAAGCTTAACACTTGTACAATGTGAGTTTACTTGTAATAGTACTTCAAGTGAGCAACGTTTCATGGATGGCCAAGGGTCTTGCCATCGAAGCTTCTAAGCTTGTAGGAGCCAGGGCGACTGATGCCAACAACTTCAAACTGTCCATCCCAGTTTGGACTAAGTGTTCCTTCACTCGGGACTCTGTCGCAGAGTTATCTTTTCTTCAATACCTAGTCCCCCAGTTTGAAAGAACGAGGTTTGACCCTTGAGTCATAATAGTTGGAGATGCGCTGCTTGTAGGCGACATTCCTCAAGTGAGCCTGGTTTCTGTGTTCCTCGACTAAATCTAAGTTGAGGGTAAGTTGTTTGTCATTTTCACTTTACACGTAATTCTGGACTCGAAATGTTGCTTACTCAAGCTCAACTGGGATAACTGCCTCTGTACCAAAGGTAAGTGAGAATGGGGTTTCTCCAGTTGATGTCCGATACGAAGTGCGGTATGACCAAAGAACTTGGGGTACAAATTTTGGCCAACAACCTTTAGCCTCATCCAAGCTAGTTTTAATAAAAAGCCACTCACTAACTTTATTTTAATAATAAGGACAAAAGACTAATAAGAAAGATAAAAATAAAAAATAAAAAAATAAAAAAAAGACCTAAAAAATAAAGCCACTCATTTCTTATGTTAAAAAATTAATAACATAAAAAATAAAAATTTCCATCACTTAGATAATAACACGTGGTATACCATTTGTGTTACGGACACAAAAAAAAAATTCTCCAAGATGAGCTACATTTATTATTGTAGGTATATGAAAAAAAAAAGTGAGGAAATTTTAATTTTGTAATTGAAAACAGCTTTTTAAATATAATTACTGAGAACATAATCTTCTCAAGGTTTTGATCTAAAGAGTCACTTCTGGGTTCATCGTTTTCGGCACAATGAGTGCTTTAATAGGACCAAAAAGGGTTTAAGTTTCAAACCTTATGAAACTGAACCAAGAATTAAACACTATTTATAAAATTTCATCAATAAGTAGACACTATTCATGAAACTAGACCAATAAGTAGACTCTATTTATAAAACATGACCAATAAGTAGAC
Organism: Malus sylvestris; assembly: GCF_916048215.2. Classification (NCBI taxonomy): domain Eukaryota; kingdom Viridiplantae; phylum Streptophyta; class Magnoliopsida; order Rosales; family Rosaceae; genus Malus; species Malus sylvestris. The sequence goes on along the minus strand of NC_062271.1, from coordinate 3,989,000 downwards.
ACTATTTATGAAACTGGACTATACACTATTTATGAAAGTGGACCAATAATTAGACACTATTTATTAAACCGAAACAAGAAAGAGATACTATTTATGAAATTGTATCAATTACTATACATTATTTATGAAACATGATCAATAACTAGACACTATTCATGAAAGTGGACAAAAAACTAGGCACTATTTATGAAATTAGACAAATAAATAGTATAATACTGTTTAGTTTCATAAATAGTGCAATTTCATAAATAGTTTCAATTTTATAAATAGTGTTTAGTTTCATAAATAATGTTTAGTTTCATAAACAGTGTACACGTCATGCGCGCGTCAGATTTTTAAATTTTTTTTTAATTGTGTCATTTTCATTAAAAATTAAGTTTTTTGTCCTTTTTATTAAAATTTAAGGGTTTTTCATTAAATTTTGATTCTTTTTCATTAAATAAAGTTATAGCATGATTTTTTATTAAAATAAACTTAATCCAAACCCTTTTCATTAAAGTTTTTTTTTTTTTATGTAACAAAATGTGTTTTTGACTTTCTAATATTAGACATTAAAAATTAGAGACTAGCCTGGAAAACTTCAACAATAAATTTCTCAGAGTCGAACCTACAGTTTATCCAACTTTCCTAAACATTAACCATGATTGAAATCTAAACCAAATCTTAAATAAATTATTATAAAGAAAACTAGGTTATCAAAACCAATTTTTCCATTTATAAAGTACAACATACCAAAATGCAACTATAATCAGGATTTTTCAATGCAAATAACTAGCCTTGATATACCCGACCGTATTCTCAATACACTTGAAAGTTTTCTCCTTAAAAAAAGTCTGCTGGCTAATGCGAGCAGATGCAACACCAAAAAGAAAAGGAAAAAGGACCGCAGCCCAAATGCAACCCGAAGGAAGTCACATGGGGAGGTGCTGGTGAATTATGTTCTTAAACTTTGTCCAGAGGCCATCTCCATTGTCCAAAATGGCCTTGAGATAACCTTCATCTTCTTTAAATTGATCTTGCTGTAAAAGCAATTTCTTGAGTTGTGCCTGCATCGTTTCAGTCTCTTTGACGATGCCATCAATTTCAGCAAGTATTGCAGCCTGCTTGGCTTCAATCTTCATTTTCCATTTCGCAAGGTCTTGAAATTCTCTCTCCTTGCTATCACAAGACTGAACCTTAGGTTGAAGAAGCTGTTTCATAGCTTCGACTCGGACAGTCAAGTTTTTGCCCATATCATACTCAGAATAGGCTTTGGAGTAGACTGGAACAGATTGCTCTAGCTGCTTCAACATAGCCATAATCATTGGTCCAGTGCCGGTGGGAAAGCAATTAGAATCTACCAAGCTCTGGATGCCTGAAATCATGTGAGCTCGTTGAACCTCACCAGCCATAGTAATAAAGTCCATTTCTAAAGTAGCTCTGGTTTTTGCCATGGCTTGCGAGTCTATGGTAGGAGTAGAAATGGAGGAGCTGGCCACTGGATTGGGTGCAGACGCTTGGCCTAAAAGTTCATGGAGTCTTTTAAGGGAGCTAATAACCCGAACTTCAGCAAACTCATGACTCTACAATAGAAAGACGTTGGAGAAAACTATTGAGGTCTCGTTAAGCTAGTGTCAAGGACTGGAATGGAATAGATATATACGATGCAAGTCAAACGAAGACATGAATGCCAACTTCCAAATTATGTCCAAGTCGAAGCTAGAAGATAGATTAGTTTTGAAGGTAACTTATCCCTCCAAACTCTACTATTTTCTAATCCATGTTTTACCTTCAAACTTGACAAGACCCAAGGGTCGTCGAATTGAAGAAAGTTGTGAACATACCTTTCCTTCTCTTGACTCTATGTTTAAACAGATTTGTTAATGAAAGAAGGTTTAAATAAAACTGTCTTAGAAGATTAAAACAAATGCGTGAGCACACACAGGCGCGCAAATCAAAGATGAAATATTGTTTACCTCAATTATGTCTTGGGCTAAATCTTGGTTGGCATTTGAGTTTGGCTCCGATTGCACCAAGGCAGCATTGCTGGACTTGGAAGCAGCAGTCTCATTGGTTGTGGCCGAAATAACAACCCCAGTGGTTGCAGTTGGCTGTAGAACTGGTGGCAGCAAGTCTTGAGCCTACAAATCGAAATATTATCAGAAGTTAAGAAATGAAGGAAGATCTACATGGATAGAACAAGGTTTTCAAGTACATGATCAGCCTGTTGATTATCAAGTCCTTGGTTGGAAACGATGAAAGTAGTACGAGAAGAAATTTGAGTCACATTCTGAAAGGAGAAACAAGGAATATTTTGTTGGGGCTTAAAAGGACTTCACTACTTCAGAGATGTTTATCTCACAAAAAAGAATGTAACGCAGCAGAAATTGATAGACAAGAGAATAAGGAACACTCAAGATAATACACAAAAACTTTTTACTCTCACACAAACTAATACAAGAGGAAACACTCAAACACTCAAACACTCTTAGAAGCTTTGTTACTTCTTCTTAGTTTTCACTCCTCACACTTCTTACTACTCTCTTACTACTCTCTTGGGCCAAGACAAGATTACCATTCAACATATTTTGTTTTGGAACATGAAATAAAAGGAAGGTCGACCAAAGAAATCTGTTTTACCTGATCAGCTACATTGGCTGTGGTATATGGATTTAGATGTGTTGGCCCTATGGCTGAAATTGCAGCCACAGTAGGGGTCTGCAATATGAAATGCAGCCAATCTGGTGGTTTCATCGTCCTCTTGTGCCTAAATAATGGATTGAGAATCTTGAATATTAAACTGAAAGTCATAACCCAAACTATCAAAGGAGGCATGTATTAAAAAATAAAATTTAGATAATTAGGCGGATCCTAATGTTCACAGATTAAAAGGGATTTAAAAAACCAATATGCGTTAAATTCGAAAGAAAATTGAGATTTTTCCCTTCAAACTCATTTTTCTACACTTGCAGCCCGTCCTAATTTCTTCATGTGATTTTCGATGCATCAAACATGACTATTTCATTTGGGTTTGGTACGAGTCAAAGAAGTGCAGAAGAAGAGTTGTAGATTCTACCTGGCTCAATGCAGTTGCATCATTCGTCGCACCATCAGTAATGGCTGTATCAATTGCCATGGGGTATATCCACTCTAGCCATGAGTGACTTTGGGTGGCTGAGTCTACCTGCTGGCCACAAGTGACTCTGGGTCGCTTCCGGACTTGGTTTATATCGTTTCCCCCTTCCTCTTCATTTTTGGCCTTGGACTTTCCTTAAATGAAAAAAATGGCAACATGTGCTCCACATTATGTGTTTCGACAGAGTTTTTTACAAAACTAACAGAGGTAGTACACACTAATGGAACAAACAAGTTTAGTTTAACAAAATCACCAAAATAATTATAAAAGAAAAGGTAGCCATGACAAACTATGGACAAAGATTTTCCAATGTACAACACGTACCTGTTTCATCATCTCCAAGGTTTGATGAATTTGAACTAAACAAAGTTATCATGGCATCCTCTACCATCCTAATCCAGAGTCCAGTTTCTTGAGCTTCGTGCAAATATGAAACAGCTTCTTCAGTCTTTTTTTTGTTGACCAATTCAACAAATAATAGCTATTTTCATGTATTGACAAAGACAATATAGATTTGAAAGATACACTGGAACAAGTTACTTGAATAAGACAAAGGATTGCATTGCACGTACAAGAGACACCGTTATTTGAACAAGACAAGGCAGCAGAACAGTCCATCTCAGAATTGGGTGTAATTTTGTTAGTTTTACGGGAATGCTGAACAACTTCCGCAGTCTGAGTCTCTTTAATGTATCCAACCCCCATTGTATCTCCCTGATCATGTTATATATCATAAATGTCAATAGGTAGAACATGGATATGACGGACAAATTGTAAGGTCATAAGGGCCTAGATCTCATCTAACGTCATATCTAGATTGTTGTATAACTGATCCAATAGAGTAGTTTTCCTTTATATTGAGACTGAATCGCAACATTGGAGAAAGAATGGACCTTGCACGTGCTTATAAGGAGTTTGGTTATTCTCCATATTGCTAATTGGTTGTACGGTGGAACCACAACTTCCTTCACTTTAGAAGTCTATATCTAAAACCCTTTTGCGTTTACTTACAAGAGTTTGTTCTCTCCATACAACCAATTACTGAAAGAAAGGGTGTGTAAGAATATCAAGGACTAACTGCACAGATTTTGAAATGCTACTGAAATATGAATGACAATGTAAGTCATAACCTTTACGTCTAGATAGTGGACAAGAACTATATGCGAGAGATACCTGCAGCAGTGGCATATTAGAGTTTAGGGTTTGCAATTAATCAAATTGTAAGCACGTAAGACTAAATGTTTACTGCATTTAAAGCAAGTTGATAGAAAAGAGAGATCACTGCATTAAGGCCAAAAAAGTGAATAAATTCTTCTAGAAACACACTTATCAATCATCCAGTAACTGCGTCGTTGAAAATTTTTATCTTCTTCTCCATGAGCATAGTAGCAATGTAATGTATCAACACCTCCAACCTGACAAATGCTACACATCAAAATTATACCATACCGCATTGCTCCATATCAAATTTATACCAAAGTTCTTCCAACTACACCACATAAAAGTATAGATGGCGATATTCAACATGCCATTTGTTCCATAAAATAAATCAACAGCTACAAGATTAACTGATTAAGTTACGTAAATATAGTTGTATGGTTAAGTGTCATGTTAATACATCAAATATGATGATCACGTTTCTTATAACATCAACCTTAGCGTTGGCGAATACTTACCTTGAGCCTCTCATGGGCTTCCTTAGTACTCTTTCCATCTTTTGCCTTCTTCCATCTATAGCCATCTTTTCGAAAATATCTCTGCACCTTCTTATCAAAAAGAAATATGGATCCACCTAAAACAAACGATGCGTGCCAAGCAAAAATAGGTTTCATATGTTTCCAAATAAAGCAATGCAATGTTCACAGGCATCCCAAAATAATTAATAAAAATAAAGATGTCTTAACATCCAATGCAAATGTCAATTCCTATTTTCTTGAAAGCCAATGCCACTATATCCCAATTAATTTCTTATAATAAAAAAATAAAAATAAAAACTGTTAGTGGCACTCCAATGCATTTCTCACAAATGTATTTTTTTTTCTAAATACAAAAAATTTGGAATATAGAATTTTGGAGTGCAAATAATAATTTCGATAAAGAATAGCCCAATTAAATTTATACAGAAAAATCCAAAGAAAGTGATTAACCAACTCGAACAATACTTTACACAAACACCGGTTGACATAAACTTTCCTCTTATCCAAATGATAACAGTTCAAAACTTATCAAGTGAATTTTCAATACACATCCAAATGAATCTTCGAAGAACGATGCAGAAAGCAAAATCAAATTCCTAAAATTCTAAAGAAAATTCGAGTGACAAAAAATAAAAATAGCGCAATAGAAAGATTAATAATGTAAACAGGTACAGGTTTCTCATTCCTAAACTTGGGATGTCGAAAATTACTGTCACCTCCACATAAAGCAAAACTGGTCTAACATGGCCAGCACTATCGAGCTAGTGAAGGAGAGAAGGGGAAGGTAAGGGAGTTCAAAAAAAAAAAAAGACAAAAACAATAGTATTTTCAGTTTTCTTTAAGCCTTCAAGGATAAATAGTAGATTTAAAATTGCAGGGGTAAACATCAATTGTTACAAATACTTTTAATCAGCCAATACAATATTTCTTAACAAATGCAATGCAGCAGAAAGTCATACTCGGTGGCATGGTTGTAGGCTTCTTAGAAATTGTAATTCCGTTAGGATTCCGAAGAACTTCACATATTTCATGCGGACGTAGCCATCGATGTTTCCCTTCAGAAAGTATTCTACTTGTATTCAATTGAAGAATTCTACTTTCTGCATTCAATCATATCATAATCAATAAATAATAAAATATTTAAGCTAAAACTTGTGATATATATATATATATATATGTATATATTGACAACTTTCAAGGAAACATAAGAACCACAAATGAACTTGGATCAAATATTTTAAAGAAAACTAATGGAAAAGATTTGAAAATTTTGAGTTTTAACGATAAGGATAAAATAAAGGGTTAAGTGAATAGTACCAGAATTGATTTTTTTAGTGTAAAAATATGATTTTTAGTTAAAGTAAACAGTACTGAGAACTTTTCGTTAAAGTTTCCAATATTTTTACGATTACAAGTAAATCTCTTTTTTTTTTTTTAAGAAAAAAAAAAGGAATGAGAATGCTAATCAGACTCGAAATGGCCTTGCTGACACGTGCATACCAATCGAAGTGCATTACCATTTGACAACTATTTTGTTTTTTAGTTATTAATTTCTAATATTTTGTGGTACGAAAGTGGCGAATGAAATAATAATGAAGGGGGTAGCTGAAGAAATGTACATAGAATAACATAAAATGAAAACAAAAATCAATTTTAAGTTTTTGTTTTCATATACACTGCTTCGTTTCTCCTACTCCCACCAACAACCTCCATTTCTCATTTCACCCACTCCCATATACCTTCCTTCCATCACAGCACAAATTTAAAAACATAATGGTTACAAAATGAGCCCTAAAACAAAAATAAATAAATAAATAAAACCCCAGAAGCTAAGGCAAGTCTTCTGTCTGCTTCCTCTTTGCGACCCTCAGCCGCTGCTCCCTCCCACCGGCCACCTCACTGGCACCGCCAACTCACTCCATCAATCAAATTCAGACCTCAAATTTGACAAAATAAACAACCCCGGCAACAGTAAAATAAATAACGTATTGATAGGAGTGGTCAAGTGAAAGTAGTGCTAGTTTATGACAGACGACTTCCGTTGCGATATGCGAGATGATATCTTCAAATACCATATGAAAATCTCAAACAAAAAGATTGTTGGTGGTGAGAGATGGGAGAGAAGGGAAAAAAAAGATCTTTGAGCAAATAAATTCCTTTTTCTTATGATGATTTGAAATTAAAACTAACAAAAAAAAAAAGAAAAAAAAATAATAACGGTTACATCTCACGTTGCAATGAATTGAAAAAAGTCAAATTTTAATCCAACATATCAAACTTACCTGGTTGATGAAGATCGCGATTGCTCTCCGCCATGGACTCGGTAGTGAGTTTCGATTAAATTCACTGTGACTGCAATTTTTGCATAAGCAGCAGCAGCTCTACAATTCACTCACTCGTGGCCTGCAACATATATATTCAGCAACTATACGTATATATATAGAAACCAAGTCCCAAGTCAAAGGCTGCAGTGCTTTGATCTGAAGGTGTTGTAAAATAAAGAAACCGAGTTCCGAGTAAAAGGCAGAGTTTATAACTGGAAAGTTCATTCTTCCACAGAACCCGGTTAAAATTGAAAATGCCGAGTTGCCGACTATGATTTTTCTGTTCACACTTCTCATACAGATTAACTTGTCTGCATAAAGTCAATTGAAGCGCCAAAGTCTTTCCATTTTATATTCTTCAATATTCCGAATTTGCCCTTGTTTCTGAATAAAAACTCTTCTCCTCTAAAACCTCAACCAGCCACTTCCACCAGGAAAGATAAAAACCGAAAGATAAAACCGAAAAGATAAAAACCGAAACCTGAGCGGTTAATTAATGTAGAAGCCGAAACAGTAGTTACGGAACCGATTCTTTTGAGGTAAAACCGAAAAAAAAAAGGAGCATAAGAGGAGAACTGAAACAGATTGAGGGTAAAAACCGAAGGATAAAACGCAAACCAGATTGGCTCCCATAAGGTCATCTCCAACCGAAGAGTCAGAGGACCACAGGGTCAAAAATAGCTTGAAAATCGTCTCCAACCGAGAGCTAGGCCAGAGATCTCTTGGGCCACATGAAATCTGAAAGGGCCAAAGGGCTGGCCAGAAATTCACAACAATCCTGTCGGTTATAACCGACAAGATTGCTTAAAGAAAATTTGAATCCAACGACTAACTGATGTCAGCTAGCCGTTAGTTACCGTTGGATTCAAATTTTTTTTTTTGGACCAATTTTATTTTTTTAAATAGAATTTTTTTCCTATAAATACATAAACCATTCATTCACCATTCTTCACAAAATTTTCACCATTTCAATTCTCATATTTCTTTCCCCTTCAAAAATCTATCCTTCAATTTTTTCAATAATTTTCAAATGGCTTCGTCTACAATGAAAGGTAGGGCTTGGAGCCAAAAAGAAGATGAAGCTCTTTGCAAGGTCTATAGATGGGTGTCAGAAGATAGTGTGAGGGGGAATTGTCAAACAAATGACGGTGTTTGGACTCGTGTGTCCAAAAAATACTTAGTGTTTTGTGAAGACACCACTCCGCTGAATATCCAAAACCACAAGAGTTGTTCTTCAAGATGGAAGAAACATCTTCAGCCAAGTTTGAACAAATGACATCAAGCATTGTTAGCAGCGCCAAGTAGACATGAAAGCGGCGCTAATTACTACGATAAAGTAAGTGTTTTCACAATTTATTTTAAATATTTAATTATATTACATTTAATTTCATAAATTAATTTCTTTTAATTTTTTTCTAGGTACACCAAACGAAGGAATTGTATATGGATAGCAGCTCGAAACCCTTTCAGTTTTCACAGTTGTTGGGAAATTTGTAAACGGTGGGTGTTATTTGAAGATCCACCACATAGAGCTCCTACGTTGGTGTTCGGAACTGCATCATCAACTGCAGATATGGATGAAGATGGATGTCCTACCATTCAACAAACAAGGGTAGAAAATCCGTCTTCGGGTCAAGGTTCCATACCTAGGGCTATGTGACGAAACAAAGAGTGAAAGTTGAAGGAAAATGGCAAGCCAAATGATGATTACGCTGCTCAACATGAAGTGGCAGCCTCATTGCGATTAATGACTGAGCAAAATGCCCTTGAGGTTGAAGAAATGAAGTGTAGGCATGAAGTATGGGCCAAACAAATACAAGAAGAGATGGATGATAAGAATATGGAAAGGAACACTTCGAATTACACTCCAATGAGTAAGGCCTATTTTGATAGGAAAAAAATTTATGACTCGGCAGCAGTTGTTTACCTCTGTCTATACTCCTACAATGGCGGATGATGAAGATGATGTTGATTATGGATATTAAATTTAAGTTGTTATAGTTTTTAAATTTAAGTTAATGTTGTTTTTAAATTTAATTTGTAGTTTTAAATTAAACTTGTCGTTTTTAAATTTAAGTTGTAGTTTTTAAATTTAAGTTGTAGTTTTTAAATTTAAGTTGTTGTAGTTTTTAAATTTAAATAATAAATTATGTTTGGTCCCTTGACCCTCGGTTGGAGACGGTTTTTTGTGACAGGGCTAAAACGAGCCCTATGACCCTTTGGCCCTCGGTTGGAGACGGAGACAAATATAGTCATGTACTGTTCATTAAAATATTAATATCTTGGAGAGCCAGAGGGCTAAAACGAGCCATCTGACCAGCTCTCGATTGGAGATGGCCTAAGGTAACACCAAAATTGGACAGATTTCTTAAGGTAGAAACTGAAATTGGAGGGGAATTTTTAAGATGAGAACCAAAATCGAACCGGTTCAGACAAACATTCGAAGGGCAAAAACCCAAAACCGTTCCGATTCTGCATGGTAAAAATTCAGTAACCAGAATTGAAAGGTTTCATCTTCAATTCATTGTTATCCATTAACAGAATCTGCACCTTCAAAATTTTCAAATTTGTTGTTAATCAAACTATAAATTGATAGGCAAAACCCTACAACAACAACAACAACAAAGTATTTTCCCATTAAGTGGTGTCGGCTATATGAATCATAGAACGTCATTACTCTCAGTTCTGTGTCATGTCTTCCATTAGATCCAAGTACTCTAAGTCTTTTCTTAAAGTCTCATCCAAAGTCTTCCTAAGTCTTCCTCTACCTCTTCGAGCCTGGACATCTGTCATGTAGTCGCATTTTCTAATCGGAGCGTCAGTAAGTCTTCGTTGCACTCTTTAACTCCATCCATCCAGCTTGTATTCTATGGTTGAGGTCTCCATCTAATTTTTCGTTCTTTTGCAAGATAGATCCTAGGTAGCGAAAACGGTTGCTCTTTGGTACTTCCTGGTCCTCGATCCTCACCCTTAACTCATTTGACCTTTATTTGCACTAAACTTGCACTCCATATATTCTATCTTTGACTAATTTAGGCGAAGACTTTTAGATTCCAACACTTCTCTCCACATGTTAAGCTTCGCATTTACCCATTCCTGAGTTTCATCTATCAACACTATATCATCTGGGAAAAGCATACACCAAGAAATATCATCTTTAATATGTCACGTTAACTCATCCACTACCAATACAAAAAGGTAAAGACTTAAAGATGAGCCTTGATGTAACTCTACAGTTATGGGGAAGCTTTCGGTTTGTCCTTCATGAGTCCTTACACTAGTATTTGCTCCATCATACATATCCTTTATAGCTTGGATATATGCTACTCGTACTCATTTCTTCTCTAAAATCCTCCAAATAATGTCTCTTGGGATCCTATTATACGCTTTTTCCAAATCTATAAAGACCATGTGTAAAACCTTTTTCATATCTCTAAATATTTCCATTAATCTTCGTAAGAGATATATTGCATCCATGGTTGAGCACCCTGGCATGAACCCGAATTGGTTGTCCGAGACCCGTGTTTCTTGCCTCAGTCTATGCTCAATAACTCTCTCCCAGAGCTTCATTGTATGACTCATTAGCTTAATACCCTTATAATTCATGCAATTTTGTATGTCGCCCTTATTCTTGTAGATAGGCACCAAAGTGCTCTTTCGCCATTCATTTGGCATATTCTTCATTTTCAAAATCCTATTGAAAACGTTTGTGAGCCATGCTATACCCGTCTTTCCCAAGACTTTCCACATTTCGATCGGTATATCATCTAGGCCCATTGCTTTTCTATGCTTCATCTTTTTTAAATCTACAACCATTTCTTCCTTCCTAATTCGACGGTAAAAGAAGTAATTTCTACACTCTTCTGAGTTACTAAACTCCCCCAAAGAAGTACTCATTTTATGTCCTTTATTGAGATAAGCAAAAACCTTAATTTTATTAATTGGGCTCTAAAATCGAAATGACAAATGAAGACGAAAATGAGATTTAGAAACCCTAGGTTTTGCCAAAACCCCCAATTTTCTTTTGTTTTTAATTATTCTTTATTTTCGGCATTTTTTTAGTTAAAATTACTCTTTTAATTATGGTCGGCGAAAAGCTACATTGGTTTACTGTTTTCATTACTTTGTTTGGTTGCCGCGAAAAGGTACGAAAAGGAAAACACAAAACCGAAATCGGACCCTTTTTTATAAGGGAAAAGCTGAAACTGCATAAGTTCAAGGAAGGATAGACAGATTAAGGGCAAAAATCGAAAAGATATAACCAAAATCGGACCTGTTCGTTTATGACATGCCCTTAGCTTCATTGGCGAAACCAGTGTCAGACAGCTTTATTAGCCACGGCTAGTGTCGGTGTGTTTTATATTTCTTCTATGGCGTAACCCAGAGTCGTACAACTTCAGGTGATGAGGCCTACCATGTTTCTTCACTGGCATAACCCAGTATCGTACAGCTTCACCTTTGAACGACTATGATACCCCTAGTTAAGTATACCATTGTTTTGGATTTATGAGATTCTTGGGTTTTTCCCTTGGGCATTTCAATACCACTTTTAAAGATGATTTTATTGCTACGAACATTTTTGGCATGTTAGAGTTTTAGAAAAACCTATATGTAGTATTATATACGTTTTCAAAACAGGGGGTTAATATGTTCAGAAAGAAAATGGTTTTCTTATTATTAGTTATTACATATTTGCCCCTTCCTTTATTACATAAGTACATTTAAGTCCCCCGAGTATTTATACGAAATCTAAATACGGAGACCATAAGTATGGTACAAACAGTAGTTCCCCAAGTCTTCAGTCAAGAGAGTCTTTTGGCTAAAGACTTGAAATTCAGTCCATGTGTGGGCCGAAGTAACTAGATGTCGTCTAGGACTGATACTCGATATGAGGCGGTGCTCAATTTGAAATGATGCTCAACTAGAAGTAGCACATGTTGCGATGCTGCTCGGCTTGTAGCTTATGTTGCTTTGGTTGGCTCGGCTTGTGGCTATGAAGGTGAGGGAGTCCCTTTTATAGAATAAGGGCTCGCTCCTTAATACATAAATATGGGCTAGAGTTGATGCTCGCGGCGAGGCGGTTGCTCAGTAGGCGGCGATGCTCTGTAATGATGGTGAGGGAGTCCCTTTTATAGAATAAGAGCTCGCTCCTCAATACATGAATAATGGGTCAGAGTTGACGCTCGTGGCGAGGCGGTTGCTCAGCTGGCGACAATACTCTCTAATGGAAGTGAGGGAGTCCCTTTTATAAAATAAGGGTTCGCTCCTCAGTACAATAATGGGTGTTCTATAATGAAAGTGATGGATTCCCTTTTATAAAATAAGGGCTCGCTCTTCAATACATAAATAATGGGTTAGAGTTGATGCTCGCGGCGAGGCGGTTGCTCAGCAGGCGGCGATGCTCTCTAATGAAGGTGAGGGAATCCCTTTTATAAAATAAGGACTTGCTCCTTAGTACATGAATAATGGGTGCTCTCTAATGAAAGTGAGGGGGTTCATTTTATAGAATAAGGGCTCGCTCCTCAATACATAAATAATGGGCTAGAGTCCCCCAATTATTTTTCATGAGGCCCAATTGAGGCCCAATATATGGTACATAATGTATCATGGTTTCCCTCACTTTCCGAAGGGGTCAAATGTTGATGCACAAAACCGGAGGGGTCTTGGAACAACGTAAATCCGACCGTGAATCTGCAAGAAAGTAAATAACACAAGATGTATCGTGGTTCACCCCAATGTTTGGGTTACGTCCACACTGATATTGTATTTCTCTGAGAGGATTGTGAGGGAGAGAACCTCTGTAATGTGAGAGGGGATGTGAGAGGGTGAGGGGGCTTTAGGCCTAAGAGTTGGCCTCCCCTAATGAGGAGAGTGAGGAGTCCTTTTATAGAATAAGGGCTCCTCACTTATTACATATTTGCCTCTTCCTTTATTACATAAGTACATTTAAGTCCCCCGAGTATTTATACGAGATCTAAATACGGAAGCCCTAAGTATGGTACAAACAGCTTTCTTTTATGAATCATTGTAACTTGATGTCTTACCTTTCACTAGTATTTCAGTTTAGTGGTATGCTCTGGATATATTCGTACATCTTTTATTTTGGATTTTGTGACAGTTGGACATTCTATTTTGTTCATGTTTAATTAGGATTATTATTATTGCCTCTTAGTGTTTGTATATTCCTTGTGATTATTGTTTTTTGCATGATTTTTGGATTACCGGTTCCTTCATGTTCCTGCAAATTTATATATTCATGGCTTTCGTCACTTTCGAGTGGCGGCCAGCACATGCTATCCATTTGTCATTTGGATATCTGGGTTGGAGCTTGTTACTAAATTTTTCTATTTTTAAGCTTTTCTTCTCATAAATCAAGTTCTAAATGCTTCTGTAATAAACTAGAGGGATATCTTTCGGGAGCGAAAGTGACGAATAAAAGAAGAATGAAAGGGGCTGATTTAAGAAATGTATATAGAATAACACAAGATGAAAACTAAAAACAATTTTAAGTTTTTGTTTTCGTATATACTCTTTCGCCATTGCTCTCCGCCATGGACTCGGTAGTGGGTTTCGATTAAATTCACTGAGATTGCAATTTTTGCACAAGCAGCTGCAGCTCTAAATTCACTCACTCGTGGCCAGCACCATATATATCCAGCAAGAATATATAAACATATGTATACATGCATGCACACACACACACACACACACACACATATATATATATAAACATAATATTATAATGTAGTGCTTTGATCTGAAGGTGTTGTAAAACAAAGAAACCGAGTTCCGAGTAAAAGGCAGAGTTTGGACCACGAAAGTTCATTCATCCACAGAACGCGTTTAAAACTGAACATGCCGAGTAGCCGACTCTGACTTTTCTGTTCACACTTCTCATACAAAATAATTTAAGGTAAAAACCGAAATCGTACCTGCTCACTGAAGGTAAAAACCAAAACCGAACCGGTTTCTTAGGGTAAAAACCGAAATCGAGCGTGTCCATTGAAGGTAAAAACCGAAACCGAACCGGTTTTCTTAGGTAAAAACCGAAACCGAGCGCGTTCGTTGAAGGTAAAAACCGAAATCGAGCGTTACCGAACTGGTTTTCTTAGGTAAAAACCGAAACCGAGCGTGTCCATTGAAGGTAAAAACCGAAACCAAAGCAATTTAAGGGAAGGAATTGAGACAGATAAAGGGTAAATACCGAAAATAAATCCGAAACGAGATCGAATTTTTATAGAAAAAGAACTCTTCTTCTCCAAAACCTCACGCCAGACACTTCCGCCACGAAAACCCTTCTGCGGCCACCCCATCTATCTCTCTATTTGAATTTTCATGGTGGTGGACCGGTAAGATCAGTGCATGAAGACCCCGCATAAAGAGAGAATAGAGAGAGGTTGAGGATGTGAGAGAATGAAAATGAGAGGAGGGTCGGTGTTGGTGGCGCATCCGCCGTGGTAGACCCCGCAGAGGGAGGCTGCGCCGGCGTGGAGTTCTGGGTCGTTGTTTGCGGTTGTTGCTGCTGCTGCATCGTCGTCTATGGCACTAGGCGGTGTTCTGGATCATTTTGTCGTCTGCGTACCCAGAGCCCCGTTTCAATGAAACTTTCAGTATTGCCCTCACTTACTTTCGAAAATAACGTGTTTTACCCGCAGTCCTCTCTAGCTCTCTTCCGCAAGACCACCGCATACGACGGAATCCGACAAGTTTCCGGCGTCAAATGAAGTCGTCCGTGTGATCTGGGTTTTGGAGGCCGGACCTCAACTGGTCGATTAGAGAGACTGACACTGAGAAAATGAAAGGGTAAAAACCGAAACCTGAGCGGTTAATTAATATAAAAACCGAAACAGAACCGATTCTTTTCGAGGTAAAACCGAAAAAAATGTGTACAAGAGGAGGACTGAGACAGATTCAGGGTAAAAACCGAAAAAAAACAACCGAATCCACATTGGTTCTTACAAGGAAAAACCGAACCGGACAGATTTCTCAAGGTAGAAACCGAAATCGGAAGGGAATTTTTTAAGATGAAAACCGAAACCCAACTGGTTCAAAAGAGGGACCGTGACATATGAAATGCAAAAACCGAAAAATAAAAAGATTTAAATTCGAATATCTTAAATAACAAATTTAATATTAAATTACGTTCTTTATTTTATGATTTAGTCGATTTTTTTATACTAAAATATCAATGTAAAAAACATATTCGTACAAAACTTTATTTGAATCAAAATTTGATTATAAAAATAATATTTGAGTAATTTTAAGAATTTAAAAAAATTTCGATTATAAAATTTTTAGGATAAAAATAAGTTATTTACAATTGAAATGAGCAAATAATAAAATAGACGCCGCTCCTCAAAACTCCCCCTTCCCTCTCAATACGGTCTGCAATTATTCCTGGCCGCCGTGACTGTCACTTTCTCGTTCCTTGACCTTCTCTTTCCTTCTCCTCCTCCTTCAACTTCATTGCTTGGCACTTCGAAGACTACAGTTTACTGTTACCATTCCGCTGTTTGGTTGCCGAGAAAAAGGTACGCAAAGGAAGAGAGAAACAATTAGTTCTCTTTAATTTTTTAGAGTTGATATTTTCCTTTTACTTCCCCAAATTTTCTCAGCTGTCAAACGGAGAGCTGGTTTAGTTTACTGCTTCTGGAGTTTTTGTTCTTAATAGCTGGCTAAGGCCTGAAAACGGCGCCGCATTGCCATTTGATAATAACTGATATGATCGCAGAGCCTTTAATTTCGTCAATTGAATTGTATTTCATACAATAAACAAAGTAATTAGTCTGTTCAGAAACTTAATAAGATCGTTTTATCGTGTGTATGCTGTAGATATAAATGGCACGCTCCAAGGCTCCGGCAAAGAAGCAGCAAAAGCGCGGCATCGACTTCAAAGTAATCGATATTTCCGGTTTTGAATGCATTTTGCTTTGGGAAGTTCAACATCTGAAAACTTTGTTTGCATTTGATGTTTATTTTCTTTTGTAATTTTTGCAGAAAATAAAGCGAAAGATTGGCAGAAAGTTGCCGCCACCAAAGAACGCTACGAATACTGAAATTAAGTCCAAAGGTTTTGACTTTAATCTGTTCTTAAATTCATGAGTTGATATTACTTTTTGTACTCTCTGTGTCGTTTTTCGTTAATTCATTGAAAGGAAAATTCTGTCATCGTTTTAAAATAAGTTTGTTTGGGGGTGACAAGAATAATTGAGGATGAGAGTTTGTATTCTCTTGATTGTTTGAAATACTTTTTGTAGCCTATGTGCTTCCATTTTGATGTCAAATGTCATAGTGAACTAGTTTCTTAATGAGTACTAAATAATGATTGCTATGAGCAGCAATTGTTCTTCCCGAGCAGAGTGTGGCATCGGAGAAGGCAGGATTAGCAGTGAACAAGAAAGGTTTAACATTGAAAGAACTTCTTCAGCAAACATCTCATTACAACCCGAAAGTTCGTAAAGGTATTTTAATGTTATTTTAAAATATTTTCTTAATGAAAATGCTTATAGCCTTATAGTATCTTCCAAAATATGAGAATTAATCTATTTTTAACCTGAAATAGATTACCTTGAGCGTTGATCATGTATTTCTGCACATTGATTTGGGTTTTAATGTGTTAAATTTGAAGAAGTTACGACCTTCTCAATAATTATGTTGTCTAGGAAGTTGTTTCCCATTATTGATATTTTGTACCGTATAGTATATATCAAATAATCTTACCGTTATTTCTCTCTGAAGATGCATTATTGGGTATGAAGGATTTACTCCTTAGGTATCCAGAAGAGTTGAGGTTGCACAAGTACGCTGTTGTTGAAAAGCTGCGTGAACGCATTGGCGATGACGATAGGCTGGTTCGAGATACGCTATATCAACTTTTTAAGTCAGTAATTTTACCTGGCTGTAAGGAGGTAATTTTTTATTCTTGTCTGAATGCAGCAAGGTAAAAACCTGTTGTGAATTATATGTATTAATGCGAAACAAGGACGATTATTTTTTATTATTTGCAGTTCAAGAAACTTTTGGGTTGTTAATTACACTAGTTTTCTCTTAATTGTTTCACGATACATGTGTCTTATATGCCAAATTTTATTCAATTGTTGACATGCATTGCACTAAATTAAACTGCCAGGCCATACTTCTGGATGTGCAAAGCCATTCCTAGCTGGGGGGGTGGGGGGGAAATGGAATTAATTCTGTCTCTTTCATAGAAATTGACATAAATTATCTTTGAAGGGCTTATTCTTTTTTCCTTCCTAGTTTTCACTTTTTCTTAATGTTATGCATCTTCCGTACAATAGAACAATTTTGTAGTTTCACATCTACACTGCTTTTATTGTATTTATGGATTCATCTAAGTGTAACATTGTTTTGAGATTTTGTTGTCATTATCTCTCTATTATTATCATTAAGTTTGGTGGTGATTATAGCCAATGAGTTTACAACAACAACAACAACAACAAAGCCTTTTCCCACTAAGTGGGGTCGGCTATATGAATCCTAGAACGCCATTGCGCTCGGTTTTGTGTCATGTCCTCCGTTAGATCCAAGTACTCTAAGTCTTTTCTTAGAGTCTCTTCCAAAGTTTTCCTAGGTCTTCCTCTACCCCTTCGGCCCTGAACCTCTGTCCCGTAGTCACATCTTCGAACCGGAGCGTCATTCGGCCTTCTTTGCACATGTCCAAATCACCGGAGCCGATTTTCTCTCATCTTTCCTACAATTTCGGCTACTCCTACTTTACCTCGGATATCCTCATTCCCAATCTTATCCTTTCTCGTGTGCCCACACATCCCACGAAGCATCCTCATCTCCGCTACACCCATTTTGTGTACGTGTTGATGCTTCACCGCCCAACATTCTGTGCCATACAACATCGCTGGCCTTATTGTCGTCCTATAAAATTTTCCCTTGAGCTTCAGTGGCCTACGACGGTCACACAACACGCCGGATGCATTCTTACACTTCATCCATCCAGCTCGTATTCTATGGTTGAGATCTCCATCTAATTCTCCGTTCTCTTGCAAGATAGATCCTAGGTAGCAAAAACGGTCGCTTTTTGTGATCTTCGCTAGATTGCTCCGGTCATTAGTGTGGATAAGTATATAAATGGATAGAGATAGGAAAGCAAACACAAGATGTACGTGGTTCACCCAGATTAGCTACGTCCACGGAATAGAAGAGTTCTCATTAATTGTGAAGGGTTTACACAAGTACATAGGTTCAAGCTCTCCTTTAGTGAGTACAAGTGAATGATTTAGTACAAATGACATTAGGAAATATTGTGGGAGAATGATCTCGTAATACAAAACTTCTAAGTATCGGAGTGTGGTGTCGTCTTGACTTGCCTTATCTGTCTCATAGGTAGATGTGGCATCTTCTCTGGAAGTACTCTTCCTCCATCCAGGGGTGGTATCTTTAACTGGTGGAGATGCACAAGGTAATGTATCAATTTCACTTGAAGCTTACTTGTAGTTTCAGGCTTGGTCAAGCGCGATACAAACCATGTAGTAGGAGTCCCCCAAGTCGCCGAGCTAGGGGGTCTGCTGAAAGAGGTGACAGACAAGGTAAGCAATCAAAGCTCCGACTGATTGTTCACCTTCTCCCCATCTTGCAGCATCATGAAGGATAAAGAGAAGAAAAATGAGAAGAGATGATATGAGATACTTTTGCTTTTGAAGAAGTAACTTTCCACAGGCTTATTCTTGAACTGAGCTGGAGGGTTTTCTGGTTTCCTCCAGAGTATAAGGCCGACTGAAGAATTTGAGGGTCAAAACAAGTCCATCAAATCTAGAGTACGTTCCACCCTGCTGATATGGGATACTTTTGCTTTTGACAGAGTAATGGATGTATCGGCACGTGTGCTGTTACGCTTGTCTCCACATGCTTCCTTGTATCCTTCGCACTTGCCCTATCTGTTCCTCAAGCAGATGCGGAATCTTCCCTGGAAACATAAGATGTTGAAGATGAGTACTCGAGAGCAATGCCAGGTAAGTAATCAGGTAAGCGGTTCCAGGCAGTCAGTTCCTGGCTGGAAGCTTGATTCCAAGTGCTGACTGATTGCTCTCTTTCTTCTTGTCTTGCAGGTAAAAACAAGGCCAAAGGAAAAGACAGGGAAAAAGCATGATATGGGATACTCTTGCTTTTAACCCTGATGATATGAGATATTCTTGCTCTAGTATAGCTTGTTTGCAGAGGTATTATCGGGGGGAAAGAAAGCTGAATATTTCGAAAGGTTTCGTTGGGAGTGCCCTCTCAGATATGATGAAGGGTTGAGCATTTTTGTAGGTCTGCCTGTTCGTTGGGGATGGAGGTTGACATATATAGGAGTCTCCCTAACAATTAGTAATGCTATTCCTTTACCCTGCTTGGTCATAGCACGGTAGTGGGAGCTGCCAGTTTCACATGTTTTAACTCTGTCAGAGCACTTTGAAAAAGTGGTCTGTGGTATCTGGCTCTCGAGATTCGGAGAACGATGCCTCTTCGATTTTTGAGAAAGCAATCATGTTGGGGGTCTGGCTCTCGAGATTCGGAGAGCAGTGTCTCTTCGATTTTTGAGGAAGTAATCATGTTGGGAGTCTGGCTCTCGAGATTCGGAGGGCGGTGTCTCTTCGATTTTGGAGCAAGCAATCTTGTTGGGAGTGTTGTCTCGAATGTGAGTAAAGGTTGGGCATGTTTGCTAGTCTACCTTGCCACGAAGCACAAAGGTTGACACACAGGGACTTTCCAATTATCCAGCAATGGTACTGTTCCTTTACCCTCTCATCGATTTTGAGAAAGTAGTCATGTTGGGAGTCTGGCTCTCGAGATTCGGAGGACGGTGCCTCTTCGATTTTGGAGCAAGCAATCTTGTTGGGAGTGTTTTCTCGAATGTGAGTAAAGGTTGGGCATGTTTGCTAGTCTACCTTGCCACGAAGCACAGAGGTTGACACACAGGGACATTCCAATTATCCAGCAGTGGTACTGTTCCTTTACCCTTGTGGGTAATAATATGGTAGCTAGAGCTTCAAAATTTATGTGTCTAAACTTTGTTAGTGCTGTTTCTTTGCTATTCTTTTCCCTTTCTTGGTCAGAGCGATGTAGTGGGAGCTGCAAGCTTCACGTGCTCAACTTTGGCAGAGAACTTTGGCAAAGTTATCTGTGGTACCCATGAGCTATTGTTGCGTGTGGGAAGTGGGTGCTTGAACAGTAAGATTCATGTGCTTTCTACTTCACCAGAAGTCTTCGACAGAATGCCCATAATTTCTGCAAAGCTGAGTGTGCGTGTGACAGGTGCTGACAAGGCTAGAAAAGTAGGTGCCACTTCAATTTCTGAGATCGGCCCTCGTGGTCTCTGAGCAGCCCAACTTTTGAGAAAGTGAGCGCCTCTTCGATTGATTCGAAGAACGATGCCTCATCGATTTTTGAGAAAGCAATCATGCTGGGGGTCTGGCTCTCGAAGATTCGGGGAGCAGTGTCTCTTCGATTTTTGAGAAAGTAATCATGTTGGGAGTCTAGCTCTCGAGATTCGGAGGGCGGTGCCTCTTCGATTTTGGAGCAAGCAATCTTGTTGGGAGTGTTTTCTCGAATGTGAGTAAAGGTTGGGCATGTTTGCTAGTCTACCTTGCCACGAAGCACAGAGGTTGACACACAGGGACTTTCCAATTATCCAGCAATGGTGCTGTTCCTTTACCCTCTCTTCGATTTTTAAGAAAGTAGTCATGTTGGGAGTCTGGCTTTTGGAGCAAGCAATCTTATTGGGAGTGTTTTCTCGAATGTGAGTAAAGGTTGGGCATGTTTGCTAGTCTACCTTGCCACGAAGCACAGAGGTTGACACACAGGGACTTTCCAATTATCCAGCAGTGGTACTGTTCC
This sequence comes from Malus sylvestris, assembly GCF_916048215.2. Classification (NCBI taxonomy): domain Eukaryota; kingdom Viridiplantae; phylum Streptophyta; class Magnoliopsida; order Rosales; family Rosaceae; genus Malus; species Malus sylvestris. Next base: position 3,968,016 of record NC_062271.1, on the reverse strand, counting down.
TTTACCCTTGTGGGTAATAATATGGTAGCTAGACCTTCAAAATTTATGGGTCTAAACTTTGTTAGTGCTGTTTCTTTGCTATTCTTTTACCCTTCTTGGTCAGAGCGATGTAGTGGGAGCTACAAGCTTCACGTGCTCAACTTTGGCAGAGAACTTTGGCAAAGTTTTCTGTGGTACCCATGAGCTATTGTTGCGTGTGGGAAGTGGGTGATTGAACAGTAAGATTCATGTGTTTTCTACTTCCCCAGAAGTCTTCGACAGAATGCCCATAATTTCCGCAAAGCTGAGTGTGCGTGTGACAGGTGCTGACAAGGCTGGAAAAGTAGGTGCCTCTTCGATTTCTGAGATCGGCCCTCGTGGTCTCTGGGGAACCCAGCTTTTGAGAAAGCGAGCATTTCTTCGATTTCTGAGATCAGCCTTCGTGGTCTTTGAGCAGCCCAACTTTTGAGAAAGCAAACCCCTCTTCGATTTCTGAGATCAACCCTCGTGATCTCTAAGCAGCCCAGCTTTTGAGAAAGCAAACGCCTCTTCGATTTCTGAGCAGGCGCCTCTTCGATTTCTGAAGCTCCGTCGAGTGCAGATTTTTATAGGGGCTGGCATTAAGTTCCAAAGCACACTTGAATCTCCACCAGTAGAAGCTTCATTCTTGCACTTCTAAGATCTTGATTTGTCCGACCTCTTCTCTCTTCAACACCTTTGAAAATGTCTGGCCCCTCCGACCGTCGTTTTGACTTGAACCTTGTTGAAGAGGCAGCCCCGCCTTCTCCAGACAACATATGGCGCCCATCCTTCGTCTCCACTACTGGTCCTCTTACCGTTGGGGATTCCGTGATGAAGAATGATATGACCGCTGCTGTGGTGGCTAGGAACCTTCTCACTCCCAAAGATAACAGACTACTTTCCAAACGGTCTGATGAGTTAGCTGTTAAGGATTCGCTGGCTCTCAGTGTTCAGTGTGCAGGTTCTGTGTCTAATATGGCCCAACGCCTATTTGCTCGAACCCGCCAAGTTGAATCATTGGCGGCTGAAGTGATGAGTCTCAAACAGGAGATTAGAGGTCTCAAACAGGAGAATAAACAGTTGCACCGGCTCGCACATGACTATGCTACAAACATGAAGAGGAAGCTTGACCAGATGAAGGAAACTGATGGTCAGGTTTTACTTGATCATCAGAGATTTGTGGGTTTGTTCCAAAGGCATTTATTGCCTTCGTCTTCTGGGGCTGTACCGCGTAATGAAGCTCCAAATGATCAACCTCTGATGCCTCCTCCTTCTAGGGTTCTGTCCAGTACTGAGGCTCCAAATGATTCCCCTCCGGTGCCTTCTCTTTCTGGGGCTCTACCGACTGCTGAGACTTCTCCTAAGCAACCTTTGTGAAGGCTCCCTCTTGTGTGTTTATTTTGACTCATGTATATGTACATATTTGTAGCTTATCGGGGATATCAATAAATAAGCTTTCCTTCATTTCAACGTATTGTGTTAAATACACCAAAGCCTTCTTCGCTAAGTTCTTTGAATTTTCTTTTGCCAATGAGTTTAATGTGACATTTTTTCCCTTCTTTTCTTGTCCAGGATAATCAAGAGCTGTTGATTTCCTTGATGATGGCCTATATATTTAATGCAATGACACATTTAGCAATCGATGTTCGGTTGATGGCTTTCAAATTTTTGGAGCTTGCTATCCAATACCATCCACCTTCCTTCTTCTTGAATGCTGAAAAGGTATCCTAAGATTGTGCTGTAAAAGGTTGTATGCAGTGTAGATGTTGAGCTTTAGGTTACTTGTCATCTTCTTTCTTTATCCCACTAGACATGTTATTCCTGTACTCAGATATTCTTGATCGAATCTTTAACCCTGGCGGGTGTGTGAGCCTGTTTGTATGGTTGCCTTTATATTTTCCACTGTGTTATTTCCTATCAATTGCTTATGGTTTAGTCTGTCTGTGTGGTTAATGAATCTAAATATTAGATGAACTCGAATTTTCAGTGTTACCACTCTCTTTTGTGTTTAAAGATAACTTTTAAGGTTGTTTTAACAGTTGCTTCATTGACAGATTCTTCAAAGCTTTGAGGATATTCTGCAGAGGAACCAGTTTTTTTTAGAGGACAAGGGCAAGCTCAAGACTGCTCTTGCTGGCCTGGAACCATGCTTGTCGCTTTTGCCATGTAACACGAGAGAAGCTGGCTCATGTGAAAAGGTTTTTTTAAGTTTTCTTAAAATCCGGAGGGTTTGCATGTTTTCTTTCATTGTTTGTATCGTGCAGCATGAGCCTGCTTGTTATCTTGTACCTTCCAGCTGTATTCTTTCATTGCACATTATTGTTGAAACTTTGCTGTTAAATTTTGTTATTGTTGTTATTATAATCATCATTTTCCTATACTTAGTTAGTTTAGACGAGGGGTGCAAAGCATGTGTCAGTCAGAAAGCCATGAAAAGTAGCCTCGACTACACATGTGAAAGTTTTGAAAATAAATTTGTTTTTATTCATACTCGGATATCTGACTTCTGAAGCTGGACGAACAATTTTTGAATGGGAGAGTTTTTTTTTTTTTGGGTTATAGTGGTGATCAGAGGCCAAATGAAAGGAAAAAAAAACTATCTAGGCATATAATTGCATCAGGAAGACACTGTTCTGAGTTACTGCTTTTAGTCTCTTGCCTTATTGATGAAATAGTTTTGTAATACCTTTCCTTTTACTTAATAGAATGGTGCTGGACAAGGGAGACTGCATGCTTTTGAGCCTGATGTACCTGCAAAATCTGCTGGTATGTGATACATTGGAGCATGTGTTTATACATCATTATCAATTATGTTCTACTGATGGCAGGCACCATGTGTCTAGTCATGGCTCATATCACGACATAGATCAATATGAGTTTGATAGTTGAAGTTCCTGAACTTTGGAATGATAATACTTATTTTGGTTATGTAATTTTATTAGTCTGTACTTCTTAGTTTCAAATGCCTTGCAGTTGGCAGCGTTCTCACAGCAGGAGAAATCAAAATTCACTCTGATAATATTTGCTTGTTACTTAGATTGTGTTTATAAGTTGCGGTTTAGTGGGACAAGCATTCCGCAATTCAAGAACTTCCAATTATTTAATACCCTTTTTCATTTTCATATTGACCTATCATCATCTTGCTTTCTTTTGTAGGATGTTCAATCATCATCCCGAAACTAAAAGACCTTGTCCCAGTTCTAGTAAATTGTTTCCAAGATTTTATTCCGGAAGTTCAGACTGGCTCTCTTCTTAATACACAATCATTTGATTGTATGATGTCCATACTTAACAGCATAAACCTTGCAGTCAAATTCTTCTTGTATATGACTGATGAGGGTAAACTAGAATCACAACCTTCTCAAGGGGGGCATGGTGTGACTATGTGTGATACTATCTCTGTGACGCTAGTGAAGAAGTTTTTGCAAGTTTTGTTTCCCCTGAACATGAGAAATCAACTTTCAGAAAAGGTATAAGTTATAACCTTAATATAACTTTTAAACTCATCATTGTTTCTGCAAAATGACTTCTTTAAGAGTCTCTTGATTGGTCTCACTTTATTTTGCATCCTTTCTATGGTCTTTCTGTTTTAATACTCTAGTAAGCATGGAAGCCTACAGTGTTGCTTGATATTTTATATTTATATTTTTGTGTCAAAATTTCCATTATTATTTTTGTCAATATTTTCATTGATATATTCCATTTTTTTGGACCCTTGTTATTTCATTGATAATGATATATTATACTTTGAATAAAATTGGTATAAAGTTATGTACGAATGCAATGAATAATGTGTATTTGACCTTCACATTTTATTTTTTGTCCATCTTAGATATTTCTTGCATTTCTTTCAATTTCTGTTCTGTTTTGTTCACCTAAGATATTTCTTGTATGTCTTGCAATTTCGATTCAGTATTTTGGAGTTTTCATTACTATCTAATGGTATCTGAACATCTTGACATTTTCATAGAAGGTCATGTTTCCATTAGTCTGTCCTGTTCTATGGATTATATCAGGCCAACCCCTTGGCAGCTCTTACATTCTTGAAACCCGAGTGTATAGTAAGAATTCTATACTAGAGTTTTTTCTTGGGGGGAAATTTCAAACTTTAGGATCTGGGCAGGTGCTATATGGGCACCAAATATCTTAGAAAGGGATGTCTACTATGCGAAGCACATTCTTAGCTGTAGATGTGTGTGTGTGTGTGTGTGTGTAGTAACTCATTTCACATTTTATGAGGGTCTTTTGTTGCCAGTATTACAAGTTCTCTTTTTAACTTGAATCGGTCCTTTTCTATTTCTGTTTGACAGGATGATGTTAAATATTTTGTATTGAACACTGTGATGACAGAAATATTTTTGCACTTAAGCAAATGGATCTGCCCTCCTCCTGCTTTATTTGAGAAAGTTTTAGCATTTCTGGAAGATTCTCTGCTTGGAAAGGTTGGTTCGTCTACCATAATGTTTTAGTATGAAGTTGCATTCATGCTGTTCAAATTTCTGCATCATATGCTCTGTATTTCTTAAAAGTACTGATTTAGGTGTGATAAGCAGTTATAAGTATAATAGCATAGTAATTTGATTGTTTCTATTCAATGAATTGAAATATAAAATAATCTCATATATTGACAAAAAAAATTGATTTGCATTCTGCTTATGTGTATTAATAACGTCGATGATGGCCTTCAGGGCTCATGGCACATCTTCCCCTTAATCACAAAGATGGGGGTTAATTTGGGGTGCAAATACTGGTTGGTGCTTGATGTAATTTGCCTTGAACAAAGTGTATTAAAATAATGTCTTCAATATAATAATGTAAACGATGGATTGTTGTTCCACAGCCATCACCTTTTGAAAGTAAAAAGAAGTTTATGATCTACATTTTGCCATGATAGTTTGGGGCTCAAATACTGGTGGGTGCTTGATGTAGTTTTCCTAGAAATTAAGACATATTATGTTCAATAGAATAATGTAATTGATAGGTTGTTACTTGCAGCATCAAATTTTGAAGAAAATATTTATGCTCTAGAACTTGCCATGGTGGTTATTTATAAAAGAAAATTTCATTCAATTTTAGTTACTGTATTTAATAGTTTTTTACTGTATGTTTTAGGTTACATTTCTAATACTTTCTGTAAAGCTTCTTTTAAAATGTTGGAAACTTGTTACTTTACAGGTATGCAATGACACGCTTTCTGGTAAGGAAGTCTGGGAGAAGCATTTAATTTCACTTCTTCCTTTTGTTCCAAAACTTGTTTCTCAAGTGGCAGATGACTGGAAGTCTCGCCTTCTTCAGGTATGAGCTGTGCTTAAAACTATTTTACATTCCAAGAGTTTATCATCAGCAGAGTTATGTCAACCGAATTCCTTTTTCCTTACAAGATTGTCTTGACTCTTTTCTTTAAGTACTTCAATGGTTGTGTAACTCTAGATTTGGTTCTAAAACAATTAGAGGTTCCCAATTTACACAAACCATTGTAGTGGGGTATTAAATGATTTATGTCTTTTAACTTCTGAAAATGATGTTACCTATATATATCATTAAATGCAGGCTTTTAGTGAGGCATTCAAGGACTGCAATCCTGTATCCCCTTTAAAGTTGGCTTGTCTTTCCGTACTAGAGGAGCTGCTAGTTCCCGTAAGCTTGACTCTATACCTCCTGCTTGCAATTTCTCCAAGTTTTTTCTTTCCTTTTAGTATACCTGTGGTAGCAAGAAATTAGACTCATCTCTCTCTCTCTCTCTCTCTCTCTCTCTCTCTCAAATTGAATTTTGATATATTTTCTACACATCGTAGAGACAAGATATGCTGTACCTGGATCCGAGTATTCCCGAGATATTAGACTTTCAGATTACCTGGATAAGAGAGCTTCCTGTGTTGGTTATCCTGCTGGGTGATAAAAACCCATACTATTCCCAGGTAAGATTTTTTTAACCTCGTAAGACAGACAGTAGTATTGACACAGAAGAATCTAGACAGTAGGTTTTGCATCTTGTATCTCTGTGTTAGGACGTTATTCAATATTATTGTCATTATTTATCGTCTTTGTTTTTCTCCATAGGCAGTCTTTATCATTTTTTTTTTTTTGAGAAGAAACAAACATTTTATAAAAGAAAAGAGAAATACACTGAAGTGGATAAGAAATCCACCATTTACAAGAAACAAGAAAAACTCTCAATAGGATTTGGCTACAGCAACAATAGTTAGACCTAACTCACTTTACTGCTGCTAACAAATCCCACAGTAATTGAGAAAGAGAGTAATTATTAAAATCATTTGAGACTGAAGCCCATAGGGCTATGCTTTTTCACCCCATTAGTTCTGATTTTTATTGCATGTTTCTTCAGGTTGTGCTGCACCTTCTACTTCGCCTGGGACAACGTGCTTTAGTGAACTCTTCCTTTGCATGGGAATATGACAACATGCAATTGTCACTTGAAGAATTTTTTGGCATTAGTCAAGATGATGGTAAGAGCCCATTCAATAGACACTAGTATTTTTTTTTGTGGATCAATCATCCATCAGCAGAAAACTTGGTTTCTTATGATTCTGCCTCTTGTTCTTGCAGGAAATGTATCATATGGTCCCTTTGTAAGGCTTCCCAGAGATTCTCAAGAACTTTCTCTTTCCTGCCTCTGTTATATCTCTAATTTGGGTCCACTTTTGCTGAAGTCAATAGCTTACTGTTGCCTATGTAAGTTATTCATGTCTGCCTTGGTTAGATTCTGTATGGATTTGACAGCTTAGGTTTGGCATGCTGTACAAAGTTCCCTATAGATGTTATTTTGACTTTTTTAATGTCTCATGCGTGCCATTAATATGCAAGCTATTCTTGTTTCTGTTATATCAATTATAAAGGAACCTTGGGATTCCAAAAGTATTCTGGGTTAAAGTCACATGGGTACCAGATATGTTCCTTTCTGCACAGTAGTTTTGTTGGTAGAGTTATCTTTTACTACAAGAATCGGGAAAAAATTCCTATCTTCATCAGTTTCTTCATTAGAAAGAATATGTCATTTTAAAATCTGATGCAGAAACATTTTGTTGCATCATTTTGTGGTTGAATGATAGTAATTTTCCTTCAACTGGAACATAGATGCTTGCCATTCATGTCTTAATGTAACTGTCATTTGTTAAGTGATTAAATCCAAATATATAGGGGGTTAGACGTGCCATTAAACATCAAAGGGTGATTCTGATTGATGTTATATGGTAACAATATGAAGTAATGATGAATGTTCTCTCTTCTGCTTTCCAGTGATGTGTGAACATCGTTGAAGTGTGACAAGTTATTTGCAAATTGGGATTGTTTAAGTGACATTTCTATCTCTTTGCTGTTCATTGCAGGTCCTGATCTGGAACAATATGTATTATTTCGAACCATAGAGGTCCTGAATTCAGCTTATAAATCTGGGCATATTCAGATTGTTGATCACATTAGTTGCTTGATCACTTTGCTCTCCCGTTTCAGAGTTTTCCCAGGTATGTCTGACAGAATTTCTTCTCCTCTTCATGGTTTGTATTAGTATGTGTAATTTCTATTTGTAACGGTTGACATCTTATGATGACTTTCAAATTTCTAATTTTCTACTAATATGATGACTTTCAAATGATTTATCGTTTTTCATGCTTTATCTTAATAAGGTAACTACATTGCAAGTGTAAGACTTTGTCAACTTATGTTTTAAAGGGCTGCTTCAGAACAAAAATTATCTAGCATATTATCTTACTCTGAGATTTTGGGATAGAAAGTTCCTGCCCTTGACTATTTATAGGTATTTATTATTTTTGCTGCCAAAAGATCTGATGCCTTCATATTATTATTACTAGAGAACCAATTTATTAATTAAATGCATAATTTCTATTGCAATTTGTTGGGTTCCAAACCTAAAATGGCTTCATCATGGCAGAAAATATCGTTCCTGTTAGAGAGAGTGATGTGAATATCTCGAATCGAGGGACTTTTAAGTCACTCAGCCGAATTGTCTGCTCATGCCTGTCACAGATGGGTGATAATACTCTTGTTTTGCAGATGCTAGAGAAAATTATACTCGATCAGATGGTGAGTTGACTAGATAACTTCATCTTATTGTGTTTTTCTACTTTTCTTTACATTAATATCTTCTTAACTTATTATTTTATAACTTCATCTTCTTAACTTTGTCAACTTACTGTGCGTTGCTACGTTTTTTTTCTGAAAGTTACAGGTTTTCTATTTTTCCTGATTCTGATTTTTGTACATATTTCAGTCTCAAAATCCTCCTCTAGACAACGTTTGTGCTATGCTTAGGACGCTTATTACACTGGACTCTAATACCACAATAATTTCCCAAAGAGCTTTTATAAGCCTAGGCAATATCCTTCCACGGTATCTGATTGACGTTGTGCAGGTAACTTTCATTTCTTGTTTGGAGAGCATCTGCCTTAACCCCCTACCCCCCCCCCCCCCCCCCCCCCCCCAAAACACCATTTTTTTACTTGCTTGTGTCTTCTAACTTAGTTTGGAATATGTTCCACTGAGAGGATTCCAGTGTTTTTCGTTTCTGAAATTCAATATTTATTGATTCTGTTATTCAATAGCCGACCCCACTTAGTGGGAAAAGGCTTTGTTGTTGTTGTTGTTGTATTGATTCTGTTATTCTCTGCTGCTCATATGTAAATTTGTCTTTTCCATGAAAATAAGTTTTTTCACGGGATGCTCAGATTTGATATCTGTTATTGATGTAGGACAAGATAGGGGTCAATTAAAGTGGAGAAAATCAAAGAAATGAGGGTGCTACAAATTAAGAAAGAATAATGCTTATGCATTCAAGAATAATATCTGGAAGTAGGAAAAAGTAACAAGTCATTGTTAGTGGCTCGATTACATTTCAAAGAAAAGAGGCTTGAGTTTTAAGATTTTAAGTAAAGTTTTAGTTTTGGATAACTTTATCTTTCCTTGTCCCACAAGGATTTGGTTTCTTTTTTTTTTCACTAGTTAATCAGGATTTTGTTTATGTTTCCTTTATTAATTAGATTTTTAGTATTAATGAAGATGCAAGGCAGCATTAATATCATGCAACTAGTTGTCAAGGGTGGGATTGGGATTAGGCTGGCCACGGTATGCTGCCTGCAAATGTAACCAAAATGAGGATAATGGATTAGGTTTAGGCTGGCCTCGGTACGTTTAATATCTTTCTAACAAAGAGAGAGAGTAATTCATGCATGTATAATAATTGACTCATTATCCCTGGCAAAGAGAAAAGGCATCAACAAAGACATTTTGCTTTACAGGCTCATTTTAAATTGTTGTGTTTTCCAATAGGAACCTCTATGAAGTATAAATGCATCTATGTGTGGTAAGTTGCTAGTTACTGTGTCATACTTCCGTAGTTGCACGTTGTGACACAAGAATCGATGGATTGGAATCTTTAAATATCATGTCCTCTAATAAAAAGCCAACAAAATATAATTTTGTTTGCAATCTCATACTACTGCTGGTCTGGAGGATGGGGCTTTGGAAGGGATGTCTATATATGTCTTTTTAATAATTATCAATATAGGGAACATTTCGCAGATATCTTGGTCTAATACTTTCTATGTGTTTTTGTAGACGTGTAGTATTGTTTTAAATTTTTTGTGCCCCCTCTTCATGAACTTTTAAATTGTTGCATGACACTCTAGTGCATGGTATTCTATTTCAAACAATGAAGGTCCTTCGGCCTTGTTTCAGTTTTACCGTTTCTCAAGTTTCTGCCTTCTGATGCAGTGCATTGTTGAAGATGACAAGAAGACCACCGTTTCCATTTCTTCAAGTTCATGTCGTTATTATCTCATCCCTTGCTTTGTCTTGTTTGATAAAAGTCACGAACTTCTGAATCTTGTATTGAATACGTTGGGGTCATGGATAACTGAAAGTAGTTTGCCGCATGTAACTGGTGATCATACCCACTACGCAGCTGACATTTCAAGTATGGTAGATGCAGTCGTTTTCCTGCTTCAATTGATGCATATGGATGACAAAATCTGCCAAATCAAATCTTTGTTCAAGGCGGAGATTGACTATATCATGGAAGGCATCAGGTTATTAGAGGTATTTTCATTTGCACCCTCAGGCATAACCCTGCATATTCAGAGAATCTTGAATTTTTTTTCCCCTTACAGCATACCTGAAGCTCGTCCTCATTTGAATTTGATCATTTGATCCATTCCCGTGATAATTCCAATTATTATAAAATATAAATGTTTAAAAAGAGAGTAACTGCAGTGCAATGTCTAGTCAACATGTACATGTACACATATGGTATGTACTGCATGCAGTGGATGAAAGGATTGATATACGTAGTGATGTATGGGGCAATGGCCAAAAATATATAAATTGCAATTTGAAGAGCGTTATGGATTGAAAAGTCTTTGATATTCTAATTGATCTGTCACTCCAGATGTAACTACTTTACAACTGGAAATTTTCGTCCCAGGTGTAATTTGTTGGTTTGATTTGGTTTTTTTCCACGCACTCAACTCTTACATGTGCGCTTCATGTTGAGATCTTTGTTTTGTTTTTTCAGAAAACAAAGGGCGATCTTTAATTTAGTTCTACTTTATTTATGCAGTCATCAGAGGAAATCAGCATGACGATTGAAGAAAAGCACAAGGTGCAATGTGCACGTGGTAGACTACAGAATGTAATAAATACACTGCACGGTGAGATGCAGTCAGTCTAGAAGAACGTTGCAACCTGAGGTAACCTACGTTGTGAGTCTTCTTCTTCATAACCATCTTTAGGATTCATTTGTGTAGGGCCCTAATAATCCGCTTTGTTTTTAAACCACCCACACCCCCCCCCCTCCCCTGGCCCCCACTTCCCTCCTCTTCTCCTCCTCCCCTCTCTCTCTCTCAAATAAATAAATAAAGAGATGAAAGTGTGTAGGACTATTCAGAAGTTGATATCTTGTGTACACAATCTAGTGGGAGGGGGGAGACGAAAGTATATGGCTCTGGACTGTGCGTTAGCCCTTGTAGCTTTAAAATCACACTCGGAAGACATTTGGGATAACGATTAGCGAATGACCAATTTTAGAGAAACAGTTTAACCACTTCTTTTCGGGACAGCTATAAGTATCCGCTGCATCTGATTCCGTTTGTTGCAGGAATACGCAACTATGGTGGAAGTACAAGGAGTTTAAGTAGAACATACGGTCCAGATCCAGTAGCTAGAGTACGGCTTGTAGCTTGATGTTGGTCGTCAATCCTTGACTTGGTTCAGCTTAGGTACTCGAAGGCCCGGACTGAGTGAACATCTCCCATGGCCGTCGGAAAAGCAAAAGAAGAAAAGAGTCTCAAACATGCAGCATATTTTTCGGGTTTTGGGGGTATGAAGCTAAAGTAGTGTCTCCATCATATATCTGGCTATGTTGGGTGTCCAATTTTGTTGTAGAAAGATAGAGTATGATTTATAAACTATCTCAAAATCAAAATAGAAGATGAGTATGGTTAATCAACTGAACTTCTCATACTTCACATCTTTTGTGTCCCGACAAGCATGCTCTCTCTCGCCATCTCCTGAATCGTTCTTAGAAGATCAAGGGTCAGTCGACGGTGCACTACTCTAAAAGATTCTCCTAGTCAGCTTTCTTACGCCTTACGGGTTTAATTGCTTGTTATTATGTCGGACTTTATGATTTGTGTTTCAAGGTGGAACCAAGGGAAGCTTGCAACCTTTGGCTAGGATTACAAAGATGCCGAGACCCTGAACTGGCTTGTTAAATGTTTAACACTTAAACTCTTTAGTTTTCATTGACTCGGAAATTTGTGTTTGTATGAAATGTAACTCATTATTCATCTAATTAATTAAGTGATTGACAACAATACTTAAATGTATTTAATAGAATCGTCATCTGATGATCATATGTAATATATGTAAATATACGTAAATTAAGAGATCATGTCTGACCATTGAGATGATAATTGTATTAAATACATATAAAAAGTAACAAAATAAAAAGTGATCAAATTCAATAGAACATAGCTAGGGTTAGTTCGAAAGGGACAGAAGGCCCAAAGAAATAAATTAGGCGGGAAAAATGACTCAATCCCAAAATTTCCCCAATTTCTTGGCGCCAAAATCAAAGTAAATGATGAGGTAAGCGCAATGAAATCAGATCCAGTTCAAATCAACTCCGACGAATTCATGCAATGCAATCAAAGATCAGTGCCTTCTTCAAACCCTCCTCTTCTTCTTCCCCTTGCCCCAACCCAGCAGCCGCGCCTCCGCTTCTTTCCAACGAAAACGACGACGAATTGACCGTCTGGGAGAATACGCAGCACCAGTACTGTAACACCTACAAGCGAAGAGCTCCAAACCCGCAAAGGTATTTGTTTTTTGTTCTGGGCTTTCTGCTGTTTGGATGCCGAGAAAAAACGTTTCAATTTTTATTTTTTTTATTAAAAGTTGTTTCTGGGTAGCTTCTGTTAAGACAATTAGGAAGTGGGGTTAGCCTGGATTTAAAATTCTGGGATTTTCCTTACAGAAAATCTGAGATTTAGTTTATTTATGAATATATTGATTTACTGACTGTTTAAATTTAAATTTAAATTTATTTGCTTTTGTTTCCCTTCCAATCTTTTCTTTGTGTAGAGGAAGGGACAAAAATCCAGTGAACCAATTGCCGGAGAAACCCTTTTCTGATGGTAATTCCAGGAAGCCGGAATCGACCACATTGGGAAGAATAGTGACCAAGAACAAGAAGAGAAGCTATGCTCAGTTCTATCTGGACTTTGGACAGTCTGATTTCAATCTGCACACGTGCTCCACGTGCGGGGTCAAGTATACCGCCGGAGACGAAGACGATGAGAAGGCTCACAGGGCATTTCACAAGGACTATACCAATGGAATTCCATTCAAGGTGCAATTTCGTTATAGGTTTTGTGTCTCCTTTGTTAGGTCCATTGATAAAACAATGAGATTGTTAGAAATGGGTGCTTGTTTACTCAAATTGCTGACCAAACTTTGCAGGGATGGTGCAATGAGAGGGTTGTTCATTTGCCTTCTGTGGAAGGAGGTCGGATTGTTTTGGTGTTAGATTCTGATCCTCCGGCGCAGAGAAACAAGGTTCGAACACAAAATATGTTTTCTTGAATTTGATACTTTATCATAGGATTGAATTGGATTGGATAGGATAACTCATAAAATTCAAGGTATTATAAAGGTAGAGGTGAATGATTAGAGTGGAGGAAACTTACCCCTTCTGGTTTCTAGCTCAAGTTAAACACAATTTTCATTTCTTGCTTCGAACATGCCTTAAATTAAATGGGTTATATAATCAAGCACCATAGAGGTCGCACTTGGTGCGATGGCAAGTGCCTTCGCCCATGAGCGGTAGGTCTCGGGTTCGAGACTTGGGAGCAGCCTCTCCATAAATGGGGGTAAGGCTAGCCGACATTCACCTCTCCCAGACCCTGCGTAAAGCGGGAGCCTTGTGCACTGGGTACGACCTTTATATAATCAAGCACCAAACGAGCCCTATATAAGTGGCACTGTTTCAAAACTCGAAGATGCGCTTAATTGGGCTACTATGTTGTATGGCAGGTTGGGGAAGTTGTGAAGAGAATGGAGAGTGAGCTTGGAAATGGATGGATTTTGCACAAGTTGTGTAAGGTGAATGACAATTAACTTGGTCATTTAGAAAAATGCCACCAGAACTTTTGGTGCATCAAATGTCTTTTATTCAACTACCATTAACTTCTGGATACACTTTCTCTTAGACCTTTATGAATACTTCGGCGCCATGTAACTCCAATCTTTTGACAGTTTTACAAGTACAACAAAGCGTTTTTCTTGTTTTTTTTAATTTTTTAATTTTATTGTGTGGATACTGTAATTCAACTATGACCTCCATTTCCAGTACCTGACTGTTGTGTTTTCAGGTATATCTGTTCATTTTGTCCCAAAGGGTTGCAGGCTGTCTAGTTGCAGAACCAATAAAAGAAGCACACAAAGTTTCTTCATTTGCAGTTGATGGAAGTTCCGGTGGTACAAATACACATGAAGCAAAATTATCTACTCTCCAATTTGGGGATATCAGGTTTCAGAGGGAAGTCATGAGAAAAGCCCCTTCTGTTCCCGAAGCATTGAATGAGAATCTCAACGGTGCTATCTTCTGCGACAGGGAAGCAGTGGCTTCTGTTTGCGGCGTTAGAGCCATTTGGGTCACTCCATCTAACAGAAGAAAACACATAGCCACCCAGTTATTAGATGCCCTGAGGTATTTTCATGTCCAAGCCCTTGCTATCATCTCCTATGGATTTTCTTTTCGTGTAGATTTTGTTATATTTTCATCAAATTGCAATCAAATGTATGATATTGTAACTCCGCGATTTGGATCACAAACTGCTAGCCAAATTACTTCAGCTAACTTTATCGCAGAAGACTGAATCGCTTGCTTCTTTTCGATGTCTGCTCCGATTAGCATTTGGCTATATACTTATTATTTCTCCATCACAGGAAAAGTTTCTGCATGGGATTTGTCCTCCAACGCTCTCAACTGGCATTCTCTCAACCAACATCAGCCGGAAAGGCATTGGCATCCAATTATACTGGTGGTGGTGGATATTTTCTGGTGTACAAAACCAACCATATTGTCCCATAAAACACAGATATTTGTGTCCATCTGTGCCTTGAGTTTAATTTCTTTAGAAACAATTTTGACATGTTTGCTAAATTCTAAAAGCTAGAAACAAAACTTATTTTCAGTTCTTCAATCTGATTTTTTGAAGTGATTCTCATGCACTTGTCTCCAATTACGCTCTCCTTTTGGTATCCGTCTCGTCTCCATGTATGTAGTTTACAGTATCGTCTATTTACTAGACGATATTGTAAATCACGTACTCTTGTTTACGAGGAAGGGATTCAAACTCCGGTGCAAAGTGAGTTTGTGTCTTAATTATAAAAAAACATGTGTATCAGTAATTCAGTAAAAAAAAAAATTATTTGAAATTTGGTGTAGTATATGAGATCTTATTCTTCCTTATTGAACAGTTCAAAACACAAAGAATAGATGTTTAATAATGTTAAATAATATTTTTTAGTAAAACACTAGAGTAATTAATTATATTTGAGGAATTTGTTTAATAATGTATGTTTTAGAGACCCCATGCCTGGAGGCTTCAAACCTTCAGCCTTTTAATCAAACACAGCCAGACATATATAGAAACCCAAAAATCAACTAATTGGACCTTTTCATTATCTATTAGGATGACGTCTACAGAAAGAGATGTTAAAACTTCAAACAACTTTGTTGCCAAAATGTGCGTGTTTGTTTCTCTGCACTTAAGTTTAAATAACTCTTTATTGTATTTTTCATTGATACAATGTTACGGATAGGAAGGTAGATTATAGGTATAGGTTGAACGCTTTAAACCTTCATAACTACGGAAATGGATCATCTCCGGATTCCTTCCACCTGAGCCAACTGAGCATAAAATTTGGATCTTTGAAATTTAATAAAACGGTTAAAATTATTATAATTTTAATGGAACCCTCTTGGTTTTAGCCGTTGGATTAAATTTTAAGGTTCCAGATTTTTTGCTCAGTTGGCTCAAGTGGAAGGGATCCGGAGATGATTCCTTTCCCATAACTACAACGTCCTCCCAAACCATTATGTATATTAAAATAATTTAAAATACAATATTATCTAGAAAAGAAGTACATGAATGACAGATCTGTACTTTTTTTTTGCACTAGGAGGGCAAATAAGAGCCAGAGGATCCTTGCCAGATCTTTCTCAAATTATATCCGTTCATCGTATATTATGTTTTCATTAATTATTGTAAATTTTTTATTTAAAATTGAATATAAACAGTACCTAACTGTTTGGGCCCAAAATATTAGTTTGGGCCGAGTATAGAATCATTCTCGACCCAGAAGGCCTTACGACAAGGGTACCATGGATCATTTAGTGCGTGGGCCTCCAAACCTAGGTCGGCTAGGTCATGCTGCAAGACAAGTCGAGTCCTGGCGCAATAAGGAGTCTCGGCAGGATTAATAACCCAGAAGTGAATCCGGCTTAATAAAGGACTAGGTTCACAATTATAGTGAAAATAGGATTGGTCGAGTTGGTGTTTGATCAGGAGAAGAAGACCTAGTCCGAATAGGGTTTTAACTCGACCTTAAAGGTATCCAGTGCTATAAATAAAGGAGGCTGTCCATCATACAGGCCCCTCCAATTCAACACACAACTGCCCTGCGCAAATTCTCTCAAACAACTTTTGAGATTTTTATTTTCTCTTTTCACTGACACATCTTCTGTTGGCATCAACAACACTGTGAAAGCAACCGGTGATATCTTAAGTCGGCATATATAGCTCTGTTACTGTAGAATCAGCCGATCTCGCAGCATCTTCCGTTGGCATCGACAACATTGCGGCGAGGACGGTTGGTTACCTATCCGAGTCTCAGTCGAGAAGGATTTCCGAATCCTTATTGGTTGAGGTCATCTCATTAGCCTTCTCGGCGAAATGAGGTGTTACAGTTTATTAAGCTCGGCGCATTGCACGCCGAGTTATTTTATGATTGGATACTCTCAAGTGGGATTTAGAGTTCGGCATTCAGACGCCCGAACCACGTTCACTATTAAGACTTATATTCGCTTTGAGTATTTGTGCTCTTACACTTTGGTGTCGATTCGGCGTGAGTTTACTCTGACGAATAACATCACTGTAACCGAATCCGACGACGGCGATTTGTGAACTTCGTAAGAATAGTAACCTTGTCTTCAGGTTCAAGAACCCAAGAGGCCGAGACGTGTTCCTTTCTCAACCGCCATCGCGAGACGCAGAAGTCAGCCGCGCACTCAACGCAACATCAACAAATTTACTCCTCGGCCAAACTCGGCCGACGAGTTGGCACGCCCCACATTCACCAAATGACGTAGTTAGCTTATAGATTACTCGGCATGCGCACCACGTAGGCTTGGTAGTTTTTAGGGTCAACACTAACAAAAACTGACCGCACGATATATAATGAACGGATGTGATTAGAGGATCTAGTGAGGATCCTCTCTAAAATAAGAGTACCCTTCTCTCAAACTCTAGTCTATGATTCAAGAAAATTATGGTCGTTTAACTTTTGTTGTTTTACTATCTTCGACATAGTTAAATTTAAGATCTGACGATGGGATAATCATAATTTTTTTTAGACCATGAGGCCTACGGGAGCGTGACTAGAAGCAAATAACTTATAAATAAAATAAATAAGAATACTTCTAAATCATAGTACTAACCGCTGCGGCACCCAAATGTATTTACTGTGAAACACACTCCAGAGGGTGCAAACGGAATATGTGGCGATTTTATTTCCAATGCATTTATAATTGTTGTAATTTTTTAAAACTTATAAAATATGTTTGGCTATTTGGTCGAGAGAAGAAAGCTACTCTGATCAGACAGACCAATGGCCAGTAGGATGATGACGTGTATCATGGTTGGCAGCAAAGAAGAAAGAGGTTGACGTGACGTGTTGAACTGAGAGAAGAGACTCAAAACATTTTATTTTATTTTCTTTTCCTTACTTTCTTCTCTTTAATCTATTTTTATTTGCTTATTGTCTGTTGGCAAATTTGGGAATCAAGAAAAGAAATCACCTTATTTTTCAGAAACTTATCACGTACATTTTTCAATTTTCGGTCCTTAGATCGAATAAATTGAAGATTAACGTAAAAAATTAATAAAGATGTATATAAGGTAAAAATAGATATGTGAATAGCATTATCCTAAAGTAATTATAGTGGATACAAAATTCAGGAATGATTTCAAGCTCATTTCTCCGCCACATAAATTTGTCAAACCTCTCATACCTTTCTAGAGATTATTAGTTGGTTTCCTCCTCCCCCGAGAGTTTGTTAAATTAAACTTTGATGGATCTATTTTAAATGAAAGTTTCGTTATTCATTCTCAAGTAGGTTCTCCTTTAATTGTTGGAGCTAAACCCCTTGGTTTCCTCTCTAGATATGAAGTTCTGGATGATTTCAAGCTCATTTCTCCGCCACATACATTGTCAAACCTCTCATACCTTTGTAGAGATCATTAGTTGGTTTCCTCCTCCCCCGAGAGTTTGTTAAATTAAACTTTGATGGATCTGTTTTAAATGAAAGTTTCATTATACAAACGTGTTTTTAATCGAAGCTTCAGCGCTCTGTCTAGGATTTTCTCAAGCAATTAGGGTTGGTCACAAGAAAATTGTAAGAAGGGGACTTGAAGGTTTTGATTGGTTATGTGAATGGTGCTTGCTCAATTCCTTGGAAAATTTGTTTGCTGCTTGGGGACATCCATAAACTTTTCCATGATTTTGAGGGTATTAGTTTTGTTCATGTTTGTCGGGAGATCAACTTCGTAAATGATAAATTAACCGCTTTAGAACACTCTATTTCATCAGATTGTCATTGTACTGGCTTGATTTTATCCCTAGTAGTGTAAGGCTTTCCTTACACTTTGATAATTGTTGTATTAGTTGCCCAAGGGGCTTTTGCGTTTAATTTAAGTTCCTACCTTAAAAACCAATGACTTTATTTAATAAAACTAAAAAATAACGATTTAGACTCATTTTATTTTTATATATCTGTTTTCGATTCTAATTTAGAACAATATTGTAAGAGAAAGTAATGTTTTTTCAAGAAAAAAAAAATTTTTAAATCCCCATATTTCCTAATAACCAGAACAAAACAAATATATTGCCTCAACAAAAAATAATAAATACAACGTAAAAAAAAACAATGAATTTCCGAGACTGGCCAAACAAACCGGAACGCCGCCGTTTTCGGTTGCTTGGGCCCCAAGCATCCAAATATCACATAAAAAGAATGTGTGATCTGGCAGATACGATCGAGCTTCCCCTAACCTGGCTCCTCACGAAAACATCAAAAACATAATTCCCTAAATACCACTACCGCCTTACCATATTTACAACGTCAGTCCTAAACCCCCACACCTCTCTATATAAACCCCCCTTTCCTCTGTTCATTTCTCCCCCTCCACCAAAAATCCCCTTATTTACCATCCGATTTCAAAACTCCGACGAATTTATCACCGGAAATCTGACGTCACCTCGCCGGAGACGGGATATAGTAAAGATGATGGAGGCCGAAAGAGGCGTCTCGTTCCCGGTCGTCTTCTCCGACGGCGAGACCGAGACCGATATCGGCGACCTCGTCGTCTATCCGAAGCTTGATTTCTCGCGGTTCCTGTCGGCTCTGAGTCAAAAGATCGGAATCCTGCCGGGGCAGTTCACCGTCTTCCTCTCCTCGCCGGAGACCCGCCAGCGAATCCCCATCACCGGCAAGGTCAACTTCAGCGCGATTTCTCGCGAGAAGAACTGCTTCTTCCTCGTGGAGCTCAAGCGGTCGAGGCGCGAGCGGCGGCGGAAGAATCACAACTACCAGGTCCCCCACCACCACCAGGACTTCCGAGAAGATGAGTACCGTAACACGGCGTCGCTTGGAGCTCAAAATCCAATCAACAAGAATCTCCATCTCGAGAATGTTATGCTATTAAAGCGCGGCATGGAGATCGAAAACGTCGCCGGATTGGCCATGCCTTTTGCGGGTCGGGTCGAGTACGAGAATCGGGTCAGAGAGCTGCAGATTGAGAATGAGAGGTACTTGATGAAGATGGGCCTGGGAAGAGCCGATGGGCTCGGACTCGGGCTGGGCCGCCGGAGTGGAGCGACGGTATGCGAGGAGTGTTCGAGGGCGAACGAGATGGGGAGCGAAGTCGGGTTCCACTGGTGCGCTTACGACCCTGTGACTTTCGGGTTCAGGTCGCCGGCAGGTCCGATTTCCCGACCCGTTAAAGGGTCCGACTAGAAAGGTCACTTCCTTCTGGGGTTTTTAATTGGTTGGTGATAGCGAGATTGATAGTATGCGGTTTGGTATACGATAAGGAAGGTATACCTGACTATGACATAATTTAAGGTGTGAATATTTTGTGGATATGGTCGTATGGGGTTACGAAAGTGTTTGAGAACGATGTCGTTTTAGGAAATTGGAGGTGAGATTTTGGGGGTGAATGTGCAATTTAGGGTTTTGGAAGGTGGAATTGAAACTGATATGTAGCTGCCTGGATAGGAAAGATGTTTCCTATTTGGTGTTTGGGAAGAGGAACTGGGTTTGGGTTTTTTGTAATTCCATGGATTGGATTAGTTTCCCATCCCAATTAGAATTAGGTTATTAGTAGTAATGGAGGGGCTCCTCAGTTTCTACTAGAAACTTTCTAGGGCTTGTATAATTATGGGTTTTTATCATTTGCTTCGTTGTTTGAGATGTGCTTTATTAAAAAACGGATTATGTGATCCGAGAATTGTTGACAATAAAATAAAGCGCATTAATAAACTGTATTTTAAAAGCGTTATGAGTATGAAAAATACTTTGAAAGCGTTTAGTAAAAAAAATAAAAAAAAAGCATTTAATAAAATTTAATATAAAAATAAAATAAATTCAAAAGTCCAATTAAAAAAATTGTCTCAAAAGTAAATAAAAGAAAATTTTGGATCTTCAAGTTAAAAGATTGTTATTTGGAGCTTGGAGCTTGTTACGAGTTTTTGAAAATTATGATGTAAAGTGTGAGTGTTATTTTCAATGCAATTAAAAATAATGATGAATATCGCAATTTGAACTCAAAAAACTATCCATCAACGCAATTAAAAATAATTATTAGCACTTGAATGGAGAGTTATCCAAATATGTGTGTTATCAACAGAGTGTTATTATCAAATCTCAATTTATTTACATTTTTATTTTTTCCTTTCTCATTCATTAAATTTACTTCGTAAAATATACATAACATTTTAGTCTTAAAATTCAACATTTAGGACATTCATACTTGAACTGAACGCTCGACTCTTGCATTTGACAGCAAACGCAGTCGAGATGTTGAGACACTAAGGCGATCATGGGGACTTTGATGCCCAAAATTCATCTTAATACCCAAAAGTTCACCAAAACTCGTTGCAAATTCTTCGTGACATGCACTTTCATCGCATAACCTCGAATTCTCAATTAACATGATAAAGGTAAAAATTCATTCTTGGCTTTCAAACAAAGAGGTGTTACTTCAAACTTTCATTATAATTGAATGATGTCAAACTTGAAACTGATATAGAATTGGCCACCTTGAGCAAGGGGACCATCAAAATAACGGACAAGAACTTGGTACATCAAACTGTATTGAATTATACATTTAATTTGAGAAGTATAACTAAGCGGATGTGAATCGCACACAAATGGTTAGGCATGATTAATACATAACTGCACCAAACAACCAAGTCAGCATAATTAATCATATGCAATCTTTATACGAGCTGCCAAACAAGTTCTTAGAGCCAAGACCTACATAGGTGCACCTTGGCGTGCGGCCACGGACCACGGACCCATCCAGCTTGTTGTCCCTCGAACCTAGCCTTCTGACGAGGGAGTACCCGCTCCTTAACAATGGGCCCAAACGAGTGAGTTTTGAGCCCGACCAATAACCCAAAACAAAAAGAAGAGGTGCATGTTTACTTATTTGAATACACCCACACCGTAGCCCATCCTTTGTGTGCAAAAAGGACGAGTCTCATCAAAGTGGTGGCCGATAAAATCCGTTCCGTTGATTTGGTGCCTGCAAAACGTATCAGACGTTCCCGCGTTACCTCTCCCACACCACCCGCGTACATCTTTCATCACCCTGATCCTCATTTAACCGCCACGTGTCCATAAGACAGATGTTGGATTTCTACCGTTGCAAATCCATATGCAATCTTTATTGCAACCGTAATAATGTATTAATACGTAAGAAAATACTACAGAATATCAATGAGTAGTGGTGAATAGTGATGGTAAACCCGTTCCATGTCATTCATTTTCAAGGTGATACAACTAGGGCTTGTTTGGTACCACTTTAATTTCCTATGTAAGGTTTTAAATTAATTTTGTAAGGAAATTTTGGAAACTCGCGTGTTTTCACGACATTGTAAATAAATTCTGGGCTGGGGTGTTTTCAAAATTTTCTTAGTTCCATTGAAGCCTTGGAAGTTGGAACTGAAAATTGCTCAGTGCCTCATTAATTAGTTTCCAAAAACTCGTTTTTCTTGGGAACCATACAGGCCTTAACACACAGACTCATTTTCTTTCTTCTTTAGAGAGAGAGAGAGAGAGAGAGAGAGAGAGAGATGTAACGTCGTTTTAAAATTAACTTTTGTCCATATCGCAGTGCCGCTTTTAGACCTTTAAAATCCACCCTCTTGATATTTCTATGTTTTTTTCTCTCTGTTTTTGTTGGATTTTTTCTTCAGTGTTTGCATATTTGCAAGGAGAAATTTTCATTTTTTGTTTGTTGGGTGTGTGAAGTTTGCTGGGTTTATGCTAAAAATGGCTGGGTTTCCACCAAATCCCGACGACGGTGAACTGTGGCTTCCATCTGATATTTTTTTCAACGAAGCAGCTTCTTCAACCTCCACACTTAGCCGTCACCATTTCTCTAATACCACGGACAACCTCGCTCGGCAGTTGGCTTCTCTCTCTCTCCTCAAACAATACCAAAGTCCAAGCCTTTCAAATCTTCAGGTCTCTCTCTCTCTCTCTCTCTCTCCTGACTCACACACACAGCTTGATTTCCATTACACCCTTTGCTTTGCATGAATGTCTAACATGGGGTGTTTTGTATTTTTACAGAGTTTGCACCGGGTCAGACCGGCGGTCCGGTCCACCCAGCTTGATTATTTGACCCAGAGGTACTTTAATCTCAGCGACAGACAGCCATGGTTTTGTACAAAAAGGTCCTATTTTTCATGGGTACGGGACTCAACACCTCCATTACCACTATCAGTTTATGAACCCGGCTCAACTTCAGGTAAATACAGGACCATAAAACTGAACCGGATTTTTTTGCCCTTAAGTCTGTATTCAAATGTTTTGCTTACTTTAATAAATAAAAGTATTGTTATTTAATACTACGATTTAGAGCGATCTCTAAGTTTGAACATCGAAAATGGTGAGATTGCAATTAAATTTATAGTAAAACTAATGAAAATGATTTGAAAACTTTGAGTTTTAACGATGAAGACAAAATAAAAGGTAAAGTGAATAGTACCAGGATTGACTTTTTATTGTAAAAATGTGATTTTTCAATAAAATAAATAATACCGAGAGCATTTCGTTAAAGTTCCCTAAATTTATTTCCACATTAGTGTAAATATACTTGTAATATTTGGGCAGGTTGGTAGCTTTTTGGAAACCAGAAATGGGATTCAGAAGAGACAGCAAAACCGTGTTTTGCCATTCCAGGGTAGAGGGAATGGATCAATGGGTCGTTTTGGGAGGATTTGTGGAGGCACAGGCGTGTTTCATCCCAGGGTTTTGCATTCCACAACCACAACCACTGCCACCGCCACCGCCACCGCCACCGCCAGTAATCCGGAGGTCAAAGGGAAGCAGGGTCAGTAATTAATTCCTTCCAAGTCTTTTTTTGTCCTAGGCAAAGTATGGTTTTGTTTTGTTTTGTTTTATATGTTAGATGAAACGGGGCGTCTAGTGATTAGTGGTATTAAACCAAGTACGCAATGTTATGTTAAAAAATTAAAACACTTTACAATGTCTAATAGGTTTGTGCACAACCATCTTAGCGTTCCCGTTTCATGTTCTGGCCTGCATCTTTTCTGTGTTTGAAGACATGATATTTGTTTGTGTGTTGATCCATTTGTTAGTTTCTGTTTCGTGTAACTTTTGTTTAACTTCTGGTATCACGTCTAAATATGTTACTTCATTGCTGTCTGCAAAGTGTTTTGTGTCGATATATGAAACAGTGCGTGCATTTTACACAAATTGTAAGAAGAAGACATATGCCTTCTTTGAGCTACGTGTTTTCAATTAAGTTTTTTAGCAATTTGTTTTTAGTTGAGAAAGATTGACGTTAAATATATTGAATAAATCAAAGAAAATTAAAATAATAAGAAGGAAGAAGAAACATGTTTAAAAAGAGACGGTGTGAAAATCACTTACCATAGAATACGACTATCAGTCGTCTATACATTCAAGGCAGTTAATGGTAGCATGCACGTTGTCATGTTTGCAAACAAGAATTTTATCCTTTCAAGCGAAATGCTAAGGGATTCTCTCAAAAGTCCGAGTCTTCATGAATTCTCTGTCATCTTATGTTTTTAGCTCAATATTTTATATTGCTAACGTAAAAACTGACGTTAAAGAAAGTTCATAAAGTGTTCTACTTTTTAGAGGCCCCCTTAGCATTTCTCTTCATCCAAATATCATGATTCAGTTATTGATTATATGTTTTGTTGTAGGTTTAAGAAATAGGGAGGAGATTAAAGCCATCAAAAGCGTTTGTTCCAATGCTGGTTTGCCTCGAGACTGGACTTATTGAGCTTTTGTGACCTTTCTCAAACTGTGGTATTTTGTCTTGTTCATCGAAGAAGAATGGAAGTTTAATTAACTTGAGTTTTGTGCAGAAGAAATGTAAGATACCAATAACTTGTGTGTTTTTTTTTTCCCTTCACTTTGTAAGGTTTGATTTTGCTGAATAAATAAAGGCTTATTATATTAACTCCCCACAAATTGTTCAATAAATCCCACAAATTTAATACACCTCACATTTATTTTTTCAATTAAAAATTATCTTAATACACCCCACATTCTTCCCCATAATACCTTTATACCCCATATTCTTAATATACACCTTACATTTTCTATATGCACCCCATATTTTCTAGACACCAACGTTTCTCAAATCTTGTAAAGCTTTTAATTTGGACAAATAACGCTGACTAAAATTTTGACAAAAGATGCCGCCTGAGATTTAAAGCATAAGTGGGTTGTTTTCAATTCCATCATTAAAACCCATGTTGTCTGTTTTTAATATTTGGTGGTAATTTTAGATGTTTAATTCTTCATGTAATCTCTGTGATCCCTAAAAGATGAATACGAACATAGAAGCTTGAATAATGCATCAAAAACAAGATTAAATAATTATCGATATCGTCAAAGTCACTAAAACAATAAATAATATGAAGCTTTACCTCATGTGAAGCTTTCGAAATATCGATTTTGTGTTTCATTCGTCAAAAATAATTTTTCTCAATCAACATATTTGTAGTTTTATTGGTTAGGATTTTGTTCAACAATAGAGGGTTGGAGGGGTTTTGATAGTTGAAGAAGATAAATAATACGTTAAAAATGATTTGGGGTGTATATAGAACTTTTTAATGTTTTTTAACCTAATAAGGTCAAAATTGCCATTGCATAATAGAATAAATAAGTTATTTAATATTAAATTTTAATATGGGGTGCATTCAACATTTTGTGGGGTACTAATATAAAAAACCTAAATAAAAACTTAGTTACTTTTCTTTGACTTTGCGACATAACTTAACATATGTTAATCAATGATAGACCTCACATAATATTAATCAATGATAAAGCTCACAAAAATGGACATATAAAATGAGTTCAGAAGATTTAATCGCTCAACACCCAAACACATGCATAGGTAGGAGCACACATAAGATTGTGCACAAAAATTTATTCTAATCGTAAATTGTGTGTTCTGTAATGGGTTAAGAGTAACTCAACAAGAAAGGTTAAGAGTTCGATTTTCCCTAATACAACCCTTTTATTCTTAAAATTGATAAGTGGCATCAATAAACCCAACCCATGTGAGAGGCTAGAAAAAGTGACTTTTGAAAGCACGATGCTAAGGCTTTTTGTTGGTCTATTGACTTTATTCACTTGGTATCGAAAGTTGCTAAATCATATCATATCGATGTTATCCGTTACCAGAGGATTTGTTATCCTAGGCGTGAAATGGGGAGTGTGATCGAAAATAAATTTAATAGGAAGTTTTAACAAAATATTTTCGGTACTGTTTATTTTTAATAAAAAATTACATTTTTATCTTTCTTTGGTACTATTCACTGCACGTTATTTTTCATTAAAACTAAAATTTTTTTTAGACTTTTCGTTAAGGTTTTTTTTTATTTTTAAATCCTCTTAAAATTTCAGCTACGAGCCAGCTGAAGATGCTCAGAGTATTGGAGTTTTATACAGAAATGTCTCCATACAATTAGTGGTGAAATTATGCAAAATGAACTGTAACAAGTTTTCGTTGTTGGACTTTACATTCTTCAACAAAAACGCCAAATTTATGCCAATCACCACTTCAGCACCATCCAACATCAACATGTGCATCTAAGTTGTGAGAATTCAAAACATATAGCTGGTTGGTACACAAATATATTTATTAAAAGAAAAGAAAGCCACACTATTTGTTTTAGGGGTGTGCTATCCACACATTTTTTTATTTCTCCTACATCCCTTGTTAATTTCTGTCATTTGATTTTCTTTAGTTATTCTGATCCGACGGTTGAAAATTAAAAAGATATGAGAGAAGTAAAAAGGGGTGTGTGGATATCACACCCCTTTGTTTTAATACAACAAGTATTTACACTAAGTCGTGAAGAGATTAGGATAAACCACACAAAGATTTTGTCATATTAATTTGGTACCAACGAAATTCAAACATATCTTTTCACACCTACAAGTAAAGATATATACTACTAAACTAGCTGCCAAAGTACCCGCACAATTTATTAGAAAGGAAAGGAATCCTCTTCGGATCTCTTCCATCAAATTTACCAAATCCACCATTCTGGGCTTTTAAAATTTAAATCAATGACTAAAAATATGGGTTCCTTTAAAGTTATAATAAATTTAACCGTTGGATTAAATTTCAAGGATCCAGATTGATAGATTCGATGGAGGGGATCCTTTCCTATTATCCAGAAAGCCACGGCCGAACGAATTGGGTCCCACATATATAGAGCCCTCCACTGACACGACGATCCTGTTTCGTTCTCATATAACCGCGTTCGTTCGTTTCCCTCCGCATTTCGACGACGGACGAAAAGAAAATGAACAACTTATTACGCAACGTCTTTCTCATCGGATGTCTCCGTCACAACAAACCCGTGCTCTGAAATTTAATCGCACTTTTCGCATTTTCTCGCTTGCCAAACAGTCACTGAGAAAGTGAGGGAAAATCCGGCGAGAAAATTTGGAAAGATGGGGGTTCCGCAGGCAATGGAGGCCCTCGAAGCGAGAGCTTCGTCTATAAGAGACGCGCTGCACAAGAGCCAGACCATCACCGACAACATGGTCGCCATTCTCGGCTCCTTCGACCACCGCCTCTCCGCCCTCGAAACCGCCATGCGTCCCACTCAGGTCAGTCACCTCGCTTTCTCTCTCTCTGTTTATTTCTCCGCTTGTTTCCCGAGAAACCTGAGGAAAATGTCACCTTCTTCATCGTGGTTCGGAAATGTACTTGTTTACAAACGCTGCCTTTCGTTCGTCTGGTGTAATTTATGTCTCTTTTGGTTTGATATTTTTGTTTTCCATATAATGTAAGTATATGTAGATGGAGCTGATGAGATGTTTAGATTTAATTGACATAAATTCAGGATTTTGATTTGGGTTTCTTTGCGAATTGGTGAAAATTGTGGATGGTAGATTAGGACTCATTCGATTCGGAGGGCGCATGAGAACATTGATAAGACATTGAAGGCTGTAGAGGTTATATTGGGGCAATTCGACCTCACACGAAAGGTTAATTAGCTCTTTTTCGATTTGTTGATGCAATGTACTTTGTAATTTGTTCTTGTTTGTTGACGTCTGCGGATAATTTGATTGGAAAATGTGGCGGTGTTGGTTTAGGCAGAGGCTAAAATACTGAGAGGGCCACATGAGGATTTGGAAAGCTATTTGGAAGCAATTGATCAGCTGAGAAGCATCATTCATTTCTTTAGTAGCCATAAAAATGTTAAGAGCAGTGATGGGGTGCTTCACCATGCCAATAACTTGCTTTCGAAAGCCATCTCGAAGCTCGAAGATGAGTTTAGACAGCTGCTCACAAATTACAGGTTCACTTTAATTACAAGAAAACATCTTTTTGGAATTTCAGTTACCATTTCCTGCTTTCAACTTATTATCAGTCAACTTTTAAACATGACATGCAAGCATTGAACTTTTGTTTACTATTTCCACTTTATTTAATTAAGCCTTTTATATTTTTGTTCTTTTATTTTTCTTTTTCCATCTCGGTTGAGGAAGACACTCTGTAATTTTTGATCTGGAAGTTTGAATTTTGTACAGAAACATTGTCTCAAATACATGAAAAAATAGAAAGTAATTAAGAAAAAATGATGATGGTAGTTAGGAAGTTGAAATCACTAAGAAGATTTTAACTTTACTACAGCTTTGTCAAGCCAACAGACATGATAAGAACTATGATTATGTAAGATTCTTGGTGCTCTATTTTTGTTGATAAATCTTGACGTTTTACTTGTCCTAGAGTTCAAGTGTTACAGATTTGGTTTGGTTAAATTCAACCTTTTAGTTAATAAACCTCAATGTTTCTTTTTTTTTGTCGTTTCCTGTTTCTCTTGTTATGCCATATTTCCTGTTGTACCATGCCAATCCTACAATACAATATCAGGACTGACAATTGATGAACTCTAGGTCATAGCCCCTCAAGTAAGTTTTTTTCTTTCGTATTTCAGCAAGCCTGTGGAGCCTGATCGTCTATTTGATTGTCTCCCTGACTCTCTACGACCAGATCCAGCTGGACAGAAAAATGATGCTGGTGGAAAGGGTTCTGAACACCCAAACAAAAGTTTAAAACCTGTCATTTACACACCACTAACGCTTATTCCCCCAAGGGTTCTGCCATTACTGCATGATTTAGCCCAACAAATGGTTCTAGCTGGCCATCAACAACAGCTATTTAGGACCTACAGGTGAATTCTTTATTTCCTTTGCGTGGTTTAATGTTATGTTGCACCATTGCTTGCATTGTCAGTCATGTGTGATCATTTCTGTTCTTAGTTAAAGTAGATCTTTAAATAATAGGTGTATTCATTAGGAAGAGGAATATACTCAAAAGGTTTCTTCATAATGCTCCTCTTGCTCTCACCTTTTCTCCCTTTTCATCTAAAAGAGTTACAAAATAGTTGCATTTTTATAGATTGGTTTCTGACCGCTTGATGCTGACCAAATTCCTGACCGATGTTGAGTTATTTTTTACGAATTAAAATGAATAGGTAACAAAATGATGTACTTATAATTTCCAAATAATGCAGGCCTAAATTACATCTAAGCCATGAATTCATTTGCCTGGTCATGCTTTGACCTTGATGAGATGGAAATAGTCCATTGTACTTCCTAGCAGCATACAGATTATTGGTTTTCAGATATTATGATTTAAATCATTTTTCTTTGAGAAAAGAATACTAGAAAAAGAAAAAAATGATGGTGGAGATTTTGCACTTTTTACATTTATTCTCTAAATAGGTTTGAGATATATTTTTGTTTGGTCATTTTCCTTTCTACATAAGATACCAAAGAGGGAACGAAGGATATGACTATAGATAGGGAAAACTGGAGAGAAAGGATTCCAGTAGCCAACCCCACTTATTTGAACTTAAGGCTTGGTTGAGTAAGTGAATCAATTCGAATCTTTCTGATCTTCGTTTTACATATTATTCATAGACTGACAAAGATGTTCTTATAGGGACACTCGTGCTTCTGTTTTGGAGCAGAGCTTGAGAAAACTAGGCGTGGAGAGACTTACTAAAGATGATGTCCAGAAAATGCAGTGGGAGGTTTTAGAGGCTAAGATTGGGAATTGGATACATTACATGCGAATTGCTGTAAGGATTCATGAGTTTTAGCTCAATTGGTTGTAAATGGCTTGTTTGTTGGTTGCTGTTGCTTTTTATCTACGGCTGTTATCCTTATTTATTTCAGTACCGCTGTACTGTTCAAAACAGGTGAAGCTGCTGTTTTCCGGGGAAAAGAAAATCTGTGATCAAATATTTGAAGGTGCTGAGACACTTAAGGATCCATGTTTTGCTGAAGTTACTGCAAACAGTGTGGCTATGCTCCTCAGTTTTGGGGAGGCTATTGCCAGAAGCAAGAGGTCACCTGAAAAGTTATTTGTTCTTTTAGACATGTATGAGATAATGAGGGACCTTCAGTCAGAGGTAATGAAATTTTAGTAATTGCATAAAAATTAGACCATGATTACAAATTTCTGAAATTGTTAGTCGCTTGATTGATTAAACAGTTTGAGGGTTTCTTGCTACATATTGTGTAGGGATTCATGGCAGAAACTTAAATCCTGTTAGATATGGACATGGCAATTAATTTTTTGGATGGATAACAAACACATACTCACACACTCAGTCATTAGTTTATGTACAAGATCGTTTTGGTTAAAGCACTTTACCAACATGCATAAGATGTTTCTGAAGTCCATCCATTGCTGCTAATTTGGGATAGAACATGCAGTTTCTCACTCTTCACTGTAGTGCTGGCTTCGATGTGAATGTGAAAATGATGAAAATGATGCTATGTTGCTGATATAAATCCTTGTTAAGACCTTAGTATTGGTTTCTTAAATCATGGCAGAGCTTGTGTAAGTTTGAATGAGGCCTGACAACACCTTAGAACTCATCAATAAACAGCATTTGAATTCACAAAATCATATGTTTACTTATATAAGATGATCGCTGGAGTATATTGAAGGCCAAAAGGTTGAAAAGTATTAACATGGGGGTAAGTGTAATAATGTCAAGCTGAGTTCTTACAGAAATTTATATTGCAAGGAAACTATAACTCTTAACGAAAGTAGAAGGTCAAAATATTAGTTTCGTTCTCGTCTTTATCTATATATGTTACATCAAATGTTGGTTTAATACTTCTAAGGAAACGATCGATGGCTTAAAATATAATTCTTAGATCTTATTTTTCAGATTGAGTTACTTTTTGGAAGTAAAGCTTGCATGGAAATGCGGGAATCTGCATTAAGTTTGACAAAGCGTCTAGCTCAAACAGCCCAGGAAACTTTTGGTGATTTTGAAGAAGCTGTTGAAAAGGATGCCACGAAAACTGCTGTTCTTGATGGAACCGTCCATCCTTTGACAAGCTACGTGATAAACTATGTAAAGTTTCTCTTCGAGTAAGTAGTTATTCCTGTGCTTTCTAATTCTTGCTATTTTGTTCCTTCTCTGAGGAGATTGCAAATATAGTAACTTTGAAGCATTCATGATTGCTAATGTCTTTGAAGGCGATCTGCTCTGTATAATTTGTTTGACCTTGCTTTTGGTAAATTCTCTGCTTTGTTGAATTGTTAGTTACTTGGATTGTTTGTCTCCACGTTGGCTGGTTATGATGGTAATGTTTAATTTATTAGTAAACTGGAAAAAACGCCCCTACAACTATAAGTTTTAGAGAAAAACACTTTTTAAGAGCTCAATTGGAGACAAAAGCCCTTCATCCATCCCCTTGTCATGCGTAATTGATTTTTAGTTGCGAAGTTATTTTGGTATTACAAACTAAGTTGGGTTTTTCTCTAAAGTGTTGAGTTTGAAGTGTGTGTTGTCTAAAGTGTGATGTTATCTAGGGCTTATATGTGAATGCCCTTAATTTATCAAGATCATTGCAATAATTTCCACATCAATTAAAATATCTATCAGCTACGCCATTTGCCTTTTTTGTATCTTCCTTTT
The DNA here is from genome assembly GCF_916048215.2 of Malus sylvestris. Lineage (NCBI taxonomy): Eukaryota > Viridiplantae > Streptophyta > Magnoliopsida > Rosales > Rosaceae > Malus > Malus sylvestris. The sequence continues at coordinate 3,936,438 of NC_062271.1, read as the reverse complement.
CTCCCAATCCCAAGTTCGGTTCTCTTTCTAGTTTTCTGGTACTTTTTCACAGTAACTGTGCAAACATCACCGCATGACTGTTTAAAATGTTCACAGTTATCAGTCTACACTGAAGCAACTTTTTCAAGAGTTTGATGAAGGTGAGCCAGAGTCTCAGTTATCAAAGGTTACTACAAGGATTATGCAGGCTCTTCAGAACAACCTGGATGGAAAATCTAAGCAGTATAAAGATCCTGCACTCACTCAGTTATTTCTCATGAACAACATTCACTATATAGTGAGATCCGTGCGGAGGTTTGTTCTATAGTTATTCTGCTCTTTAAAAGATACTGATCCTATCTGCATGCTACTACTGTATTAACTGATAAGTAATTATATACAGGTCAGAAGCAAAGGATTTGTTGGGGGATGACTGGGTGCAGATACACCGAAGGATCGTGCAGCAGCATGCAAATCAGTATAAGAGGGTTTCTTGGGCAAAGGTTTTGATTCTTTGCTTGTACTAGTCCTCCACCATATTCTTTCTGTTTTCTTTTGATGCTGCCTTGTTCCTTGGTTTTGAATTCTTGTTAGATATTGAGTATAAGGGATTTGTTTGTGTTGGTCATGTTTTCCTTTTATCAATAGCCTGAATTTACCCTTTATTCGAAAATTTCACAGTATATCCATTCATTTCGATATTTTCCGTGGGACACTTGATCATGTGGCCTTGATCCACTCCCCTGGCCTCCTGGTCTTGACTATTTTTTAATCTGTGTATTCTTAATACATTATAGATGATTATGGTATTCATATGTTTCGAATAAACCATTAGAAGGTGTTGAAGTATGGCAACATCTTTATCCGCTATAACAGTAGTAAATGGGCTCAACTATTGTCAAAATTTTACTCTAAAAGTTACAATGCTCGAATACCTGTTATTTGAAAATCGTTCTCACATGCTCTGGTGTCTTTATTTGATTTTTGTGATGCAGATTCTGCAGTGTCTTACCGTTCAGGGTGGAAATCCATCAGGTGGTGATAGCAGTTCACTTTCAAGAGCAATGGTGAAAGATCGGTTCAAGACCTTCAACACGCAGTTTGAGGAGCTTCATCAAAGGCAATCTCAGTGGACAGTTCCTGACAGCGAATTGCGAGAGTCTTTAAGGCTAGCTGTTGCTGAAATCCTCTTGCCTGCTTACAGATCATTCATCAAACGTTTCGGGTAAGTTTTCTCCTATTTTTGAACATTTCCTTTGAAAAAGATCCATAATTTCTGCATTTCTGGCATCAACGTTGACGCGCATCGTGTTGCAGGCCTATGGTCGAGAACGGAAAAAACCCGGGGAAGTATATAAAGCTACGTCCGGAGAATATTGAATCAATGCTGAATGAATTTTTTGAGAGTAAGACGTGGGGAGAACAGAAGCGATAGGTAGTTGACATGCCTGTTTTGAGAAATGAGAAGTAGGGACTTAGCTTCCAGTGGTGGTCTTTGTACAACTTAAGATGAGGTTAAATAATAAGCGATGTTATATGCCCCATGTAAAGCTTTCAATTAATCATTCAAGTTCTTTTTACGTTTTGATTTTCAGCTTCCAAATGAGAAATATGTAGGAAATATTCGTTTCTGTGCAAATGTTGAAAGAAAACATAATAAGAGATAATTGCTATTAGCACTTTTAAATAATTATCTCGTACTTTTTAAAATGAGAATAGTGTGGTTATTGTTCGAGTATAAAATTTGTCTTTACCAGTATTTTTTCTTAATTAATGTATGTACATACATGTGTATGATGCATCTACACCACATGTGTTATGTATGAAGAGGAAATATGCAATATGCACAATTAATGTTTGTAGAGAAAAATCTTCATTTCGTGGAATGGTCAGTGATAAAATTTCTTGATAAGGATTTTACCACTTATAAAAGTAGGGATAAAAACATTAAAAATACTTGTAAGAGAACAATGTTGTTGTAGTATAAACGGCTCAAACAAAGTCATTTTCTAAAGGGATTATTTAAAACAATTTATGAGAAACCCTAATCCTAGTTAATTATATGAAAATAAAGATTGGAAAAGGTTGATTTTGAATTTAAAAATAATAAAAACGAAATTTAATAAAAACATAAAGTAGGAAAGACAACTACTAACCAATTAAGAAGAAAACAAATCAAAGAGAAAAAGTTTTGAGAAATAAATTTGGAAAAGCACTAGGGTTCCATCATTCCTTAACAAATCCTATGTATATTTACTAATTACTTATGAATTATCCATGCAACTTTGAAGGTTAGGTTTTCCTTATGCATATTCTATTTGTGGCATTCAAGCTAGAACATATATCAAACATGCAATTTGTCTGTGGCATTCAAATCAAATATAAACATGCATGACTCATTACGCTTTGTGAAAAACCTTTGAACAACCTTGCAACCCCTACGACGTGACATTCGCCATAGGTGAAATTACAACTATCAATCACAAGAAGCAACAATCAATTCCCGGGTGGCATTCCAACCGAATTGCATCTAATTACTTATCTAAACATCCTAATGGTCGCGAATCATTAAGACACAAAGACAGTTTAAAACACAGTGATTAATAATTCAAAGCATGCACACATAATATCATAAGCAATTAAATAAAAACTATATATTCATACTAAGACTCAAAGTATCGCACTAACAAAAGAAAATTAGCTACGCATATTCATAATTAAAATCAACATATGAAAATCTCTAAGCTTTAGCCAAATTCTTCTCTCCAATGTTGCGTAAGAGAAAACGAATGCCACAAAGGCTTATTTATACTACTCTAATTAAAATCCTCCTGGTAAAAGATCTTAGAATAAAACTAGGAAACCTAATAAATTGAAATAAAATAGGAAACATACATCCTAAATTAACTTGGTAAATTCGCCCAAAATACCTCACAGCCACGTTTTGGACCTAAATCAACTCCAAAACTGGCCCAAAATAGCTAGATTTAAAGCTTGAACTATTCTGAACACTTTTCAAGAAGGCCACGAACCCATCTGAAGTTATCTTGGGCTCCAAAAATGCAGTTTCAGCAAAAAAAACGTCATTTTCCAACAACGCACATTGCTCGTTTATTTAATCGCTAGAAAAATAACCGCTTGGTAGAAAAATCCCAAATTTTGATATGAGTAAGCCAAGGGACACATGAACGTCCTCCAATTTGAATCACTCAAAAATTCATCTATTTGGTCACATTTTGCCTCAGAGGAAGTCGAATGTCATACATTTAAAATATAAAGCAAAATATCAAAATTCTACCAAAATAATTACCAAATTATACTAAGAATAGGATAAAATATATAATATAATATTGACTCATCAGTCAGTATGTACATGATTAACGACTACAAATATGCCTCTTTTCAATACACGAAAAGATATTAAAATGAATATTTAAAAACTGTTGGAACCCAGTCGAAGTTGGTTGGTTAAGCCCTCACGCCCAATGTAAGCCTTTTTCTCTTAGTTCATTCCCTTTCTGATCAAGGTTGTTGATTTGATTGCTGCCAGAGGATGAGTTTTCATCTTGCAACTTGAGCTTTTATTCCTCTGTAACTACTAAATTGCCATTAGCAAGCAATTGTCTTCTGTAAAAAATGGATTGAATTACCTTCTTTAATGTGAAAGAGGGTTTCTTTGCCACCAGTCTATTACGTGAATAGAGGGGCACCACACACATTAGTGGCCAAAAGGGGAAGAAGCACACTTCTTTATTTTACCGATAAGCTAAGGCATGTGCTTCTCATTGTCCAGGCTTATGACTAACCTGATGCTCCCCGACTCTAAGGGAGGGAATGAATGCACTACTTCTCAGTCCACTTGCAGCAGTCGCTTACACACTCCTTATGCCACGTCATAAAGCACTTTTGTAAACTTGGGTTGCACATTGTTCATTTGCAACAAAAACACTCATTTGCAACAAAATGAAATACCCATCAAGATATTAGTTAAAATCCAGTGAGTTGGGCCTTGAACAGGCCGGACACATGTTTTCAGTCCAAACACTTTCTTTTTTTCTATTTCTTTTAGTCCAAGTCCATTATAAAGGTTCATGTCAGTCCGATCAAAACTCCCTTGAAATTGAGTAGGAAATGGATGTTTACATTCCTAAAGAGATATTTTCCAAGCTAGTACACCAATTGTTATAATAACACAAGAATACTGTTTTTTAACAGTTTTCGTAACGCAAGAATACTTAGCAAATTTTATATTACCTTCATTGTTAACAGTTAAAATATCGTCTGTAAACTATTATTTCAATTATTAGAATGGTATAAGGATTTAAAAAATTAAAATGAGGAAATGTATGATGAATATACCTATAACGGTGTTTAATTGTTGGAAAAAGAAAATTATGACAAATATTTCTTTTTTAATTTTCAAGTTGTTAAAAAAACACGTAGACGGGTGAAAAATGAATAAATGGTAAAAAAGAAAGGATAAACAGGTTAAAAAATGATAAATGGGTAAACGTGTATTAAACGGTTACGGTTAAATGGGTACACAGTTATGGGTATGGTTAACCATTTATAAACGGTTATGTGGGTATGAGAATAAATGGTTATGGATAAATAACCACGGTTACTCGCCCGTCATAACTGTTGCCCATCCTTAGTGGAGAAGAACAGCATGCATGACTGTTGCATGCTGTGCAAAACAAACAGGAGGAGGAAGAAGAAAGCCCTTTTTTTTAACTTTTTATGACTTGATCAAAACAACGTCGTTTTGAATAAAATCATTAAAAAAATTTAAAAACTCACCTTCACGTGATTCAAATTCACTTGGTCACCCTTTTTTGTTTTGTTTTGTTTTTTTTTTTTTGTGGGGGGTCAAAAGTCATCATCTTTTCTAGAATAGTCAGATTCAAATTCACTTTACCCACCTAATTGTCTGCTGCTCCGTTCCTCTTCCTACCCAAGCTAGCCGAACTGCCGAAGCCCATCAACATTAACTTTAGAATTTTTGTAAGTTTTAGTGTTATTTCTTACTTATTTTAATGTTAGTTGATACAGATTTATGGTTAATTTGTTAGGATTTTGACTTTTGATCCAAAAAAAAAAAAAGAGATGGTGACTTTTGTTTCCAAAATTTTTAATGACTTGGTTCAAAATGATGTCGTTTTAATCAAGTCAATTTAAAAAAAAAGGCTTTCTTCTTCCTGCTCTTGTTTTGCACAACGTGCAGCACCCATGGCTGCTGTACATAATTTTTTTTTTGTTTTTATAAAAAAAATCCTTTTTCATGCATATTTTTTGTTGTTGTTTGTAGCTACTTCTCAATTCAATGATGAGATTTGATCTTAATTTCCTTCTTACTTTTGAGAAATCTAAGTATAACAATAGTTCTTTTCATTATCTATGTAATGTAAAGAACAACTACTCTACATGAGGAATGCAAATTTAATAGTTTACCATTTATTTGTTCAATGGTATTTTCGTCTTTTTTTTGTTCTTTTATATTTGGACCATCCTATGTTAAAATTCTAGATTGTCATTGCCATGAAATACACATTACAGTCTTTTTCTTAATGCAAATAAAAAACTATAAAAAAAAACACCCATGCAATTCACAATGCAGTCTTTTTTTTTTTTTTTGAAAACTAAGAAAAACATCCATACAGTTAACAATGCAACTTCACACCCACCCACTCAAATAAGGACATGGATCCCCTCTGGATCCATTGGTCCTAATCCACCAAATCCCGTAATCCGGGCAATTGAAATTTGATTTAACGGTTACAAACAGGAGCCCACTTTAAAAGTTATAATAACTTCAGCCGTTGGATTAAATTTCAATAGCCCGAATTACTGGATTTGATGGATTAGAACCAATGGATCAGAAGAGGATCCATGTCCCTCAAATAATACACTCACAAAAAAAGGTGTAGGCCATGCTTTCGCACACCCACCCAAATTAGGAGTAGGATTTTCTCCCCTCTTTTTTTTCCTCTCCTCCTATTTAAACGGTCACGGTTAAACCACGTCAACATCTTATATTAATTTTTTTTATAGAAAGAGAAAGACAAAATAAAAAATGTGAGAGAAGGGGATAGAAGAGGATAGAAAGAGAAGGGGAGAGAATTCTAATCCCCAAATATTACACTCACAAAAAGGACCTGGCTTCGCTGCCCTCCCAGTTCCCATAAACTTCCATCCTCTCCTATTTGTGCGATTACGATTAAGCCACGTTAACATTTTATATTACTATTCTTTTTGTCTTATTATCTTAAAAAAAATCAATATAAAATCTTGATGTAGCTTAACCGTGACTGCACAAAATAGGAGGGGATGAGAGTGTATGCGAACTGGGAGGGCAGAGAAGTCGGGTCGCACAAAAAAAGGTGTAGGCCATGTTTTTTTTTTAATTTTTGGTGAACGTGTAGGCCATGCTTTCACATTTCCCAAAGCCCTCTGTTGCATTATAAATAAACTCTCCAAGTAGAACTACGAACTACGATAATACATAACCCCCGACTACAACCCTGTCAAGATTCTAGTGTGATAACCACCAAAATTCTCTCTCACTCAGGCCATGGCATCCCTTCCTAGTTCTTTGGTGTTCACAGTGCGGAGGTGCCAACCAGAACTGGTAGCGCCGGCGAAGGCCACGCCGTATGAGTTTCGGCAACTTTCTGATATCGATGACCAAGAAGGTCTTCGGTTTCAGATGCCCGGGCTACAGTTTTATCGGTACGATCCTTCTATGCAAGGGAGGGACCCCGTACATGTCATTAGAGAGGCAATTGCACAAACTCTAGTGTTTTACTACCCTTTTGCAGGTAGGCTCAGGGAAGGGCCTAACCGGAAGCTTGCAGTGGAATGCACGGCTGAGGGTATCATGTTCATTGAGGCTGACGCTGACATTACCCTAAAGCAGTTTGGTGACAACCTTCAGCCGCCGTTTCCCTGCTTGGAAGAGCTTCTTTATAATGTTCCTGGTTCCGATGGGGTCCTTAATTGCCCACTCTTACTAATTCAGGTACATTTACGTATATACTTTATAAAAAGTTAGGACTCAAAATTTAAGACTTAATCTTCACTCTATATTAATTAAGGGACCAAATCAATAATTTACTCTCCTTCCTATTATTTCAGCAAAAAAGCTAATGTCTTTATTACCTTATTTTGACACTTTCAGTTTTTAACTGCAAGTTGGTTAGTTTGTAAGTCTATTATATATAAAGCCAATGGTGAGATGAACAGTGTATGAATAGTGCATGTCACGGATGGGGACAAAATTTTGGGGTGACCCCATTCAACAAAAATATTAGGACAAAATTGCCCCTCAACCAAAAAAATCCAAAAGCAACCCAATATAATATATCAAATAATACAGGGGTAATTTGGTAATTTGGTCATCATAAAATATAATATAAATATAAGTGGGAAGAGAGAAAAGAATAAAAAAAATAAAATGAAAGGACAAGTAAAAGTTAATGGTGCTCACGTGAAGGAGAAAGAAAAATATAATAAAAAATAAGAAAAATCATGAATATTGTGTTCAAAATATTTTAAGAGACACGTAGTGTTGGTGATAAATCAGTAAAGTTTTTTTTAAAAAAAAAAAAATTAGTACCTTACAATAGGCTAGTAATAATGTGATTCAATCAGATGTTGTGAATAGTGATTTTGGTGTCACCAAGCCGTTCAAAACATCTTAAGAGGTTTGTAATGTCTGTTATAAAAAAAACTTTCACATGTTGATCATAATGTGATTAAATTACATTAAATTAGTTGCCAAATGATTTTTTTTTAAACAAATGATATTATCTACACTAAGGAGGAGGGGGTTGGGTTAGCCTTACAATGGGCTATCAATAATGTGATTCAATAAGTTGTTCATTCAATATTATTTTCTCTATTTTAAACGCGTTCAAAACATCTTAAGAGGCGTGTAATATCAGTTATAACATAGGTCTTTCACAGGCAGATAATAATGTGATTAAATTAGTTGTCAATTTTTTTTTTTTTAACAAATGATGTTATTTACACTAAGGGGAAGGGGGCAGGCTTAGCCTCACAATGGGCTAACAATAATGTTATTCAATCAACTGTTTATTAAATATTATTTTCTTTATTCTTAATGTAAATTATATAGAGACTGATTTTATTATGTGAATTCAGCTACTTTAAATGGTTTATAAGGGGTACTAAATTAATTTTCAAAATGATTTTTTTAACAAATGATATTACCTACATTAAGGGGGAGGGGGTGGGCTTAGCCTAACAATTAGCTAGAAATAATGTGATTCAATCAATTGTTTATTAAATATTATTTTCTCTATTCTTAATGTAAATTATATAGAAATCGATTTTATTATTTGAATTCAGCTGCTTTAACTGGTTTATAAGGGGTTTCTTTTAGCATGAAATAAAATTATTCATTTACTTCCAATATTTAACTTTCCTTTCGAATTAATGTTTTTTTGTGTTTTTTTAATTAGTACCTCATAATAAGCTAGCAATAATGTAATTCAATCAGTTATTTATTAAATATTATTTTCTCTATTTTTAAATACGTTCAAAACATTTTAAGAGGCATGTAATGTCTGTTATAAAAAAGTGTTTCGCACGCGGATACTAATGTCATTAAATTAGTTGTCAAATGATATTTTTTTTAACAAACGATATTATCTACACTAAGAAAGAGGGGGAGCCTCACAATGGGCTAGCAATAATGTGATTCAATCAATTGTTTATTAAATATTATTTTATCTATTCTTAATGTAAATTCTATAGAGACCGATTTTATTATATGAATTAAGTTGCTTTAATTGGTTTATAAGGGGTTTCTTCTAGCATGATCTAAGATTATTCATTTACTTCAAATATTTGACTTTCATTTTGTCAATTTATGCATATAAATACATTTAAAATGTGTAAGTCGCACGTAGCACACCGTGATTCAAAAAATGCCTTCTGCACGTGTGTGAGCAATGAAGGCTAGTATTTCTTATCCAAAAACAATAAAAGGTACAAATGGATTCATACAAATTAGATATTGACTTATACGTAACAAGTTGACTATTTTATGACAACTTAAGTATGACTTAAAAAAAAAAATATTTAGGCTTATTTTTAATACACGTCTTGGAACTCGATTTTAATCTCACTTTATTCATTGTAACTCAAAATTGTCACTTTACTCCCTAAGACTCAAAGTCGCTCCACTTTGCCCCCTGAAACTCGACTTTAATCCCATTTTACCTCCTGAAACTTGAAGGTCATCTCTATAAAATTCAAAATTCGCTTCACATTGCCTTAGATATGTTAATTTCTTCTGTGGGTTCGATTGATGTGCTAGGCTAATAAATTTTTACTTTAGAGCATCTCCAAATGAGATATCAAAATTCTAAGCGGGATGCGACAATGCATATTTGACATCAAAAGTTTTTCCAACCAAAGTGTTATTTGTTGACTGGATTTGAAAGCTTTGTGATTAGGAGTCAAATTTGACATCAATGTCAAATTTATTTTTAATTAATTTTAATGGTGGGTCCCTTATTCTAGTAATAGTTCAACTAATAAAAATTTTGTCTTAACATTTTCTTAATAATTACAACCATTTAAAGATCTATTTTAATAAGAAAAATAATATTTGACAATTCGGTTGCAGAAGAAGAAAATTTGACATAAGACTTTAGATTGTCACGTCAGTCACCAATTATAATATGACTCTTATAATTTGATATTTCCTTTAAAGATGATCTTAATATCTATATTGCTCTTCATTGTATAGCTAAGTGGAATAATATTTAAGTATCCATCCCTCTTTGTTTTCAACGTTGTCATCTATCATGCATGATGCATCCATGATTAAATTCTTGATGGTTTTTTGAGAAAGTTTCAAAGTTGCAATCTATCATTCACGATGAAAATCTATGGAGAAATTTTGAGTGTCAATGTTCATCACATGCATGATTCTTTCGGCAATGGTTTAAGTACTTACAGTAAACTAGATGATCCAAAAGAGTACATGGCATTTTTAATGTAAGCTCCAAAAGAGTATCTTGACTGTCTAAACAAACAACAGGTGCTTAGAATAACAAGTGACATTAATGTTTATCACATGTTTATATCAGCTATCAAGAGACATTATTGTCTTTTGGACAATGATTGTCTGCCCTCCTATTTTCGGTGCCCTCCCGTGCTCTTATGTTTATGTGGTCACGGTTAAGTCACGTCAACATTTTATATTACTATTCATTTTGTCTTATTATCTCTATAAAAAATAATATAAAATGTTGACGTGGCTTAACCGGACAAAACAGAAGAGCACAGAAGGGCACCGGAAGTGGGAGGGCAGACAATCCTTGTCCTTGTCTTTTTTTTTCATGATAGTACATAAAGTTAGGCAACTCAGGACAATTATTGTCCTGTTTGCAGTGTAGCCTTAATCTAAACGAGAGATTTTTCAATGTAACCGTCATATGAGGTGATACATCATGTGTCATTATATAAATAGTGGAATTTTTGTATTAAAAAGTTAATAACTTAAAAATAAAATTTTTTATCATTTACATAAAAACATGTGGTGTATCACTAGTCAAAAGAAAAATTTCTCCAACTAAACAATATTTGTCGTAATTCATAAACAGGTGACGCGCCTCCAGTGCGGTGGTTTCATCTTCGCCCTCCGTCTTAACCACACCATGAGCGACGCGGCGGGGCTCGTCCAATTCATGACTGCCGTAGGAGAGATAGCGCGCGGCGCAACTTTCCCTACCGTCCAGCCCGTGTGGCAGCGGGAGCTGCTCAATGCGCGTGACCCACTCCGCGTGACATGCCCGCACCGCGAGTACGAAGAAGTGGAAAACACCAAAGGCACCATAATCCCACCTGATGACATGGTCCTCCGGTCCTTTTTCTTCCGCCCCACCGAGGTGTCCGCCATCCGAAGATTTGTCCCGCAGTACCTTAGCAAAAGCTCCACGTTCGAGGTCCTCACGGCCTGCCTCTGGCGCTGCCGTACCATCGCGCTCCAGAAAGACCCAAATGAGGAGGTGCGCGTGTTGTGCGTTGTGAACGCGCGGTCCAAGTTCAACCCTCCGTTGCCGGTGGGTTACTACGGCAACGCGCTTGCGTACCCGGTGGCGGTGACGACGGCAGGGAGGCTATGCAACAATCCATTGGGGTACGCGTTGGAGCTGGTGAGGAAGGCCAAGGCGGACGTGACGGAGGAGCACATGCGGTCGTTGGCTGCCCTCATGGTTATTAAGGGTAGGCCCCACTTCACGGTGGTGAATTCTTACGTTATGTCGGATTTAACCCGTGCTGGGTTCCGAGAGGTGGATTTTGGGTGGGGGAAAGCGGCTTATGGTGGGCCAGCGAAGGGCAGGGTCGTCGCTAGCTATTACATACCGTTTAGAGACAATAGAGGAAGATGGGATTGTGGTTCCCGTTTGTTTACCGGCCGTGGCGATGGAGAAATTTATCAAGGAACTAGATGCCATGTTGAATGCGGATGAAGAACTGATTAGGGTTCATAGCTCTACTAAATATATTTTGTCTGCCCTGTAAAATATGTATGTCATATACATGCATGTATTTCTTTGCTTTTATTTTCCCTAATTAGTTTCTTTTCTACTGTAATATGGACGCCTCCTTAATAATAGGGATGTTTTTGGTATGAATAAATTCGAACGTTCCTTGAATTCCTTCTGAAGGACTTGTACGTTGGAGAAGGTCGTTGGTAACTTTTCGTAGACAAGAAGTATATATATAATTATTCTTTTTGTAACCAATTACGAATACAGTGTGGTTACCAAAGAGGTTTCAATGTGGATCCTCTTGGTTTGGCAGGAGGTTTAAGCCTCTGGTGGAAACATGATTTTAGAGTGGATCTGCTTTTTTCTTCCAAGTTTATCATTGATATGTAAGATTGTGAATGACAATGAATGTTGTATTGGATCATTTTGTTGTAAGCCAATTGTCTATCGAGTGGTTAGCAACCAAAGTGATCCGATAGTCCTAACCTAATAAGGATTATGAAGTCTTATCCCTTGCAATTAATCTAGAGGAAATCTGATAGATTTATTATAAAGATATCGTATCATGGTGGGACTTAAATACTAGAGAGATAGGGTAGATCTTAACAGCCAATGATAGGTCGGATGTGATGAAAACCCTAATGATATAAATACCACGGTTAAGTCCCTGCTTCCATACGCTTGTTCTCTCATTCACGCCAAACTCTATTCACGGTAGAGAGATATTTTGAAGTATTGGAAGTAGAAGACAACCTAGTGTTCATCAATGACTTCACTTTCATAACCATGTCTTCCGAATTCTACAGATAAGTTTAATATAATTAATCGATCTCTATTTCATATTGATTTGATTTATTCGTGATCCTAATGTCTTGTTGTTGTGATTTCAGAATATGTCTTACATGTGGTATCAGAGCCGCACAACAAGCTTAGGGTCCGTTTTAAAGGTATAAGCAAATTTGTTTATTGAAGATGATTCACATACTAAAGAAAATTTGCTTATTGTTTTGGATGGATGCCTTCTACGGTTCCATCTCATGAAAATTTGTTTTGAGGCTTCCGCTTAATTTTTAGAGTATTTTTTATAATTTTTTTTTACTGACTTCATGATCCCTGAAAATTGCAATTTTGGTTGAAATTGGGCATAGAAAATTAAAAGGGAAATAATTTAATTACACGGTGAATTTGGAGTTCATAATTTGTCGCCGGCTAATTGCCTTTTTCCTTCCTTTTGGTAGAATCTGGAGTTTTCTTGAGTATATAGGGTTGTCTTCTTTTTCCAGAATAATTATTGTTGTGCTGTAGAGAAGGATTACAACACGGCTTTAGGTTTATTGTATTTGTTAATTATATTGCTGCATTGATTTCATGATTAATTAAATCTGTTAGAAGGAAACTTTTATTGGGGCTTTCAATGAATTAGATTATTTTCGAACCATAAATCTTGCAATTCTAATGGACTTTAGTTATTTTGACAAATTTGAAATTCATGTACCTTATTTATATGAGTAGTTCTGAACTATCAATTCTTAAATGAAATTTTCGGGAGTTTCTTCAATGGTGTCGTAAATCTTCTGCAGACTCTTGTTTGGTATAAGTGCATATTTCATATGGTTGATTACCTATAAGTCTGGACAACTTATGATTCAATTTAGGCTTAATATTGTTGCTCCACATAAGTATTCTCTGTGTTAATATGTTTTGGAGTGAGGAATCAATTAAAGGACTTTACATTTAAAAATGTGATATGTAGAAAAGGGTAAGAAACTCAGATAAAAAGGAAAACCATTCATGTCGTCACTATAACCTGGGCATGATAGACACTCTAGTTTTTGATAGACTTCCCTAACTTCAAATTTTATGAAATTTTTTCATGTCGTAATATTAAATGGATTTTAGACGTTGGTATTTTTTCAAGTTTTTTGGACCATAAATGGATTTATGGTAAATTTTTAAGCGTGATGCCATGTTGTTGGAATTCTGCAGACTTCTGCAGAATAGTCTGTTTGTGATATTATTTTGATATATCTATGTAACTCATAAATTCATGAACTTTTAGTATGACATACATTGAGATATTTATTTCAAATTTGGAAATTTTTATGAGCATTGGTTTGAAAATGAATTATTGGTGAATTTTTAATCTCGGGACTGTCCTGCAGAATTTATGCAGTTTCTGCAGCAAATTCCATTTCGATTTTATTTTTTAGCCCACTTTTAAAATCTCAATAATCATGGAATTTTGGGTGACAATATATTTACATGTCTAATTCATTTCTGAAAATCTTCATGCATATTGGAGAAAAATTGAAATTTTGGTGAATTATTAAGTCTCCAGTATGTACTGCAGAATTTTTTGTCGTTTCTGCAGCACATCCCAATTCTAATTTTTTTTGTACAATTGTAAAGTCTTAAAAATTATGAAATTTTGGGAATTAACAGATTTATATGTTTACTTCATTTCTAAAACATTTCATGCACATTGGAGGAAGATTGAAGTTTTGGTGAATTATTTAGTCTCGGATATGTTTTGCAGAAATTCTGTTGTTTCTGCAGCACCTCTCTTTTCGAATTCATTTTTTGGCTCGCTTATAAAATTTTAAAAATCATGAAATTTTGCGAAATAGTAGCCATATATGTTTGGTGCATACCTAAAAAAATTTTCATGACAATCTAAAGAGAATTGAGTTTTTAGTGAATTTGCAAACTAAAGTAGTACTGCTGAATTTTATTTTTGGTACTTCAAAACTAGTTTTGTTATGTGATATTGTTTCACTGATATGTGCACATCTATTGGTACCAATTATTATACAAGGTTATGGTTTTGATATGTCTTTATTTTATGCAAATTCTCAATACTAATGAATTTTATAGACAACGCTGATTAAATTTTGATTTAAAGATGTATTGGTTTGTTTTGCTTAAACCAATGTTTTGTTTGGTCATCAATTCTAATTATGATGATAATTTTCTTTTGAGAGAAATTGGAAAGTGGCATCAGTTTACTAATTGATCATTTTGGTCGCTATCGAATAACTGAATAACCAAGTTTCCTCTTTCGAAAACTCTATTGTTCAATGTCAACAATGACATACTTTTTGTGTCTGATTGAATCTTTTGAGAATCATTGAATATCCAACAAAACGGTTATTTAATACTATTCTAAAAGATTATTTTGAAAAATCAGAATTCTAATTTATATGGTGAATACTTTTGTCCCACTGGGAAATTCAGGAAATCATTCACCAATTATAAATTAGTATTATAGCAAATCATAAAATACTTTTAACATATGTTCATCTGGCCAAAGCTGTTGAAGCTATATGTATTTTGTGTTTTGGCTAGCTATACAGGTATTTTCTTTGCATGATTAGTTTTTGCCCAAAGATGTAACAATCATGCAATTTGGAGTTTGTTCGATCCTCCACAACTCGACTACTTCTATGATGAATCTTCTAGAATCGAGAATGAGTAGGTAAATTTGCCAATCTTTTGCCTTAATTTTCTGTGAATTCTAAATTGGATTAAAATTATTGTTGAAAAATTGATGTTGTTGAGATATCTATGTGTTTACTTTAATTGACTTTGTTTTAGAATTAAAACATAAATTTTGAGTTTGGATTCTCTTATTAGGTTTCATTTTAATTTATGACCTAATCTTTAAAACATATGTGAGTCTTCTCTCATACACTAAAATAAATTTTGTAACCATTGGTTTATCTAATCACTTGTCCCTTTTAGATTGATTAATAATGTTTAGATATTGTTCCTTATATAAGCCTAATTTTGATACATATAGATGGTTTATTATGTCCAAACCAACTATTTTGTGACACAACAAATTTGTTTAAGAAATTTTAACGTTTTGGGCATATTAAAAGTTATTTATCTAATGAAATGAACCTTTAATTTATTTAAGAAATTTTCGTGTTTTGAGCATATTAAAGATTGTAAATTGGTTTTATTTAAATTATGATTAAATTTGACATTTTGGTAGAGATTACAGTATCTTTATTGATTCAACTACCCTATATTTTGTTATATGAAAACCACTTTCTCTGGTGTTTAACCTTGCAATTTTGAGTGTTTGCCCAAGTGGGAGAAATAATGTAATATGGGCTTCACACTCATCAATTTTGCATGCTTTTAATGGTCATAGTTTTGGTAGATAAAACGTACATTATCATACTTGTTTATATTTTATTTGTTATATATGCAACTAATCTTGTAGGAAATTTAAGAAGGGTTAATGAGTATATTCTGCTCAAAAGTGTTTTGCTTATTAATTCTTGTATGTTCAAGAAATTGGACTTGTGATTTATATGTTATTGATGAATAATTAATCTACTTAAAAGTGTTTTCTTATTCAGTACAACTATAAATCAATGTATAGTGAAACGTGAAATTGATAAGATTGCATATACTTCATCTGCTCAAAAGTGTTGAAGCTATATACGTTTACCCTTGTATTTCATGTTTTAGCTATGCAAACCCAATATAATTAGTTTCTGTCCAAAGATGATTCTAGAATTATATGCTTTTGATGCAATAAGAAAACATTTAGTTAAAGTTTTCTATTTCTGTCAAATGTTAGATGAACAAAACTGACCAAATGATTTTGTATAGTTTTGTAGTCACAAGAGTCACTTCCTTACAGATATCTAGAATAAAGATGTTGAGCTCACAAATTTTATGTTTTAGATCCCATGACTAATGGTTTGCTAATGGGAGTATTTGTTGAATGATTATTTTGTGAAAACATGTTCATTTGAATAACATCTATAGCATGCATTTAACAATTAAAAGGCGGAATCATGCTTGCATGCATTCAAAAACAAAACATTACCCATGAAATTCAAAGCCTAGTAGATTGGTGAACCAAGACTCAACTCAAATCAAAGTGAGTTGAGAAATATATACCTTTGTAGATTCCTCTTTGCATAAGCAAAGGCTAATCACCCAAAGAGAGGGCTTTCATTCCTTGCATCTAAAATCTATGGATTTGGATGGAAGAATAGGTTTCTCCAAGTTCCCAAAATTGAGAACCTCTAAGTCTCCACACCAAGGAGAGATTGGAAAAGGAATGAGTGACCTTGGAGTAGTGGGATTGCTAGATACACCCTCCAAGGGGGCCGGCCTCCTAGAGAGAAAAGGAGAGACAAGTTCTCACCAATTTTCTCTAAAAGAAACCCATAATGAATTTTAGGCTATAAAGTTCTTTATATAGTCACTTCTTTAAATGACTTAAGAACCAAAAACCCTAATTCAACACACATGGCCGGCCGCATAAGGGATTTGGGCTTTTGGGCCTTTGTGAATCTTTATTCATTAAATTGTCATACAACTTAAGTCAATGGGCTTGACGTTCGAAGCCCATTGGGCCTTAAGGTCCAAAACTATCCCGAGGTCTTTAACGAACTTATTCGTTTGATTAATTAACATATTAATTAATCCTTGCCATAAATAATTAAACCATTTAATTATTCTTACTCATTTCCATTGTTTCTTCAATCTCCACCTTACACGGTGTACGATCCATTAGGTTCATTTTAGCGAGGCAGTGGGCGATTAGAACTCTTTCAAATAGATTGTGAATTGAAACTTACTTTCAATTCTCCCTTTAGTGATTACACACGTTTAGGGCTTCCACAAACCATGAGTGACACCTAGCAGCATATCATGGTTACCCAAGCTAATCAGAAGAGGTAGAGAACCTATTCAGTTTAGGATTACAAATGCAATAAGGTCTTTCTCTAATACAATACTCTTGATCACATTGTTTGGTTTGATAGTTTATTTATTCATGTATACTATCCAATGTGATTCGTGTGCTTATATGATTACCTTGAATGTGATTTGGAACGACTTCCTCAATCTCATTCATACTCTGGCAAGAGGTTCTAAATCATATCATAGAGTATTCTCTCTCAAACGGTTTGAAGGTTAGAGATCCCTTGTTGCGCATTCACTTGCCTCCATAGCTAAGTGGCTTAACCCCAACGATGCCATGGACACCCGCGGATGGGGTGACTTTGATATAATCAAAGATCAAGGACTTAACCACAAGACAAACGTGATGCCTCAGGTCAAAGGACTACTTTGCATTATCCCAACCATGAGTTCTCATGTGACATGAATATGAGAACTCTTCGTTGATCGTGTTCAGTGAACTCATTCTCTACTGAGCACCTACGTACTTGTCTTGATGTCACACACACCAATGACTCGAGACTAGTCTCTCTCCATGAGAGAAGACACAGGACGTACTGATCTTAACGGACTGTCAATGCCCAATTGGCAATCCTATGATCAGGAACGTTTAGGATGTGTCTACGAAAGAATGGTCTCATGAATCTAACTTCTTTAGATCGCATTCTCCGAATCACATATTCCTTGGACTTATCGTTTAAGCATATAACATTTATATGAGACGGCTCAAACAATAATGTTTGCCCTTGATATTAAACTAGATTAGTTTAACATGTGAAATGTCCGTAAAGTATCATCATATGATTGGTTTTAGGGCACATTTCCAACATTTGTAAGGTATCTGTTTCATTTTGTAGACATTTACTAAGTTTTGTTTTACTCTCTTAATCAGTGGGAGTAATAATAATTTATCTATATATAATTTTGCCTCTGTTAATCAGTGGGAGTAAGAGATTACCTTTTGTGTTTAAAATTTGAAGTGTTAGTGGCTGATACTTTAAGAGTAAATTTGGTTTAAATTTTGTTCATAAGTTTTAATAAGAGGTCCTAATTTTGTAAACAGTATATCGTATTTTACTTGTTCTCTTATTATATTCTAAATTGACAGCAAAGTTGGATGTTGTTACCAACGTTATTGAGTTCTTTTGTGAACTACTTTTGTACTAAAATATATTTTCATATTTTTAGTTCGACTATTGTGAGCTAATGTTTTGACTATTAGCTCTTGACACCATGACTTCGTTAGTAACAAAGTACTTTGAGTTGAATGTGTATGTAATCCTGGAGTGCAAAGAACAGACCAAGTTGTTCTTTGTTTTCTTTGGTTCTGCATTCGATTCAAAGTGACAGGTTACTAGGAAAGGTTATTGCATACTTATGAAGACTCAGTGATCACCATGAGTTCTTATTTTGTTAGGATGAATAATTGACATTCAAGTGGGAGAATGTAAGATTGTGAATGACAATGAATGTTGTATTGGATCATTTTGTTGTAAGCCAATTGTCTATCGAGTGGTTAGCAACCAAGTGATTCGATAGTCCCAACCTAATAAGGATTATGGAGTCTTATCCCTTGCAATTAACCTAGAGGAAATCTGATAGATTTATTATAAAGATATCGTATCATGGTGGGACTTAAATACTAGAGAGATAGGGTAGATCTTAACAGCCAATGATAGGTCGAATGTGATGAAAACCCTAATGATATAAATACCACGGTTAAGTCTTTGCTTCCATACGCTTGTTCTCTCATTCACGCCAAACCCTATTCATGGTAGAGAGATATTTTGAAGTATTGGAAGTAGAAGACAACTTAATGTTCATCAATGACTTCACCTTCATAACCATGTCTTCCGAATTCTACAGATAAGTTCAATATAATTAATCGATCTCTATTTCGTATTGATTTGATTTATTCGTGATCCTAATGTCTTATTGTTGTGATTTCAGAATATGTCCTACATGATATTCGTGTGTACTCTTCTTCGGTAATTTGGATATTCGTTGCTCCTTCATTTATGGCCCCCCATATCATGTGGAAAAACAGAGCTTTGGGCATCAATTATACACTCGGGGAGTGATATTAATAAGCGATGGATGGTGGTGGGGGATCTTATTGAGCTTCTATGGCAACATGAAAAGCTTGGTGGGAGTCAATGGAATCCTATCAGAGCCAGATTTCTAAGAGATTTTATAGATAATAACTATCTCCTGGATATTGGATTTTGTGGCCCGCTGTTCACTTGGGTTAGGAAAGAAGATGAAGTTGTTATCCTACAAGAAAGGTTGGATCGGTTTTTAGTGAATGAAGCATGGATTGACAAATGGCCTAGTTCTTCTGTAACTCATGGATAGCGGATTGGATCAGACCATTGTTTTATTCTGTCCCAGACTATCTCCGATGTTCCTAAATCCCGCAAGCTTTTTAAGTTGGAAGCTTTCTGGGCTGATGACCCTGACTGCAGGGAAATTGTCGAGACAGGGTGGAATGAAGGTCTTGGAAGGAGTGAGTTACACAAATGGTCTTCTTCTTTGGGCTAGCTGTTGCAGGCGAAGACTCATTGCCTGGAGTAAGGAGAAATTTTCAAAAGATCACGAACTTGCTGGCCAGTTATTAGGGGAGCTTGAGCAGATTCAAAGCAGTTTTATCTTGAATAATGCTAGAGAATTAGAGATCAGTGCTCAACTATCTAGTATTTGGGCTAGAGAAGAGAAATTTTGGCAACAACGTTCCAGGATTAGCTGGCTCTCCAATACTCGCTTCTTCCACCTTACAACGATGCAGAGGCGTTGTAAAAACAAAATCACGAGAGTTGCAAATGAGGATGGAGTATGGGCTGAAGAAAATGGTGATATAAGAGATACCTTTGAAACGTTCTTTATGAATTTATACAAGTCAGATGGCAAGAGATTGGGGGAAAGCTTTAACTGGGTTGCAAGCGTCCATTACCCTGGAGATGAATGCTTTGTTATGCTCTCCTTTTACCAATGATGAAGTGAAAGATGCAGCCTTTCACTTGGGATCCCTAAAGGCCCATGGTCCTGATGGATTTCCAGGATTTTTCTACAATAGGTTCTGGCATATCTTGAATGAGACCATTGTTTGCACTGCCAATGATTTCTCGAAAGAAAATATCCTCTTGTCACAAATCAACAAAACCCATATTGCCTTGATTCCAAAAGTACCTAACTCGGAAAACGCTAGCCAATACCATCCAATAAGCCTCTGCTGCAAGTCCTATAAAATCTTTTCCAAAATCCTCGCCAATAGGTTGAATACCATCCTTCCAAATATCATATCATGCCACCAAAATGCTTTTGTCCCTCGTAGACAAATACAAGATAATCTTTTGGTAGCCCACGAAGTCTTTCATTACCTAAAGTTGAAGAGTAGTGGAGGGCGACATGAGCTAGCGCTTAAATTAGATATGAACAAAGCATATGATAGGGTGGAGTGGGATTTCTTGGAGGAGACAATGCGGATGATGGGTTTTAATGAGGGTTGGATTGGTTTGGTCATGGGGTGTGTTACCACCATTTCTTTTTGGTGGTAATCAATGAGAAGCGGGGAAAATACTTTCATCCTACTAGAGGGTTAAGACAAGGAGACCATTTATCCCCTTATCTTTTCCTACTAGTGAGTGAGGTTTTATCTAGAAGTGTTGCTTTTGCCACTAACAATTTGTCTTTGCGGGGTATAAAAATTTGCAGTTGTGGTCCGTTAATTTCACGTCTCATTTTCGCCGATGATTCTCTCTTTTTCATTCGGGCAAGTGAAGGAAATTGCAAGTATTTGATGGAGATCCTTGAGGAATATTGTCATGCATCCCAGCATCGTATTAACTATTCCAAGTCAGCTATATACTTCAGCCTCAACACTCCCACCTCTTGTCGATATATTCTATGCTCAATTTTGAAGATTCCGAACACCAATAACCCCGGAAAATACCTTGGTCTCCCTTCCATTTGGGGCAGGTCAAAGCGTGACGCTCTTAGCTATGCCAAATAACGTATCTAAAATCGCATCCAAGGGTGGAAAGCCAAGGAATTAACTATGGCTGGGAGAGAAAGCTTATTGAAATCGGTAGCGCTGGCTATTCCAGCTTATCCCATGTCATGTTTCAAATTTCCCAAGTCGACTTGCACTGAATTGAACACCGTTTTGAGCAATTTTTGGTGGGGTAATACTGAAACGGGCAATAAAATTCAGTGGAATGCATGTAGTGACTTATGTGAATCTAAAGACAAATGAGGGATGGGTTTCAGAGATTTGGAAAACTTCAACCTTGCTCTTCTTCCAAAATAGTGTTGGAGGTTGTGGATCAATCCTGATTCTTTTTGGGTTCGTGTTATGAAATCTCGCTACTTTCCTAGAGGAAACATATTGGAAGCTACTCGTGGTGCCCGTCCTTTATAGGCATGGACTAGCCTTTTAGAAGGCAGAAGGATTTTGTCTGAATGATGCAAATGGCAAGTTGGGGACGGTTCTCGAATTCGGATATGGAAGGATAATTGGCTGCCACCATTGACGTCGTCTTGTATCAAACCGAAAAGAATCATACCAGGGCCTTTGCCGACTATGGTCAGTTCTCTTATTGACATCAATATGGGACATTGGAAACTTGATGAAATATCCCACATCACGACTTAACGTGACCTTCACACTATTGCATCGATTTCGCTCTATAATTTGGAAGAGGAGGACAGGTTAGTCTGGCCATGGAATCGTGATGGAATGTACTATGTAAAGAGTGGTTATCGATGGGCTTTTCATCAATGTAGTCTGATCCCCTCCACTGCGGCACAGACATCTCATCAAATTGATTCTCAAGTTTGGAAAATCATTTGGTCCCTCAAAATGGTGCCGAAGATCAATAATTTTTTGATCCCAACAAAGAAGAATTTGTTCACACGTCATATCAACCCAAACCCTCTCTGTCCATTTTGTGAGGAGTTTGAAGAATCAACAGAACACATTCTTCTTCTTTGTCTTTGGGTGAGCTATGTATGGTATGGTTCCTTGTTATCCTGTCGACCAAACTTATAAGCAGTGACTACTCTTGGAAGATGGTTCCAATCAGTTTCACATATTGGGTCTACTTCAAAGATTCAAAGGAATAAGATTATGGTTTATATTGGTGTGGTCTGTTGGGAGATTTGGAAAGAACGATGCCATGCTTGTTTCAATCACTCTCTTCCTAACCCGATAAGCGTTATTATCAAAGCCAATATGCTTTTCAATGACATTATCTCAAACCGCATTGGGCATGAGCTCAACTTTAGGTTCTCTGATCCTCTTGCCTGCTTACAGATCATTCATCAAACGTTTCGGGTATGTTTTCTCCTATTTTCGAACATTTCCTATGAAAAAGATCCATGATTTCTGCATTTCTGGCATCAACGTTGACAAGCATCGTGTTGCAAGCCTATGATTAAGAGGGAAAAAACCCGGGGAAGTATATAAAGCTACGTCCGGAGAATATTGAGTCAATGCTGAATGAATTTTTCGAGAGTAAGACGTGGGGAGAAAAGCGATAGGTAGTTGACATGCCTGTTTTGAGAAATAGAGACTTAGCTTCCAATGGTAGTCTTTGTATAATTTAAGATGATGTTAAATAATAAGCGATGTTATATGCCCCATGTAAAGATTTCAATTAATTATTCATGTTCTTTTAGGTTTTGATTTTCAGCTACCCAATGAGAAATGTGTAGGAAATATTCGTTTATGTGCAAATGTTAAAAGAAAACATAATACAAGTGTGGTTATTGTTCGAGTATAATTTTTTTATGAGTATTTCTTCTTAATTAATGTATATACATACATATGTATGATGTATGTGCACCACATGTGTTGTGTATGAAGAAGAAATACGCAATATGTACAATTAACGTTTACAGAGAAAAGCCTTCATTTTGTGGAATGATCAAGTATGTACATGATCAATGACTACAAATGTGCCTTTTTTCAATACACAAACATATATTTAAATGAATATTTAAAAACGGCTGGAACCCCAGTCGAAGTTGGCCGGCTAAGCCCTCACGCCCAATGTAAGGGGAACTTTAACGAAAAGCACCCGGTACTATTCACTTTAACGAAAAACCACATTTTTACACTAAAAAGTCAATCATTGTACTATTCACTTTACCCTTTATTTTGTCCTTATCATTAAAACTCAAAATTTTCAAGCCCTTTTCATTAGTTTTCCTCAATGTAAGCCTTTTCCTCTTAGTTCATTCCCCTTCTGAACAAGTTGTTGATTTAACTGCTGCCAGAGGATGAGTTTTCATCTTGCAACTTGACCTTTTATTCCACTGTAACTACTAAATTGCCATTAGAAAGAAATTGTCTTCAATAAAAAAATCGATTGAATTACCTTCTTTAATGTGAAAGAAGGTTTCTTTGCCGTCCATGATGCCACATCATAAAGCACTTTTGAAAACTTGGGCTACAAGAGGGCTTCTTTGCCGCCCATTATGCCACGCCATAAAGCACTTTTGAAATCTTGGGCTGCACTGTTCATTTGCAACAAAATGAAATACCCATCAAGATATCAGTTAAAATCCAGTGAGTTGGGCCTTGAACAAGCCGGACACATGTTTTCAGTCCGAACACTTTCTTTTTCTCTATTTCTTTTAGTCCAAGTCCATTATAAAGGTTCATGTCAGTCCGATCAAAAGTCCCATGAAATTGAGTAGGAAATGGATGTTTACATCTTCCTAAAAAGATATTTTTCAAGCCGGTACACCAACTGTTAGAGAATCCTAGTCCACAAAAAAAAAGGTGTAGGCCATGCATTCACATTTCCTAATGCCCTCTATTGCATTATAAATAAACTCTCCACCAGAATTACGATAGTACACAACCCACGACTACAACCCTGTCAAGATTCTAGTGTGACAACCATCATAATTCTCTCTTACTCAGGACATGGCATCCCCTCCTAGTTCTTTGGTGTTCATAGTGCGGAGGCGCCAACCGGAACTGGTAGTGCCAGCAAAAGTCACGCCCTATGAGTTTCGACAACTTTCTGATATTGATGACCAAGAAGGTCTTCGGTTTCAGATCCCCGTGCTACAACTTTATCAGTACGATCCCTCTATGCAAGGGAAAGACCCCGTACATGTCATTAGAGAGGCAATTGCACAAACTCTAGTGTTTTACTACCCTTTTGCTGGTAGGCTCAGGGAGGGGCCTAACCGAAAGCTCGCGGTGGAATGCACAGCTGAGGGTATCATGTTCATTGAGGCTGATGCTAACATTACCCTAGAGCAGTTTTGGTGACAACCTTCAACCGCCGTTTCCTTGCTTGGAAGAGCTTCTTTATAATGTTCCTGGTTTCGATGGGGTTCTTAATTGCCCACTCTTACTAATTCAGGTACAATTACGTATATACTTTATAGAAATTTAGGACTCAAAGTTTCATTACTATCATTTTCATCTCAGGAGAGCATCACAATTTAGCTTTTTTCTTCTAATATTTTATACTAACATAATAGTTTTGAAAAATTTGATATAAGTTCAATTTCTTTAATGATAAAATTTACTATAAAAATAAATTTCTTCCTAGTTATATCTTTAATTATTTCTTCGTCTTTTTTTTTTTTGGTTTTTCTTGTTCTTCTTATTCTTACTCTAAACCCCATTTGTAGATTTTAACTTTTAATTTTTATAATCAACCTGTATCACATATTAATATGCATTACTTGTAGGTATATTATGTTTTTGTACCCTTTAATTAGGTTTTGTTTCTTGCTAATATACATTCATGTATTATTTGAGTTAGGTCATATGTTCTGCAGATGAATTTATGTTAGTATATTAATTTTTTCGTTAGAAGTTATTATGTAGATTTATTGAAATTAGAAGATGCATTAAATTTAAATGCCCCTAATAGTTTTCTATGGTTCAAGTTATTTTTCTATGATCCGATTTATTCTGGTTTTAGAGTAATGTGTTATTTGGTTTCCGTACTATGGAGTGAAAATTATATTTGTAAACTCATTAAGAATAGTCATATTTGTTGTGGTCTATTTTATCTGACAGAGGGACTAGGGCCGGCGGCAGAGAGAGAGAGGAGAGAGATGTGTGTTTGTAGAATTGTAGGGGAATGTGTGTGTTGTTATCCCTCCTACATTGTGCCTTTATTTATAGTAGTAAAGGGAGAGAAGATATTCCTTCTCCTCCAAGTAATACAAGTTGTAATAGGAAAGGATAACTAGAATCAAATCTTATCTAGGATTTACACAATCATACTTAAACTAGGAATGTTTACAACACTCCCCCTTGAGTGGGTAAATACTCAAGGTAGATTCAGCATCATGCAGAAGTTGAGGAAGTCGACTCGTCGGCAATGATTCCAAGGAACAACGCTTATTCTCAATAAGGTAGGAACTTGCATAAGTAGTAAGTCTCACTAAAAAACCCTAAGGCTATGGCAAAAACCCAAGTAGGGACAAAATCCATAGTCTAAGGAAAAATGCGTGAGAAATGCAAAGTCAAAAGAAACGTCTACAGGACGTCATCAGGGATATGACCAGCCCAAGGTGGGTGCCTCGTTAAAACCTAGTTAGGTAGCAAAAACCCAGTGGGAAAAATGCTCCTAATCGTAGGGAAAAAGAGTACATTAAGATCAAGCAAGTATCTAGAAGATACTCCCCCTGAGTTTGACATAATTCCAAAGAGAAATAGCAAAGTTACAACTCAAAAAGTTTACGCATACCAATTCCATGAACAAGCTTCTGAAACGTCGCCTTCGGTAGTGATTTGGTGAAGAGGTCGGCCAGATTGTCTTGTGATCGGATTTGCGTGACTTCAATCTTCTGATGCTCTTGTTGTTGATGTGTAAAGAAGAACTTCGGCGCAATATGCTTGGTGTTGTCTCATTTGATGTAACCCTTCTTGAGCTGTTCGATGCAAGCTGCGTTGTCTTCAAAAATCGTCATCGGGGCATTAACGGTGGGATGAAGATCACAGGAGCTTCGAATATGGCCCACTACTGCTCTCAACCAAAAGCATTCCCGAGTTGCTTCATGTAAGGCGAGAATTTCAGCATGGTTAGACGAAGTGGCAACTAAGGTCTGTTTAGTTGACCTCCAAGATATTGCGGTGCCTCCAACGGTAAAGACATAACCCGTTTGAGAACGCGCCTTGTGCGGATCAGATAAGTATCCAGCGTCGGCATAACCAACAAGGCGAGAATCAACCCGATGAGCATAGGGTGCGGCATCACTCGAGGATTCGTAGGGATAGAATAAGCCCAAATCCGTAGTACCCTTAAGGTAACGGAAGATGTCTTTCACGCCAGTCCAATGTCTGCGTGTTGGTGCATTGCTGTATCTTGCCAAAAGATTAACAGCGAAGGAGATGTCGGGTCTAGTGCATTGAGCTAAGTACAATAAAGCGCCTATCGCACTTAGATAAGGAACTTCAGGCTCCAAAATCTCTTCATCATCCTCCTTCGGACGGAAGGGATCTCGCTTTGCATCTAGCGTACGAACGACCATAGGAGTACTCGAAGACTTCGCTTTATCCTCATTAAAACGGCGCAACACCTTCTGGGTGTAGTTCGATTGATGTACTAGGATTCCATCCGAACAATGCTCTATCTCGAGACCGAGACAGTATCGAGTCTTACCTAGATCTTTCATCTCAAATTCCGACTTCAGGTGCGAAGCAGTTCTCGCGAGCTCTTCAGGAGTTCCGATGAGATTCATGTCATCGACATATACTGCAACAATCGCAAATCCGGAATGTGACTTCTTAATGAACACACAAGGGCATAGTTCGTTATTCACATATCCCTGACTAGTCAAATACTCACTTAAACGGTTATACCACATTCTTCCGGATTGTTTCAAACCGTATAGTGAACGCCTCAGCCGAATTGAGAGCGTGTTCCGGGGTTTGGAAATATTTGAACCAGTCAATGTAAGTCCTTCGGGAACTTTCATATAAATTTCCGTATCAAGATCCCCATAGAGATACGCGGTTACTACGTCCATCAGCTGCATATCCAGTTTTTCAGAAACTACCAAACTGATAAGGTATCGAAAAGTAATCACATCCATAACGGGTGAGTAAGTTTCGTCATAGTCAATCCCGGGGCGTTGTGAGAAACCTTGTGCTACAAGACGAGCTTTGTAACGCACAATTTCGTTCTTCTCATTACGCTTCCGAACGAAAACCCACTTGTAGCCAACGGGCTTCACATGTGGAGGAGTAGGAACTACAAGTCCAAACACCTTACGTTTCGCAAGTGAATCAAGTTCGACTTGGATTGCTTGTTTCCAGTTTGACCAATCAGCTCTACGTCGACATTCATCAACGGAACGCGGTTCAATGTCATTGCTCAACATGATCTCAGTAGCTACTGCAAATGCTAATGCATCGTCGACAATCATCTCATTTCTACGCCACACATCATCTAAGCTAGCATAATAGACCGAAATCTCACGATTCTCGGGAGGAGGATTCGTTTCTTCAAGGACGCTTCCATAATCTAGAATTTCCTCATGAGTTGGGTAAAATGAGTAAGCGATAGTCGGATTTACGGTAGGCTCTTCAGGACCTTGTGCCGTGGTTTTCCTCTTCCGGGGGTGTGAATCCTTTGAACCAAGGGGTCTGCCACGCTTTTGTGTAGGGGCAGATGATTGGCTAGCCGCTAATGTACGTGGATCACCAGAATTGGCGTCCCGGGCTTCCAGGAGGGTAGTCCGTCGTACATTTGGTACATCCATCTTTGCAGGCGTATTCGCAGCTGGACTATGTGATCTTGTCACGCGCGCTAGATCGGTGAAAGCATCTGGCATGCTCTGAGCTATGCTCTGGAGATCTAATATGCGCTGCACTTCAGCTTCAGACTGAGCGGTGCGGGGATCTAAATGAGACAAAGTGGGAGTCGTCCACGATAATTCGCGTCGTTCATTAGGAACGTTGACGTTCTTATCTCCCCCTAACGACGGGAAGACTGTCTCATAGAAGTGACAATCCGCGAAACGAGCGGTAAACAGATCGCCTGTCAAAGGTTCTAAGTAACGAATAATCGAAGGAGAATCATATCCGACATAGATTCCCATCCTTCGCTGAGGCCCCATTTTTGTACGTAAGGGCGGCGAGATCGGCACATAGACCGCACAACCAAAAACGCGCAGATGCGATATGTCGGGTTCGCATCCGGTGACCAACTGAAGGGCACTAAATGGTTGTGTCGCAACAGGCCTCAGGCGGACCAACTTTGCTGCGTGCAATATTGCATGGCCCCAAGCAGCGATCAGGAGCTTGGTACGTATGACCAACGATCGAGCAATCATTTGTAAACGCTTAATGAAAGCCTCTGCCAGGCCGTTCTGGGTGTGAACATGGGGTACAGGATGTTCAACTTCAACCCCAACCGACATGCAATAGTCATCAAAAGTTTTAGATGTGAATTCTCCAGCATTATCCAATCGAATAGATTTGATCGGATAATCAGGGTGGTGAGCCCTGAGCTTGATAACCTGAGCCAACAGTTTGGAGAATGCAGCGTTCCTTGTGGACAACAAGCACACGTGTGCCCAACGTGTAGAAGCGTCAACCAAAATCATAAAATATCTAAATGGTCCGCATGGAGGTTGAATCGGTCCACAAATGTCCCCCTGAATCCGTTGTAGAAAAATGGGAGGATTCGAACGAATCTTGTCATAAGAAGGCTTAGTAATAAGCTTTCCCATAGAACATGTT